>NC_141693.1:1233295422-1233895422 GCF_964263255.1 Lissotriton vulgaris
CGCGGACGGCAGATGCTTCTGCGTCGGCGCCTTCTGGCTCTTGGCCTCGTACTTTCGAGACTCAGAGTCTCTCGTGTTCTTGTGGGACGTCGTGTCTCCTACCTTATCAGGTGTCTTCTTGTAATCGGTCTCTACGACCGTGTAGCTGTCGTCTTCGGCGGCAGCGTTGTCCTCCTCCTCTGAGGACATCCCCAGCTCGTACAGCGATGGCGTCGGGGATTTTCCTTCGAGGTTGGCGTGCGCTATCCTCTGTCTCTTCCTCACACGAAGGGTCTTCTGGGCGAAGACGGCGCAGGCGTTGCAGTCCTCGCTTCTGTGTTCTACCGGTAGGCAAAGGTTGCAAACCGGATGCTGGTCCTTCTGCGCGTACTTGTGTCTGCAGTTCGGGCAGAACTTGAACGGCGTGTTGTCCATCCTCGTGCGTTCAGGCCTCCCTGACCGCGTGGTCGTCGACGCTCGTCGAAGTTCTCGAGGTTTTCACCTTCTTTCCTCCTCGTCAATGTTCCGTGAGGTCTTCTTTAGTGTTCTTCTTCCAATATCTCCTCCAACTTCTACCTTTTTCAGTACTTTCTCCAAAAATGTCTGGAGCCCAACGGGAACGATCCAGACCCGACCGCGGAAAAAAGAATCTGAAGATGGCACCCAAGAGTGGTGCCGACGTCACTGGAAATGCACCCGAGGAGGTGTGACACCGACGCCCACAAGGGCTACAAAAAAACAAAAAAAAAAAAAACAAAGAAAAGACTACGAATCCGGACCCAACCACAAGACCGCGGAATATGCACAGCATAGTGAATCCAGAAAGATTCACGCTGCAAAACCATCCTTCCACTCAGATTGTAGGTCACCAAGAGCAGCAAGAACGGCGCCACAGGACAGCGCAGGCTGTATTCCCCACATCACAGCATTACGAGGTGATTCGCGCTCCCCATCACACAGCTCATCGATAGGCAGATTAACGCACTCCATCCCGTTCAGGCAGCCATCAGGCATTTCCACCTTGTAGGGAGAACGATGGTGAAACTGGGGCGAGTCCAGCCCGGGCAGGCTACAGTTCGAATTACCAAGGCCTTCAAGGCACACATCTAAGGAGCGGTCTTCGGTAATGGCCATCCCCTCTCCGACTCAGGGCTAGGGCAAATTCGGGAGCGGCCCGCAAAAACCGGGCAAGTTCGAAAATGGGGTCGATACAGCTCACCTCCAGCGTTTCGCAAATGATCAGTATTCCCAGTGATCCCCCACCTCGAGGATGCACTCCGGTCGCGTAGTGTGACAAGCAGCGCTCCGGCAGAAAAATTATTTTCCTTTTCCCCTTCGATGGCCAATTCGTCCCGGAGGACCAGCTCCGCCCAGGCCCAGCTGGCCGCTGTTGATCGATTAGCATCCGGCCGTGTTTCGCAGCAGAGGTCCCGGCTCCAGGGTCGTTGAGGCCGCCAACCAACTTCGTGGATATCTCCGGTTACAAGGCAGGCAGAGACGTCGGGATAACGCGAGTGATGACAGTGCGCAAACACCGACACCCCACTGAGCGCAACGCCAGGATAATGACCAGGATTTCAGTGCGGGGCTCGGAGGCTTGCGGAGCCGGGAGCCTACGCTTCCACTCCGATCACCATCTTGGCTCCTCCCCCTGTTAACCCGTTATTAGTAGGTTTTGGCGATTAATAATACCAGTGGTATCATTTGGATGCTTTTGGAAAGTTATAGTAGTGTGGATGTTACAATACCGTATGCTTAGTGATATCATTGTTTGACTTTCAGATGGTTTCCCTGATGAAGGTGGTTTAACCACCGAAATGCATTGGATGGAATATATTCTTTATCAAATGAACAGTAGTGTGAACTGAACACGAAACTCCAGTGTAATGAACTAAAACAGAACATATGTAACTAACAAGGAGTGAAGCATCATTCATATACATAAAAAAACGCTGAATTTTTCAGCAATTATCCTGTGCCTAGGGTGACAGTTGTACTGGATTTATAACTACAACCTACCAATTCATTGAACACACTCCTGGCGGGGAGTGATACCTAGGAGCACGGAAAAACTCAAAAATTTAGGATAAAACGAGGCTGTGCACGACCTTAAACATTAGCTAATTGACAGCACATCATCATCAACTGGATTACAACAAACAAATAAAGGAAGGGGGAGACAATATGCAAACCCTTCTTTTGCTACTTTCTCACATCTAGAACTTCATTTGGGAGCTCCATCACTCTTTCTTCAGGAAGAAATGGAATAGTCCCCATACCTACATATAATCCTCCAATTGATGGATTCAGTTGGTAATCCACCCCTCTTCTTATACATGCATCTCCTTCCTCAACCCTCTGCTCTGTGCTACTCTCCCTTATTTTCTCCACTTCTTTGCAACTAGTTCAAGATATATACAAATCTATATATAGATATACTTGCGGCCAGAGCAGGCCAGGCAATTGCTTGATTTAGGCTTGAAATAACATGGGCAAAAACATATGCCAGCAATTAAATTGGTGATGACAGGCATGGTCATATGCACAAAGTTGTAACAGAAGAATTGAAGTAGGAGATCAAACAAAGGAAACACCAGGCAACACTGGCAGAATTAACCAACTAGTTGCAAAGTCAATATTTCCTACAAATCAAATAATACCCATAATTTCTGAAACCACTGAACATATTACAGGACATTCTAAAAAGGCAGTACGTGAGCAGGAAAATCTAAAGTCTACCTCCAAGAGCGGTGGCCCCCGCTAATCCTCGACGCACATTCATGGGAGCCACAGGGTACCAAACGCCATCCTCTTCAGATGTGTAATCCAAGCATTCCACTGAACTGAGCCGGGAGCGGCCATCGTACCCACCAATCACATAGATGCGATCATTGAGCGACACTGTGGCAACATATCGCCTTTTACGGGTAATGCTCTGGGTAGAGAAATAAAGAAACAGAAATATACAGATTAACACATGAAGAGGGGTAAAAAATAACAACAAAATGATGAACAGTAAAATTCATAATGAAACTAATATTTGACACTCAATTTAAATGTAATGAAATACAAGGTTCGAAGACTACAATGAGCACCGAAAAACTGAATTTAAAGAATTGTAGATGTGAATTGCCTATGACAGTCCAACATCCGTCTTTTCAACACCTCAAAACACTCAGGAAGTTCGGTATTACTGTACAAAATCCGCAAAGTAATAGCATGAAATGACCACCACAGAGCCTCACAAAGAAATCATAAAAGCAATTCGGGAAGAACCCCTAACTACAAAGCACACTGTAGGATACTCAAGAGAACAGATACAACATCTATCCTCACAGTGCAAAATGTTCTCCCTTTCAAATAATTCAAGGTTTAAAGACACATTATCCCCTATCATTCTGAAATTTCCAAACTTCACACAACCATGAGTCAATGGTCATCTTCTAAAATTAACCACCTACTTTGCTGATTTAGAAAAACAAAAGCAATACAACTCCCAAAGAAAGATAAAATGTTGACCCTGGGGCTCCTCGCCCTCTCATTTCTAGATGGCTCTCCATCGATACCAGATGCACTGTCAAACAAGCCCAGGTCACCAGCCTACTGGGCTACAGCAACTCAGTTTATGCAGGAATCACCTCGCACCTCCTCAAGAGACCTACAGACGATACAGAACTCAGCAGCCAGACTTGTCCTAGATCTCCCCAAGTGGTCCCACATCACCCCCACCTGAGCTAGCTCCATTGGCTCTCCATTTGGAAGAGATGCCATGTCAAGATGTGGATCCATGCCTTCAAAGCCCTCCATGAGCACGGACCAGTGTACATCAACCATCAGCTGTCCAGACACCTGCGCTCCACATCTCTCTGATTCACCCACACCCTCCGAATCCACTGCAGCAACAGTGGAGAAGGTTCCCCCTCCTACCTTATGGCGAAGGCCTCGAACAGCCTCCCTCTTCACCTACGGACGTCATCTTCTCTACTGGAATTCAAAAAAGGACTCAAGACCTGGATGTTCGAGCTAAGCTTAGGCAGCAGCACCCTCAACGCCTGGATACCCTCACAGGTTATTAGCTGAGCTTTACAAATCCAGACTGAATAATTAAAACAGTACATCCCAATATACTAACTTGCTATACTCAAGCGAGATAAAATTGTACAAGCTTAAAGCGCGCAAAGAAGAATTGAAACAAACATGCACCAAATCACAACATGGCCACTAAGAATCAGAAAAACAACTGTTCAGGTGACTGGAAAGTAGCTCATCTTCCTTTAAACAACCTGCCATTTATTCTTTTTTTTTTTTTAAACTTTATTTTTGTTGCAGGGTAGACACGGATCTCACCAGCCCATATGCTGCATTACCAAACTGCCGATTCTACATTGATATAGATCACAATTGTTATCACGGCCCATCAGCCCACATCCCGGAGGCCGGGCGGCGCGGTTTCAATTAATCAGCCAACATTGTAAAGTCATTGTCATTTTGGGCTTCCATGTCAAATCGGTAACCTGCATTTTGTTTATACCGCACCCTCCCTCCCCCCTCCACTGTGTCCGTTGTAACTAAGATAACATTCCCCAACATGTACATTGCCACATCATGTCCATTGTGCACCACGGTATTCGTGACATCTGCCCTGTGGTCGTCGTTCCCCCCCCACCACTTCCTCCCTCACAGCACCTCCCCACTGAACATTACCTTTCCAGTCTTGTTTTTTAAAGTTTCTCCTTGATGTTGTACACCTGTCCCCTCATGACCTTATCATGTCACTTTCGGTCTCACTCCAGTAATTGACCCTCCGTTCTCAGCCCATCACACCTCACTGCCCTCCCTCAAAACCATGGTATTGCCTCCATTTCGCCCAGACTCTCCGGAGCTTTTTGGGGCACCCTCTCGCCTTATATGTTACCCTTTCTGCCACCATGTACAGATCTAGGCCCCTTCTCCATTCCTCTATGTCCGGTGCCTCTGCTGCCCCCCAGTGTTTTGCTATGTCCCTCTTGGCCACAACCAGTGCTAGCACTAGAAATATGAGTTGATTGCGTGGTAGGTCTACTTCGTTCGTCATGCCCAACAACGCCAATTTCGGATCTCGCTCTAATTCTATCCCTAAGACTTCCCCCAGTTCCGTGAAAATGTGTGTCCAATATAATTGTATTTTGTCGCACGACCAGATAGTGTGGTAAAAGTCTCCTATTTGATGTTTACATCTGAGACACTTGGGGTCTGTTATTTTCCCTGTTTTGAGGAGGCGCACCCTATCAAAGTACGTCCTGTGGAGCACGTTCAGTTGAATGAGTCTCAGCCTAGATTTAATCGCTACCTCGCGCGGGTGCATCAGGACTATCTCCCAATCTAAATCGTCCATCTCGCCCACGTCCGCCTCCCACACCCCCCCCTTAATTTTGTTAAGTCCCCCAGCATATTATTGGTTAGTGTCTTGTATGTGAGCGAGACCGCCTGATGTGTTAACTGTTCCTGCAGGAGTCTACCTTCCAGTGGTGCGTATTCCGGCAAGTCCGTGAGTATGATGTTTTGGGCTCTCCATGCATGTGTCAATTGTGTATGTTTGAAAAGTTGCGAGCGGTGTAGACCATATTCCTCTTGTAGCCTGTGAAACGACTTCAGTTCCCCCTTATATATGAAATCTCCAATATGCGAGATGCCAATGTCGTCCCATCTTTGGAAACCCTTCAATTTTTTTAATTCCGTCAGCCAATGGCACTGCCACAACGGCGTCTGTCTAGTTGGTCTTCCGTTCCATCCCATACGTTTTGTCGCTCGTATCTATGCTCGTAGCGTGATCAATGTCGCAGTTAGGAGCGACCTACGCATCTTTCCCCCATATAAATAGTGATGCACATTGTGTGGTGACATCTTCTGTCTCTCCAGTGCATATGTCGGGTGATCGGCCGGGGCATGAATCCAGTCGTTTATGGGCGTCAGGTGTTCCGCCCAATAGTACGCTTCTAGATTAGGTAGGGAAATCCCCCCATTGTACTGGTGTCGTTGGAGTGTCTGAAGGGCAATACGTGGCTGTTTCCCCAACCACAGATAGGAACGGAGGTCCGCGTGAACTTTGGGTAATGCGGTAGCCGGGAGTGGGTAGTACTCATTTTGGAGTGCATAGAGTAACTTTGGGAGGGTAATCATTTTATACATTGCTGCCCTTCCCAGCAGGGTGAGCGGCAGTTGCCTCCATCTATTCATGTCCTCTACCGCTTCGGTCATGACTCGCTCTACGTTTCTATTGAAAGAGAGCGCTCTATCTAGTGTAACATAGACCCCTAAATACTGAAACCCCTCGGTAGTGGTGAGCAGTTGCTCAGGCAGGGTCCCCCACTCGTCGGCCCCTTGAGGATCGTATAGTACTGATTTGTTCCAGTTGATAGTGTGTCCCGCTCTTGCTCCAAAACCCTCCAGTTCCCTAAATAACTCCGGGACCGAAACCTCTGGTTCGGTGATGTACAGCAGCACATCATCCGCGTATAACGATATTATTTCCTGCGTTTCCCCCGGCGCCTCCCCCGAGAAGCCATGGATTTTGGGGTTTTGTCTAATCTTGGCCGCCAGGACATATATCGTGAGCGTGAATAGTAGGGGGGACAATGGACACCCCTGCCTCGTGCCTCTGGACACCCGGAAGTCTCTCGATAGCTCGCCGTTCACCCGAACACGGGCTTTCGGTGCTGTGTACATTAACTCTATCCATCCCTGAAATTTTGGGCCTAGGCCGAACCGTTGTAGCGCCGCCAAAAGAAATGGCCAGTGCACTGCATCAAACGCTTTTTCGGTGTCTAAGGATAGAAACCAGTGAGGTTCCTCTCTATCTTTGACTCCTTGCAGCCAGTTGTGCGTGCGTCTCAGATTTAGTTTAGTCGCTCTGTCTGGCAAGAATCCGGATTGGTCTGCGTGTAGAAGGTCTGGAATCACTGACCTCAAGCGGGTCGCCAATACCGTTGCCAATATCTTCACCTCGATGTTAAGGAGTGAAATGGGGCGGTACGAAGCACAATCGTCTGTGGGTTTGCCCTTTTTGTGAATCGGGACAATGGTGGCCAGAGTGAGGTCGGGTGGGAGGCGTCCTTCCTGGTAAGATTTAGTATACAGGGCCTTCAGGTGGCGCGTCAACAGATCTGCTGTACGTTTAAAAAATTCCGCCGGGAATCCGTTGGGCCCTGGCGTTTTCCCTGTTTTAAGTTTATTAATGGCCTCAGAGATCTCATCGAGTGAGATGTCAGCCTCCAGTGCCAGGCTGGATTCAGTTGCTAGTGCAGGTAGGTCCACCCCCTCCATGTATTGTAGTGCATCCTCCACCGTCCCGAGGTCCCTTGCCGCGTAGAAGCCTTCATAGTGAGACGCAAAGGCTTCGGCTACTCCTGTTCGGTGCATACCAGGTTGCCATCAGACCGTTTAATCCGTTCCACCCATCTCGCTGCCCTTTCTTTCCTGCTTAGCCATGCTAGGAGCTTGCCTGATTTGTCACCCACATTGTATAGCCGATGCAGGGTTGCCAATGATTGCGTCCGTGCTTCATTCGAGGCTATCTCTATACTCCCGCTGCTTGTCTAGCAAGCGCCTCAAAACATCTTCGTCCTTGCGTACCTGGTATTCCTCTTCTAAATGCAGTATTGTGGCCTCCAGTTCCGCTACCTCAGCCTGTTTCCTACGGTCTTCTCGTAATCTACTCCGTGCCCTATCTCTCAGGACCGTTTTCATGGCCTCCCAGAAGGTTACTCTGGAGTCAACTGTGCCTTCATTTTCTGCCACATAGACTTTGACGTCTGCCCGGAGTCCTCTTATTATCTCTGGTTTCTGGAGATCCCAGGCTGCCAAGCGCCATTCTGAACCCGTCCTTCCCCTGCCTGCCCAAACCTTTGCGTATAACGGTGAGTGATCAGAGATTCCCCTTGCCTTATATGTCACCTCGTCCCCGGTAGTGAGGTATTGCCTAGCCATGAAAATATAGTCTAGTCTCGAGAACACTCTATGAGCCCCGGAGTAGAAGGAGTATTCCTCTAGGGTAGGGTGTCGCCATCTCCATATATCAGTAAGACCCAGGTTGGCCATATGTTGTAACAAGGCCGTCCTCGCCCCTCCCCTACGCGTTGGCCCTGTGCGTTCTAGCTCTTCCGACATAACGTCGTTAAAGTCACCCCCCACTATTTGTATGGTGTCTTCAGTCTCTATGAAGATCGCAGCTATCGCCTTTTGTGTGCGTGCCTGTAGTTTCGGCGGGGCATAGACCGAGAGTACTGTGTATCTTTGTCTCCTCCACACTCCCTGTACACCTGCATAGGTCCCCTGTGGGTCACTCCATGTACGGATTATGGTAAACAGAAAAGCTTTATTTATCAGTATAGCAACTCCTCTTGAATCTTGGGTATACCCTGCGTGTGCCAGGACCGCATACCTCCCTCGTGCTATGAATGTACATTTTTCGCCTCTGAGGTGTGTCTCCTGCAGTAGGGCAAAGTCCGGCGCCACCCTCTTGATGTATGCGTTCACTAGTCCCCTTTTAATTCGAGAACCCAGGCCATTTACATTCCATGTGAGGATTGATACCTCCCTGCCTTCCTGCGGTGGTGTGGTCAGTGTACCTACCATGGTGTTGGGTGGCGTTCATGTTCAGTTGGCGTCGGTGCTAGACGCCAGTGGTGGTGCTGCAGTTTGCCCGATTGTGGCTGTCCCTCCCCCCCCCCCAACCCCAACTTGTGCAACTTTTCCCCCCCGGTGATCCCCCCCCCTCCCCACCTCCCTCCC
Source organism: Lissotriton vulgaris (assembly GCF_964263255.1). Classification (NCBI taxonomy): domain Eukaryota; kingdom Metazoa; phylum Chordata; class Amphibia; order Caudata; family Salamandridae; genus Lissotriton; species Lissotriton vulgaris. The sequence continues at coordinate 1,233,304,171 of NC_141693.1, forward strand.
CTTCCAGACTCATCCCCTCCGAGGACCGAGCTGTCAGTAGGAGTCGGTCTGTCGCCCGCCCTCACCCACCCACTATGTAGTTATGTGTCACTACCACACAGCCCTATAAACAAGTCAAACAAACACAATAAAAGGGGGTGAGTACAACTTGCGTGCTTCTCTGCAGCGGGCTGCCATTTCAGTCCTGCATGTCCATTCGGTTTTTCAGTCGCCAACTGTTTCTCCAATGCACTGTAGATCCGGTTTACTATCCATTTTGGCCCCACATCTTTTAGGATTTGGAGTCCTGAGATTCCGACTCAGGCGCACTGTGCTGTCCCGACAGGTCTTGTTCCAGGCCCCTGATCTCTTTAACCAATGGATGATCCGATTGTCCTGCTTCTTCCTCTGCTTCCCAGGCCGAAGTGTGGCTATCCAGTATTTCTTCCTCGTCTCCTTCTGATCGTACCGTGTTTTGCAGCACCGCAAATCTCGACCCTTGTGCTGTTGCACCTCTCGGAGAGGCAGAGCGCCCCTCTCGCGCTCGCCCCGTATCGCGGCCTCTATACGGCGTTGCCGGTGTTTGTCTCTTAGATCTTCTGGATTTCAGTCTTTGGGGTTTCGGAAGTTCCCATTGTGCCGCATTCCTCATTGACCTATCCAACGCATCATGCCTCGCCGTCTCTCTACTATTGAGGATCGGGCGCTCCTCCAACCACTGCCATGCGTCCTCCGGGTGTGTGAAGAAAAGGGTCTTATCATTGAAGATCACTTTGAGTTTTGCCGGGAACAGCAGCATGTATGGTATTTTCAGGTCCCTCAGTTTCGCCTTCACCGAGTCGAAGGACCGCCTCTGCTTTTGCACTTCCTGGCTGTAATCTGGGAAGATCATGACATGTGAATTTTCTAGCCGGATCTCCCCCTTCTTCCTTGCCTCTTTCAGTATCAAGTCTCTGTCTGCATAATTCAAAAAACGTGCGATCACCGGTCGCGGTCGAGCCCCTTCTGGAGGTTTCGCAAGGAGGGCCCTGTGCGCCCTTTCTATAATGAAACACGTCGAGAATTGTGCTTGCGGAAATGTGTCCCGTAGCCACGTGTGCAGGAAAGATACCATATCATTCTGTTCAATTCCTTGCCGAAATCCAACAAAGCGCAGGTTATTGCGCCTTGCCCTATTTTCAGCATCGTCCACCTTCCAGGCCAGCTGACGGTGTGAGGTCTGCAGTTCCGCCATTTCCCTGCGGAGGGTCGTGATCGAGTCTTTGGCCTCTCCCATTCGCGTTTCCGCCGATGTGACCCTTTCGGACAAATTCCGAAAGTCCTGCCTCAGTAGCGTCACTTCTGACCCCACCTCGCCAATTTTGCCCTCCAGCACCGCTCTGGACTCCTGGATATCCGAGCGGGAGGCCTGGATTGCCGCCATCAGTAGATCAGTATCTGAGCGTGTGGTCTGCGTCGTTAGGGGGCCCTCAGCCACTGGGCGCGGCGCCGCGAAGTTGTCCATGGGGCCTTGTTTTGGGCCCTTCGACTGGATTTCCTTTTTCCCCATTTTTCGTGTCGCAGCTACCGCTGGGACGCGCCCGCCGCCCTTCGTCGTCCTTCACCTGGGTGTTAGATGTGCCCTCCAGGTACTCCCCTCCTGCCCAAGTTCGTCTCCTCTGTAGTTGCCCGGCCGGGCACCACCTCATGTCACCTCCTCGTTGATCCCCCACCGTGTCGGGGTCAGGGCTTGGGGTCTGGCGTTGTATCCCGACCGGCTGCAGCCTTGTCTGCGTCCCTCCACCGGCTCAGAGGTCGTCAGCCTGTCCACATGCCACGTCGAGGGGCGGCCGCGCCATTGCTGACCTTCAGGCCTAGGTATCCTTGGTCACGCGCCCTTCCTTGTCTCTGGCTCGCCGACCGCCGCTCTGCGTCCCTGTGTCGCGACCTTCTTGTGTGGTTACTGCGGTACAGTGCTCCCCTGTGGTCCCCCTTTCGACTCCGGTTGCGTAAATGGCAGGCCGCACACAGTCACACTGCCCGGTGCCTCCACGGGTGAGTGCTGGTGTCCCTTCTCTAGTAGGGAGGGCTCGCACCCCCCGCGCTTCTCACCCCCCGCGTTGCTGATCTGCCGCACTCCCGCCGTAGCGTTCCTCGCCCTCCGCAGCACTCACAGGACTCCCCTCTTCAGCCTGCTCCGTCTATAGCTCTCGGAGACGTCTTCTCGGTCACACTGCTCTGGGCGCCATATTGGTACAGGTCCCCTTCAGACGTTCGCTCTCCTGCCGAGCTGGGGGGGCGAGGGAGGGGGGTCAGCGTGGGGACTCACTTTGGATTCCGGTCGTCTCGTCTGACGTCCCCCGCCGCCACACACATGAACAAATAAAGTTCTGGGAGTTAATGCTCACTGCCTTCCGTCTCCCCGGGAACCGACGGCCGCCATGTTGGTGTAGCCGAGCAGGCGAACAGGTCAGTCCGGAGCAATTTCGTCGATTCTGGCACCAGAAACCTCCGCTTTTTTCCCCTCGTGTCGGTGCAGGACGCCCTTAGGCACAGGTCAGCATTAATTTTTCCAGTGCAGGATTAGTTTTTGGCCGGATCACTGGGCAGCCTCGCCGGAGCTCTGCAACTGCACGTCTTACCCGGCCATGCTGTTGGCCACGCCCCCCCCCCGCCCCCCCCCACCTGCCATTTATTCTTGATATTATTAATCGAGGAACAACATGCCACTATGGAGCGATTTCAGAGGGTATTTGAAATGGTACACAAAACTGCAATTTCCTAGTTCCCAGGACCATACTAGACGAAGAGAAGTTGAGGTATGAGTAGACATGTTCTTCATGGCTTGTAAATGCAGTGGATCAGCTCTTTGACTGGTCTTCCTGAGCAACTGGGAGGTGGTGAAATAGCGTTTCTTCAACTAGGATGAATCCTTCTTAGCCAGTACTCTAATCTTTGGCCTCAAGCCACTCCTACTGGAAGGCACAGTTCTGCTCCTCATACAGGCAGGAAGAAATTTCACAGGATTATCACACTTCGGGCAGGTGTAAGTGAATAGCCAACACACACAGGTTCAACTTCTGGTGCAATAGACTTCTTTACTTTTGCAGGTGCACAAGTCTGCTCTGTGACTGGTCAACCAAGATGAACCAGAATTGACACTCTTCTGATGGCTACAGGTGGACAGTTGGCACTAATGAGAGAGGTTGCAATTTTTTGATATCTTAAGTCTCCTCCAACCCTAGGGAATTCTTTTTACAGCTGCGGTGGGCATGATATAAGGGCATACTGCTGTAATGACCACATAGTTATGCTGACCTAGGTGCAATGCGTTTCTACCCTCAGTTTAGAGACATGTTGCTAAAGAGATGGTCACAACACAGGAACCTGATGAGGGCACATTTCACTCCAGTAAGTAGTGCTGTATATTAACATGCTGTATATAGTCCTGCCATCTAGTGTTGGGCTCAGACATTTGCATCTTGTTTTTCTTTGAAGTCTTTTGAGTAAGAAGGTATTGTTGCTACTCCTCTCTGTGGCGATACACATGGACATCGGCTCCAGTGTCAGATTGTTTATCACACACCGGGTGTATAAGTCCTGCTTTGATGTATTAGGTCTGGATACATTCAACTGACCATCCTGCGATACCTGCCTTCGATAAAGCAAGTACTTTCCTTGGTTTTGAGAAGGCGACAAAAAATTGAGTTTTACAGAAGTATTTTGTTCTGTCAATATAAACCATTAGTGCTCTTTTTACATCTAGGGTATGCAGAGCTCTTTCTGCTAGAGTGTGGTTTGGAAAGAAAACTGGTAGTTCAATAGATTGAAAAGAGGACACTTTTGGCAAGGATTTAGAGTTCATTTTAAGGACTACCCTATCTCGATGTTATTGAAAGAATGGTTATTCCAAAGTTAGGGCATGTATTTCACTGACTCTTTTTAAGAAGTTATTCCTATCTAGAAGGCAACTATCCACAAGAGAAACTGAAATTGAGTGTTCAGAAAAAGGGCCCATTAGTCGGGTTAGAACATTAAGGATCCACATCGGGGAGGTGATAAGCTTCGAAGTGTTATCATTTTTGAACCCTGCATGCTTTAAGAGGGACGCAAAGAGTGATGGTTGTTCCCAATTTAGTTTATTTGCAGCAATGGCTGCTAAATGTAATCATGTAGATTTGTAAGCTAGTCCTACTTTTTGTTAGTGCAGGAGCTAGATTACGAGATTGTATTCCATAGGTTTTAGGGTGTTTCCCTTTTAGTTTACCTTGGGCCAGGGCTAAGCCCTTATTCAGTATTGCATGCAAAGTTTGTTCAAATCCTGTTTAACATTGTCCAATTCTTTGTTTAATTTTCCTAGATACAGTGTACCACTTTTTTTCTGACACAGGGATGTGTGCCATGTCGTGCTTTCACTTTTAACTACAACAAGATGCCCAGCCTGCAATGGATGTTTGCATGTTGGTGCTGAGGGACCCTTACGGTGGCACAATACATGCTGCAACCCTTGGGGTACTCTTTTGCCTCACTGTACTAGGTACCTGGGGTTCCATTAACTAGGTACTTACAGGGGATGTTAAAGGTCTTGCCAATTGGGGGAACAATTGCACAGTTTAGGGAAAGAGACCTGGCACTTGGGACCTGGATAGCAGAACCCAGCACCCTTCTGTCAACATTGCATCAGATATCAGGCGAAAAGTGGGTGAGATGTCAAAAAGGGGCGCTTTCCTACACAGTCCACAACCCTTGTACCGTCATGCCTTTCATGTTCGCCCCCCTCAACCTGTGAGTGATGTGCCTGTAGTGATGGTCACTTGCCGTATAGGATGCATAACGTGCCTGCCCAGAAACAGTTTGTTGTACCACCATTGCAGACAGTGACAGATCCTGACTCAGCACTAGATCCTCTAAACTATTTCCCTTCACTTGTGACAACTGTGATGCAAAGGACGCATGTAATGGGTGCATTTGTAGTCTGGCATGTGGGACAAGACTACCCAGGATGTCATCATGCCAAGGAGACACCTTACTGTCCTGCCTGGCAGTTAACGATGTGGCTGAAAAAGAAACAGTTGGATCTGAAAGTTCAGAACCCTTCGATTGGGATAGTCTTTGGTCGTAACCCAATTGACGTTTGCTCCAAGGTAAGGTTGTCCCTCATTTGTTGGGTTTATTGTAAATCCCAGTATGTGGAGAAGATCAATTGCGATTTGTGTATTCTCTATACACTTGGGTTTGTCTGAACTCTTTATCAGCCAACTTTCCAGATAAGATAAGACTTGAATGCCTTGTCTCCTTAGATGTGCGGCTACTACATCTAGGCATTTTGTGAACACCCTTCGTGCCATGGTGACCCAGAGCGGTAACATTCTGAACTGATAATGATGTCCATGAACCTCAAATAGCGGTGGTGACAAGGGCATAAGGGAATGTGGACGTAAGCGTCTTTTAGACGGAGAGCTGCAATGAAATCGACTTTCTGTAAGAGCGGTATGACATCCTATAGTAGAGCCACAATACTGCATGACTCAATTGACTTCTTTGAAGAACAAGCATTGAAAATGCATTAGGTCTCGCCCTCGTTTAAGTTAAAGCAATTTTGTTTGTAATTAGGTGGCTTTTTAGCTTTGCTTTTATTAGTGGCTTTGAAACTTTTATGTACATAACATGCATATGTATGCATTTATATATATATGTATGCGTGCATTTATATTTGTATTTATATAGATATGCAGATTATATATATATATGTTTATATATGTACATATATATATATATATATACACATACATGTATATAAATGCATATATATATATTTATGTGCATATGTGTGCGGGTAGAAGTAGAGAGGTAGAGTAGAGAGGTAGAGAGTAGTAGAGCAAGAGGTAGCGCGAGAGGTAGCGCGGTAAGAGTTAGAGAGTGAGTAGCAGAGAGTAGAGAGTGAGTAGTAGAGAGTGAATAGTAGTGAGTAGTAGAGAGTGAGTAGTGGAGATTGAGTAGAGAGTAATAGAGTGAGTAGTAGAGAGTAGTAGAGGGAAAAGTAGAGAGTAGTAGAGTGGTAGAGAGTGAGTAGTAGGTAGTGAGTAGAAGAGAATGAGTAGAGAAGGAGTATAGTGTAGTAGAGTGAGTAGTAGAGAGTGAGTAGTAGAGAGTGAGTAGTAGAGTAGAGTGAGTAGTAGTAGAGAGTGAGTAGTAGTAGAGAGTGAGTAGTAGAGAGTGAGTAGAGTAGTAGAGTGAGAAGTAGAGAGTAGTAGAGTGAGAAGTAGAGAGTAGTAGAGTGAGAAGTAGAGAGTAGCAGAGAGTGAGTAGCAGAGAGTGAGTGATAGAGAGTGAGAGTAGTGTAGAGAGTAATAGAGTGAGAAGTAGAGAGTGGCAGAGAGTGAGTAGAGAATGAGTAGAGTGTAGTAGAGAGTAGTAGAGAGTGAGTAGAGTAGTAGAGTGAGTAGTAGAGTGAGAAGAAGAGAGTAGTAGAGAGTGAGTAGTAGAGAGTGAGTAGTGGAGAGTGAGTAGAGTGTAGTAGAGAGTGAGGGGACAGTGAGTAATAGAGAGTGAGTAATAGAGTGAGAGTAGTGTAGAGAGTAGTAGAGTGAGAAGTAGAGAGTAGTAGAGAGTGGTAGAGAGTGAGTAGAGAATGAGTAGAGTGTAGTAGAGAGTGAGTAGAGAGTGAGTAGCAGAGTGAGTGGTAGAGAGTAGAGTGAGTAGACAATGAGTAGTAAAGAGTGAGTAGTAGTAGAGAGTGAGTAGTAGAGTAGAGAGTGAGTAGTAGAGTGTGAGTACTACTAGAGCATGAGTAGTAGAGAGTGAGTAGAGTAGTAGAGTGAGTAGGAGAGTGAGAAGTAGAGATTAGTAGAGTGAGGAGTAGTAGAGTGAGAAGTAGAAAGTGAGTAGTAGAGAGTAAATAGAGAGTGAGTAGAGTAGTAAGGTGAGAAGTAGAGAGCAGTAGAGTGAGTAGTAGAGAGTGAGTAGTAGAGCGTGAGTAGTAGAGTGAGTAATAGTGTGAGTAGTAGAGTAGTAGAGAGTAGTAGAGAGTAGTAGAGTGAGAAGTAGAGAGTACAAGAGAGTTGTAGAGAGTGAGTAGTAAGAGTGAGTAGTAGTGAGTAGTAGAGAATGAGTAGAGAGTGAGTAGTGGAGAGTAGAGAGTGAGTAGTGGAGAGTAGAGAGTGAGTAGTAGGAAGTGAGTAGTAGAGAGTGAGAAGAGTAGAGAGTGAGTAGTAGTAGAGATTAAAGGGTGAGTATTACAGTAGTAGAGGGTAAGTAGTAGAGAGTGAGTAGAGTAGTAGAGTGAGTAAAGTAGTAGAGTAGTAGAGTGAGAAGTGGAGAGTAGTAGAGTGAGTAGTAGAGAGTGAGTGGTAGTGAGTAGTAGAGCGTAGTAGAGAGTGAGTTGAGAGTAGTAGAGAGTGAGTAATAGAGAGTGATTAATGGAGAGTGAGAGTAGTAGAGTGAGTAGTAGAGAGTAGTAAAGTGGGAAGTAGAGAGTAGTAGAGTGAGTAGTAGAGAAAGAGTAGAGTAGTAGAGAGTGAGTAGTAGAGTCAGTAGTAGAGAGTGAGTAGTAGAGAGTAGTAGAGTGAGAAGTAGAGAGTAGTAGAGTGAGAAGTAGAGAGTAGTAGAGTGAGAAGTAGAGAGTAGTAGAGTAGTAGAGAGTGAGTAGCAGAGAGAGAGTAGTAGAGAGTGAGTAGTAGAGAGTGAGTAAGAGAGAGTGAGTAATAGAGAGAGAGTAGTAGAGTGAGTAGTAGAGAGTAGTAGAGTATAGTAGAGTAGTAGAGAGTAGTAGAGTAGTAGAGTGAGAAGTAGAGAGTGGTAGCGAGTGAGTAGCAGAGAGTGAGTAGTAGAGAGTAGTAGAGGGAGAAGTACAGAGTAGTACAGAGTGGTAGAGAGTGAGTAGTAAAGAGTTCGTAGTGAGTAGAAGAGAATGAGTAGAGAGTAAGTAGAGCGTAGTAGAGAGTAGTAGTGAGTGAGTAGAGAGTGAGTAGTAGAGAGTAGAGAGTGAGTAGTAGTAGAGAGTGAGTAGTAGAGTGAGTAGTAGAGAGTGAGTAGAGTAGGAGAGGGAGTAGTAGAGATTAGTAGAGTGAGTAGTAAAGTGAGTAGTAAAGAAGTAGTGAGAAGTAGAGAGTGAGAAGTAGAGAGTGAGTAGTAGAGTGCTTAGTAGAGTAAGTAGTAGAGAGTGAGTAGAGTGTAGTAGAGAGTGAGTAATAGTGAGTAGTACAGTGAGTAGTAGAGAGTGAGTAGGGAGTAGTAGAGAGTGAGTAATAGAGTGAGAGTAAGAGTGTGAGAGTAAGAGAGTGAGAGTGGTAGAGTAGTAGAGTGAGTAGTAGAGAGTGGTAGAGAGTGAGTAGTAGAGAGTGAGTAGTAGAGAGTGGAGGGAGTAGTAGAGCGTGAGTAGTAGAGAGTGGAGGGAGTAGTAGAGCGTGAGTAGTAGTAGAGAGTGAGTAGTAGTAGAGAGTGAGTAGTAGTGGAGAGTGAGTAGTAGAGAGTGAGTAGAGAGTGAGTAGTAGAGTAGAAAGAGTAGTAGAGTGAGTAGTAGAGAGTGAGTAATAGTAGAGAGTGAGTAGTAGAGTGAGTAGCAGTAGAGAGTGAGTAGCAGTAGAGAGTGAGTAGTAGAGTGAGTGAGTAGTAGAGTGAGTAGAGTAGTAGATAGTAGAGAGTAGTAGAGTGAGAAGTAGAGTAATAGATCGTGAGTAGTAGAGAGTGAGTAGTACAGAGTGAGTAATAGAGCGAGAGTAGACGAGAGTAGAAGAGAGTAGTAGAGTGAGAAGTAGAGAGTAGTAGAGAGTGAGTAGTAGTGAGTAGTAGAGAATGAGTAGAATAGTGGACTAGTAGAAGTTGAGTCGTAGAGTAGTAGAGAGTGAGTAGTAGAGAGTGAGTAGTAGAGAGTGAGTAGTAGAGAGTGAGTAGTAGAGAATGAGTAGTAGAGAGTGAGCAGTAGAGAGTAGAGGGGGTAGTAGAGAGTGAGTAGTAGTAGAGAGAGAGTAGTAGTAGAGAGTGAGTATTAGTGGAGAGTGAGTAGTAGAGAGAGTGAGTAGTAGAGAGAGTGAGTAGTAGAGAGAGTGAGTAGGAGAGAGTGAGTAGGAGAGAGTGAGTAGTAGAGTAGTAGACAGTGAATAGAGTGGGAGAGTGAGTAGTAGAGTGAGTTGTAGATAGTAGAGAGTGAGTAGTAGAGAGTGAGAGGTAGTGAGTAGTAGTAGAGAGTGAGTAATAGTAGAGAGTGAGTAGTAGTAGAGAGTGAATAGTAGAGTGAGTCGAGAAGTAGAGTGAGTAGTAGATAGAGTGAGTAGTAGAGTAGTAGAGTGAGAAATAGAGAGTAATAGATCGTGAGTAGTAGATCGTGAGTAGAAGAGAGTAGTAGAGAGTAGAAGAGAGTAGTCGAGTGAGAAGTAGTAGAGAGTGGTGGAGAGTGAGTAGTAGAGAATGAATAGAGAGTAGTAGAGAGTGAGTAGCAGAGTGTAGAGAGTAGTAGAGAGTGAGTAGTAGAGAGAGTAGAGTAGTGGAGTAGTAGAGTGAGAAGTAGAGAATGAGTAGTAGAGAACGAGTAGTAGAGAGTGAGTAGTAGAGTGAGTAGTAGTAGAGTGAGTAGTAGAGTGAGTAGTAGAGTGAGTAGTAGAGTGAGTAGTAGAGAGTGAGTAGAGTAGTAGAGAGCAGTAGAAAGTGAGTAGTAGAGTGTAGAAAGCAGTAGAGAGTGAGTAGTAGGGAGTGAGTAGAGTAGTAGAGAGTAGTAGAGTGAGTAGTAGAGAATGAGTAGAGTAGTGGAGAGTGAGTAGTGGAGTGAGTAGTAGAGTAGTAGTGATTAGAGAGTGGATAGACAGATGAGTGAAAGCGTGGATGGATGGATGGATGAGTGAAAGAGTAAATGAATGGATGGATAAGTGAAAGAGTAAATGGATGACTGGGTGGCTGAGCGGAAGGATGAGTGAAAGGATGGATAGGTGAGTGAAAGGATGGATAGGTGAGTGAAAGGGGTATGGATAGACGAGTGGAGTAGTGGATGGATAGATGGATGGTGTGAATGGATTGATGGATGGATGACAAAGGAAGGATGACTCCATGAGTGAAATGGCGTATAGGGAGATAGATGAGTGAATGGACGGACGGACAGACAGACAGGTTTGAAGGATAAGTTTGGAGACGATGGATAGGATTGGATATGGATGGGTGGACAGACAGCATGTTCAAAAATTGAAAAATAGAATGAATGCATGAAATAATGTGAAGTTAAAATTGTGCATATCAGCAGATGGATGGAAAGATGAAAGGATGAATGGATAGATGGATAGATGCCTGGATGGAAGAGACAAGGGAGCACTTCGGCTGAGGGTCATGATGACTTGCTTAGTTTGCTTGGTTCGAAGTGGGGGGTATTTTAATGTTCTGACTACTCCCTTACTTTGCCTTCAGGCTCAGCAAGGCTGCTTCTCTCCAGCTGTTGTCCTGTGACAAACCGCGATAAGCACGCTGGGGCTGGGGGGGGGGGGCCTGGGAAGGCAGCACATTGCCCTGGTGTACTTTCTTATTGATCTACAGCCCCTTATACAATATAACACAGGAATGCTACTCCTGTGACCTGCACCAACTCTGTGTAGGGTGAGTGCCACTGTGTAGGATACAACTCCTGGTCTAGGGGTCTGAAATTTACTAAACAATTGAAGTTATAGAGTGTGATTACAAACAAGATTTCACATATGCAAGTATGTAATTGATTGATTATCGAGATGAAAAGTCTGGAAAGGAAAATGTTACTTACCCAGTAACTATCTGTTTATGGCATGTAGTGATGTAGATTCACATGCTTTGCATACTCCTGAAATCTGCGTTGGGCACAAATGTGTAAAAGCTGTTTTTCTTCGCAGAAGTCTTTCGAGTCAGGAGATACTGTGAGTCCACCTCTTGCTGGTAATGCGCATGGCCATCAACTCCATTGTTAGGTTGTTTTCCTGTAAAGCAGGTGAGGACTGAAAGTGAAGCAAAGCAATGTAGAGAGAGAGGTTGATGCGAAAAAAGAGGAAAGTAAGAAACAAGGATGACTGCAAAGGCCAAAGGCATCGGGGGAGGAGGGTGGGCGCATGTTTATTTTATTTAGGGGGATTTGTAAAGCGCTTGGTGACGCACAGCGGCGTGTCCCCGCGCTAAGGAGTTGATGCTTACTGGAAACTACCGGAGCGGAATAACTTACTGGGTGAATAGTACAGTTTTGAGCTTAGCTCTGAAGAGTGATTCTGATGGTTCTAGGCGCAACGCCATGGGTAGTTTGTTCCATCTAGATGCTGCCAGGTACCTAAAGGATCTGCCGCCCATCCGTGCTTTGGACACCTTGGGAATGGACAGGAGCCCTGTGCCGGAAGATCTAAGGGAGCGGGACGGCTCGTAAGGTGTCAGCAGTCCTTTCAGAGGGAGGGGACACCTCCCATTGATAATCCGATGGCAAGTACATAGTGCTTTAAAATCTACCCTGCTTCTAACCGGAAGCCAGTGCAGGGACCGGAGAGCCGCTGTAGAGGCAGCTCTTCTGGGTAGTCTGAGCACTAGTCGGGCAGCAGCGTTCTGTAAGACCTGTAAGCGGCTCAGATTCTTCTCCAAAGTCCCTCAATAGAGAAGGTTGCCATAGTCCATCTTAGATGTGACTAGTGCATGCACCAGGGTTTGACGGGCTTTAATCGGTAAGAACTTCAATACCTTCCTTAGGCTATTGAGTGTCCCGAAGCATGATCCAACCACCCGATTAATCTGAGGGCCAAAGGTCAAGTCGGAATCAAACCAGATACCCAGGTTCTTTGCTTTTTGGCAAGGGGTAGGTGTTGGACCTAGGCATGGTGGCCACCATGCCGACGTCCACGCCGCCTGGTCTCCCCCCACGACCAGCACCTCGGTCTTGCCTCCGTTGAGCTTGAGGCAATTGGCGGACATCCAGGCAGCTAGGTCTTGCATGCATGCTCTGAAGATGTCCGCCGAGAGACCGGGCGCACGCGATAGGGAGATGACCAGCTGCGTGTCGTCGGCGTATGACACCATGCGGAGGCCGTGACTCTCTACTATGGTGGCAACCGGGGCAACATAAAGATTGAAGAGAGTTGGACTCAGGGACGAGCCCTGCGGCACCCCCTGGTCCAAAGAAACTCGCTCCGAGTAGTAGTCACCTTGCCTCACTTGGAAGCCTCGGCCAGCTAGAAATGAGTGGATCCATTTCAACGCTGCCCCTCTCACCCCTCCTTTGCTCAGACACTGTAGCAAGATGGAATGTGCTACAGTGTCAAACGCAGCGCTGAGGTCTAAGAGAATTAAGGCCATGGTTTGGCCCGCATCAGCACCCTGCCTGAGGGTTTCAGTAGCCCTGAGAAGGGCAGACTCCGTGGAGTGAGGATGCCAAAACCCGAATTGGGTAGGATGAAGAAGGTTGTTCTCCTCCACAAATTTCATTAGCTGTTTGTTTACCACCTTCTCCGCTACCTTAGAAAAATAAGGCAGCAGGGAGATGGGACGCAAGTTGTCCAGCTTCTCAAAGCTTATGTTGGGCTTCTTGCGGAGGGGGAGCACCACAGCCTGTTTCCAGTCCTCTGGTATGGAGCTGGACCGGAAAGAGACATCCAGCAGGTGCCTAATGTAGGGTTCAAGTGTCTTCAGGCTGTCCCCCAACCTTTTTGGGGAGGCGGGATCACGAGGGGAGCCCGATTTCACCGATCTACATATTTTAACTAGATCCTCGGGTGTGGGGGTAGTGAAATTGAGTAGCAGGTTTTGACCAACTTCCTCTCTTACTGAGTCTGCTGGCTCTTCCACTACTGGTGGTATAGCGGGAAAAGCAGAATAAATCTTAGACACTTTGTCCCCAAAGTAGTTGGCAATGCGATTGCATGATGTTACCGAGTGATCTTCGGCTAGAGAGGAGGTTTTCGGGATGGCCAGGGATTTATATATGCTAAATAATTCCCTAGCAGAGTTCTCTGCCCCCTGGATTCTGTCTGCGTAATATGTGGCTTTCTCTATGCGGATCTTATTATGATAGACGCGTCTCTTAGCGAGATAGCCCTCTTTCAACTGGTCGTCATATGCCACTCTCCACTGTCTTTCTGCTCGTTTACAGTCCTTTTTGGCACAGCGCAGCGCCTCGCTGAACCAGGGAGCAGATCTTTGTCTGCGGGCTTCCATTATTGACCGGCCCAGTGGGGCCGTACAGTCCAGGGCAGCCGTGATGCGGTCGTTGAGCAATTTATTTGCCGTAACCACGTCATTGCCTCCTGGGGGCCCCTCCGCGGTCAGAGCCTTGTTAAACTCTGGCAGGGAGAATCTTGCCCACCTGCGTCGGGATAATTAACCACATGGCTGATGCTATGATTTTTGCCGTGTGCTGGAAATTGCCATTTTGCTGTTTCCATGACGAGCTCAGCTCGTCATCAGCACACGACACCCGTGGGTGATGACGAGCTGAGCTCGTCATCAGCAGCGAAAGGGTTAAGTGGGGTGGGGGCAGTGGCTTTGTGTTTGGGCAGATAGATTACAAATGGAACAAAAAAATGATCGGTCCAGGGCAGGGGCACTGGGGGAGCAACTGAGACATCCTCCCAGTTGGCAAATATTGGATCTAACAGATGCCCGTGATTATGTGTAGGGAGCTGCCCCTTTAGCTCTAGCTGTAGGGTGTGGAGATCTTGACGGAACTCAATTGCTCCTTTATCTGATAAATCTTCCCAGTGTGTGTTTAAGTCTCCAAGTAACAGAAACTTATCCCTCCTCATCGCTGTTTCTGTGACACACTCTAAAAGATTGCCTTTAAACCTGAACATAGGTCCTGGTGGACGATAGATTAAGAGTCCCTTTACAGTCGTGCTCCCATCAATCTTTATGGTGAAGACACCCGCCTCGCATCCCGCCAGAAGAACTGGTTCCAGTTTACAGGCCCATTGCTGTTTAAAGCCAATCGCTATTCCTCCCCCTCTGCCTTCAGGTCTATCCAGACGCACCATCTGGTAACCATCTGGTAATGCCTGAATAATATCGGGATCAGAGTTGGCATCCAACCAAGTTTCTGTGATGAACAACAGATCTGGTTATTTATCCGTAAGGAGATCATATACATCTCCTTATGGATAAACAACCAGCAATCTACAGCAATACATGCCATGAATAGATGCTTACTGGTTAAGTAACATTTTCCGTTTGTGGCATGGGTGGCTCGCGATACACAAGCTGTGCATTGACTGGAAAGCAGTCTTCCCAGAAAGCGGTGCCTAGCCTGTGGAAGTTGCAGTAGATTGAAAAAGTTTATGGAATGCTTCCTGACCAACATTGGGTTGTTGGCGGGCTGGCACATCCGGACAATAATATTTTGCAAAAGTATGTGGTGTGGACCAGGTAGCTGCTTCACAGATATCAGCTACAAGGAAGGTCCCCAGGAAGGCCATAGATGCTCCTTTGTTTAGAGTGGAGTAGGCTCCAGGAAGAAAGAGCAAGGTCCTTTTATTCATGTCTGGTTGCATTTTACAATCCATCTTGCAATGCCTGATTTGGAGAAAACAACAGAGAGCTATTGCGCCTTCCTTAAGGGTTTATTTCTGTCAATATAGTGCATGAGGGTTCCATTACCATCTAAAGTATTGAGAGCACGTTCTGCAACATTCTCAGGTCGAGGGAAAAACAGGAGTTCAATGGAATGATTGGGGTGGAACTGTGAGATTAACTGTAGGAAGCTGGCTAAGTATATGGTATACCACTAAGTGGTTATACAGTGCACAGAGTTCAGAGATTTCCCCCCAGCCCTCAACATCAGCCCAAAATGCTCTACTTGTGGGAGTGTGGACAAGCAGCCTTAGCCCTTGGCCAAACACAGAGGAGTACAAGATATGTTTTATGCACACAGTGATTGATAAATGATACAGAACTCAAAAAGGAGATCCAAAACAATTTTAGAAAAATAAGCTTCTTTCAAGATTTATTTTAAGACCAAGATGTTCGCAAAAAGGTAAGTGAGTTTTTCAGGAAAAATACTTTATACTTTAAAAAGTGGACACTTAGTGCAATTTTAAAGCTTTGCAATGTAAACCTATGGAAGGAAAACAATAATGCAGTATCACAGGTAAGTACAGAAGTTGCAAACCCAATGTTTGGGGTTTAAGGTCAGCACCAGTCAAGTTGGGACCAAAGGTGCACCACCAGCAGAACAGAGGCAGCCTAGTGCAGAGGTCACAGCCTAGTTCAGACGCCCAATGTTAACCAATGAAGACTGGGGATGATTGACAATGCGCTGCTCACAGGCGAGTAAAGAGGTTCATAGGGTTGATGTCCTGGATTTAAGGTAAGCACGGGGAGAACAAGGTAGCACCAAACTTACACCCACAGTGGCACAGGGGGGGCCGGGGGTAGAGTGCCAACACAGAGTTGTGCGCCCAATGCTTTTCACAGGAGGGGATCTTGTTTCGAATAAAGGTTGCAGGCTCTGGCCGGACGCAGTAAACTCACAGATGCCCAGGTATGTAGAAATGGTAGGGGATGTAGGGACCGATGGTTTAGGTCCCCAAGGCCCAGGGGCTTCGGATGCAGGGGTGTCCGGACGCGTTGGAAAAATCTTATCGAGCAGGTCACAGTCAGGGTGTGTCTTCAAGTTGAGTCTGCAGACATCGAGGAGGAGTCCATCAGGGGTCAACCAATGGTGGACTTGAGCTCAGAAGCGCCGGGGAACCTTTGCAGGACCAGTAGGCCACTTGCCTCCAGCACTTGAGGGGTGGAGTTGGCGAAGGGGGAAGACCTCTTATTCCATTTGTGGTTTTCCCACCAAAAGTGGGGGTTTGTAAGGTAAGTTACTTACCTGTAATCCTAGTTCTCTTCCAGGGGTATCCTCATCTAAATCATAAGCACATGAATATTCTTGCCTATGTACGGGACCCCGGAAACACATCACATATATTTGAAAAACATATATGTGAAAAACATATATGTAGATATATATATATATATATATATATATATATATATATATATAACAACACACAATGCAGCCTCCCACAGACATGCGGAGCAATGTTGCAATGAATTCTCAAACATATTCCAATAAAGCAGGGCGAAAGAAAGTTTTTGAAAACTGCTTTAATATACAGCAGAACACACAATCCTGCAAGGAATAATGAAAACACATTGCCAGCAAGTAGGCTGCATTGTAGAAACATTAGTGTAGAAAGCTGAAAAGCTAACCCACATAAACACTCAGATAAACTGGCACTGTCTTTAAGGCAGCCATGACCCCTAGCTTCCCATCATGCCTCAGGGGTGACAGGTCAGTTGTTCTTTGCGGATAAACGCAGACTATTTTACAAAGAGTTGTATGTATCATGTTCACTTGCCTGGGGAGGCGGGTGGGTTGCTTATGACTTTGATGAGGATACTCCTGGAAGAGAACTAGGATTACAGGTAAGTAAATTATCCTTCTCTTCCAGGGGATCCTCCTTAATAGTCATAAGCTCATGAATAGAATAGCAAGCCCATCCCCTCATCCTGCGGGCAAGTAAACAGAGTATCATCAATATACATAACAGCCATAAGGCCCACACAGACTCCAATAGGTTAGCATTGAAACAGATTCCTCAATGAGGCCTGGCCCACTTGAGTATCTGCCCTGGAGTCCGAATCCAGACAGTAATGCCTGGTAAACATATGTACTAACTTCCAAGTTGCAGCCTTGCAAATCTCGGCCACCAGTACATTGTGCAGAAATGCAACCGTAACAGCCTTGCCCCTAGTAGAGTGAGCTTTAGGGGAGGCAAACAGAGGCTTATTTGCTATTTGGTAGGTCAACTTTATGCAAGATACTATGCATCTTGAAATGGATCTTTTAGAAGCTGGGAAGCCTGTTCTAACAGAGCCATAGTTTACAATTGATCAGCTTTTCTAATGGATTTCGTAGCATCCAAATAGAACTTGAGAACCCTCTTGAGGTCTAGCGAATTAAGAGACCTTTCCGCTGCTGTGGTAGGATTGGAAAAGAAAGAGGGTTAAGAAATCGTCTGATTAACATGGAACTCAGACACAACCTTGGGTAGGACGGAAGGGTGAGTTTGCATAACCACCCTGTTATGGTGGAAAACCATATAGGGTTCCTTATAACAGAGTGCTTGTATCTCACTCACTCTACGTGCTGATGTAATTGCTACTAGAAAGGCTACTTTCCAAGTAAGATGTTGTAATGTGGCCTTATGAATGGGTCCCATCAGTTTGCACAAGAGTAGATTCAACTCCAAGGAGGAGAAGGAGATCGAACAGGAGGATACACCTTCTTCAACCCCTGTAGGAAGTCCTTGACCACCTGAAGTTGAAAGAAAAAAGGTTGGTTGGGTGATTTTTGATATGCTGTGATGGCCACCAAATGCACTTTTATGGATGAATACATCAAACCAGATTTGGCCAAGTAGAGTAGATACGGCAAGATTACCTCCTCTTGCCCATTAACTGGACTCCAACCATTTCGAATACACCACAAGTAAAACCTTTTCCACTTAAGAGAGTATGAAGTTCTTGTGGAAGGTCTCTTTGACTCTCTTAAAATGTCCATGCAGCTTTGAGGGAGGTTCAAATGTCCATACTGCAGGACTTCAGGAGCCATGCCGTCAAGCTGAGGGAGGGAAAACTGGGGTGCAGAATCTTCCCTCCCATTTTGGTGAGAAGGTCCGGCCTGCACGGAATTCTCTGATGCGGGCGAACCGAGAGTTACAACAGGTCCGGATACCACCTCTGGCGAGGCAAGTCCGGTGCTATGAGTATCATCTTCATTCTGGATCGCAGAAGTTTGGCCACCACCTTCGGAATGAGAGGGAGGGGTGGTAAGGCGTATGCAAACGTCTCTCACCAATCTATCAAAAGCGCATTCCCCCTCGTTCCTAGTTGGTAAAACCTGGAAGCAAAGGCGTGGCATTTTCTGTTTTGATCATCTGCAAAGAGGTCGATGAAGGGCTGACCCCATTGATGAAAAATGTCCGCCACCACTTCGTCGTTGAGTTCCCCAGTCTTCTTGCTCCTGAAAGTGACGACTGAGGGTGTGTGCTCGCACCTTCTGCTCTCCCGGCAGATGGACTGCTGTGATCGATAGGTTCCTGGCTAGCAGCCAGTGCCAGATCGCCTGGGATTCTAGGGAGAGAGGGCGTGAGCGTGTTCCACCTTGTTTGTTCAAATAATACAGGGTGGTTGTATTGTCCGTTTGTACTAGGATCGATCCGGATTGAATTGACGGCTGAAAAGCCTTGTGGGTTAAATGAAACACCTGCAGTTCTAGCATATTGATGTGATACGTCTGTTCTCTGTCGGTCCATCTGCCCTGAGTTTGCAGATGACCCAGATGCACTCCCCAGCCCTGAAGCGATGAATCCGTGATCAGGGATTGTTCTAGCAGAGGTTGGTGGAAAGGGACTCCCACCAGAAGGTTCTGTGGTTGCAGCCACCTGAGAATGGACTTCTATGCTGCAGGGGAGAGGAGAATCCGGTTGTTCCACTGACCCGAGGATTGATCCCATTTGTCCTCTAGATCTTGTTGTAACAGTCTCATCCTCAATCTGGCGTTGGGTATGAGAAAAATGCACAAGGCCACCGACCCCAGCAGAGAAGCCACCTGTCGTACTGATGGCTGATGAGCCTGAAGGATGGTGTTGCCTTTGTCTCTCATTGATGACAGTCTCTCCTCTGAAGGAAACTCTTTTCCGAGGTCGGAGTGGAGGTTGGCGCCCAGATAATGGAGTGATTGAGTCGGTTGAAGGATGGACTTGTCCAGGTTGACATGCAGGCCTAAGCGCTGAAGGAGATCTAGGCAGATGCGAAGGTGTTCCTGCACCATTTGAGGAGATGATCCCTTCAACAGCCAGTCGTCCAGGTATGGATATACGAACAGGCCTTGGCGATGTAATGCTGCCGCTACTACTGCCATGCATTTGGCAAATACCCTCGGCGCTGATTTTAGGCCAAAGGGTAAGACCTTGAACTGGTAGTGTTTTGTTCCCACCATGAATCGCAAGAACTTGCAATGTCATCCTGTGATTGGGATGTGAAAGTACGCATCTTGAAGGTCCACCGAACACATCCAATCGCCTTTCTTTAGATGTGGGAATATATGATGGAGCGCCAACATTCAAAACTTTTCCTTTTTGATGGATTTGTTCAGAGAACGTAGATCCAGAATTGGTCTAAACTTGTTCAGTTGATCTTTTTTCTGAACCAGGAAGTATCGTGAGTACACTCCCATTCCACTCCGTGCAGGAGGGGCCTCTTCTATTCCTCGCTTTTCGAGAAGGGTCGACACTTCCTGACACAGGAGGTCTATATATAGATGACGAGAATTCACCGGAGGAATGTCTCTTGGGGACGCACAAAAACGTAGTGTGTACCCATTTTTTAGTATACTTAGTACCCACTGATCTTTGGTTATGTTGCGCCACTCTTGAACGTAACTTGAGATACTTCCTCCCACTGGAGTGTGCTAGTGGAAGCAGACACTCATTGCTTCCCTGGAGTTTTTGTTGCAGAGGAGGACTGCTGTTGATGTCCTCCCCTTCCTCTCGAGGAACGGCGGCCTTGGTACTGGGATTTGCCCTGTATGTTTTGCGACCATTGAGGGGTTTGTACCCTCTGTTGGCAGTTTTTCCGATTGTATGGCCTGTATCCCTTCCTAAATTCCTTTTCCTTCTCTAGGCCCACAGCCCCACAGCCTTTAAGGAGTCCAACTCGGCCTTCATCCTCGCCATTTCTTCTTCTGTGTGCGTACCAAACAGTGAAGTGCCAGAAAAAGGAAGATTCAGGATGCGCTGCTGTGCCTCCGGTTTTAACGCTGTGAGGAGCAGCCAGGAAGATTGTCGTGCACATATGCCATGTGCATAAGAGTGAGCTGCCAGGGACGCACCATCTGCAGCAGTGCTGATTACCAGGTTTGCCACCAGAGCACCATCCTGAAGGATTTCAGAGAAGTCCTGTTGATCCTCCTTTGGAAGCTTGTCCTTGAAGCGCTCCAGTGAGTCCCATAGTGACCTGTCATAACGACCCAGCAGAGCCGCAGCGTTGGACACTTGTAGAGAAGACGCTGCAGAGCCACAAGCCTTCCATCCACAAGAATCTTGTGATCTACTCTCTTTATCCGGAGGAGCGGAGGAGGAAGATGCAACTGCATGCGTCTTTTTTGCTGCTGCAATAATGACAGTCTGGAGGTGGATCCAATCTAAGGAAAAGAGGACCCGATGCCGCTGGCTTCTATTTATTAAGGATCCGAGCTGGAGCTGCTTTAGCCGATGCTGGAGCGAGGAAGTGATCCATTACCGGCTCGATGATACCCAGGACCAAAGGGAGCAAAGGCCTAGCCGCAGAACTTTGATGGAGAGTCTCAAAAATGATGGACGTGGTTGTCTGAGGAGCTGACATGGTGATGCCCAGCTTCTGAGCCCTTCTGGTGAGAACATCATGAAAAGTGTTCACATCATCATTAGGCGACACTCTGGAGGGAGGACTATCGTTCAAGGTTAGGTGAGTAGTCCCTTTTGGATTAATGTGTCGAAGAAGAACACCAAGATGGTGTGCGCCACCTCTTGCGATGTCCCTGAGACGACCTGCATTCAGGGGATCTGCCCCGCTGTCCTCTGACCCGAGTAGTGGGTGATCTGTCTAATTCCTACACAAGGCGCTGCAATGGTGATCTGTGCAGAGGACTAGAGTAGTCCGTAGGCCGTTGAGCGTGACCTGCGGGCCCTGTCTGCCAATGATGGAGAGGTTGTAGCCATCTAGGAGAGAGATGGATGGACGGAGATCACCGTCTCCGTGGAGAACCTCTTGGTGGTGAGTTTGTAGGCTCATGTGAGTGAACAGAAGCACTGTGTGATGACGCAACCATCTGGGGTGAGCTCCGAATGGAGGGAGAGGACTCTAAGCGGGTTCTGGAGCTTGATCAGTGTCTTGATGAGCGATGTGACGTCGATGGGGAATGTCTCGACGTCGACCTACTCTGTGTAACCATCACTGGTGAGTTCCCAGAGCCTGATATTCTCCTCGACGTCAATCTCTCAGTGTTCTTAGAATGTCTGGAGCCCATAGACCTCGCCTTCGACGTTGAGCGAGCAGGAGACCTCAACGATGAGCGGGTAGACGGAGAAATCCTTCTTAACGTCGATCTTTCCCTCGACGCTGACCGTCTTCTAGAAGCCAGTGGAGTTGAGAGCGGGACACTTCTCGCGCAGACGGAGATCACCGTCTCGCCGTCTAACAACGTCTGGTATATTTCACCTTTGGTCTCGACGTCTAATATCTCGCCGTCGGAGAGGATCGTGCCTTCGACGTCGAACGCCGCCTGGACGATGACGGAGGCGATGAGTGTTAAGCCTCGGGTGACGAGGCGTGTCTTGATGTTGACCATTGCCTGGTTGACTTCGACGGAGATGTGTGCTTCGGCGCCGCTGACCCTGCGGCGGCAGAGCCTGTCTCAACGTCGATCGTCACCTGGTTGACGTTGACAGAGAGGTTTGCTCCAACGCCGATCCCTGGAGACCCTGCGACGGCGGAGCCTGTCTCGACTGCAACGACGGAGATCTTCCTCTCGACGCTGGATGAGCCTGCACCAACGGAGAGCGACTCCTCAACGCCGATCGTCGCCGGGTTGACGACGGCGGAGGATTCGACGCACACACGTTCTTCGACGACGACCGGGGTTCTCTCTAGACGGCGAGCCCGCCTTCGATGGTCTTCTCCTCGACGTTTTCGTTGTCCATGAAGGGATATGAGGCGCCGAGCTCGACGCTGATGGAGAGCATATTGGAATCTTACTTCTAGATGGAGTGGAAGCACTCTCTTTCCTCTTCTTCATCGGTGACCTGCCTCTAGAAGGTGGTGATCTCTTCTCAGCCAGCCCATAGAGGAGAATCCTCTCCCTGTCCTTCAGAGTTCTCTTGGACAGCAGCTGTCAATGCGGGCAGGTTTTTGAATTATGTTCAGAAGGAAGGCATAGAATACAGACAGGATGGGAGTCTGATTTAGCCTTCTTGCCACAGGAAGGGCAAGGGTCAAAAAGAGAGGGCATTTCTGACTAAAAAACAATGCTGAACTCTCTAAAAAAACAGTAACGAAATACTTCCACACCAAAAAGATGTCGAAGTAAAGGGTTTTTGGATCACAAAATTAAGTATTTTCTGACAAAAATCAGAAAACAAGCATTTACAATGCAACGGTCTAGCCTTTGCAAAAGTTAGAGCTATTGGCATTGTAAATGACAACATTTATATTTATGTGTTGGTTTTGAAAACAGATATATAAATGGCATTGTCATTTACAATGCCAATAGCTTAATCTTTCGCAATTGCAAGACCTATTGCATTTGCACCCACACACACACAGAGCCACACACGCACAGAGCCCCACACACGCACAGAGCCCCACACACGCACAGAGCCCCACACACGCACAGAGCCCCACACACGCACAGAGCCCCACACACGCACAGAGCCCCACACACGCACAGAGCCCCACACACACACACAGAGCTCCACACAGAGCCAAACACAGAGCCACACACACACACACACACAGCCACACACACACAGCCAGAACACACATACAGAGCCCCACACACACACAGAGCCCCCCACACACACAGAGCCCCACACACACACAGAGCCCCACACACACACAGAGCCCCACACACACACAGAGCCCCACACACACACAGAGCCCCACACACACACAGAGCCCCACACACACACAGAGCTCCACACACACACAGAGCCACACACACACAGAGCCACACACACACAGAGCCACACACACATACAGCCATACACACACACATCAAAAAGTAGAAATGTCGGAACCGAACATAAAATTTATGTTGTACTTCTTTAACAGGCAGCTGGATATTTCTTTGCGTGCAGTCACCTAAATGCTGGGAGAAGCTTTAGAGTGATGGTTGTTCTTTGAGTTTCTGTGTATCTCTTGGTTTCATTTCACTTTCTACTCACACAGAAAAAGACTACCACCAGCAGAGGCAGGAGAAGGCTTAATCCCTGGACTGATTTTCGAGTTCCCCCCACTCGTAAATCACACCAACACCCAAAGGTGATCCGAAATATCCAAATTAGCAATGTAACTCATAGATTTCATCCAACCATCCATTGTTGGGGGTGCCAGAGACACCCATAGTCCTCAAAAAACCCTTTTTTCAAAAGCCTTCTCCTACTGCTGTGACCTCAAAACCTTTTTTTTTTAATCTCACTCTTCTGTGCCTCCACTATCCTTTTCAATCAAAATAACAGACTAACATGTTGACTTCTCAACATCCATGTTCCACTATACTAATTCACCACTAGTCCTTTATGGGGTTCCAGAGTAGCGTGCTACTCGTCAATGAAATTCCTCAAAACCCCATCAAGGGGTAGCAAGCGCTATATAAATACAAACCTCTTTCCCTCTTCTATCCCGCAACCTACCATTCTCTGTCCAAATAACTAAATAACATATCCACCACTCAAATTACTTCATACTTCACTATACTAATTTTCAACACTAATCCTTTATGGGTTCCAGAGTAGCGCCCTACTCGCCATAAAAGCGCTCCAACACCCATCAGGGGTAACGGGTGCTACATGAATGGAAACCCTTCTTCCCTTTTATCCCTCCACTACCCTTCTCACTCGAAATAACTGACTAATATTCACCACTCAAATTACTTTCATATTTCACCATACTAATTCAGCACTAATCTTTTATGGGTTTCCGGGGCAGCGTGCTTCAAGATTCTGCTATCTTTCCGAATCCAAATAATGGACTTAAAATTTGCTAGCATGTTTCACTATACTAATTCAACACTAATCCTCTATGGGTCCCGGAGTAGCGTGCTACTCGCCGAAAAAGCGCTTCGACGCCTCGTCAGGGGTAGTAAGCGCTATATAAATGCAACTACAATACAATACAATTAGTAGATCGAGTCCTTCGGCGTGTCTCGGCAAATCAAGCACTGGAGCAAAATAAGCACATGCATCGACAAAAAGCATTTTTTGTAGTTATTTCTTAAAAACAATCAAAAAGTAAAGCTATTAAGGCTCTTAGGAAATGAGCAAAGGAGCCGGAAGCTACAGTACGGGAGCGAGTGCAACAGGATAGAAGGTTACCTTCAGTGAAACACTCCAGAGAGTAAACCACACAGTCATATGTAAAGAATGTGTGTGAGAGAAACTGCAATGCTTCAATGGCGTACAACTTGCAAGAAACGCTGGTGGTTTAAAACGGAATGGGCGTACATGCACCTGAATGGGGCTGTAGAAGAACAGGGCTGCCTGGAGAAAAGCGCAGGATGATATTACAAATAAGGATGACAGCCTGTACGTACATGCCTGCTTAGTGGAGAAGTAATGTAGATCATGTAAACTCTCAAGCTCTCCCTGCTGATCCTGAAACTGCGCACGCCGCTGTTGTCAACCCGGCACTCTGTATAATTTAACCAGCGCTCAGCTAACAAAGTCCGAAAGAAAACAAGCACTTGGCGCCCCTACCCCTCTCCCTGTAAGTCCTGCCCAGAACTGACGAGTTGGCATTCAAACACGCCCCTGAAACTGATAAGCACAGCCCTCTGTTTTCCATTTGGACGTCTTCAGCGGGAGCACCTATGAAAAATAAATGTGTATCGGCCATTCTGAGAAATGTTTGCACTCTACCTCTTTAAGTGCTGTAACCTTTGAAAGAAGTACAAATACACTCCCATTAAAAGTGTAGTACTCCTGCTGAAAGTGCTGGCTCGCTCCCATTAAAACAGCTCTAGAAATTGTAGTACGTTGGCATCATCATACACAACATTTTCAAACCTATAATGAGAGATGTTTGGAAAGACAGCTGGAGGGCCGGGCCCTACCTGCACCTGCCCTGAGAGGCACGGGCACCCCTGGGGCTCGTGCGCCCACCAGCTCACAGGCCGGTGTTGGGGGGGGGCTGACTGCTGGGGACTCAGCCTGGTGAAAGCAGCAGACAGGCTTCACCCCTTCATCACAGGATCTGGAGCGCGTCCTCTTCTGAAGATGCAGCGAGGGCGCAATCTTCCCCGGCATCTGAGCGAAGAGCCGATACGGATCCGCACTCCGCTCTACAGTCACTTCCTCCCAAACAAGCATTTACAATGCAATGGTCTCGGCATCATTAAAGGTAGAGATATTGGCATTGCTCATGACATTTTTTTTTTTTAAATCATCAATGGCATTGTCATTTACATTGCCAATAGTTTAATCGTTAAATAAATGGCATTGTCATTTACAATGCCAATACCTACACCCTACACAGAGCCACCCTCACACAGACACACAACAGCACTCTGCACTCTACAGCACACAGCACTCTGCACTCAACTGCACACAGCACTCAACTGCACACAGCACTCTGCACTCTACAGCACTCAACTGCACACAGCACTCTACAGCACTCTGCACTTTACAGCACACAGCACTCTGCACTTTACAGCACACAGCACTCTGCACTTTACAGCACACAGCACTCTGCACTTTACAGCACACAGCACTCTGCACTCAACAGCACACAGCACTCTACAGCACTCTGCAGCACGGGCGAAGCGCGAGGGGAACCGTGCGACCGGAGCAAGCTAATGTAAATAACACACTTTGGTGCATTTCTGGGATATTTATAAGCGGAGCACATTTCTTCCCACTCCCGGATCAGACAGTGGAAACTTTCCCACACTTGAGGCTCACATCTGAGTCAGCCTTCTGTTTTTCATGGCCCTCGTGGTAATATTTACTTAATCAAATGAAAATGTTAAATAAATATGGGCATTTGCAGTAAAAAAAATAATTTTGATAATATGTTCAGCTAGAAATGTCATTATACCACATACAAGTGTGGACTGTGTAGAAATGAGTCCATCAGTCGCGAGATATTCCATAATGAGATGGTTAATCACTCAGCACATAATTAGCAGGAAGGACAGCTGAACGTTGGAATAATTGTTTAGTTATGCCCGACAACAATATCGCACACCCACAACTGTACTGCAAACTTTACGGGGTAACCTGTAATATGCAAAGAGCGTCGAGCCCTGTTTTTTCCAGTTACAAATCAATGTTATGTACTGTGCCAAACTGACTAATACTGCAACTCCCACAATGCACTGTTGGGCTTTGTAGAATTGCTCTGTTGCTGTCAAATAAACAAAGAAGAAACCCAGAGCTGGAAACTCTGTGTCTCAGATCACACGGAGTAATGTAGTAGCCCCAAATCTGCTCGATCGGGAAAGGAGATTCATTTTTTAGGTGCATAGTTACATTTGATGTATAGCAGATTCTTAAATTACGAATAAATGCAGACATCTCGTAAATATGGGTTTAAAATGTATCGTACAAACTGTGTCTAGGATGTAAGGTGTCGGTTATTTTTTGCATGTTATAAAAACTCTTAAACACCAAGACTTTTAACAGAATCGGAGGGCACAGGAACTGCAGGCCTTATTTGAAATTGAAATTGCATTTATATAGCTCTTACTACTCCCGAAGAGGCTTTTGTCCGCGTGTTACTTACTTTGGGTCTGTGGGCTGCACTCATACGTGTCTAGGGTGAATGAATGCCAGCGCAGGTACGCATGTATGAGGGGTGGTGGCGGTTCGAGAGGTACAGTAAGAGTCGAAGCTTAAGGGGCCGATGTGCCAAAGCCCCCACCCCAATCCCGCGGGCTGAACAGTGCTGAGACGCCGGCAAAAGTGCCACCTTCGGGGCACACAGGGAGCAAAGTCTGCGGCCCTGTAGTTGGAGCGTGAAAGGACAACCTCTGAGTGAAGTGCACACTTCAGGTGGACGCCAGGCTCCTGGTGCCCGGGGAACTACGCAGCACCACACACTTCAGGTGGGAGCAAGGGCCTCAGTGCCTAGGGCACTGCGCGGCAGCACACACTGCAGGTGGGTGACAGGGCCCTGGTGCCGGGGCACTGCTCGGCAGCACACACTTCAGGTGGGTGCCAGGGTCTTGGTGCCGGGGCACTGCTCGACAGCACACACTTCAGGTGGGTGCCAGGGTCCTGATGCCTGGGCACTGCGCCACAGCACACACTTCATGAGGGCGACAGGGCTCTGGAACCCGTGGCACTGCGCCGCAGCACACACTTCAGGTGGGTGCCAGGGTCCTGGTGCCTGGGCACTGCGCCGCAGCACACACTTCAGGTGGGCGACAGGGCCCTGGTGCCCGGCGGAGTGCACGTAATACATAGCCTTCCCCCCAGAGTTAGAGGGCAACAGAAAGTCTGGCAAAGAAACGTGGTACCGGAGAGCTTCTTTGGTTATAAACAACAAAAAGTTACACTAATACAGTGCGAGGGTTCTGCCATGGCACCCCCGTCCCGCCCCAACTGCGGCCTCACTGTGCAAAGACAGCCATGGGCTCAGGATCCTTAGCTCGAAACGCTGTAAACACCCAGCGGTCTGCCACAAACTCTTCCTGATGGTACTCCAGCGCCCAGGGGTGCTCAGAATATCAAGCACGCACACCCAACAGACAGTTCCTAACCAGGACCTCTTTCACGCTCTCACACGTGCACAGAGAAGGAGCAGTGACGGGGGCCAAGGGCCGTCTGGCGTCTGCCCCGCGTCCTGTGTATCACTAACACAGAGTGAGGAGCAGGGCAGAGCTGAGCTCACGAGCGTGAAACAAAACCCGGGCCGGTGCAAATGGCAGCAGGGCCAGAGCCGGGTACCGCTCGGGTGACACTGCTTCTGGACGTCAAACACCCAGCCCCTTCACAGTTCTCCGGGGACGGGGACGAGAGTCTTCTGGACTCTTGTTCCACCCCCTGGGATGCGGAACCGTCGGTGCCCAGCACCAGTGGCTGCCCTTGTCACACCTTACCTCAAGAAGGCACCTACATTCTCGGGGCACCAGTGGCCTGCTCCTGAAGCACTAGTGTCATTGAAACCCGGCACTGAGAGCAGGAGTGACCGTCACTAATCCCCTCACACCCCACCCCCCCCACACACACACCAACGTGTCACACTCCTCAGTGAAGTGAGACTGTCAGTAACCTGACAGCAGCGCCAGTCCTTGACACACCTCCCCCCAGGGGGCACAAACAGTCTCAGGCAATAGTGCTCCTGTCACCTGCACTGCGAGTGTGAGGACAGGTCACCGGGACAGACAATCTCCTGGCATTAGTGCTCTTTTCACACAATTTTCCTGTGATGCGGGACTGCCAATGTCCCTACACTTGACCTGTCAAACATCCCCTCAGCTGCACTGATAGACTCTAGGCGCTAGCGCTCCTGTCTAACCTCCCCCTTGAGTGGCACTGGCAAACTCCGAACACTAATGCTCTTGTCACACTTCGTGGGCATGCGAGTCCTACATTTGCAGTTACTAGCGCCTTATCGCATTTCGCTTCGCAGCGGACCTGACAGTCTTCCATGCGCTACTACTCTTGTCACACACCCCTTGGCTGGCATTTGTGGTTGATGGGTATTGCTTTTGTAACACCTCACCTAGGCTGATGGAGCCACAACTTTACAGCATTAGCGCCCCTGTCAAGCACACCCTTCCGGCTGCCGGACCGGGGCCCTTGCCCTGGTGACGCCTCCCCACGGGGACTAGCGCCCAGCAGACTCCCGGAGAGTGCAGCACATCTGTCTGAGAGAAGCGCCAGCCTCTCCCCGGCGGAGCCTCAAGCTGTCAGACTCTGGGCGCTGGAGAGGGAGGGAGGGAGGCTGCAGCATGCCGGGGGAAAGTTATGCGATGAATTACAAACTTTGTCCTACCTGCTCCCGTGGGATGCAGGGCAGAGAGGTCCTCCGGTGGGACTTGGTGCCGCCGCCGGACATCTCAGCGGAGACCATGGAGCTGGAACTCCTCCTTCTCCGGAGCACTGGGGTCTCCTCCTCGTCCTCCCCAGGTCCAGCGCATCGGGCGGCCGCGGGCTCGGGGGCGCCCCTGGTGGGGGCTGCGGCCGGCCCACGGGTTCTCTGGGAGTGAGAGGTCTCCCAAGTGCCCTTGTTGACAGGGCCATTTCATTTATTCCCAGGCAGTATTAAAAAAAACTTTCGGGCGAAGAGAGTCTGGTGGAAAGCAGTGCTCTCCGATGGGCTGCTGAGAACGCACCACAGAGCAAAACAAGAAAATACAAGCCGTGAGCGTGCACACTCCCGAACTTCCGGTTTTGGGATGTGCACGCTCACGGCTGTCGTGGGGTGGGACTTCCGTCTTTACAAGAAGCCCACGGAGTGGATGGCCCAGAGGACCGGTGGCAACAGAAGTCAGGAGTGGCGGCTGATGCGGTAAGTGGGTCTTGGGGGCTTGGCACGTGTGTGTGTGTCTGCGCGCGTGTGTGTCTGCGCGTGTGTGAGTGTGTCTGCGTGTGTGTGTGTGTGTGTCTGCGTGTGTGTGTGTGTGCCTGCCTTCGGCCGGCCTGCATAAGCGCGTCCACAGACCCTGGTCGGCTCGTGCACCGATCTGTCTCCGTTGAGAGCGAACTCGGTGACAATAGGTCTCGATGCCGAGACCTAAAAAGGCTGGCAGCCTTTCAGCTGCGCAGGTCGTTTCATCAGATCTCTGCAGAGGGCCCGATGGCACGCCATGTTTTCATATTAAACACTTTATGAGTGCACCCCTTGTAAAATTGCCTGCCTGTACTTTTTGTGACACTTTTAACAATAAATGGCTGCTTGGCAGGGGTCTGTGGATGTAAAAGGCGTACTGCGTTATCTGATATCACAGGCTCGGCTGCAACAGATGCGCGTCCCTCTGACTGGCGGCTCGCCGAGCGCGCAATCCGTCATTAATTGGCGCCCAAAGCACCTTTACTTCAAAATACACATCCCGGGCGAGTGGAGAATAAAAAAAACAAAGCACAGAGCTCAGGAAGTGCCTGCAAAAAGTTCAATAATCGATGATTTGTTAGCTGAAGAGCGGCCTGCTGCCGGTTTTCCGGGATCAGGCGCGCCATGTAGCCTTTGAACAAATGAAAAAGAAGAAAAGAAAAAATGACATCTTGAAAAGAGAAAAGAACTAATCAATGCATGCTGTAAGATTAATCATAAAGACAGATGCCGATGTATCCAAAGTGAATCAACATGAAAGTATATTATCGACAAAAGAGGGCACTGAGCCCATGATGAGGAGGAAATGATAAACATCCCCACATATTCATGAAGGAACACTGATTCCGATATGTAATATGGTACAGATAAGGCGATCCCACCTGGGATGTCTGATAGGACTGTCCTAAAATAATGAAAGTACATGGGGACATTTATAATAACATTGTTGATAACTACAGTGAATAATTGAGTTGGATACAAATGTGCAATGTCATAATGAGTATATAGAACAATTGTATATATTTTTTGAATTGCCATGAAAGTTAATGGAAGTATATACAAAAATTTGAAAAAAGTGATATAAAACATTTAAAACTACCAGACCCATAATGCATCATAAAGTGCTAGGAAGGTGATCTGGTATAAATTACAGAAACAGTAGAAGGACAATTGTTGACACTGTGATCAAGACCTGCTGGTCGAAACGCGTAGGTGTGGGAGTGCTGGCAAGAGCCTCTTAAGACAATAAAAACCTGAATTAACGAACTGAGCGAGTGCAAGCACATTCTTTTGGTAAAGGATATATGTATATGTATATGTGTATATATATATATATATATACACACACACACACACATCTACATCTACATACATGTTTTTCACATATATGTGATGTGTTTCCGGGGTCCCGCACATAGACGGGAATATTCATGTGCTTATTACTATTGATGAGGATCCCCTGTAAGAGAACAGGGGCTGCCATCTGCTGCTAGCAGCAGAGCCTGGGGTCGCATTACAAAGGCAGCCAGGCCTTTGAAGCTCACCTCTTGAGCACTGTTCTCATCCTGGGGGAGGAGGGGTGACATATCTGCCCAGGATGTGCCTTGTTCTAGCCTCAGAGAACAGAGGTTCTCGACCCAGGTGTCCAGAAACATGTCTGGTGCTGGCAGTCTGCCTAAAGCCAGTCAGAGACCACACTAGGGTTGGTAGGCTTTCAGGGGGTAACTCTGAAGTGCCCTCTGAGTACATTTTGTAATAAATCCAACACTGGCATCAGTGTGGGTTTATTAAGAGAATTTGTGTGGTACAAAAAACAGTCCTGAGTTCAGTTAAGCCATCATTGTGCTGGGGAACTCCGGTTGTCGAATCTCAAGCCCATGCACTCTCTATGGCTTTTGTGGCACTAACAATATTAAGGAATAGACTTAGATATTGTAGGGTGCATATTTGCTCATGCAGCTATGCCGCACCTGAGATCTAGTGCACCCTGCCTTAGGGTTTGTAAGGCGGGCTAGAGGGGGAACTTACCTATACCTTTGGCAGTGCTGCTTGGACATGGTACACAGGCAGTGTGCCATGTCGACTATTGTCGTTTTTGTCTGCACCAAGGCATGCATACTACAATGGCAGTCAGTATTGCCTGGTGAGTAAATGTACATGTAAATGTAAATGTGGATGTGGATGTACTTGTAAAGCGCACTGTGACTCCAAGGAGTATCCTGGCGCTGAAGACCGCTGGGGAACCCGTCCTGGTTTTCCCTGTGAGATAGTTCCTTTCTAGGTATCTCCAAGGTGAAACCAGGCATCCCCAGTGTCTGTGGGGGGCCGTTGTAGAGATGAGGCAAGCTTAATGCCCAGAGTTGCCGAGTGTGTTCCCTGACTAGAGTAGGCACCGAGGCGAGAATCATCGAGTCCGTTTGACCCTGGTCCACGACCCTGCCGCTTTGGGAATTGAACCCTGGTCCCGGGCCGTTCTCTGCTTACGGGTCTGCCGCCTCTAACCAGTGAGCCACACCACTTCACTAGTCCCCTAGGAGTGGTTCCTAGGGGACTCTCTTCAGTTACCATGCCCTAGGGATCAGGGTTCCATTTACTAGGGACCTACAGGGAGCCTGTAGGTCCCTGACCTAGTCAGAGACGGTCGCTCCACCCGCTCCTTGGCCGTCCTGCATCGCTTCTACTCGCTGTGCCAGACTTGCCCCTGATCTCGCCTGCATCCGGAGACCGATCGTATCTCGCCCTGCTTGGTCGTGGTATCGTATCTGCTGCTGGAATTGTTTCTTTGCTGCCTTTAACTTATAACTGTGCCAGACTGTGAAATAATAACTGTGCCAGGCCGATCTCGCCCCGCATTGCTCTGTTGTAGTTTGTGCCATTGTTGTTGTTGTTGTCCCAGCCCGTCTCCCCTCCCTGCTCCCTGCCGCTGCTCCCCCGCGGCCCCACCCCCGCTCCATACAGCATCCAGAACAGATCCCCTCCCCACTCGCCACCCCGCTCGAGCCTCCCAGCTGCACCTCCCTCCCACTGGACCATAGAGATAGTCCGGAGCGGTGAAGAGCTGTGACCGCCCTGACCTGGTCAGAGACGGTCGCTCCACCCGCTCCTTGGCCGTCCTGCATCGCTTCTACTCGCTGTGCCAGACTTGCCCCTGATCTCACCTGCATCCGGAGACAGATCGTATCTCGCCCTGCTTGGTCGTGGTATCGTATCTGCTGCTGGAATTGTTTCTTTGCTGCCTTTAACTTATAACTGTGCCAGACTGTGAAATAATAACTGTGTCAGGCCGATCTCACCCCGCATTGCTCTGTTGTATTTTGGTGCCATTGTTGTTGTTGTCCCAGCCCGTCTCCCCTCCCTGCTCCCTGCCGCTGCTCCCCAGCGGCCCCATCCCCGCTCCATACAGCATCCAGAACAGATCCCCTCCCCAATCGCCACCCCGCTCCCGCCTCCCAGCTGCACCTCCCTCCCACTGGACCATAGAGATAGTCCGGAGCGGTGAAGAGCTGTGACCGCCCTGACCTGGTCAGAGACGGTCAATCCACCCGCTCCTTGGCTGTCCTGCATCGCTTCTACTCGCTGTGCCAGACTTGCCCCTGATCTCGCCTGCATCCGGAGACAGATCGTATCTCGCCCTGCTTGGTCGTGTTATCGTATCTCCTGCTGGAATTGTTTCTTTGCTGCCTTTAACTTATAACTGTGCCAGACTGTGAAATAATAACTGTGCCAGGCCGATCTCGCCCCGCATTGCTCTGTAGTAGTTTGGTGCCATTGTTGTTGTTGTCCCAGCCCGTCTCCCCTCCCTGCTGCTGCTCCCCCGCGGCCCACCCCTGCTCCATACAGCATCCAGAACAGATCCCCTCCCCACTCGCCACCCCGCTCCCGCCTCCCAGCTGCACCTCCCTCGCTCCGCACCCCTCCACTCTCCACTTATGACAGTGTCACTTACGTGCAGCGGACGCGCCCTATGCACGCCGAAGGCGCGCCAAAAATAAGCCAGTCTACGCCCGTCCGCGCCTGGCCCGCGCCCAGAGCCAGACCCCCTGGCCCCCGCAAAAACCACTCCACCAGCCTTATGTACGACGCTGCAACCCTCACTGCATTCAACACCGGCCGACTCCCAGACTACCACCAAGCCGCCCCAGGACGCGCCCATGGACCCTTCACCTGCCAAACCTGCAAGTTCAGCTGCATCAGGTCCCATACTACAACCAATAACGCCAAACAAGGCGCAAACAACAACCACCTGAAGTGCATCCTGCTCAACACCCGCTCGGTCCACAGACACGCCATTGAACTATGGAACCTACCTGACACCACGACTCCGGACGTCGCCTTTCTCACGGAAACCTGGATGAACGCCTCATCAGCGCCCGACATCGCCATAGCCATCCCGGACGGTTACAAGATCATCCGAAGGGACCGCATCAACCAAACAGGAGGAGGCATCGCCATCGTCCATAAGAACTCCATCCGCATCACGACCAGCGCTGACGACACCCTCACAGCCGCCGAACATCTCCACTTCCAGATTCACACCGACCTCAAGACTACGCTTAGAGGCACCCTCGTCTACAGACCCCAGGACCCCGCACACAATTCAGCGAAGACATCACTGACTTTATCAGCCCACACGCCCTCTCCTCCGAGGACTACATTCTCCTAGGGGACCTCAACTTCCACATGGAAAAGAACAACAATAGCAACACCACCACCCTTCTGGACAAACTCGCCAATCTCGGACTCAAACAACTGGTAAACACCTCCACCCATTACGCCGGACACACGCTCGACGCAATCTTCTCCTCCAGCAAGCACATCTCTTTCAATCACGCCACAGGACTTCACTGGACGGACCACAACTGCGTCCACTTCAACTTCAGAAAAACCACGACACACCACCACCCACAACAAGTCCCCCGCAGAAACTGGAACAAAATTACCACCGACCAGCTCACCACAGCGCTAAACCAAATCCCTCCCACCAGATCATCGGACCCAAACCATGCAGCCATCAATCTCGCACAATGGATCACCCGCTGCGCTGACGAATTAGCACCCGTGAAAAACCACCACAACAAGCCAGGAAACAAAAAAGCCACCTGGTTCAAAGACGACCTCAAAAACTAAAAAAAAAAACAGCTGCACCCTCCAGAAACGATTTACAAAAGGGGGTGGTGATGAACAGAGTGTCTGAATTGAGCAGACCACTCTTACCCAGTCCAAAGATCAGGGCTTGATCCATCACCGTTATTTATCTCACTGCCCCATCCCAGCTCAGAACCTGGCTATATGCAAATCAGTCTGTCCCTGGCCCAGTGCATCATGGGAACAGGGCAGACTAAACTACCAAGCCAATTCTTTACCAGAAAGGAGACAAGCTACCGGGGACCGGTTTCTGGCATTTCAGCCTCTTCGGCCCGGCTTGCTTGAATCCTGATGGAGCAGTGAGAAAGGGACTCATGTCTGAGTATACCCTGCCACACCTATAGTGGCCAAAATCGATTTACAAAAGGGGGTGGTGATGAACAGAGTGTCTGAATTGAGCAGACCACTCTTACCCAGTCCAAAGATCAGGGCTTGATCCATCACCGTTATTTATCTCACTGCCCCATCCCAGCTCAGAACCTGGCTATATGCAAATCAGTCTGTCCCTGGCCCAGTGCATCATGGGAACAGGGCAGACTAAACTACCAAGCCAATTCTTTACCAGAAAGGAGACAAGCTACCGGGGACCTGTTTTATTCAGAGACTCTGTCCCTCATCACCCCTTGTTGTAAATATTTTTGTCCACCCTAAGCGTGGAAGGGTATACTCAGATGTGAGTCCCTTGCTCATTGCACCATCAGGATTCAAGCAAGCCGGGCCGAAGACGGCTGAAATGCCAGAAACCGGTCCCCGGTAGCTTGTTTCCTTCCCAGTGTAAGAATTGGCTTTTGTAGTTTGGTTTGCCCTGTTGCCATCATGCACTGGGACAGGAACAGACTAATTTGCATACAGCCAGGTTCTGAAACTGGGATGGTGCAGTGAGCTAAAAAACGGTGTTGGATCTAGCCCTGATCTCTTGACTGGGTGAGAGTATTCTGTTTTATTCAGAGACTCTGTCCCTCATCACCCCTTGTTGTAAATATTTTTGTCCACCCTAAGCGTGGAAGGGTATACTCAGATGTGAGTCCCTTGCTCATTGCACCATCAGGATTCAAGCAAGCCGGGCCGAAGACGGCTGAAATGCCAGAAACCGGTCCCCGGTAGCTTGTTTCCTTCCCAGTGTAAGAATTGGCTTTTGTAGTTTGGTTTGCCCTGTTGCCATCATGCACTGGGACAGGAACAGACTAATTTGCATACAGCCAGGTTCTGAAACTGGGATGGTGCAGTAAGCTAAAAAACGGTGTTGGATCTAGCCCTGATCTCTTGACTGGGTGAGAGTATTCTGTTTTATTCAGAGACTCTGTCCCTCATCACCCCTTGTTGTAAATATTTTTGTCCACCCTAAGCGTGGAAGGGTATACTCAGATGTGAGTCCCTTGCTCATTGCACCATCAGGATTCAAGCAAGCCGGGCCGAAGACGGCTGAAATGCCAGAAACCGGTCCCCGGTAGCTTGTTTCCTTCCCAGTGTAAGAATTGGCTTTTGTAGTTTGGTTTGCCCTGTTGCCATCATCCACTGGGACAGGAACAGACTAATTTGCATACAGCCAGGTTCTGAAACTGGGATGGTGCAGTGAGCTAAAAAACGGTGTTGGATCTAGCCCTGATCTCTTGACTGGGTGAGAGTATTCTGTTTTATTCAGAGACTCTGTCCCTCATCACCCCTTGTTGTAAATATAGCACCCTCCAGAAAGCCTGGCGAAAAAACCCAACCACAGACAACATGACCACCCTCAAGGACGCCACCCGCAAACACCACCAGCTGATCCGATCCACCAAAAAATCAGCATTCAAGGATCGACTCGACAACAACGTCCACAACAGCAAGGAACTCTTCAGCATCGTCAAAGAGCTTACCAACCCCAGCGCCGGCACCAAAGACATCACCCCCTCTAAAGAACTCTGCGACTCTCTAGCCTCGTTCTTCCACAGCAAGATCGCTGACATACATAACAGCTTCAGTAAACAATCCACTCCCCTCACCACCGAACTGAAGCCCCCCACCACCACCCTTTGCGCCTGGACCCCAATCAGCACCGAAGACACCATCCGCTTGATGAATTCCATCCACTCCGGATCACCAACCGATCCATGCCCCCACCACATCTTCAACAAGGCCGTCTCCGTCATCGCACCCCAACTCTGGGACATCATCAACTGCTCCTTCAACACCGCTACCTTCCCGGAAAGCTGGAAACATGCCTAACTCAGTGCCCTCCTGAAGAAACCTACAGCAGACCCCACCGAACTTAAGAACTACCGTCCCATCTCGCTCCTCCCATTCCCTGCCAAAATCATAGAGAAGACTGTCAACAACCAGCTCGCCGCCTTCCTCGAGTCCAACGGCTCCCTCAACCCCACACAATCCGGCTTCCGACCAAAACACAGCACCGAGACCGCCCTCATCGCAGCCACAGACGACATCCGAACACTACTCGACAACGGGGAAACAGCTGCCCTCATCCTCCTGGACCTCTCAGCAGCGTTTGACATGGTCTGCCATAGCACCCTCGTACAACGCCTCAGCAACGTCGGGATACAAGAAAAAGCATTGGACTGGATCATCTTGTTCCTCGCCGGAAGAACCCAGAGAGTCCGCCTCCCCCCTTCAGGTCAGAGGCCTCCAAAGTCATCTGTGGAGTACCACAAGGATCATCCCTCAGCCCCACCCTCTTCAACGTCTACATGAGCCCCCTCGCATCCATCGCACACCAGCACAACATTCACATATCTCCTACGCTGACGACACACAGCTGATCCTCTCCCTCTCCCTCACCAAAGACCCAAACACTGCCAAAACCAACCTACACGAAGGGATGAAAGACGTAGCCGAGTGGATGAAGAACAGCAGCCTAACACTGAATTTCTTGGCAGTTCGGGCTGGACTGTTCCCATGAGGCACAGGGTCAGACTGATTTGCATATAGCCATGTCTGAACTGGGGTGGCAGAGTGGGCTAAAGAACGGTGATGGATTAAACCCAGATCTTTTGACTGGGTGTGAGTGTTTGATTGATTCAGATGCTCAGTCCATCACCACCCCCTTTTGTACCGCTTTTGGCTGCCATAAGTGTGACAGGGTATGCTCAGACGTGAGTCCCTTGCTCACTTTGCCACTGGATTCAAGCAAGCCGGGCTGAAGACGGCTGGAATGCCAGAAACCGGTCCTCGGACGCTTGTTTCCGGTCCAGGGAAGACATGGCTTGGCAGTTCGGGCTGGACTGTTCCCATGAGGCACAGGGTCAGACTGATTTGCATATAGCCATGTCTGAACTGGGGTGGCAGAGTGGGCTAAAGAACGGTGATGGATTAAACCCAGATCTTTGGACTGGGTGTGAGTGTTTCATTGATTCAGATGCTCCGTCCATCACCACCCCCTTTTGTACCGTAAAACTGAATTCAGACAAGACAGAAGTCCTCATCCTTGGATCATCCCCCTCCGCATGGGACGACTCATGGTGGCCTCCGGCCCTAGGCAGCGCGCCCAAACCTACGGACCATGCTCGCAACCTAGGATTCATACTAGACTCCTCCCTCTCAATGACCAGACAAGTCAACTCCGTCTCGTCATCTTGCTTTAACATCTTACACATGCTCCGAAAGATCTTCCGATGGATCCCCACCGAAACAAGAAAGACAGTCACCCAAGCACTTGTCACAAGCCGACTGGACTACGGAAACACCCTCTACGCCGGAACCACAGCCAAATTACAGAAAAAACTCCAACGCATTCAGAACGCCTCCGCCCGACTCATCCTAGACATACCACGCCACAACCACATTTGCGGTCACCTGAGAGACCTTCACTGGCTCCCCGTCAACAAGAGAATCAAGTTCTGTCTCCTCACCCACGCACACAAGGCCCTCTACGACCTAGGACCCAGTTACCTCAACATGCGCCTGACCTTCTACACCCCCACCCGCCATCTACGATCGTCCAATCAAGCCCTCGCCGCGATCCCACGCATCCGAAGAGCCACCATGGGAGGAAGATCATTCTCCTACTTAGCAGCCAAAACCTGGAATTCTCTTCCCACCCACCTCCGCCTTACACAGAACCACCTCTCCTTCAGAAAAAAACTCAAAACATGGCTGTTTGATAAATGGCGAACCCCCTCCCTCAAGCGCCTTGAGGCCCTCTGGGTGAGTAGTGCGCTATACAAATTTTGACTTGAATTGACAATCATGGTACAGTTTTAGGGGACGAACACTGGTAATGGGAACCGGGACAGCATGGATGTAGGAATCTGGCTCGGTATATACTATACCAAAGTAAGGTATAGTGTGCAAAGAGTCCAGTGGAACACCATAGGTAGGCAGAGGTAACAGTAGATAATACCTTACTCTCTATTTGTAGTAGTACGGGCGAGCAGTAAGGCTTTATCAGAGGGTAGTGTTAAGCATTTATTGTACATACTCAGGCAAGAAATGATGCCACACACTCAAAGACTGAACTCAGACCAATTTGTATGAATAAAAATATTATTTAGTTAGATTTATTTCCTAGAGCCAAGTAAGCCTGTCACAGGTAAATGTAAATGGAACTTTTCAAGGCAGGTTGAACAATACAAGCAAGCTGAATGAAAATGACTGTTACAGGTTTGTAAATGCTTTGAATACAGTTGAAATTATTGTTAGATTACTTTTGATTACTTTGCTGATTACTTTATAGATTCCTTTTTCTACTCTGTGTGATATGCCTAGGTATCACAGTGAGACATTTCCTAGAGAAAAGCTAAGTTAAGCAGTTTTTGTATATTTTGCAGTTTCTTAGAGTTCTATACAAACCAACTCCACACTTAAAACTATTTTTTTTTAAAGCAGTCAATGCAATCCTATGGGAGGAAATGGAGTTGTAGGTTTACAAGTAAGTACTTTGTTGTGGGAGTTGGATTTCTGGGGTTAGAACCAGGGTTCCTACAGGGTGAAGGATGCACTCTCAAAGCATCCTCAGCTGCACTAGGACGGCCGGGTGCGGAGGCCCAATGTTATCCAATAGGCGATTGGGGGCCTCCGGTTGGTGGCTGTTCACGAGCAGACCACAAGGTTGTGGGAGCAAACCAACTGGACTTAAGCTCAAGGCAAAGGGGGATCCAGTTCAGCACACAAGGTGCACCCACAGCGGCACAGGAGTGGCTGGGTGCAGGGTGCTGTTTTGGTGTCGGGTGCCCTGTTTTTGTCGATGGGAGTTGCCGGGTATGGATTTTGGCTGCAGGTTAGGTCCAGGAAGTCTTCTGGGAGGGGTCAACAGCTGGGCAGGTAAGTTGGAGGGCTCGGGACACAGGTGTACCTCAGGTTCTCTTCTCCAGGGCGAAGGGCGGTTGGATTCAGGGGTGTTTTTTGAGGTCGGATTTCACCTTACTGGGCCACTCGCGGATGGGGTGGCCTACGTGCAGGGGCTGCAGGCGACGTTGGGAGTCCTGGAAGGGTCAACCCACGGTGGACTCGGACTCTGGAGCGCTGGGGGACCTCGCTCGGACAGGTGGGCCACCCGGATTCAGGCCGTAGGCATCGGGTGCAGTGGTGGTTCCAGGCGTCGGATTTCTTTGTCCTTAGCAGGCTCAGAGTCTGTCTTGGGAGTTTTTTTCGAACAGAGCTGCTGTTCACAGTTGATCTGGTCTTTGTTGAAGGCAGTCAGTCCTCCCAGGGTTCTGGAGTTGCTGGCTGCAGGACAAGGCGACTTTTGGCACAGGATCTCTGGAAACTGCAGACGAGCGGTAGGGCTGGGGCCAAGTCAGTACTTCTCTGCAGTCTCCTCAGCTGGGCGTCTTCTTTCGTCCTTCTTCGTAAGTGCGAGAATCGGTCTTCTTGGTTCAGAGCTGCCCCCTAAATACTGTATTTAGGGGATGTTTTAGGGGTCTCGAGGTCAGTAGCCAATGGGCTACTGTCCTTAGGATGACTACACCTTTGGTGTGCTCACCCCACGTGGGCGATTGGGCACAATCCCCAATCCTGACTGGAGAGTGCCTGTCATTTGCAAGATGACTGCACTGAAGAGTGGGCTTCCCGTCCCCTCCCCGAGGGTTGTGGTTGGCAGAGGTGGGTACACCTTCTGGGCTGGCTAATTTTTCCTGCCGAAAAGGAGGGGAGACAGGAAGTGGGTCTGCTCCTATTAAGCAGGAGAGGCTAGGGGGTCGAATTACCAAGGTGGCAAGACCTTTGAAGCTCCCCTGCCACAGATAGCTCTTCCTGACCTGGGGCAGGTGTGACCACCTCCGCCCAGGAAAGGCTTTGTTTCTGGGCTCAGGCAGCCATGGTTCCCACCCCAGGGGTCCAGAAACATGTCTCTTTACGGCAGGCTGGTGTTTACCACTTAGGGAACCCACCAGAGGCTGGTCGTTTTTCTGGGGACATCTCAAGATGCCCTTTGAGTGCAATGTATAATAAATCCTACACTGGCATCAGTGTGGGTTGGTTATGCTGAGACGTTTGATACCAAACTTCCCAGAATTCAGTAAAGCCATTATGGTGCTGTGGAGTTCGTCATGACTAACTCCCAGACCATATACTCTTTACTGTACTTACAATGTCTAAAAATGGACTTAGACACTGTAGGGATACTGGGCTCATGCACCTGTACCCTCAACAGTGGCATAGTGCACCCGGCTAGAGGGATGGCTGACCTATGCCATAGGCAGTAGGTTGGAGGCATGGCACACAGAGATGTGTGCCATGTCGACTCTTCACTTTTCTCTGCGCCAAAACACGCAGCCTGCAATGGCAGTGTGTGTGTGTTAAGTTGCAGGACCTCTAAGGGTGGCACAATATGTGCTGCAGCCCTTAGAGGCCATCCCTGGTCACAGTGCACTTGGTACCCATGGTATCTTTTACAAGGGGCTTACATGTGGCCAGAGAGGTGCCAATTGGGGGTATAAAGGTAGAGTTTTGGTAAAAAAAACACAGGCCCTTCGACCCTGATTGGCAGGGACCTAGAGCACATCAAGTCAAAGTGTATCAGAAATCTGGCAAAAAGTGTGTGTGGGTGAGGTGAGGCGGGGTTACTGCATCAGAAACCCAGCTTCCTACAAAGGACCCAGTACTTTACAGTCAAAGTTGCATCAAAAGTCAGGCAGAAAGTAGAGGGTAGTGCAACAGAAACCCACTTTCCCACACTTCCATAGGGAGAAATCTGGGGTTGGTGCGGATAACAGACCTATCCCTCTGTATATGGAAGTAAGAATAGTTTAAGGTTAGTGCCTTAAGATCACGGACATGCCTGAGTGAAGTGATGATGACCAATAGTGCTACCTTCCAAGAGAGAAACTAGAGGGGACAGGAGTGGAGGGGTATGAACGGAGGGACCTGAGTCTTGTGAATACAATGTTGAGATTCCATGTCGGGCTAGTGAAACCCAAGGAGGAATGACTCTTGAGACCCACCATAAAAGCATTAACCACTGGAATTTCGATGAGGGAAATGTATTGCCTGTTCTGAAGGTAGGCGGCTACAGTAGCAAGATATAGTCCTATACATGTGAAAGTAAAACCACAGGTTTGCAAGTTAAGTAGGTAGCAGACAATATCTCCAACTTTGACTGCTAAATGGTCAGTGTATTTTGAATGAACATAGTAGACAAACCTTTTCCACTTTGCAGCAGAACAGGCATGAGTAGTAGGCCTGTGGGCTTCTTTCAGAATGCTCATCCATTCGGGTGGAAGTTTAAGGTACCCAATTTCTAGGACTTCAGGAGCCAGATCGCATGATTGAGAGACATGGGGTCTGGATGCCTAATTTCTCCCTGGTTCTGCAGGGGAAGGTCAAGCCAGTCAGGGAGTCTTTCTTGCATAATCATTGAGAGTTCGAGGAGGGTGGTGAATCATGGTTGGTGTGCCAAGGTGGGAGTCAGAAGGATGAGGGTGAGAGAAGGCTGCCGAAGCCTCCGAACCACAACAGAAGTAGTCGGAGAGGAGGAAAAGTGTAGACAAATATCTCTGACCAACTCATCCATAATACAAAGCAGAAAGCAGAAAGGGAGGTCTCCTCACAAATCCAATCAAGGGACGAGGAGTGGAAACAGTAGAAGAAAAACAAGGTGGTCCCTCTTACTAATTCATAGAAAAAGGGGGGATAGCACTTGCTATGGTGAAGCTTAGGCATTTGGCGTTTTCTGCAGTGGCAAAGAGGTCTATCTTCGGGAGTCCTCAACGCCGGAAGCACTGGAGGAGGATTTCACGGGTGAGTTCCCACTCGTGGACTTGTTGCTGCATCTTGCTGAGGAGGTCGGCAAAGTCATTGTCCACTACTGGAAGATACTCCGCTATCAGATGGACCTTGTGTTGGAGAGCCCACTGCCATATGCTCTGGGCTAGGTGAGAAAGCAGGGGAGATCATGTGCTCCCTTGCTTTTGAAGACAGTACATGGCTGTCACGCTGTCCGTCTTGATGAGGACTACTTTGCCAATCAAGTGGAGAAGGAAATCCATCAACGCAAGGTGAGCAGCTAGTAGTTCCAGGTAATTGATGTGTAGACTCTGATGGCTGGGTTCCCAGTGGCCTTGGACAGTCAGATCTGAAAGTGCGCACCCCATTCTGTAAGGGAGGCGTCCGTTGTAATGGTCTTCTACAGAGCTGGGTCGAGAAAAGGATGCCCCAGCAACAGTTTGTTGGTGTGCCAACAGTGCAGAGAGTGAGAAGTGCAGCAGCTGATCCACACTTGATCGCCTCAATGACCCTCAGCTTGGGACCACTGGTGCGCCAAACACTTCTGCAATGGACGCATGTGTAACCTGACATGAAGCATTGTGGAATTATAGGGGGCCTTAATGCAAGGAAGCGCATGACTGTCTTGTCCATGATTTGGTGGCCTGTTTGAAAAGGAGGGATTAGTGCCTGGAAGGAATGTATCCTGGCAAGTTTGGATAAGCCTTGCCAACTTTTGAGGTTGAAGATTGACACCAGATAGGGCTGTATCTAGAGGGGTTAAAGGTGGGATTTTGTAGCATTGATGGAAAACCCTAGTTGGTGGAGGAAGTTTATTATGACCTTCTGAGTGTGTTCGCAGTAGTTTTGACATGCAGCACTCTTGATGACCCAGTCGTCCACATAGGGGAAGACATGAATGCCCTGTCTGTGCAGATGAACAGCCACCACCACAAGGCACTTGGTGAACACTCTGCGTACAGTGGTGACCCCTTAGGTGAGCACCTTGAACTGGTAATGCTTTCGCTGACTACAAACCTGGCATACCTGTGATTTGCCAGTTGGATTGGTATGTGAAACTAAGCGTCCTTCAGGTCGAGAACGGCCATGAAGTTTTCCTATTGCATCCCGAAGAGTAACCATGTGGAAGCACTCTGAAATAAAAATGTTGTTGAGGGGCCTGAGGTCCAGAATGGGTCAAAGAAAACAATTATTTTTGGGGATGAGGAATTATAGAAAGTATACTCCTGTGCCCTGCTGATGGTAGGGGAAGGGTTCTATGGCCCCTTTGAGAAGGAGCGCTTGGACATCTTCTATTCTGAAAAGAGTTTGTGTTTGCAAGGTGGAATGGTGGGAGGCACAAAAGTGAGCTCCAGACAATAACCATGCTGGATCATATCCAATACCCACTGGTCAGAGGTGACGTTACACCAAGCGATGCCCCCAACAGGTGTTGTATGATCGCGGGAAGGAGAGGCAAGTCAGGACGTAGAGTTAATGGCAGCTTCTTTGGGGGAGCCTCTGCAGGACACTCTAAAGAAGCCTCTGGGAGACAACTAATGGGCCCGTGGACATTGGTACGAGGGGCAGGCTTCAAGGGAGGTGGTCTTTGAGCCTTCACAGTAGGGGATGTGGCGAAAGGAGCAGCGAGTAGTAGGTGTATGAAGGGTTACCTATCACCTTCTCCTTTATTTTTTACAACATCTGGTCAATCTGCGTTTGAACAAATGTAGGCTATCAAAGGGCAGGTTGAGCAGGTTTTGCTGGACTACCGGATTGAAGCCAGAGATACAGAGCCAGGCGTGCTTGCACAATAGGACAATGGAGTAGACCCCTCTGTGTCCCTCGTGGATCTGCATCATAGGTATCCCAGGGATCACCCTACGGAGAGTGTCAAAGGTATCCCCAAAACTCGCTCCCCATGATTGAGTGAGGTGACCCCTGAGGTGAATAGGGTCACCTGGAGAAGTAGCAGGGGAGGGTTTGCGCCATAGGGCAGGATAAAGTGCAACTGTGACAGGCAAAGGGATAGTAGCCTTGTCCACTTTCCTATGCTGCTGGGGTGGAGGGGGCATGTCCAAGTTTCCTTGAAGAACAGCTGTCGTTTAGACAGCTGAGCAGCAGATCCTAGAGGGCAAGTGAGAATCCGGCCTATGTGGGAATGATCATCAAGTGTCCTGCAGGGTATCGATCTCCTGAAGTTTATGGAGGATCAGCTCGATTGTTGCGACGCCGTGGCTCATCTTGATGATCGACGCCAGGGTTTCGGCTCTGATGCCATTTCGCCATTAAAGTTTT
The DNA here is from genome assembly GCF_964263255.1 of Lissotriton vulgaris. Taxonomy (NCBI): domain Eukaryota; kingdom Metazoa; phylum Chordata; class Amphibia; order Caudata; family Salamandridae; genus Lissotriton; species Lissotriton vulgaris. Next base: position 1,233,348,985 of record NC_141693.1, read on the forward strand.
CTTCTCCAACGGTCAGGTCAGCTCCATGATAGAGGCGCCCCGAACATGGCCCGAAGTCAGTGTCAGCCAGTCTCTGGTGCTCAAGAGTGGCTGGAAGACCCTCAGGAAGGTGCTGCACAGCTTGTGAGTGGTGGTGAGGGTAATGGGGTACCATACTCATGGATGGCTGAGTTGGTGGAAGATCCTCACCCTCCAGGTCAGAGCCAGTGGCTCTCGTTGAGGGAGAAAGCCTCCTCATATGCGCTGACGGATGTGGATTTTGCCCCTCCCTGATGTCCTGGGAAAAGGTCACAGCTATAGTCTGTGCTCCTTTGTGATTTCGTGCCGGACGGACACCGTGGAGACATGGTGGGGGTTGTGAGACGGAAGGGGTCCTGGAAGCGAAGGCCTGAGAACCGTCCGGTGGAAGCAGGAATCATCAACTCAAAACTAAGAGAATAGCCATCGAAAGCAACATCGAAACTTGTGTAAATTGAACGGAGCACCACAACGTTGTTGAACTGGAGCACAGAAGCACCTGTCCGAGCCAGACAACGTAACGAAACAAATCTAACAATAGAGTCAACGACAATGCGCATTGCCAAGCAAAGGAGAGGAGTCACAGTAACTCATGACCCGAAAGAATTCTTCAAAGAAAAACAACTTGCATACATCCGGGCCTAACACTAGATGGCAGGAGTGTGCACAGCAAGTGTATCTACAGCCACACATGCTTTGAACACATGTTCTATAAACAAGCATTTACAATGCAATGGTTTCGCCTTTGTTAAAGTTTGAGCCTTTGGTATTGCTATTGACAAAGCTATTGGCATTGTAAATGGCAACATTTTTATTTATGTGTTGGTTTTGAAAACAGATAAATAAATGGCATTGTCATTTACATTGGCAATAGTTTAATCTCTCACAAAGGTGAGACCTATTGTACCCTACTGGACGAGCTCAGCAGACAGCAATTACTTGCAGACGAGTTCTATAACACAACAGTGAAACTGCTACATCCAGAGCTTCACAATAGAAACAGAAATGATACATGAGAAGATTACGAGTGAACAAATTACAAAAGCAGACGTTCCGTTACATGAGGCAAAAGTGACAATTGTGAGCAAACAAAACATGAGGTAGCAAAAGGTACCTTACAGGAGGAATATACAAATTCGAAAGTTTCAAACCGGCATCCCGGAGCGGCCACGTCCGCTGGTTCAAGACGGCGGAAGGGAGACAAGAGAGGGGCCATGCATTAACGGTACAACTGTGAGAGCAGAGGAAGAAGCAAACACATGAGTCGGAGTCTCAGCGACTAAGCGAGCAAAGCCAGCACGTAACATACGAAGCGGAGAGAGAGCACAGACGGGCATGGCCAGCACCAGATTTTTATCCTGGTAGGGGTATTGTAGTTTATGCCCAAACAGCTCTGGAATGAGAATAGGGGAATACCATAGGATAAAGTGTACTTAAATATTGTGGTGATGTGAGAAAAAAAACTAAGAAATAAGTACTTTCAAAAAACACTAAAAGCCCTGGTAGGACCAACACATGGTTGACAGCTGCCTTTCCCTGGCAAATACTAATGAAAGAGGCTGTAATTAAAGCCTACCAAGTAAGAATAGACGTAACAGGGGGTGTCCCCATGTGAGATGACAAAGCAGTACTAAGGAGGGACTACTAAGCCTATTGACCAATGAACAGCCACAGTTTACAGTTGACAATGACGAAAGACAATTATAAATGTGGGCGGAGAGTGGACAGAGCTTTAAGTCCCTACCTCAATACAGCATGCTTCGCAGAGCAGCGCATGAGCTGCCCAGGCTCGAACCAAAAACGTATGTGTTCATCTGTAACGAAACTGGTGCTCATGTAAAGTCTCTGAACCTTTTAGTCAAGTTCGCCCTATATAAAACTCCGGGGAAAAAACAGGTAGTACACCAGGAAAACTGCACCAGGTGCAGAAGTTCAGACAAGCCTGTGTGAGTGTCATGTGACATACTTCTGGGGCTCTCATTTCAACAGTGCACAATTGTACATCACATACAAATATGCAAAGGGGAAAGGAGAACACATTTTTCGTTTTTTCCACAGGGAAAGCCATTTTCCTGTGCTGCAAGCCCTTGCACGAGGTCCATTTCCTTTCCCATACTGAAGTAATGATTTTCCAGTCCTTGCAAAAATTGCTGACCATGGTTGAAAAGGGTTCAATTTCAGTTTGTAAAGCCCCACAACCATATGAATGTGTCAGCCATCAAAAACGTTAAAAGATAGCCATTCATGTTTCCACCTACTTCCCTCACCTTTCCTGGAAGTTGCACATATCTCTGCACTAGGTTAACTTATTTCCACCTGCCAGGATTCTTTCTGTAAATGTCCAGTAGGCATAAAGAAGGCATTTTCATTATGGCTAATTGCACTGTGTCTGAAAGTCCAGAGGCTGCATCCCAAGGCCTTTAGCTGTACGGCCCAGGCTCCAATGAGCGATCATTGTTTGTGATCACACCCTACTCCTAATTCAAACGAGAACCAAGTCCACACCACATGTCCTTCAGTTGTGCACAGCAGAGTATGGATGCTGGTGCCACCATAGGCAAAATCCTGCACCAATGTCCACGGAGCCCAAGAACTGACTTCACGCAGTTTTCGGCCATGCACAGAAGTGTCTACATATAGGGACTGGCCTGTTGTGACCATATCCTGTCACCTCAATGCCCACTGTGCTATAAATGTAGCCTTGTGTAGCAGGCTCTAGGCTCAAGGCATGGTCTTTGGATATACCCAACACCCTTCCCTATAACCCAGGGCTCACGGTGCATGCCTTTCAATCTGTACTAGATGCAAGATAAGGCTGTTAGACATGCCCAGTCCGCCTCTTTCCAGACCCCATCATGATGTTTTGGAATGCACAGGAGGTTCTTGCCATACGACAAGTCTTGCTGATGGGCCCTGTGGCCACTCCATACGGCAAAATAGCCCATTTTACATGCTCTCAGTGATGTCATTAATAAAGATGTGAATTTTGATACTATCTGTGACATGATCAATGAGGTTACAAGTGTATTTTGAAACGTTTTTGTGTGCGGTTTTCTGTAACTGGAGAAATTCAGTGGGTTTTCGTTTTGATTTTTAACCATAGTGTCCCATAAGAGATGATTTTGTCTAATAAACTATAGATTTTGCCTTTTTATCTGTGATTTTTGAACTTTCTTAATGTTGTATTGCTTCCTTTGTGATTGGTATTTCTCCTCTTTCCAAATCGAGAAGTCACTATGCTCGGACAAATGTAAGAAGCTACCCGCTGTGCCCAAAGCATACTGTATATGGTAAAGGCTCTGAATAACTGGTCCTGTAGGTACAGGAGCTAGGAGTAGGCCACAAAGTCGGCTGTACTGACTTTAAGGCCACCCACATAAAGCCTCGGGGAAACAAATGTAATTTCGACTTGGAATTGGATTCAACTAGATTCAAAAGTCATTGTTTAGTGTTACAGGATAAAACTTTGTGTTGTTTTACGTAGACCTTCTCCCATATTACGCCTGCTAATCACTCCTCTCTCGCCGGATCGCAGGCTTCAGAGCCCGACCTGAGCACACTGTCTCCCAGATAAGCTACTTTAATTGCCTAAAGCAGCCTTCCTTTGCCCGAGCTGCACCACGCTTTCATATCAGCTCTTTACCACTTTGTGCCAAACGCATTGGCTCAGAAAAGCCTCCGGGCGGCCTAAAGGCTGAAAGTAAATAACTGAAGTGACTCGTGCAGCAGCAGGGATTATTTAAGGCAGCCCGCACTGCCTGATCTCAGGAGGAGCCTTACTAGCATCGCCGCAGACCCCCCATATTTACCCCAACTATGCTTGAATGTATCAGCACGAGCTGCGGTTTATGAAAATGGCACTGCAACTACAATTAAAGGGTACAAAGTGTTAGTAATTGAGTGTATGTCTTATATGGCGCATGTGAGGCCTAAAGTGCTTAAAACTTGAGAATTCTGAAATCATTCTTGCATGCTATGTATATTTTACGATGACCTCATAAGAAAGCTTGCTTTCAGGGGCACCCAAATGCTAATGAAGGTGTGTAGCACAGTCACACAGTTGAAAAAACTTTTACTAAAGACTACAATGGAAAAGTATTAATTAGGAAGTATGCTGTACTCCATATGTTAGCAAGTTTACTCTCCTGTAAAGCTGTAGAGGTTTTTACAGAACATACTCCAAGTATAGCGCTCTGATACACTTGTTTAGGCCTTCAATGTGCTGCATAATGTGCCTAAATAAAATTAGAATGAATAAAGATACACTCATTAGGGTGGTCCTTTAGAGGCGAACCCGGGTCTCCCAGACCAAAGTCAACCGCTCTAACAACTGAGCCACGCCCCTTTTCGTGTAAGGTGAGAAATTGTACACCGAGTTTCCCTCGGATTTACCGGCATGTGCACAAACCCATTTAAGGATATTCTCTTTGAAAACAATAATGTTCTTAACAGGATCTGGTCACGGTTCATCACTCACGGAACTAACAGCTATTGCGTTATATTCAAAGGTGGTGACAGTCATCCAGGACACGGGGGGGGGGGCGCGTCCTGTAACCCAAAGTGCTGACCAGGGCGCTATGGTGCAGGCCCCGGCCCGTAATATTAATCCCATCTACTGATTTTAATCTGCCACTTTCTATTTAAAAAACTACCGGACCATATTACTGCTGTGTTATTGCTCATTTCGTGTTTATACTTTACAATCTCGCAAACTTTTCATCTCTGCTATATAGACTTTGGTGATACGTTTTGAGATTGGAATCCTTGAGACTTCACTTTCAAATAACTGCAGTGGGAACAATTGTGCGCATTCGAATGTTTGCGGCAGCTAAAGAGCTTGTGCGTGCATGTGCCGCGTTGTGCCATAGCAATGGGACTTTTAGCTATATAAACTAATAGATGATTTCGAATAAGCCCTGCATCTGTACTCGTGTTCCTGTTCGGAAAAAAGACCTGTCGGACTCCTCGGGGACAAACGTGAAAGGCAGGTAAAGGCACAACCAGGTATTACCCTCACGCGCGCTAAACGCACGTTCACATCTGGTGAGTGTTGTCGACTTAACAGCATTTTAGTTTAATACAACTTAGGAGGAAACTTACATGTTGATAACGGACAGTAATTACGCGCATTAAGACTACTATCCGACCAGTTCATCGTCTTTTCGTAATTCAAAGACGTGGAGCTAGCATCAAGTAACCCCCATAGTTTTTGCTGAGATGCTAACTATTATAAAGTACCACGTGCAACCATTCATCTCGATATATTTTGAGAGAAATAAACAGCGCGTTCACTCTCAACGCGAGCTCATCTCCAGTGAGGCTACTGCTCAGATTTCCTAGATGCCCTTCCCAAAAGAGGCCCGCACCGTTCCCGCTCTCCTCCCCTGGGCCCTGGGTCGGGAGCTAAAGCGCCGGAGCGTGCCCAATCCATTGTTTCCGGACAAACCCCTGGCAGCCGCAGGCGGCAGGAGATGGCCGCAATCTACTCCCTTGCCCCCCTCCCCGCCTCCCACGGCTGCCCGAGGCCACTATTCCTGCAGACTAATACTTACACAGAGTTAAAAAATAAAACCCCGCCCACCGGCTCTACCCCGACCCCAACTCCTGGCGACTCCAGACCTGTGCATCAGTGTTCGAGCCTCTGCGTTTCTCAATATCTTGGGAATCTGGGAAAATCACTTAAGCACAGAACTGCAGTAAAGACCTTCATGGTGGGTTCTTGAGAAGCAGGCCAGGCACGCAGTTTTCAGTACTTGTTCTCATGAATGTGACCAACAACAACAAACAAGCATTTACGGACGGACAGTGGGAGGGGGCGGTAACGGGCACACGGACAGCGGGAGGGGAGGGCGGGAAGGCAAGAAATAAAACAAGAGCAGAGAGTCCCAATAATCGAAGCGGGAGGGGAGACGGGCACACGGAGGGGGGGAGGGGGGACACGGAGGAAGGCAGGACCACACGGAGAGCGGGAGGGGGAGGGGGAGGGGGGACGGCGGGAGGAGGGACACGGAGGAAGGCAGGACAGCAGCAAGCACAGCCCGGCCGGACCAGATTCGGGGGCGTTCCCGGCTTTTGGCTGACGTAGCATGACGTAGCCAAAAGCCAAAAATTCTCGGGAACGCCCCCGAATCTGGTCCGGCCATGACGGACGCCTCTCTGTTCCAATGGCTAGCCTCCATTTATGGAGCTAGCCAATGAAACAGAGGGGCGTATTCAAGGCACCCATACTGGAAACTACAGATTTCTCTGGGGGCGGAGCTAAAAGCTCCGTGCCCCAGGCGAAACCTAAAAAGGGATTAAAACATTTAAATGCACCCATGTGTTCCCTCTTTACTGGGTTAATTCAACTTGTATTTTGTGTTCTACTATTTTTGTTAATATAGGTCAGCTCAATGGTACTCCTAGAATCCAGTTCAAAAGAAGATTTGCAACCTCACCTATGGGATTCGAACCTTTGAAACTGAATGTTTTGATAGGCTTTCATGGCCCGCATATCATGATGCAATATGGAAGCCTCCTACTGTGCAAGCTTATCTTCAATACCTCCAATTGTGCACTACTGTACCCCGGGTAAGCACTGCTGTATGTAAATATCACTAATAACTTCCTGTGGAATGCTGTTGTAGCATCAATGTATGGCCACAATCAGTACTGACATAATGCCGGTTAATTTGGAGGGATAAAGTAATACTGCATATGTGATGCATTATTTACACATCACATAATGAATAAAACTCAATGGTTTTTGTCAGAAAAGGGCTGGTGAAAGCAAAGTGCAGTTTAATTTTTTCCTTTGGGGTGTGTGCTCCCTACTCCCGTACAAAAATCTATACTTCAAGTTTACAAATGTCTGATTTGTGTTTTTTCTAACGAGTATATTGTGCAATGGCTTTCACAGCAAACAGCCAACCAACCAGGTATATTTCAAAATCCAAATAGGAGTTTGCAAATTTAATATTCAAGTGCTCTTAAAAAATTTAAACTTGAAACTCATTCAACACCTTTTATGTATTTTTATTCTTCACATTTTTGCTGAGTCAAATGAGATTTACAGCACACCAAAAGAATCTATTCCTACTGATGTATGCTAATATTCATGCAATTTTAGAGAAAGCCTGTAAACCTCAACCTTAGGTGAATGGGTTAACTTGCTCCAAAATGTCACATATTTGTAAAACTGGCCCAAAATTATGAGGCATACAATAAAATCTAATTTAACTTGAATAATCTCTTAGCTGAGTTGAGGAATTTTCTTCATGGAGCCTACAAGACTGTGGATCTTAAATGCATACAGCATTAGTGAGATTTTAAACAATATTCACTTGAGTAGCATTAAAGCACCGCGCTGTTAAGCCACATAAACAGAATTGTTTCTTGGACACACAAGTAGCAAGTACCTCTCTGATGTTGCACCTTATTCAATACAGGGTTCCTCATCTGAGCAAAGCAACCCCTCAAACACGTGCTTTTTTCAGAATGTACATCTCCTACTCTTACCGGCAGAAAGCTCCATTCATGGGTTTTGGGGTCATACTTCTCTACAATATCAATTGGAGACTGCTGGCTCCCAAAACCTCCAATTACAAGTAGCACTTCATTAGCCCCTGCAAGAAAAATAAGTAATAGCGATCAACACAACAAAGTCAATCAAACACTGTCTGCAAAAAATCGATCTGAGAAGCATTTTGCTGTTTCCATGTTAAAGGTAGTCTTTTTGCTACTGCATTTTCCTTTAAACTAATTTGAGTTGCACTACTATCACAAGGAATGAACAATTGGATACATTTCACAAAATTGCCAAAGGAGTGTGTGAAACACGAAAACGATCAAATTCCAAAATATATTAATAATTCAATGCCAAGAGAAAAAAAAACCCAAAACAATTATACCTGTAAATGTATTAATCCAATAGCATTCATATGGATTATAGACAAGGTCCAGATCCCACACCCGTTGGAATTTGTCTAGAACAGCATTTTATTTTCTTCAGAGCAATACAAGTCTACTGACCCCACCAGTGCTTTAGGGCCATGCGACTGAAATCCAATAGGCCAGTAGACAATAAAACTTGCAGCAAAGTTTTCATGCATAATTATAATTACAAAAGGGTACACCAGAGCAACGTAATTAAAGTATTTAAGAATCAAAAGAAAAGCTACGTCCAAGTTACTTAACTACGTGGCTCAGAAAGCCCAAACTACCCACTTAAATAAATGAGTCATTACAGAGAGTTGAACAGTCTGAAAAGTGAAATTCTGGAATAAATAGAGCGAGATGGCACCTCTAACGAGCCCCCTGAGCACTTAGACAAAGATGTTTCACACATGGTAAAAGCAACCAGAGCATTTGCTCTAGAGAGCAAGTGTCGCGCCCACATACCTGCGCTGCAGCCACACTAAATGGCAACAATCAAACACAGGTGAACTTACCTTTAAGATTAGCTCTTAATGACGAACGTGACTTAATATAACACTGCGTGAGCAGCACCAGGGGCTTGAAACTCATATCTATTGACACTCAAATGGCTGTCTTTGTTATCACCGGTGTCATGCCGCTGGCAGTGAGGGGAGCAAATGGTTAATGGACCAGAATACATAGATACCTTCTCAAATCCCAATGTGGATGGAGTTTGAGAATGATGGATGTAGGTGGCTTAGATTAAATAAGGTTTTTCGACCATTTTATTTTGAAAAGAAAATCATAAAGGTTTCCTGTATGCACCAAGCACGTTCATAGGATTTGCAGGAATCCACTTGAATGTGAGAAACAGTTTCATGTGAGAAAATAAACAGAACTAAGACTGCTCTAGACTTGATTCATTCACCTTCCAAACACTCAATGAACAAACATGAGCCACTTGCTCTCTTTATATTGCTACCTCAGACAATTTCCTGATTTCTCGATTGACTGCTAGTTTATTCTTTGACTACCTTCACCCAAATAGGTACACAGAGTGGAGTTCCCACAGATAGGCCTTGCGCTTCTGAAAACCAAACTATTTGGGGGCCATATGAATCATGAAATACATCATACTGTCTTTGTGCATACAATAGAGGGAGAAACATACAGCAACTTTCCCAAACCAAAGGGTGTAGAATTTTATAAAAAGTCTACTTCCTTAAAAGACTAGATGCTTCAGATATCTGCTTGTTCTGTTAAAAATATTGGTCTCAAACGGCATCTTCCAATAAGATGACAATATAGCAAGATTGCATTATATCAAAGATATTTTAACAGCCTTACTGATTAATCCAGTGCTCATGTTACGTCAGAGGTTGGTTTCCAGGAAGGCTCTGGTCAGACGGAAATCTGAACATATCAGGACTCGATTTATCTCGAAATTTTGAATGTTTACATGCTCTGCATACAGAGGCATAGCTTATGAATTAGCTCTGTTTAGCTCTGCCAGAACTTATGAATGTAGCAGAGTTCAGGTTGTATCACTGCCCTCTGTCTTACTTTTTCACTGAGTGAACAGCTTGTGAATTGCTCTCGCAAATTGACTTTTAAGCATTTACATTATTTCACAAACTGTTATTGTAAATAAATCCAGATTCCACTTGCAGCCTAATGCCTACGTTGCTGAGGATCAAGGAAATCTCCCCGGTTTTGCCATTCTTCACTTTTAAGTCTTGGGCTATTTACTTCGTCTCACTGTGCCACATGTCACTTGTTGTGCTGCCCATAACTGTGAGCACACAACCACATGTTGTATCAATACCCTGATATTTACAATATTTAGATATACTCTGAAAAATCTTGTTCCACTCACAAAGAAATGAGCTAGCTAAGGATGTAAGCCTGGCTTTCACAGTGGAGTAGCAAGGACACCATGGGCCCTAATGCAAGGCAAATGGGCCCTCATCTGGCATTGGATCGTAAGCAGTAGCCACTGTTGGGATGCAGTAGTTGCCACAAACTACTGGGCCACTTCTTCGGAGTATTGGTTCAAACCTAACTGCCCAAATATATAAACGAGATGTGTACATTTGGGAGCGCACCATCAAATATATAAAAACACTAATGAAATTAAAAAACTATTTTTTTCCAAAAGCACTTTTCCCACAATTTTGCATATATATTTAAATCGGTGACATCCATAGTGAAACTGCACCGTAAGCAAGAGCGTACAGAATTATGGTAGTTATTCACATGGCACACAGCACTAACTGAATGCCATATTATATTTGTTAATATTAGTCATCTCAATGGTACTCATTGAATCCAGTTCAAAAGAATGAAGGTTTGAAACCTCACCGTTGGCATTAAAACCTTTGAAATTGAATGTTTGGATGGGCTTTCTTAGCCAGCATAACATGGTGTAATATTGAAGCCTCCTACTGTGCAATCTTATGTTCAATACCTCCAATTGTGCACTACTGTACACCGGGAAAGCACTTCTGTATGTAAATATCACTAATAATTTACTTTGGAATGCTGTTGTAGAATCTATTTATAGCCACAATCAGCACTGACATAATGCCACTATTTTTGCCGTTCTGTTAATTTGGCGGGATAAAGTAATACTGCATACGTGATGCAATAATTACACATCATGTTAGGAATAAAACTGAATGGTTTTTGCCCGAATTTGGCTGGTGAAAGGGATGGTGAAAGCAACATGCAGTTTATTTGGTAAAATATGCAGTAACAACTGTATCACAAAACCATACATTTACATCCAAGTCTGAATCTGTGGGAACACAGAACTGTGATGCCAATACCTTTGCGCGATACTATCTTCAGATTTGGCTCAGTCAAAATGAGCACAAGAGTGAGCTCTGTTGTCATGGCCGACTGCACGGAGAAGTGCTATTTTGGCGACCCTCTAGATTTCCTGCCGGCTCTGCAGAGATAACGAATAGTTTCTTACCTGTCGGTGTAGTTTTGCAGCTTGAAGATCTTTCTGGATTCACTATGCTGTGCATTATTCCGCAGTCTTGTGGTTGGGTCCGGAAACGTAGTCTTTTCTTTTTTTTCTTTTTTCGTAGCCCAGGTGGGCGTCGACGTCCCACCTTTTGGTGTATTTCCGGTGACGTCGGCACGCTTCCTGCGGAAGCACCCACTCTTGGGCGCCTTCTTCGGATTCTTTTTTCTCGTGTTTGTTCTGTTACCGAAGTAATGGCAATGTTCTAGTAAGTCATTCACCGCTTTAACCTTCAAGTTTCATTTGTTCAAATAATTGCCCATGTTCTCAACCCCCTTCCTCTCCAGCCTCATCTTTCTGGCGGAGGTGGGTGGGTTTGCTAGTGAATCCAGAAAGATCTTCAAGCTGCAAAACTACACCGACAGGTAAGAAACTATTCGTTTTGCAGCGTGAATCTTTCTGGATTCACTATGCTGTGCATAGACTTTGTAGCGGTTTCTCATGTTTGTTGCAGCTGGGTGGAAGATGAGCGTTGGTTATTTAATATGTGTTGAAGCACCTTTTGTCCGACTTGTGCTTCCTTGTTCATCTGTATATCCACACAGTAGTGCTTTGTGAACATGTGCACTAAAGCCCATATTGCCGCCAGGCATATGTCCTGAATGGGTGTGTTGGCTAGGAAAGCTATTGTAGCTCCCTTTTTCCTGGTAGAGTGGGCCCGTCTCCCTCCTGCCAGTTCTTGCCCTGCCGGTTTGTGGCAGAATTGTATTGTCTGTGCGATCCATCTCGCAATTGTTCCTTTAGTTACTGGTTTTCCCATGAAACTCTTGCGAAGGAAACAAAGAATTGCTTTGTTTTCCTGTGTTCCTTTGTCCTTTCAATGTAGTGCATGACTGCCCTTCTGGCGTCTAGGGTGTGAAGAGCTCGTTCAGCCCTTGTTGTCTGTTTCTGGAAGAAACTTGGTATTTGTATGGTTTGATTCATGTGGAACCCTGACACCACCTTCGGCATGAAGTGTGGGTCCGTTCTTATTACCACCCTATCATTGTGAATTTGGATGTAGGGTTCCTGTAACGTTAGTGCCTGTAGTTCGCTTACCCTGCGGAGCGAGGTGATTGCTACCAGGAAAGCTGTTTTCATTGTTAGCCTCTCTAGGGATGCTTTGTGAATTGGTTCGAAAGGATGTTTCATCAGTTCTGTTAGGACCAGGTTAAGGTTCCATGCAGGTGGTGGTACTCTCTTTGGAGGCTCAATCCTCTTAGCTCCTTCCAGGAATCTTTTAACCACTTGTGAGGTGAAGAAACTCTTACACGTTTCCCCTCTTGTGTAAGCGACTATTGCTGCCAAGTGAACTCTCAAGGAGGATGAGCTTAGTTTCTTGTCTAGTAGGTGCGTGAGGTATCTTAGCACCGTTGAGTCCCTTTGCATCTTATTGAGCAGCTTCTCTTTCCTGCACCTTAGAGTGAATATCTTCCATTTCGATACATAGCACTTTCGTGTGCTGGGCCTTCGTGCCTCCCGAAGTACCCTCAGGGTGCGCTCTGGTAGTTTCAGATGCGCAAACTCCATGTCCTCAGGAGCCACGCTACCAGGCTCAGGCTCTCTGGCTCTGGGTGTAGCACGTTCCCGTTTTGCATGGAGAGCAGGTCTTTTCTCCTTCCGAATCTGTGGGGTGCGCTCTGTGCCATCTCCATGATCTGCGAATACCATGTCTGCCTGGCCCACTGTGGTGCGACCAGTATCCGTGTCATGTTGCTCGCTCTGCACTTGCTGAGGACTTTGTGCATCAGTGGTATCGGGGGAAAAGCGTAGGCAAATGTCCTCGACCAGTCTATCCATAGGGCATTCCCCAGGCACCCCTCCCCGGGCAGCCTGGATGCGAAGTTTCGGCATTTTGCATTTTGGCGTGTTGCAAATAGGTCCACCGACGGTGTCCCCCACCTGTCGAACAGCCTTCTCGTCTCCTGTGCATTGAGCTCCCATTCGTGGGTTGCTGATGTCTGTCTGCTGAGCCAATCTGCTTCTACGTTGTCCTTCCCTGGCAGATGTATGGCTAGCAGGTCTATGTTGAGAGGGATGGCCCATGCCCATACCTCCTGCGCCAGCTTCGAAAGCGTGGCCGATTGTGTTCCACCCTGCTTGTTGATGTAGAACATCGCTGTAGTGTTGTCCATCTGTATCAACACTCTCTGGTTGTACAGTTTTGTCTGGAAGGCTTTTATAGCGAGGAAAACTGTCTTCAACTCCAGGTAATTGATGTGTTTGACCGCATCTGCTGGTGTCCACAGACCCCTCACTCTGAGTTTCTTCATGTGAGCTCCCCATCCCTTCTGGGATGCATCTGTGGTGATGGTCACCGTTGGCACCTTTCCCCTTGTCAAGTTCTCCATGCTCCACCATGCCATTTCTTTCTGCACTTCGTGCGTTACAACCACTATATCCTCCCAATGACCTGTTGCTTGTGACCATTGTTCTTGTAACCACTCCTGTAAAGGTCTCATGTGCAGCCGCACATTTGGCACTAGGTGTATGCATGATGCCATCATGCCCATGATCTTGCTCGCTGTTCTCACTGTCCGAGCTTGCCCTCTCTGATAGAGCTTCGTCTCCTTCACCAGTGCTACTGACCTCTTCTCGCTTGGGAACACCTTGCTCTGTACGGTGTCGATCTTTGCTCCCAGGAAGATTTTTATTTGTTCTGGTTCCATTGAGGATTTCCCCCAGTGTATGGAGAATCCCAGGTCCATCAGTGTTCTTGTCACTCTCTGTGCATGCTCCTTGCACATCTGGTATGACCTTGCTTTTATTAGCCAGTCGTCCAGGTAAGTGTATATGTGTATTCCCTCCATTCTTAGGTGTGCTGCGACTGTTGCTAGGCACTTTGTGAAGACCATTGGTGCCGACTTTAGACCGAACGCTAGGGTTGTGAACTGATAGTGGTGTTCCCCTATGGCGAATCTGAGCAGATGTTTGTGACTTCTGTTCATTGGTATGTGTAGGTAGGCATCCTTTAGGTCTATGGTGACCATAAAGTCTCCTCTTTGCAATTGAGGAAGCACCTCTTGTGGGGAGGTCATTTTGAATTTTCTGCGTTCTTATGAATTTGTTTAAGAACCTTAGGTCCAGGATGTGTCTCATGGTTTCGTCTACCTTTGGCACCAGGAAGTACGTTGAATACACTCCCCTGTTCCTCTCTCTGTAAGGTACTGGTTCTATGGCTTGTTTTTGCAGGAGCTCTCTTGCTTCCTCTTGAAGTAGCTGCAGCTCTTTCCTTGCTAGTTGCCTTCTTTTTGGCTTTCTGCTTGTTGGTGTCTTTTCCAGTTCTATGCAGTATCCGAACTGCATGATGTTTAGAACCCATTTGTCCGAAGTTATTGCCTTCCACTCCTGGAAGTAATGCTTTAGTCTTCCTCCCACTGGTCTCACATGTACGCAGGTGTTTAGTGCGCTTGACCCCTGCATGTTGTCCTTGTGCCTCACCCTGGGAGTCCTAATTTGGGTGGGCACACGTTGCCTGACCAAGTCACTTGGCGGGGGGTTGCTGTCCTCCCCTCCTATTCTGGCCACGTCCATTGCCTCTCCCGCAAAAGGACTGGCCCCTCTGCTGGTATTGCCAGGACTGCTTCTGTTGGCCTTGCTGTGTTTGGCTTTCCGCCTGGTGGGATTGTTGGAAAGCCTGGTGCGATGGTCCTGGCTGTTACCACCCCTGCCGTTGGGCCTTCGTGATGCGGTGCCTCTTTTCGACCCTCTGAACTGCAATGCCCCCATGGACCTTGCTGTCTCATTGTCTTTCTTTTGTTGACTGAGCTTTTAGTCTACTGGGGCCCCGAATAAGGTTTGTCCGTTGAACGGGGTGTTCAGGATGCTGTGTTGTACTTCTGGCTTGAAGCCTGACACCCTGAGCCTGGCTTGTCTTCTTTCTGTGATGCCCATCATCATAAGCCTACTGGAGGTGTCAGCTCCGTCCAGAGCTGTCTTGATGCAAGAGTTTGCCATATTCTTCCCCTCTTCGACTAGGTTTTTCAGCTCTGTCCCTGAATTCCTGAGGCATATTCTTTATCAACTGGCCCAGTTGCTCCAGGATCTGGATCTGGATGCCTGTTTAGTAGTGCGTAAGAATTGGCCATTCGCCAGTGCATCGCGGTATTCCTTTCAATTCTTCTCCCTACCAAGTCCATCCTCTTGCTCTCCTTGTCTGGAGGTGGCCCTGAGGTAGTAGGCACATTAGCCCTTTTCCTTGCTGTGGCAGCAATGATTGAGTCAGCTGAGACCCTTGGATGAATGTTTATACTTCTTTTCAGTCCTTGGGTTGACTGCCTTGCATGTTGCCAGCTCCTTGAAGGCTTCTTTCCCTTGTGCCATGACACTTTCCAGCATTGGCAGGTACTGGCTCCTGGTCTGTGTGGGGAGCAAGGTCTCGAGAAGGAAGTCAGCCTTCTGCTGCTCATCGTCGAGTTTCACCTTGAAGACAGCTGCTGCATTCCTGATGACTGTGTTGTACACTCCAATGTCATCTGGGGGCGAAGGCCTCGAAGGATACGTGTAGACGCTTTCTTCAGGACTCTCTGTGTCGACTTCTTGCCAGTCTATCTCCTGGGTTTCCGAGGTCGCCGAACCGAGGAGCATCCTGCGGTCGTCGTCCTCCTCATAGTAGTCGAAGGCGGCCTCGTCTTCGTCCAGTTCGTCGAATGCTTCGTCATTCTCCGACTGTTCCTCGACTACATCCTCTTCCTCCTCGACCACCTCGTGCACCCGTGGCTTGGGCTTCTTCTGGATTATGAAGTCATTAATCCTGGCGTCGAAATCCTTCTTTCGTTGCAGGATGTTTTCCATCTCTGCTTCGAGACGCCTCTTCTTCTCCATTTCGGCAGCCAGATCTGCGTCCAATGGTTCGGCCGGTCTCTTTGGCGGTAAATTCGGCGCCAAACCTATTTTCGGCGTCGAAGGTTTCGGCCCGAGCTTATTTTCGGCGTCGGCGCTGGAGCCTTTTTCGGGTCCTTCTCCCTCGGCGTCGTGGATGTTCCTTTACGGAGACCTTTTTCGGCGGCTTTTGCTGTTCTTCAGCTCTCGGCGCCGGGGACTCCTTCTCAGAGGATCCGCTGGGCCTGGGTTTAGGTGCGGACGCCGAAGCTTTCAGCGCCGGCGCTTTCGGGGATTTTCCCTCGATCTTTCGAGACTCAGGGTCTCTCGGGCTTTAGGGGCCATAGAGTCTCCTACCTTCTTTGGAGTCTTCGTAATATCGGTCTCTACGACTGTGTAGCCGTAGTCTTCGGCGGCGTTGTCTTCTTCGTCTGAAGATAGCCCCAGGTCTCGAAGGGATGGAGGCTGGCCCTTGCCCTGCATCGTGGCGTTGGCTACTCTCTGTCTCGCTCGAACTCAAAGAGTTTTCGGCGTAAAGGCGGAGCAGGCGTTGCAGTCGCTGCTCTCGTGGTCTACCGGTAGGCAGAGGTTGCAAACCGGGTGCTGGTCCTTTTGCGCGTACTTGTGGTGGCAATTTGCGCAGAACTTGAAAGGAGTCTTGTACATCTCATGCGTTCAGGTGGGCCCCTGCGCTCCCATTCCTCGATGGAAATTCGAAGTTCTTGAACTTTCTTTCCTCCGTCGATCGTCTCGATGTAGTCTCCTGAAGTCTTCTCCAATGTTTTTCGTCCAAAAACTGCGTGTTTTCTTCTTCTTTCTTCAAAAATGTCTGGAGCCCTCTCGGGAACGATCCAGATCCGCGGAAAAAAGAATCTGAAGATGGCGCCCAAGAGTGGGTGCTTCCATAGGAAGCGTGCCGACGTCACCGGAAATACACCAAAAGGTGGGACGTCGACGCCCACCTGGGCTACGAAAAAAATTAAAAATAAATAAAACACAAATAAAAGACTACGATTTCGGACCCAACCACAAGACCGCGGAATAATGCACAGCATAGTGAATCCAGAAAGATTCACGCTGCAAAACTAAAAGCGTTTCATCCTCCTATCACGACCACTTCAAGACCTATACGTCAGACCTC
This sequence comes from Lissotriton vulgaris, assembly GCF_964263255.1. Lineage (NCBI taxonomy): Eukaryota > Metazoa > Chordata > Amphibia > Caudata > Salamandridae > Lissotriton > Lissotriton vulgaris. Next base: position 1,233,365,871 of record NC_141693.1, read on the forward strand.
AGTCTCACACCAATCTTTCAGAAACCCTCACCCTGCTCCCTGGCTCCATCCTATGCCCTCAACTCACTATTATAGACCATTATGTGCCTCCCCACTCAACTACACCAACATCCAAACACCATCAGAATTCCCCTACTAGAGTTCCCACTTCGTTCGATAGAGGAGCATCAGTCCCAAAATGCAGCCCATCAAAGCCCTCAGACACCCTCCATCTAAAAAGAAATTAGGATACTGTAGTAATCTGCTTGTTAAGTATTACATCTTTTCAGGGGGCGTGGCTTAACCGCCGACCGGAATGGGCGCACTGTGTTGATTTAGTCCTGGTCGGAGTAACCATCCGAGTATTCCCGGTCTCCAATGCGGCCCATACTGTGATCACGGCCAGCGGACGAATGTTTGATATCCTAGTGGCACCGGTGGCGAATGGATAAATCCGGAGTCGGAGATATTGCAGGGAACTGCGCCATGACCTAAGATGGCGGCCCGGCTGGAGTGCCCGACCACAATCCTAGCGGCGAAGTAAGGAGGCAGACGAGACCCAGTCGGGGGCAGGGCTGTGAGTGGCGGTGGTGGCTGCGGGACACCCGGAAAATGCTCGGCTCAGCAGTGAGCGTCCTGCCTGCTCAGGGGTCCGCCAGACCTCCGGTGTGGAGCGCACATCTCACACGGGAGCCGCGAGCAGCATGAACAGCGGGAGGAGGGCATAAGCGCCGACGACTGTACGCGCTTATTGCAGGCCCAGACCACGGCCTTTTATAGATGGTTCGTCTGGCACTCCTGAGGGCATGAACTGTACTGTGGCCTGGCGGTGGGCCCCCTGCCCCCCAGCCCCCTGCTTTCCTGGCCCAGTTCACCTACCATACAGGGACCTGCCCCTGCTTTGTGAAACCAGATCAGCCAGACAGGCCCCTACAACTGTATTAATAGGGAGCCCTTTTTGGGAGCACCAACGACCTATCCAGGCACACTATAGTCTTACATGGGAATCCTCCCCCCTCCCTCCGTCCTTTGACACTGGATTAGCCCGGAAGGCTCACTGACTGCATTGTCAAAGGAGCGATCTCTCACAGTCTACCCAGATACCGCAAAGAGCTGCCGGATACCTTGGAATTAGCCGTGAGATGTCCTGACAACACCATATCCACACTGAATACCCCTGCGCACGTGGCCCAGCCCACTCAGTGTTGGAGTGTTGAGCTCACACTGTGGCACATTGGCCTGCAGGTGAACTTTCCTCAAGTTACCCCTCCGACTCCACCCCAACAGTATTCTAAAATACAGGCCCTGTAATACTATTTCGGCATGGGCCGCAAGGACCTTAAACAACGACTACTCCCATTCGAAAAAGCAGTGGAACCTACTCGGGACCAGCCTGGCGACACGGCAGCGGATGGGCAGACGCCCCCCACCCCGGTGGGTGATACCAGCCAACTGGGTCCACTGCTGTTAGAGATGAGGGCAGGGTTCAAAGCACTGGATGTCCGCTTTGATGCCTTAGACAAACCTATGGCAGACCTAGGGGCGAAGATACATGTACACGATCGGCGCCTGGATGTAGTGGAGTCCCGCACATCCGACCTAGAGGATGGGATGGCCGAATCCCTGAAAAGAATTGATCGCATGGAACGAATATTAAAAGATGTTGCGATAAAGAACGAGGATTTAGAAGCGAGGAGTCGCGCCAACAACATTCGCTTTGGGTGCATGGACCATTTGGTGGAAACTATCCTGACCGATCTGTTTGGCAGAAAGGCGTTCACCTCTGGCTTTGTGATGGAACGCGCCCACAGGTCACTTGGTGCAAGACCTAACCCAGGTTGCCCTCCCTAGGCCCATCATTGCAAGAATAATGAACTTTAGAGACAGGGATACAGCATTGCGACTAGCTCGAGAAAAGGGTGACCTATCCTGGCAGGGCTCCAAGCTCTTTATACCCTGACTTCACTGCTATGGTTCAGGACGCCAGAAGAAAATTCCTTGGTGTTAAGGCAACCCTTAAAAACCTGGGATTAAAATATGGTATGCTGTATCCTGCCAGTCAACGGCCGCTCCAGAATATCCGAGAACCCGACGGAGGTGCAAGAATTCTGCCGTACTTATAAACTTAATGCCAAAAACCCCACGGACTCCAATGTATTCCCCCCCCCACAGAGCGGATCGGACACCAGTGCAGAACTGTTCTCGAGCTCGGGCCATGGCTGACTGTATGATTTGCTTACATTGCCGCACATTTGTTTGTTAGTAGTAAATGCTGGGATTTGACTTATAAAAAGGTACCATATTGTACCGGTTACTAGAACGTTGGATAGTGCACCCCCCCCCCTTTTTGGTGTACACCCAGAGTTAATTTTGATAAAGATAGCATGTACCCCAAATGTATAGTTCTTATCATGTCAAGAGATCCACCGGTACTATGCACTGTTTCTGGAAACATGGTATTGCCTCTCCGAATAGGCGGGAAGGCTGGGTGGGGGGTGGTGGGTGGGGAATTGTTGTTTTTGCTTTGCACTGAGTTTATGGTATATTTGATTGCAGAAGCTTTCGATTGGTACAAGTACTGGTTATTCTTCCTTATTTTGGACAACACGCAGTTATGGCACACTTAGGTCACAACCTTGGCCCATCAAGGATTACCCTAGTTACATGGAATGTTCGGGGTTTGAACGACACAGCAAACGGAGGCAGGTCCTGCACTATCTGACCAGACAGAGTGGACATTGCCTTCCTACAAGAGACACATCTCTCACCCGGCAATCAGTCCAGATTTGCTTCCACATGGGTAAATACGAGCAGTGGTTTGGTATAGGTAAGCTGGCGCCACTTAGAATATCTCACAGTTTATTTAGTCTAAGAAAATGTATTCGACGGTGCTAAAAGGTAGAAGGAACCACTTTTATCCTTCCGAATACGGCAAAGGCCTTTCAAAAGCTACAACACTCCTTAGCACACGTAAGTCACAATGGTGTCATGTATACAAGTGTTTCCACCAATTCTTCTGATACAATCACGAAGAGTAGTTATGTCTGGTACATCAGATTTGCATTTATTTCTGTTCACTGGAAACTTTTCACACAGCCGACACGTGTTTCGTCGTGTATGGGAATGTAACCCACAACTTTCTCAAGGCTGCAAAGTTCAAAGACAAAAGGAACATAGACATATTGCCATATGTATATGTACTTAAGAATAATGTTTTAAGTCTAATCAAAACCATTATTTAACATTACTTTTCAGATTAAAAAAGTAGCCCACACCGTGATAAGGTATCATAATCAATAAGTCATTTGATCAAAAATGAAGGAGAGTCACATTGCACATCGTTACTTCTTAAGTAGAAGAAGTAGCCCCCACCTTGATAAGTTATCATGATTAATAGTTCAGTAAATACAGTGTTAACAATTGAGAGTCTCAGGTAGATATCAGAAAATCTCATTTTGATATAACACAGAACGTACCTCTGTTATTTACAGGAGGTCTATGAGCCTATTATGATTAGGAGAGACCGGGTGAAAAAATGCTCTTATTAAGGCGTGATTTGGCAGTGATTTAGCATTCTCGTGATCAGTCTATACAGTCTATTCTTTTTAAAAACCCTACACCAACACCACGGGTCAAATAGTGGCCGTCTGTTTATATTCTTTAGAGTGTTTGTGTTCATTATTCAAAACCGCAGTTCATGCATTGTAAGTGATGTAAAAAACGATTTATATATATTTGCGAGATACCTATTTCCAGATCTGTTATCTCATCACTGTAGGGGTAATGATTAAAAAGCAGTATCAGTAATATGCACTTTCTAAGAGAATAGTACACTATATGAGTAATTAGAAATGCTAACTTACTTAATATGCGGAGATAATTCCAACCCGCATGGGGGTTCTACGGGGGTACTCCGTTATCTACTAATCAGTATACGTTGTCCGATCAGTTAGAGATTTCTGTTTCCGCAGGGTGGCTGAAAGGAATATTAGTTGTTTAGACTTTAATATCTTGAGTGGAATATTTATGGCCTTATGAGTGTTGATAGACACTCTAGACTCATGCCCGATTTATGGTCACAATGTTATGTCTCCTGGCTTGCCTGAATAATATTGCACTTCAAATTCGATGCTACCGGTATTTAAAATCCCTCATTAAACTTTCTACCTAGTTTAATTGACATGTTTTCGTTCATGTCTAAATAAAATCCATCGAGGTTTTATCTAAGTATTTCTAGTGTACATATTTTCAAGTGACTGGTTAAGTCCACCCAAAAAGCCAAATGTTACTGATTGGGGGGCCCATCGGTTAAATCTGCCAGACCCCAAACCCAAATTCAATGCTCTGGTTTTGTGGTATAATTCCCGATTAAAGTAATTTTGTGCTACCCATATTAACGCGAATTCGGTAAGAAGCCTACCTTTCGCCCGTTCGGTCGTTCTCCGTGAAGTAAACCCCGTTCACGATCAGCGTGTTCGCTCGATTGAAGTTTTGCGTGCATGCCGCTTATTTATTTTAAAATTACTTCCATCTTCGTAACGTGTAGGTGATTGGATTGGGAAACCACGTGATGTAGGTGTAGACATTTAGTTATCTGCTCGGATCCGCGGTGGCCATCTTATCATGTCTAGCCATTGTGAAAATATAGGATTAATCTGAATATTTAGTGTCATTAAGAAGCCATAATAAATGCTTAAATCTACAACTTTCGTCTAATGAAATGACTTAAGTATCCCTTCATTTGTTAAGTCAATTTTCATTGATACAGGAACAGACAGGTCATGCTTAATTTACAAGTAAAAATCGTTCAATTATGCAGTCGATACAGTTTAAAGATATTAGTGTCTAGGCAACAGTGTTATTTACTAATGTAAACGGAATACTCATATTTAATTTATGAATATTAAGTAAATGTTCGTAGGTCATGCGGTGGCCATTTTCAACATTTTTATTTGGGAGGAATTCATATGTGAATTCAGTATAAACGTGTCTAACTGGATCTTAGACCTCTCGTATTCACTTCTACTTTATACGACAAGATTCGTAATTATAGTGATCGATATTTGCGGACTTGTTGTTGATATGAGTATTTCAGTGCTATATTTGGTGTAATCTATCCCATTCGTTCTTGGATAAATCCATCCCTGGTGAAATTAAAATAATCAGAATATCCATTGCACATTAAATATCAATAATTGGGTCTCTTTAGAAAGAATAGACTGTATAAACTGATCACGAGAATGCTAAATCACTGCCAAATCACGCCTTAATAAGAGCATTTTTTCACCCTGTCTCTCCTAATCATAATAGGCTCATAGACCTCCTGTAAATAACAGAGGTACGTTCTGTGTTATATCAAAATTAGATTTTCTGATATCTACCTGAGACTCAATTGTTAACACTGTATTTACTGAACTATTAATCATGATAACTTATCAAGGTGGGGGCTACTTCTTCTACTTAAGAAGTAACGATGTGCAATGTGACTCTCCTTCATTTTTGATCAAGTGACTTATTGATTATGATACCGTATCATGGTGTGGGCTACTTTTTTAATCTAAGAAGTAATGTTAAATAATGGTTTTGATTAGACTTAAAACATTATTCTTAAGTACATATACATATGGCAATATGTCTATCTTGCTTCCACATGGGGCCCGAACAGATTCTTTACAAACTATAGCAGCTATGCCAGGGGCACGGCCATTCTCGTCCATAAACGACTCCCTTTCGAATGGCACTCTATGACCTCGGATGACGAAGGTAGTTTGTATTTGTGGAGGGCACGCTGTTTGGCTACAAGGTGGCGATGGGTTGAATATATGGCCCTAATGTTGACTCTACCAATTTTTTCCATACTCTTCCCTCAAACCTGTTACAACTGGGCTCAACGCCCCTACTTCTGGAGGACTTTCTTCAATCCGGCCTCCGATAGCACCTCCACTGCCCCGGACCCTAAGCAGAGAGCATGCAAAGCCTTGCACTCTATGTGCGACCATCTCTCTCTGCTTGACCTGGGCCGCGCAAGCGACCCAGATCACACCACATACACACATTATACCGGCACCCATGACACATGGACGCGACTTGATTATTGGTTGACCTCCCCTGACATCTCTAGATGGTTCCACGAGATACGAACACTGCCCAGGTCATACTCTGATCACTCCCCGGTCTTATTATCACTGATGATCCCCCGCCCTGAAGGATTCGAAAGGCAGTGGAGGTTCCCAAACCGTGCATTAGATAACGAGGTGTTCAGACAAGAGCTTCATGAAGCCATACAAACTTACTTTGAAATAAACACAGGTTCTGTAGACTCAGAGGCAATGTTATGGGAGGTATTCAAGGACTATATGAGGGGAGTATGCATTTCAAAGAGTTCGGGGGTGCTTTGCGACCTACGCGGCACACTTGCACGCTTAGAAACAGAACTGAACACACTGGACGCTGGGCAGAGGGCGACTGCGGACCCAGGCTACAGTACGAAGAGAGCAGCTCTGCTCTTGGAGTACAGGGAGGTTGCGGACAGGGAAATACTTTATATGGGGAAATACCACAATGCTAAAGTTTATGGTGAGGGAGATCGCCCTGGGCGAGTACTAGCACAAATGATTCGGCCCCCATACCCCAAAGCATACATCACAGAGTTGAGTTCTGAATCAGGGCACCCAATCACGGATCCACAGCTGATCCAGAAATAATTTTTGTCATATTTCAAAACACTGTATACTACCGAACTGGGGCGTGATCGAACTGATCAAGAGTCGTACCTTTCCGAGATAGCATTGGTTTACTTGGAGAGATTCATGCAAGATTTTTTAGCAGAGCCCGTTTCGGCAGATAGTATAAAAGAAGCTATCATGGCCCTGAACTCGTCCACTGCCCCTGGATTGGATGGGTTTACGGGCGAATTTTACAAAGCCTACAAAGATCTCCTAATTCCCTGACTATTAGACGTTTATGCTGAAGCTCTAGAGAACCAGCTGCTCCCCATCACCCTCTGAGAAGCAGTCATTGTTCTGCTCCCTAAGCCGGGCAAGGACCCGCTCCTATGTGGCTCATATCGGCCCCTATCTCTCCTGAACTTAGATTATAAAATACTCACTAAGGCATTGGCATGCCGCCTTTCATTTCTTATGGAGTCTATAATATCCCCTGCTCAATCAGGCTTTATCCCGCACCGGCCCACCGCATTCGACCTCCGTACCCTCTTTAACACTTTGCACAGAATAAACCCAGAGGTTCCCGCGGCAGCAATCCTGCTAGACACTGAAAAGGTCTTTGACTCCTTGGAATGGCCTTTTTTTCTTTCCATAATGCAGCGCATGGGGATTTATCGCCACCACTGCACTGTTATACACACAACCTACAGCTAGGCTCCGGCTATAATGGTACTCTGTCAGCACCCTTTCCCTTATCACGCGTCACGAGACAAGGATGTCCACTTTCGCCTTTATTATTTATTTTAGCAATGTACCCTTTGATTAGGCATTTTCAGGAAAAACACCTACACAGAGGTTTACAATTTACCATGGGCCCGCTGCTGTTTTCCTTATATGCAGACGACACGATCCTATACGTACGAGACCCTCAAACCAACCTGGACCCTCTTCTCAGAGAAATCCTCCGCTTTGGCACCTTCTCTGGCCTAAGGATAAACTGGCGTAAATCGCTTATCTTCCCCCTTACAGCTGGAACGGCCCGTTGTGTTCCGGAATTCCCATTGTACTGGTGCACTGATTCGGTAAAATATGTGGGGATACATATTCATCTTGATACAGACCAGATCATACTGCGTAACTATGGAGTGGCGATCTCCAAACTTGAGGAGCAAATAGACTCCTGGCTCAAACTCCCACGCTTCATGGCAGGGCGTGTTGCCCTCATAAAAATGATTGTACTCCCGAAGTTGTTGTATTTATTTCACAACATACAAATTCCGCTCACAAATAAATTCTTCAATACTCTGCGGTCACTCCTAATCCGGCTAGTATGGGGCGACAAGACGCCCAGGGTGAGATGGCATCTAAGGACACTCCCCTGTGATAGTGGAGGCTATGTGGTCCCTGACCTCCACTTGTACTTTCTGGCAGCACAATGTAGTTTCTCGCAGACATGGTACCACCCAGACGCCAGGATTACGTACTTGCACCCGGAGTCAGACTTTGTTTTACTCAACACCCTGGCCAAGGTTTTGCCTTCAGGTATACCTAGAGACCCCAAAGACATACAGCCAGTTTCCACCACTAGCTGGGCATGGGCTAAACTGGGTCATATTACACGCACCCAGACGCTGTACTCTTCCTCCCTCCCACTCCCCAACGCCAATATATTACCTATAACGGGCGAAATGCTAGTTCAAAGGACGTGCACTAAATTTAATATTAATACAATAGGAGATCTATTTCCTGCAGGCCATATATTTGATCCAGATGACGTATCCACTTTCTCTGATGCAACATTTATGGATAGATTTGTGTTGACTAGATGTTAATGTTAATAGTGCTTATAAAGGGCACCATTCATCCCAAAAGGATATCACGGCGCTGAGATTGAAAGGTGTACAGTGAGGTAGCACGAATGACTGGGAAATTTAGTCTGCTTTGGGGAATAGTAAAGTTTTGAGTTTTTTCCTAAAAGTATGGTAGCAGTCTGTGAGTCTTATATCTGTTGGCAGATCATTCCACATATTTGCAGCGCAATGTGAAAAGGCACGACCACCCATCCTGAATCTCTTTGTTCGCGTAGTAGCGGCTCTTGCAATAGATTGGGAGCGAAGATTTCGGTTCGGTACATAGAAATTAACCCTGTTTTTTAGGATGCTCGGGCCAGTATTATGCAGCACTCTGTGGGTGATGCATAGCATTTTGAAGGAAGCTCTTTGCCTCATTGGGAGCCAATGCAAGGCTCTCAGACAGCTTTTAGCAGAGTCATACTTTTTTTGTTGCAGACAGCTTTTGCTGCCGCATTCTGAACAAGCTGTAGCTTTGAGAATAAATAGTCCGCCATGCCAACAAATAGGGAATTCCCGTAGTCGAGTCTACTCATTAGCAGTGACTGGACTAATATCTTTCTACATTCCACGGGCATCCATGGAAAGACCAGTCTTTACATTTTTAATAACGCAAAGCTTTTACCGCAAATTGTTGTTACATGATTTTTCATCGACAGTACGTTGTCAATTTGGACTCCCAGGTTTCTAGCAATCTGGGTCGGTTTAGGGGGTGTACCGAGATTATTGGGCCACCAGGTGTTATCCCAGAGCTGTTGGGATCCACCAAACAGGAGGATCTCCGATTTATCGGCATTTAATTTCAGACAGTGGCTGTACATCCAATTAGATAGCTCAGTAAGGCAACTGAGCAGTCTGTTTTTGGAGTCCTCTTCACCGTTGAGGTCAACCATTAGTTGCGTATCATCTGCGTATGAGCAGATGCTAATGCCCCAATTTTTCCCGATGTTTGCTAAGGATGATACATAGACATTAAATAATGTCGGACTTAGTGACGCCCCTTGTGGTACTCCATATTTGATCTTTCGAGGGGTGGAAGTAAAATTGCCTAGTCGGACCGATTGTGATCTTTCAGACAGGAAGGATTCCAGCCAAGACAGGGCTTTTCCCTGAATGCCTTTTGCGGCTAGCATTCTTAGTAGAAGGTTGCGGGATACGGTATCAAATGCCGCTGATAGGTCTAAAAGTATCAGGGCGACCGTTTTACCCTCATCAACCTGTGTTCTTATGTCATCCAGTACTGCCAGGAGTGTTGTTTCGGTGCTGTTGTTGGCCCTAAAACCCTAGATTGCGCTCTGCGTTGCTGGCTAAGCTCCCTGATTACCCACTGGAGCCTCCCTCATTCCCTCCCCTCACGATGGTAATAAGTAGCAGTAAAGGGATCCATCTTATATAAGGCATGCGCCGACCTGGTTCCAGTGGATGACGATAGAATATGTACCGCGTGGGAATCGGACTTAGGCAACACAATCACGGATGAAAAATGGTCGGCCTGCTGCAAGGTGACCAAAACGGTGTCTCTTAATAGTGGACATAAATTGATCCCCTTTAAGTGCTTATGCAGAATTTATGTCACGCCAGCCAGAATACACAAGATAGATCCAACCAGATCGCATTACTGCCAGAGGTGCCAAGCCCCACAAGCTGACTTCGCACACCTTGCCTGGACATGTCCCCGTATCCACACTTTTTGGGTTGAGGTACACAAAATTTTAAGCAAAATGATACAGGTCCCGATTGAACCCTTGCCCGAAATTGCCCTCTTGGGATATGTAGTCCAGCTCCCCCCTAACACTCGCAGATTTGCCGCCATCGTTTTACTCCTGGCTAAAAGAGAAGTCGCAATTCACTGGGGCGGAAAGAGGACCCAGACGACACATAGATGGATCCAAAGCTTAGCCACCTGCTCTACGAGGAGCGACCTTTATGCTAGTACCATCCCGCCTTCATACAGGCCTAAAGACATTTGGAGTCCCTTCTGATCTTTTCTTTCCCTACAGCAGCAAGACCCACCCAACACAACGGGAACAGGGTATAGAACCGACAGGGGTGGGCTGACAGGAGTACTCATACGCATCAATGGTCCGTAACATATTCTGCTCACATATAGTATATGGACCCGCTGATCTTGTTGTATTTGTGTGTTGGAGGGAGTGCGGGAAGGGTGTCAAAGGACTGGTACATTGGAATGGCGCTGGACAGGGCTCTGGCATGCATTGGATACATTGTTGCAAGCAAATCCTAAACTATTGAACTATTGTGCCTTGAGGATAATGCCATAACTGATATGTTAAGATTGTACCATATGTATCACACATTTGAACTCAGTGCTCTGGTTTATGTTTCACAAAACGCTAAATAAAGTTTAAAAAAAAAAAGTATTACATCTTCCCTTCCCTTGCTCTCTGCCTGATGCTCAGACAATATTATGTCATTTGGAACATTAGGAATGTTTGTACTGGTGAGAGAGCAGTTGGAGAAGATGGGCTGAGCAGCCAGGAGGCTGCTCCTGGTGGTGCATATATTGGAACCTATTAAGCTGTAACTAGATGAATCAACTACCAACTACAAGAACTGTCTACAAGACTTCTTTGATTTCTACATTGGCGACGAGGATGGGATAAGGTACCAAGGGCATGGTAGCCAAGGAAAGGCCTCTAAGGGCTGCAGCATGTATTAGGCCACCCTCAGAGACCTGACCACAAACATGCACCACTGCCACGGCAGCCTGCATGTTTTGGTGCAGCTAAAAGTGAAGAGTCAACATGGCACACATCCCTGTGTCACATGTGTGCCTGGCACTGTATGAGGCCTAGGTAAGTCACCCTTAAGGCATGGTGCCCTATACCTCATTTAAGGCCTCTCTGCATGAGCAGAAAGATCCCTATAATATCTAAGGCCATTCTTAAATATTATAAGTGTCCAGCAAAGCCATCCTGAATATATGGTCTAGAATCTGTTAAGTACGAGTTTTCTAGCACCATAATAACTTTACTGGAACCTGCGATTTTTTGGTATCAAACATCTCAGAATAATAAACGTGCACTGATTCAAGTGTCAGATTTAATATTCCATGCACTCAGGGGTCCCTTCTAGAGGGGACCCCTGAACCACACCAACCTCTGGTGTGTTCCTGACTGGTGAACACCAGACAGGTTTCTGGACCCCTTGGGTGGGAGCCTTCGCTCCCACGGCTCAGAAACAAAGTCTTTCCCCAGTTCAGGAAGAGCCATCTGTGGTAAGGCAGCTTCAAAGTTCTTGCCACCTTTGCAACGCGATCCCAAGCCTCCCCTATTAGAAGCAGATCCCTTCCTGTCTCACCCCCTTTTTTCGGTGGCAAGACAGGTGGGAACCTTTAGCCATCCCAGAAGGTGTGCCCACCTCTGCCAACCCCACCCCTCAGGTGGGGGGAGGCGAGGTGAAGCCCATTCTTCAGTGCCCACCATTTTGCAGATGACAGGCACCCTCCAATCAGATACCAACAAAAGAAGGCCTCACCTTGATTACACCTATCTAAATTGACACAATATCAGGGTTTTATAACAATTTTTCTCTTAATCCCCCTAGTGTGTTAATGAACACTACTATCATTGGTCACAGTGCACTTTTTACTTTAAAAACGTCATACCAGGTCTAGTTCAACTAGTGTAAAATATAGTGAACAAAGCGAGAGTACCTCACGAAACCAGAATTTAGAATCGATGACCTAAGAAGATTGGAACCCAAAGACGTCACAGCAGAGAAGACTCCAGGCCCCACTGACTTGGTTTCAGCCCTACCGGCCTGCCTGCAGCTCTGAATCCCCTTGCAAAGAAAACAACAGTTCCTAAAAGGTAACCTACAGACTTGGTGAGGACTGGTCCCCTGCTTCAACAAAGACTCAAGAATCCCGAGGACAGTGTCTCTGCCCACAAAGGAAGATCAAGACCTTGTTCCTGGACTTACCTCTGCACTTGCTCTCCATGACCCATGGTCCAAAGGGTCCACCGGTCCTGAAGGGTTTCACCATCTAGGTGTGTCACCTCCAAGGTCCCGAGTCTAAGCCTGCAGTCTCTTCATGACGACCCCTCCTCCACTGCGACTGGACCAGTAAGCGTCTTCCCGACGTCGAAAGGCACCCCTGCAGTTTCCAACACTGTTTCCTGGTGACCAGACCATGAAGTGCCCTGACTGGTTCTTCCTGTAAGGCTTCCTGGACCGAGCCTGCAGCCAAAATCTAAAGATGACAACCTCCATAGGATAGCATTGGACTCCAGACATCATCTAAGCACCCTGCACCTGGCCGCTGGTGGTGTGGTCTTGGTGCTGACTTGGGATCCCTTTTGCCCTAACCTTAACTCCAGAAGCATGCGTCCCAAAACAGAGTGGCCCGTCCGTGATCAGCCACTAACCAAGGTGCCCCATTGGCTAACATTGGCACCCTGCACCCAGCCCCCTTAGTGCCGCTGGTGGTGCACCTGGTGTTCAAACCTGAACCTTGGGGAACCTTGGTTCTACCCCCCAAAACTCAGTTACCAAATCAGTTTACTGACCTGCAAACTTAACACTGCGTTTTTTCTCTATAGGACTGCATGGTGGGTTTTTCTCTGAAAAATGTTCCAAGTGTTGAACCTGTCTTCTACTGCAGCCAAGTAACTTCGTGTCTACAAATGAGTTACTCTGCTTACTGATGTATTGCAAGGCCTAAACTGTGTGATTAATTTGTTTTGCAAAAACAGAAAAGTAATCTTAAGTAATTGTAAGTGAGTACAAGACATTCTCTTCTGCAAAGTAACTTGTATGCTTCTGCAAAACCAATACACACCGTATTTTGAAAAAGTATTATTGTTTTGCAATTATCACTTACCTGCTACTAAGAAAATCTTGGCTCTAGTAATAAAAATAAAAATTAACAACTTTTTGTACAAAGAATTGGTCTGGATTCAGTCGTTGAGTGTGTGATATCATATCTTGCCTGAGTGTGTACAACAAATGCTTAACACAACCCTCTGATAAGCCTGACTGCTCAACCACACTACCACAAAAGAGAGTAAGGTATTATCTACTTTAGCCTCTGCTATACCTCAAGTGATCCACTGGACTCTGCACACTATACCTTACTTTGGTATAGTATATACAGAGCCAGCTTCCTACAGTGTACCTCACTTGTACTTCTAAGCATCTCAGTCAGATGTTAGTCCACTAGGTTGGCCTGCAGACACACTGGATACTCTCAAAACCCCTTCACTACACTCCAGTGTTTGTCTTTGAGCCTTGGCTTACTCTCAGAACTTTTACAGTACCAATGAACTTGCCCTCACAATACGTTAGCTGTCCCCAAAATCCACTAAATCAACATTCAGCTTGGAATCAGACACCATTACAAGCCATCAGACCCAATGTCTGCTGCTATCTCAGAGATAATAGAACAAAACGATTGCCAATGCTGAGACTGACTGCTTAGTTTGTTAAATGGAATTCATGAAACTAAACATGAAATTCAGCTTTAAAGATTGCTGCTTATTCAAACGTGAACTTTTTAATTCTCATTTATTTTATCAATCAATAACGTTATTTATTGTGCATTTCAATACAAAACGATCATAGACACTACAATAGACAAAATATTTGCACACCCTGTAAGAGAAAAAGTTTTTAAACCAAATTATTTGGCAACAAAAATTCTGTACATTTGGCCAATTTCACATTCATATCACATTCATACAAACAATCATCCAACAATACAAAACAGAAAGGTTCCTTGCCACATTATAATATACGTTTTTAACATTTGAAGCAACAAAAATACTTTAAGAGTTCACTCAATGAAGAGGAAATTATTTTCCTATATCTAATGTTGACTTCTTAGATGACAAGGGACCAGGTCGGTCGACGCGTTTCGAACCACTACTGTTTTACGGGTCCTCCTCAGGACCAAAAACTTTCTAAAACAAAACAACATGTTTTAGACTATCTCAACTCCAACAAGACCTTTGGCCTAAGGTCTAACATCACACCCCTCACGTTGCTTCCATACCTTCAGTTAACCACCATCTATTTGGGATCCTTGTATACCATTATACATACATCATGTAAGCCAACTCACTGCAGAAGGAAAATAAGTGATATTCAGATATAGAAAACCAAATTCACTGCGCTATTCTAATGTGTTTCTCGAAGCGCTCGAGATGCTTACCATGTAATATATGATTGTTCCTGTCGGTTGTGCCCCTCACTGTATGTATTTAATATGCTGTCTCCAGTCTGTCGGCTGTGTAGACTCGAAGACGTACTCTACTCCTATAAGTGGAAAGTATGTCACGTTTACTCTCTCAATCGTCCAGTGTTTGGCCAATTCAATTAATCCCACCGGGGTGCTTACCACTTGCTTTAGAGTCCTGGAGTGCAGACTCGAACGCAGCGTCCGCTGCTTCACTCGCGGGTCTTCTGTGTCCCTGCAAAACAGTTCAAAGCGTGCCCGATATTAATTTTCTTTCCTGTTCGCAGTCTTCTCGCTCGTTCTAACACCTTGCGGTCTTAGTCTTACCAAGTGGACAATAATTATTTCTTCTATGTCACGGCGATTAGATTCCTGTTGTTCGAATGTCGGCGTTCGAATGTCAGTGTTGCGTCGGACGGGGCTATTGCTTCCTGTTTGATCACGTGCTTCTCGTACGGGATTGTGGATGCTGTAGTTTTGTGACACAAGGGAGTACACGAGTGTGTGAGGTCTCTCGCTCGAACGAGCGAGAAGACTGCGAACAGGAAAGAAAATTAATATCGGGCACGCTTTGAACTGTTTTGCAGGGACACAGAAGACCCGCGAGTGAAGCAGCGGACGCTGCGTTCGAGTCTGCACTCCAGGACTCCAAAGCAATTGGTAAGCACCCCGGTGGGATTAATTGAATTGGCCAAACACTGGACGTTTGAGAGAGTACACGTGACATATTTCCACTTATAGGAGTCGAGTACGTCTTCGAGTCTACACAGCCGACAGACTGGAGACAGCATATTAAATACATACAGTGAGGGGCACAACCGACAGGAACAATCATATATTAAATGGTAAGCATCTCGAGCGCTTCGAGAAACACATTAGAATAGCGCAGTGAATTGGGTTTTCTATATCTGAATAGCACTTATTTTCCTTCTGCAGTGAGTTGGCTTACGTGATGTATGGATCCCAAATAGATGGTGGTTACTGAAGGTAGGGAAGCATCGTGAGGGGTGTGATGTTAGACCTTAGGCCAAAGGTCTTGTTGGAGTTGAGATAGTCTAAAACATGTTGTTTTGTTGTTTTGTTTTAGAAAGTTTTTGGTCCTGAGGAGAACCCGCAAAACAGTAGTGGTTCGAAACGCGTCGACTGACCTGGCCCCTTGTCATCTAAGATGTCAACATTAGATATAGGAAAATAATTTCCTCTTCATTGAGTGAACCCTTAAAGTATTTTTGTTGCTTCAAATGTTAAAAACATATATTATAATGTGGCAAGGAACCTTTCTGTTTTGTATTGTAGGATGATTGTTTGTATGAATGTGAAATGAATGTGAAATTGGCCAAATGTACAGAATTTTTGTTGCCAAATAATTTGGTTTAAAAACTTTCTTTTACAGGGTGTGCAAATATTTTGTCTATTGTAATGTCTATGATCGTTTTGTATTGAAATGCACAATAACGTTATTGATTGATAAAATAAATGAGAATTAAAAAGTTCACGTTTGAATAAGCAGCAATCTTTAAAGCTGAATTTCATGTTTAGTTTCATGAATTCCATTTAACAAACTAAGCAGTCAGTCTCAGAATTGGCAATCGTTTTGTTCTATTATCTTAATGGCTCAGCCTTGCTGAGTTGGAGCCTTGACCCATCACTGTTATTAGCTATCTCAGAGAGGTCACCTGCTAGATTTTGGAAGCATTCATCCATCTTCAAGGCACTTTAATGCTCACTCATCCATTAGACACCAACAAAACTCCTTGCTAGCATAAACCCACTCCTCCATCTGAACCAAGAGTTCGAGTCCTCACCCGAACTATAGCTATTATTCAATCAACATCTCCTTACTAGACCCCCACTGCCAGAGGCAAGTAATATGCCCTTATACACCAAGAACCTTTCTAGCTCTCAAGACCCTCAGAATCCCTGAGAATCTGCAGTTTGACACCCAGTCGAACTAACTCCCAAACACTTCCACTTGTGCAGTGAGCTCAGCTCCCCAGTCAACTGAGTTTTCAGTCATCACTTGTCCATACAGTGACGGATCTGATTATATTGCCCATCTCTGGAGACAATGGTGTGCCCTTCACCTTGTAGGGTACTCCAACCTTTGACTCACTCACCTCTGGAATTCTGAGTAAATAAAGCTGCTGGTCAGTCAGTAGACTTCAGCCCCTTCCACTAAAGCTGTATATGTAGTCTGCACAGGATGCACACTGTGAATGTGACTTGATGTGTTAGTTACATAATTTAACTACTATGGCTATAAGCTGTTTCTCTATAGGGCATAGTCAACCACCTTCTGCAGTGGTAGCCCATCCTAGCTATTACAGATGAGCATGCATAACGGCAGACTTAACAGCAAACATGGGACATGCTAAGGGTTGAGGCAGCACCACCCACCCCAAACCTGTGAGGCTGTTAACAAGTATCTTGTTAGCTTAGTGGTTCCAGCAGTCCTGTTCGCTAATGAATTGCATCAATATGCACAAATTCTACATGAAGTGCTTTTCAAGTTGAATTTACTCATGCAGTTGTAGACTCAGCTATACCTTCATGTTTAAATGCCACTAATATCCAAAGTCAGGCAGAGGCACCCCTCTCTTACCATGGTTGACAGGTCACAGCATGAGAATACTGGTGCAATTGAAAACATTAGCAAGGTGGGGCAAGCACTGGCATGCGGTTTGTGGTGAAGGTGCATGCTTTGCAACCCCCCCCACCCCGAGTGCAAAATGTTAGTAACATGACCACCTTCCCTTACCCCTGGGTGCAATGCGGGTAGGAAATGTGGAGGGGGCGGGGGGATAGCGAACTGACTCCTTGTTGTGTGGAGTCACCACCAGTTTTTCATGTTGGGACTTACCTGCTGGTAATCTCAAACTCTTAACACTAGGATACAGCCTTCCAGTGCCCTGTGTATGTGCTCTGACAGATTAAACATGTTAAAATGTATTTAAGACCTGACTGGCACATTTAACTTTCCTATAAAGTCACAGGATGCAGAAGTACACCTAGGGCGTGGAAGGAAATTCCCTTTGTGGACTGCAGCACCTATTATGCCATCCACTATAGCAGCAGTGAAAACATGGCTTTAAGCCTACTCTGTGTAGGCTGGCAGTAGCAGATTCAACCCTAATGCCCAGACCTGTGAAAATCACCCACAGGACCAGTACAAAAACCTGACTTTAAATTATAAATAAGTCACCCCTAAGCGCAGCTTGCTGCAGACATGGCAAGGTGCACAATACTTAAGTGTGGAACATGTATGACATCAGAAATGGCATGTTCCCACAGTAATTAGGCTTAAAAAAAACATTGTCACTGGTCCGGCTGCAGCTGGAACTTAGGAAAAATCAAAGTATAGATTATCCACTTTAAGGTATACCTTTTGAACTTCACCAGCTACAGATTCCATTCAAATACTTATTTTTTGCATTTAATAAAAATGCAATCTAATGTTGTAGCCTGATTATCGTTAAATATGCTGGAAAGGTAACCTTTAGAAAGATACCTTTACCCTGCACGAAATTGTTGCATTGGCTCTCCAGCAACTGCTCAGCTTGAATTTGGCGTGAATTAGATATGAAAGACGTATGAAAACTGCTCCCAGAGACAACATGATGGCCTGGGAGTGGGGAGTTCTCTCCTACCCTCCCCTCCCCTCCCCCCACCACCATGAAGACTAGCCGAGTTGGGCCAAGGAACTTAATTAAATTCAAAGGGGCCGGCCCAATCACAACCAAATGTTAGGTGAAATTGGAAAGGCCACCTAACTTTTGCCTTCCTAGTCAGGCTGGGACCAAATCCAGCAGGAGGAAAGCTACCCCCAGAATTAGTTTTGCATGACCCCCGAGGAGAGGACTGCTCATTCCCCTGGCCACAACTATGGATGAACACAGCGCTATGTATAAAGGGGGTTAGGGATTGCCCATCAATAATTTTTTAGAGTGAGGTGCACTGTGGGATTTTTTGCTGTAGGGCAAACAGGAACAGAAAAAGTTGGCATAGTTGCCATCAGTAGCTTTCACCCCATTGATTAGGAGTGACCAGGGGTCACCCCCACCCACTAGCCGGTGACAGGCATAAATGTGGCACCCTAAAGTCCATCCTCAGAACACTTAATGGACCTGCAGACTATCAGAAGAGGACTGGACCTGCTGTCTGCAGTGAGGGAAGCCGTGAATAACTGAGCCCAAGGTCCCTAGGCCTTAGAAGTGTACTTCTGTGGTTGTCTGGGCACCAGAACAAAGTTTGGAATCTTTTTTTTAAAAACTGTTCCACCGGAACTCTTCAACTTCAGGGTGATCTGTGGGGAAAAATATCTGATAATCTTTTCCACGGCATTGGACTGTATTTCAGGAAGCTGGGATTCTCGCACTTGACTGGTGCTATGTCCCCCTCTGCCACCACCTTCTCATAGACAGCAAATCACTTTGTGGTGGAGGGAGACGACTGAAGTCTAAATTGAGGCAGAATGGGCACTGTGATTTCTAATGTCTCTAAATATGTACTGCTCTACGCAGTCTATGCGGACTAATTCACTTTTTTGGAAAATATGTATACAGGATCTGGATTAGTGTAATTTTACACTAGGAAAATGCATTTGTCATGGCAAAAGTATAGACTGGGATTGGGCGTGGACGACCATCACCCATAGAGATATGGCTAGGAGAAAGAGCAGCTCTGTTTTTGGTCGAAGGGGTGGCCTTGCCGATTATATGTATATACTAGTAGCGGTTGTGTCTCCTGAAATGAATACTATTGATGTCCTTATGTCCACCCGGGAGCCAAAGGTGGTAAGACTGCATTGTCAACTGGGTACAAATTACTGTAACTGCTGTCATCTGTGGTCAATTGAGCAAACAGATAATAAAAAGATGTTTAAAAAAATAAATATAAAATGCATTTGTGAAAGCAGAAAATTCCGCCAACATGGCAGCATTACTGAATCTGGAGATTTAGAATTAAGGGTGGATGTTAGAGTTCATAGTGAGACACACTGCAAACGTATCAGTGATGTCATAGGAGATGTCATCAGTAAGGTCACTGACCATGTCATGAATGATGTAATATGTGACATCATCAGCAGTTCATTGCGGGGGCGCGAGTTATAGTTAGCTGAACTAGCTATAACAGGGGAATTTCTATGGTTTTGTACAAGTGAAATGTCCAACTAACTATAACGTTCCTGAAACCTATGGTTTTTTCAGTGAATTTCTAAGGTTTTTTAAACGCTAATTTCTAACATAACGTGCCTGAAACATATGTTTTTTCTGTGAATTTCAATGGTTTTTTAAATGTTAATTTCTAACTATGCCTACAAAGGTAGGACAAGTAAAGAAAGAGGAAGAAAATTGCAGAAATAAGAGATGTGCAGAAAGAACCAACAGAGGAGCAGAAAGTCCTCCTGTGCCACCAACATTTTACTGACGGGTACTGGTGGTAACTGACTCTGAATAACCAGGACCGGAGCCAGTGCTATGCTAAAAGACCCTTATAATACAGTGAAAACGCCTACATACACTAGGGAACACTATACGTTGGGGTACCCCTGTGATAAGCATAACCTCCTCTGTATTTTCCATGAGTTAGTGCCTGTATCATAGCATGAGTACATGGGTACTGAGTGGATGATTACAGTACTGCAAGGAGAGTGCTTGGTGAATTTATAAGTGCTTGGGTTTTGGTTGAGTGATTGGATAAGTACATGGTGCTCGCTGGGTGATTGGAGGAGTGCATGGATAGTGACAGGGCGATGGCTGGACTGCATGGGTACTGCTCAGGGTATTGTAGCAGTGCATGGGCCATTGCATGGGAGCATGGGTATGGCCTGGATGATTAGAGTGCTCCAAGGAGAGTGCATGGTGAAAGTACTTGGGTTTTGGCAGACTGATGGCATAAGTACACACATATATGCCACATCAGGCCCACCCCCTCCCTTCACCACTGTGCAAACGCGACCCCTGGGGGGTTCTAAGTTAGCAGAATAATTCCCCTTGAATCCGGAGGGTGACTGGGGGCTAACTAGCCCACCAAGTACCTCCAGTAAGCGCCACAGAGCTGCATTGCAGAGAGGTGGTCTGTGGCCACGCCCCTTTTTACATCTCTCTGCAACACAACTCTGGCACGCTAACTAAACGTACCTGGTGGACTTGTTGGCCCCCAGGGACCCTCAGGATTCAAGGTGACTTATTCCCCCAACTTAAAACGCGCCACAGGGCGCGTTTGCACATTTGTCACATCAGGCCATGCCCCCTCCCTGCACCAATGTGCAAACGCACCCCCTGATGCGTTCTAAATTGGGGGATTAATTCCCCTTGAGTTCTGAGGGTCCCTGGGGGCCAACTAGCCCACCATCTACCTCCATAAGCGTCACTGAGCTGCGTTGCAGAGTGGTGTAAAAAGGGGGCGTGGCCTTGGACCACCTCTCTGCAACACAGCTCCCTGGTGCTTAATGGAGGTGCCTGGTGGGCTAGTTGGCCCCCAGGGACCCTAAGGTTTCAAGAGAACTTAATCCCCCAACTTAAAACGTGCCACAGGGCGCATTTGCACACTTTTCACATCAGGCCACGAGCCCTCCCCCGCCCTGCATCACTGTGCAAACGCCCCCCCGAAGCGTTGTAAATTGGGGGATTACATCACCTTGAGTCCTGACCAGCTACCTCCAGTATGCGCCACAGTGCTGCGTTGCAGAGAGGTGTAAAAAGGGGGTTAAGCCTCATAACATTTCTCTGCAACGCAGCTCCCTGGCGCATACTGGCGGTACCTGGTGGGCTAGTTCACCCCCAGGGACCCTAAGGATTGAAGGGAACTTAATCCCCCAATTTACAATGTGCCAGGGGGTGCTTTTGCACACTTGCTATATCAGGCCCAGCCACCTCCCTGCACCACTGTGCAAACGTGCCAAAATTACAAAAATAAAATTCTTTTTGACACCCTGGGGGTCCTTCTGGGACTCCCAGAGCAGGCCTAGGGGTCAGGGTGTTTCTACCCTGCCCCCTTCTGTTTTATACCTTTGTTTCTCTTGTTTTCTAGCGACTCGCTACTACCGGGCCACAAAATGGCTGCCCGACACTTCCTGGTTTGGAGTGTTGGCAGCCAATCACAGTGAAGCTCGTGCATGGGACTTCGGCTCCGCTCAGATATCAAAACTTTTATTTTTCTAATTTCTCTAATGAACGGATTTACACCATTTAAAAAAAGGTCGCTTTCTGATCCAAGCATTACCATTGTGCCAAATTTGGGGTAATTCCGTTCAGTAGTTTCGGCTATAGCCTTGCACAAAATTTCCTATGGGAAATTGATTTTTTGACTCTTATTTTTTGAATTTCTCAAAAACTACTGAACGGATTTACACCATTTTAAAAAAGGTTGCTTTCTGAACCAACCTCTACCATTCTGCCAAATCTGGGGGAATTCCGTTCAGCAGTTCGGGCTGTAGCTCGTCGCAAAATTTCCTATGGAAATTAACATGGGGAAAACGCGTTTTGGGACCCCTCTTTTTTCTCAGCCCCTGCTTGACGAATCACCCCCAAACCTACAGGGTAGGAGCTGATCTGGATAGACTTCTTTTTGGAGAATTTCACAATGCATGTACTTAAATACAACGAACGTCTGTGTGGTGTTTGAGCTGCCCATGAGGAAGAGGTTTGTCCTCGAAACGCCTCGTCATGAATTGTACCTAAAAGGAAGATGCCGGTTCTTCTGGAAATAAAGCCTTTGGTTTCAGCTGCCGTGAGTGGCGTCCTTTGAAAGCTTTTGGATAACAAAATAATTGACACGGCTGGGAACACTGGCTGCAAGATCTGCTGCCCCAGGAAACCTTGTCTGTACAGTTCGTGGTGGAACGGGCTCACCGAATCCCGGCTCCACACCCCGGAGCCAGACCAGAAACTCGGAAAATGGACCCTCTTCAGGGGAGCCGCAGTACAGTTATGTTTATCCCAGACTACACTGCTCTCGTACAGAGGCGTAGGAACAACTACACCACTATGAAACGTCCGCTCTGAGCCCTGGAGCTCCCCTATTCGCTACTTTTCCCTGCCCGGCTACGAGTGGTCTCAAAGGATGGGGCCGCTTCTTTGACTCCCCTGAGGAGGCAAGGGACTGGCTAGAGGAGTCGGGATTGTGGACAGGCGTGCGGCCTTCAGGCCCGGATGGTGACAATATATCGAGCAGGAGACCGAGGCGACGGAGGGGGCAACTGAAGACTGCCAACCCAGGGGCCTCGGCTTCTACCCTAGACAACATGAGGAAGGAACGACGAGAAGTGCTGGAGGCAGTTGCAACCCTTGGATCCCCACAACCTTGTGAATGGACTGACTGTTACAGACATGCTATGTTGGTGTCCAGCGGCTCCTCGTCACCATCCACAAAAATCTCGGAAGAGCTCAGTCTGCCTGTGATCACCCCGTAAACAGCTAACGGCATTATAGGGTGAAATGAAGGACTGATGTACTTTAATGGGAGCTGCTCACGCAAGTAGAATGCTATTCACTGTACTGCATAATATGACTGGTGGTACACTGGAGGGGGTAGGCTCATTTGGGTTGCGTGTCACACATTGCGTCGATACCTTGGTGGGATACCGGTCGCCAAGCAACATGGCTCCACTAGAGTTCCCGTACATAATATCTGGGTTCACAGACTAACGAGTTGCTGGCCCTACAAGACATTTCTGAAGCTCATATATTTGGCGCACTAAACACATTGGCAATAAAGGGGGAGGCTATAACATAACATCACTGGCTCACAACTCCGATAGTTAACACATTGCCTTAGTTTAGGACTTGTCCGTGTTTCAGAAGTTTGGACGGCCATCACGAAATGACTGCCCAGATGTTCAGTTGTTTATGGTTAGTTTTCGGTTATATCTGATGCAGCAGTTCGACACACTCATACAGTCCCCGAGCCTCCGTACCCCGTGAGATGCCTCTTCCGATGCCTCGCCCCAGGTATCCCTATTGATCATTACAAGCAGGAATGGCGTAAGCTGATATAATCACATGGAATATACGTGGTATGTACACACCTGGGCGCCATTACTCCATATTTGCATATTTACAGCGACACTCGGCTGCAATCGCACTGCTGCAAGAAACGCACATGACTCAGCCAGAACTTGATAGGCTGCGTAAGTCTTGTGCACACGTAAAGGTAGGTATATACAAATGTAGTCAAAAGTTGAAGAACAGTTTGTATTCAATGAGACAAGGTAGACACACTTGAATGATTGTAAAGTTAGAAATATATTTGAACCTTCCCTTCTGGAAGGATGACGTCAAAGAGAAACAATCAACGACACGTGTTTCGTCAAGCAGGTGGTTAACCCGTGACTCAAATCAGGCGGGCGGGTACATCCGTCTGGAAGCAATCTTATGATCCAGAGCAGGAGAGACGGGTGATGTCCTCCTCTATTCTCTACGAGGAGGACATCACCTGTCTCTCCTGCTCCGGATCATAAGATCACTTCCAGACGGATGTACCCACCCGCCTGATTTGCGCATTTACTGAGGCACAATACTGGTATTTTACCCATTACGCATTTTCGCCTGGTTGGAATTATCACCAGCTTTTCGACACACCACCCTATGACTTGAATACAGCCCTGAAGAGTCACGGATCATTCAAGTGTGTCTACTTTGTCTAATTTTTTTTTTTGTTAGACCTTTATTGCACATTATACATATACACAGCGGTGTGCCTACAACCCACTGGTAGGGCCGGCCGCAATCAGTGTACCAGCCGAGGCAGCCGAGCCCAGGAACATATATCACTGGTAGAAGGGTACAGCTTAGTAAGGCACAGCTCGTGAAGGCACAATAGTTGTTCAGAATAAAATGTTCAAAGTACACCATAAGACTGTGGCCGTAGCGCCCTGATGGTATCTCAGTCTCATTTTACAGTTTTGAAGAACCTAACTCAAGCAATAACAGAACCCAACTCACCCCCAACCCTCCGGATCCTGGTCCTTGTGAGTATTCCGAGCCTGTTAGGTACAGTGTCCAAAAGGTAATCAACCCCAGAGGTGGTAGATGGGCATTAACCAGGGTAGGCAGTCGTTGACAGGCCTATTCACCATGGTTCAAACAACAGCGGGCACATGTATGACCGGTAGGTCTCGCTGTCCAGTTATGGTGCATGAGGGACCTCCAAGTACATCCACAGCTCAGACACACTGTGCAGGACAGACGGCACACGCTCACTCAGTCAATACTCATTCGGGTTCACCGCCTCCATCCGATAAGTCGGCACTCACACTCCTCTCGCTATCAGTGTCATCTAGGGAAAGCATATAGAGCGTAAATGGAGTCCATATATCCTGTGGTCGCGCCTTTTCTGGTAGTCCCTCATAGTAACAATTCAGTTGATCCCTACAATAAGCCATGTCATTCAGCCACAGCTGCACATCAGGCGCTCTCCTCCCTCCCCAACTCATAGCAACTCTCCGTTTGGCCAGTTGGAGCGCCAACACAACAAATCTTCTAGACTTTGCTGATATACCAGAAGCAATTCCCAGGAGGCAAAGGCGCACATCCAACGCAACTTCGGTCGATGTCGTGGCAGTAAGCGTCTCAGACACCGCCTTCCAGAAGTCATACACGCGTGAACATCCCCAGGCCAGGTGTACAAAGTCAGCGTCATCCTCTCCGCACCGGACACACTGGGCAGACTCACGAAGGCCAAACCTAACCAGCTGAACCGGCGTGTAGTACCACTGATGTATGTACTTATAATGCAGAAGACGAAAATTACCATTAATCCCATACCCCCCAGTCATAGCACAACATTCGGTCCACTCGTCATCACTCAATGGTTCTGGGAGACTTCTATCCCATCTGGCCCTAGCCAAGACTGCGCCCCCTCCCTCATCTTCCTGTGCAGCTCGATATAGTTTAGATAGCAATTTAGTCCTGTCCGTGGCAGTGTAAAGCAACTGTAAAGCCCCGAGTGCCAACGGCTCCTCCGGGTATGTTGGATATAGAGCATGTACCGCAGCCCGAAGCCTAACGTATACAAAGGTAGACATAGCGGCGTTAGTGGAGCGGGCCGTCATGGCCTGCAAGGGGAGAAACGATGCACCAGGGAAAAGGTCCCCCATAGTTTGAAGTCCAGCTTCCCTCAGAACCTGCAACCCTCCAATCTCACCAGATACCGAAATACCTGAGTGATAAAGCAGCGGCATAGCCGGCGCATATAACGGCAGCCTGGCTGCCGCCTGCCCAATTCTTCCCAGGCAGTCGCCGTGATCCTCACAGTGTCAATCTCCCCCTTCTCAAACACCGAATGTTCATTAACAATCATGGCCCTCAGGGGATGTGGCAGGACAGCACTGGCTTCAAGCGCCACGTGCGGAGTGTACGGTGGAGCACACATCCAGTAAGTCGCAAAATGCGCCTGCGCACAGAGATAATAAAGCTTCATGTCCGGCACAGCAAACCCCCCCAGTTCGTACGGTTTAGTCAGTACCTCCCACGTTACACGTGGCTTCTTACCGGCCCAGGTGAGAGATATCAGTAGGGACCGCATTCTGGCAAAAAAGTGCGACTTCAGCGGGACAGGTATATTGACAAAGAGATAAAGAAATTTCGGCAGAACCACCATTTTAATTAAGGACACTCGATCTGCCAGAGTCAGAGGGAGACGGGTCCAGCGCGCTACCTGATCCTCCAACTTAGAGATGGCCACTCCATAATTAGCCCTTATAATTTCTTGGGAGTCCCTGTGCACCCAGATGCCTAGATATCGAACCGACTCTGTCGCCCATTCCAGGGGAAATTCCAATGGGATCTGGTGCGTAATGTCCGTGAGAGGTAGCACGACAGATTTGTCCCAGTTAATGGTCAGTCCAGAGTGGCGACCAAACTTAATGAATTCCCGGAGTATGTTTTCTAGGTGGAGCGCTGGTTCACGAACATAGAGGACCATGTCGTCAGCATACATTGACACAGCCAAGGATCTAAGAGGGAACTTCAACGCCGCCTCCGCATACCTCTGCCGCAAAATACAGGCCAGTGGTTCCATCTTGATAGCAAAAAGTAAGGGCGAGAGCGGGCAACCCTGCCTTGTCCCCCTCTGAATCGGAAATGGGGAAGAGACATGACCATTGACCCTCACTCTCGCTGTGGGTTCAGTATATAAGAGAGCAATCAGCGAAGTGAAAAAAAAGGGTACCCCCATCCGGTGCAGAACAGCCAACATATTTCCAAGCCACCGAATCAGAGGCCTTTGCAGCGTCAAGCATAACCGCCACCGCAGCCAGCTCCGGTTTAAGCAAGTGAAGCACAGCAAACAGAGCCCTCAGATTGTGAGTAGTTGATCTGAGAGGAACAAACCCCGATTGATCCGGCAGCACCATGACTGGGAGGAGTAAACGCAATCTGGTGGCTAAAACTTTGGCAATTATTTTAACATCGGTGTTCATGAGTGAGAGGGGGCGATACGAATCGCATTTATTCGGGGGCTTCCCTGGTTTAGGCAATGCTACCAGTAGCGCCTCTCTCATCGTCGCCGGGAGCCGGCCACATTCAAACGCTTCCTCCAAGACCATCGCCAGCTGCGGAATCAGCAAATCTGCATATTCTTTATAGAATTCGGAGGACAGACCATCCGTGCCAGCCGCCTTCCCGTTCGGGAGAGCAGCAATTGCCTCCCTAAACTCAGCCTCAGTGACATGATGCATAAGAAATTCCTGCTGTCCCCTGGACAACCACACCAAAGCTATGTCCTCGAAGTAACTATTCACTTCTTCCTCATCTGCCGTGTCCCTGTACTCATAAAGTTGTGCATAGTGTTTCGCAAAGCAAGCTAGAATACCGTCCGTGCTAGTCACCACGTCCCCCATCTTCAATCTCCTGCACCGTACAGTGGCGTGCCCAGGGATCCCTGACCCGGTCCGCTAGGCCCTTCCCTGGTCTACCCCCTTCTCCATAATATCTAGCTGTGGCGTGTTTGGAGAGGAATTTCACCTCCTGCTCCGCCAGTTCATTATATTCAGTAACTTTTGACCTGACGTCAGCTAGCAATGTGGCCTCTGCACATATCTCCAGTCGACGCTCCAGAACTAACAACTCTTTTTCCAGCCTGGTCATGGAATCCCGCATAGACGTGAGCCCCCCTGATCTTAGGCCAATAGACGCCCCCCTCACCGTCACCTTGAAGGCCTCCCATACTGTACTCATATTGTCAACAGACCCCACATTGTTCAAAAAAAACTCCTCAATCAGGGGTCGCAAAATGTACTCGCCCGCTCGCAAATGCGAGTGAATTTCCTGAAGGGCGAGTCAGTTTCAAGGTCTACTTGACCGGCCTGGCGAGTGCTATCTGGCACTGCAGTAGCAGGTGAAGGCTCTAGGGGGCAGCATTGCAATGGCGGCAACGACGGCCATCTGAGCTTTGTTGAAACCTTTGATAGGTAGACACTGTGATGCTTGTAAGGCTCTAGGGGCAGCATGCATGCACTACCTAACTTAGTGGTGGTGGTGTGGTGCGCTGCCTATTGTTTCTGTGGGTCCCAGGGCCGTCAATCTTGTAGCGCGCGAAAGAGCTACCAATGACGGCCCTGGCCTGCCCCCACGCTGTACTGCTTAAAGTGCAGCAGTGACGCAGCATGACACCACGCGCTGTCTTTGGTGGCGTCAGGACGGAGTGCAGGGCTATTTGGAGGTGAGTAGGTTTAATTTTGCAGGCCTTCTTAAATCATGACTTATCAGTGTAGCTATAACTTTCTGTAGACATCTTATCAGGGCCCAGAAACTCCCATCTTGAAATCCATCTATTACGAAGCGGAGTAGTGTCGGATCAGTTGGGCATTATTACACCTTCTAAACTGGAGGCATGGCCCTGGGGTCCGCTGCAGTCCTCGCCGCCACCCTCTGCCTCCAGAAGCCCCGCGTCCCGGCCAGGCGACCGAGTACATGACAAGCAACCATGCCCCCACCGAGCGCCCACCCATCCCAGCGCCGTCCAAGGGGGTTCTTGGCCTTGAATAATGAGATTAAAGCTGCCGTGACGTCCGTGAAGTACCGAGCTGCATAAATAAATAATTAATTAAACACTGATGTTTACAGCCACCCCCGGCCTTACTGGAGCACACAGTCACACTGGCAGAAAGTCATGTCTAAGGAACCTCTTCTCACACACGCACATCCCATGCTCTCCAAGTACATGAACAGAATATGCCTGCAACCCCCGTCCCCCTCCCTTTAGCGCTTCAGACATGGCCGCCCGGCCTGCAGTAATGTTTACAGACTGCCCCCGTACCTTTCTGGAGCAATCACACTGGCTGACAGTAATGCCTAAGGAACCTCTCCTCTCACAAACACACACACCCATCCCATGCTGGCGAAGTACATGAACAGAATGCGGCTCTGCCCCCACCTCCTACCGCTGCACACACGGCTGCAGTAAGGTTTACCGCCTCCGTGAGCTGGGTCCGGCGGCTGCCCCTCGGTGCTTCGGCGCTCCCTCCCCGTGGGGAGGGCTCTCTGTAGCAGCGCTCACCACATCCTGGCCCTGGGACCTGTAGGAATATTCATTTGGCATTGGGCACAGGCGGGGCAGTCTCGGTACAGTGGGGTCGGTTTAAAGCCACTGTCAGTAACATTCCAGGAATCAGAATACGCCCTAAGGACCTATGTCTATATCTGGTGCTTAGATACTTGGTGCATCTTGAGTAAGGCTTTGTAAACGAGTATAAAGAGATACTGAAACAGCTGTACTTTTCATAAAATGTTGTCCAACCTTTGTATGTAAGTGGGTGCACCAATTGGACCAGAAAATAGGATGTTAAAATAGGATGTCATGCATGCCACATGAGTGGGTGAGGGAGAGTGACTAATTTTATTTTATTTTGTCTTTATTTCCACAATAATACTGGGTAGATTATATTTTGCTATGGGATCGTGAGCTGAAATTAGGTTTTGGTTGGGGTAAAAAAAAAAATGTATTTGTGAAATGTATTCTATGTTTGATAAATACATAATGAATGAAATAATTTTGAATCTATGAATTTTTTTTTGTTCACATCACAAATTTGCTAATAAACATTTTTGTATGTTAATTCTGAGGCTTTTAGGGGTTTTATTGGTAACCCCATTTCCTCTCTCAGACGACAAATATGATATTTTCGAATGCCTGGTTTCAATATTTTCGACCATAGGGTAAATAAATTAAAATACACACATCTCTGTACTTTCCAGCCACCACTCATTGAGTTATTGCCTTTTAACGTAGCTTAACTTTACATATTAGAATTAAAGGGTGGGAGCAAATACAGGCTTGCAGTCTAAAGAAAGTCCAAGCTGTATGGGCAACCAGGGAATGTGCGGATTAAATGGCCTGGGTTATTCTAGCAGCCTTACTTGGGCTTCCCCACATATATTATAACTAGCCTGCAAGAAGCAGATTTTTTTAAAGTTTGAATAGTTAATAATCTTCAAAAATCTGATCACATTTCTGTCACTTGGCGAGCTCTGCATGGACTACCAAACGCAAAAGTACAGTTCAAGGCCTTGTACAATACCCATACAATCTAGACAAGCAGAAATCTCCAAAGTATTAAGATCCTAGTACAGCCGAAACCCATTGCTTGCATTCTGAAAACATGCCACTGTTGACGGTGAACCGTGTCATGATAAGGAAAGCACAGCAGAGCACTCTCAGAGGTGGCTCACTGACTACTGACATAAAGGTGCGATGGTTACACTGCCTGCCAAGCACAGTCCTCTCATTGACGTATTTTTATCCATTTTCATTTTGCACTGTTTTTGACCCGCCTAGGCATATGTATGGCTTTTTCTCTGATGCACATCATTTCTGCATCGTTCAGAGGGCATGCTTAATTATTAAGGATTGTTGCATTAGTCTGTGCAATTTGTTTACAGTGCGTGATGCGCCCATGTAAACTGTTTAAAAAAGGTTAGCTTTTCCCGGATGCAGCGTCAGCATGTGGAGAGTTTGATTTGGCGGTGTGTGTTGCAGCGTAGGGTTATGGGGTATTTGCCATGTATGTTTGCAGAAACGTTCACCACGGCACTTTGATACACACATAGTGAGGTAACTGGGTGATAAATTAATCAAATTTGCTGTTAATTTGGTTGGCCAACGTTTTCTTGGGTTGTTGGCGCTGTAAAGGTTTTGAAAAAAATTCATATGCGATCAGTTTGTGGGTCGAGTGCATTGCTGTTGGGTCGAGTAGAAAAGTCTACTCACTCGACCTGCAGGTCTAGTAAGATTTTTTAGATTTGTCGAGCCCTGTCAATGATCTGACGTAATCGCTCACGCAACACCTGATAAGTCAATACACCAGGGGAGAAACGCCACGTGAAAGGAGCAGGCTCATGCGTTGGCAACTGTAGCACCAGTTTAACAGGTGTGTGGTCGGAGATAGTGCGAGGCAGATGTTCAACACCCGACACCCATCCACTCACATCACGAGTTACCAGCCAGTAGTCTAATCTCGACCACGTATCATGCGCCGATGTGTAACATGTTCCCTCTCGCTTGCTCGGGTACTGCAATCTCCAGATATCCAATAGTTGCAGCCCACGCATACCCTCACATACCGCATCAGCCGCTTTCTTACGCATACATGTCCTGTCCTGCTTTTTGTCCAATTCAGCATCCAGCGTGACATTCAAATCACCACCACAGAGGATAGCCGATGGGGGAAGCATATAAAGTTTGTTCCAAAGTGTAACATAAAAATCAGGATCATCGACATTCGGTCCGTATACATTAAGAAGGGTGATCAGCGTACCACACAATTTACCTTGCACAATGATGTATCTACCATCCTGGTCAATCTCCTCATGGTGTATTTCAAACGGGACATTTTTCTTTATCAGAATCACCCCACGGGCATAGGAGGAATATGCCGTGGCCAGTCGTACCCCCGCCCAGTGCTTACCCACTATTTCAGCCGCCTTACCCCGAAGGTGTGTTTCCTGAAGAAAAACAACCTGAGCACTATGCCTATTTAGAAAAGCAAGCATTTGTCGTGTCTTTTGCGGCCGATTGAGTCCCCGCACATTCCATGTGACACAAGCGAGTTTACCCCCCCTATCCATATCGCCAAACTCTCAAACAGCCCAGCAACCAAAAGGCCCCTACCAGCTCCCACCCGCCAACCCACCAGTCGTTACCCAGTGACCTAGAAAGGCCATGAGCGCTCTTGCAAGGTACATCATACAAATACCAACAAGAGTCAACACATCCTACAGGTAATTCAGAGCCCCAACCACTGACCAGGATAATCAACAACTCCCCAACAAACTCCAAAAACCCTTCCCCCATCCCACCACCCACTTCAGCAGTCCCAATTTGCCAAAGCCATCCCATACCCCCCCCCATTGCAACCCCCAACAATGCAAACAACTGTGTGTGGGGATCTCCCATATCCAGGGGCGTAGTGGCGCACAACTCCCGCCAGAAAACTGACGAGAGCAAGACCATTCTCAATAACCAAAACCCCAACCCTATGCATCCCATCTTCGTGGTCATAGAAAAAAGCAAAACATCAGCCAAATATCAGTACATTGCTATATGACACCCATTGACACTGTCATGGTTCAGTAGAGGCGGCAACGGAGGTGAACAGCGCCAGAAGCAGTCATCGCGGCAGGCTCACATGCCCCCCTCTATCCACAGCATCAAGCCAGGCCTCCCACAACCCCCACAGGATGCATGGTCAATACAACAGCACATATGTCTTGACTAGGAAAAATAACGCAGGCCAGTTTGCTCGTCACACAACAGCAGTCGTGGGGGCCGTACGAGACAATCCAGTCACCAGAGTACTGCAGGAGCGGGCCACAGCTACCAACTGTACAATTTCAAAGAAGGCACAATGCAGTACTGCACAGCTGTGCCCCCCCCTCGGTGGAATGCATGCAACAGTTTAAGCTACTTCATCCTGCCGTTCTTCCTCGCCATCCTGAAGCCCATTTGGCGCTCTCTTGCGTTTTTTCTGTTTTTTGGCGTAGTCCATGGCCGCCTTAGGGGAGGAAAAGATCTTATTATCCGACGGAGGACCTATCCGAAGGCGAGCGGGATATAACATGGCATATGGAATGTCTTCAGCACGCAAAAGCTGTTTCACTGTGGCAAATTCCTTGCGCGCTGTCTGCACCGCCATGGTAAAGTCAGGATAGAACTCAAGTTTGTTTCCCTGATATTCAATGGAGCCCTTTTCCCTTGCAAGGCGTAGAATGGTATCCCGGTCCCTATAGTTCAAAATCCTGGCCACTATCGGACGCGGCGGCACCCCGGGCGGCGGGCGTTTTGCCAGGGAGCGATGAGCACGCTCTACTATGAAGACACGAGACAACTGGTCCGCCCCAAAAATGTCTATGAGCATGCTTTCCATATAGGCCTCCATGCGACCAACATTCGTGGATTCTGGCAGGCCCGTGACGCGGACATTATTCCTTCTGGACCTCCCTTCCAACTCCTCATTCTTTGCCTATATGACCGCCAACACCCTCTCCATGTTGAAAACCTTAGTTGAGACCGTGGCAAGGCCATCTTCGGTGGCGGACACTCTTTGCTCCACCTCCCCCATCCGCTCGTTTTGGCGGTCGAATTGCGTCGCCATTTGGTCCAGGCGGTGATTAACAGATTCCATGGTGCCTTCGATGGATTGGAGGGTCTTTTGCATAGCCACTAGCGTAGATTCCAAATTCGGGGTGCCCCCAACTGCCCCCCCTTGCTCAGTGTCAGGTGGCACCTGGGAAGACATGAGCGCCGTCTTTTTGGCCTCAAACGTGATCTTCGGCTGATTCCTCTCCGGCCTGGCCATGGTGGCGATCAGCTCAGCCCAGTCTTGGGTGTAAAAATGCAGAGAGGATGTATCAGGCGAGAGGCCCCAAGCAAAGACAGACCATACACCAGCTGCCCCACACCAAGGAGAGGGCCCTCGCCTCCACGACTATCCCCAGCCTGGGTCAGACAGTGCCACCGCTCCAGGAGGCGAAAGCGCGCCAAAGTGTCCTGTTATCAGCCTCCCAGCTCTCGCGAATAATGGCAACCCAACAGCGCCCAAAATCAAATTAGCGGCTATATCGCCAGGGCTACAGACTGTATGTTCCTCCTGGCAGCGCCTGCGTCGTAAATATGGAGCCCATGGTGGCACTCTCCTCCCAGCCACCGGTCCCGAAAGGAGGTCACAAAATGGCGGGCGCAGAAGGTTCCCTCCGCTATATAGCAGTGCCCTGCACTTCCTCACTGTGCAGCAGCCGCAACGAAGATTCAGCCCCCATGTAGTGCAGTCCGCCAAGCTGCGCGAGCCACTCCACTACTCTGCAGGCCTTCTCCCCGTGCCCCCTGCCGGCTACAGCTCACGCGGCGCGGCCTAGCGCGGCCCGGCGCCACCTACGCAGCCCCGGGCTTGCGTAGCGCCCCGCCCCACTCACCGCAACCAACAGGGCCGAGATCAGGCCGTGCGTCGTTCTGGTGCCGCTCAGAGGTATCTACACCAGCTCCGCCACCACAGGCACCGGGCACCGCGTCCTTCAGGCTCTCCCCGCAGGCGGCAGGAGGGTCTCCAGCCCGGACCGCAGCAGGACGGGTCCCCCACGAGGGCCGAGGTTACGCAGGCGGGATTCCGGTGGAGGTCTGCTCGGCTCAGGGGGTGTCCGCCGCAGCCGCCGCCCAGGAGAAACGCGCATCAGCGACTCCCCAAAGTCAGCGGGGAGTGCACAACTCAGGTACGGGGCTCAAGAGTCAGGATTTGCAGGATAAATAGGCGAATATTAGATGGTCTCAGAGGAGCCTCACGCAAGTGCGGCCATCTTGCTCGGCGCCCTCTAGCGCCCCCCCTACTTTGTCTCATTGAATACGAACTGTTCTTCACCTTTTGACTACGTTTGTATATACCTACCATAACGTGTGCACAGGAGTTTTGTTGTATCTAGCAGTGGGCCCTTGCCACTACTTGCAGAGGTTTTGGGGTCTCCTCTGACGTGTGGCACCGTACATTTATGTTGCTCTTGCCTAAATTCTTCACGGCTACCAGCTAGGCGCCAATCTTCCTGTATACGTGAAACCCCTACACAGACACAGTGGATGTACCTGGCACCAAATGGTGGTCAACAACGCATAAACAGAGGAAAGAAAAACAAAACAAGAACTATTCCGGACTCAACCGCTATATGGCGGAATGATGCACAGCATGTGAATCCAGAAAAGGATTCACGCTGCAAAACTTATGCAATTATCTTGTATCAGTCTATCAATAGGGCACTCCTATGGACTGTGGGTGCCCCTTCAGAGAAGCTTTGTCATTTGTGTTTCTGGTGGTGGCAAATAGATTGATGGTTAGACTGCCCAAATTGCAAAATAACCTGTGTGACTGTGGATTCAGTTCCCATTCCCAGACGTATTGATGCATCCTGCAAGTCAACAAAATAGATGTCCACATCTGGCAAGTTTTCAGCTAACAGGTGTATGTTGTTGCGGATTTCACAATGCCAAACCTTAGACAGCTG
This sequence comes from Lissotriton vulgaris, assembly GCF_964263255.1. Classification (NCBI taxonomy): domain Eukaryota; kingdom Metazoa; phylum Chordata; class Amphibia; order Caudata; family Salamandridae; genus Lissotriton; species Lissotriton vulgaris. Next base: position 1,233,401,047 of record NC_141693.1, read on the forward strand.
AGGACAGTGGGTTTCCCTCTGCATCTGGAATGTAGTACATGGCAGTCATGTTGCAGTTAGGATGACTCCCACCCCAGCAGATGTGTGTGAAGGCTTTTAGGGCTAGATGATGGCCAATAATTCTTGGAATTTTATATGATACACCTGGTGTGCAGATGTCCTGAACAATCATGTTGCAAAGGTTGGCTCCCCACCCTACAAGTGAAGCCTCAATGGTAATGGCCACATGTGGTAAATGGTCAAGAAAAGGCCTCCAGAGTAACAGATTTGAGCGGTTTATCCTAGAGGAGTACACTGAGGCTTGTCCTTTACCAACACTGGATTCTCTAAATTGCTCTCAGATTGGGACCATTGCCTCAGGAAGCATTGCCTCGGATGCACAAACAGCATGGTATGTCGCACTATGGCAATACACAATGCTATCATTGGTAGTAATTTCATTACTGTCCTTAAGAGGACAGCATGTTTGACAGACAGCAGTCTTTGGAATGTCGTCATTCTCTCTTGGCCCTGGGCATGTTTTCTCTGTAATAGCACTGATAATGAACCCTAAGAAAGATTGGACCTGTCTGGACAATCGCACTGATGGTGAACGCCAGCCTGTAGAGTAAGGGAGTGTGTGTGCTAGGCACTGTTGTCTGCTGCTGCCCTTCATTAACCAAGCACAAGGCAAAGGAACCTGTGGTGTTTTAGATGGATGGTGATGAGGCATCTTTGAGGACCAACACAAATGTAAAGTTCCCCTGGAAGAGCAGTGGGATAACATCCTGAAGGGTATCAAATAAATATTCTGAAAGAACATAAGGGCTGAGAGGTCGAGAGTTGCGCATTTGTCCGAGGGAACTGTCCTTTATTGGGATCGGAAGAAGATGATATGTACTCCTTTGCTGCACTGGTGTGGCACCTTTAGCACTTCTTTCTTGAGCATTCAAAGGTATTTGTACCAGAGGAGGAGGCAAGGGGGTGGTATATGTGGTCTTTTTGTAAAGGCACCTGACCATCTCTGTACATAATGGAGTGGTGGAATGTTGGCAGGGGTTTTGCAAAGTTGAGGCAGCACCCCTAGTGAATGACAGATTACCTACTAGTCTGAGTTAATTTCTTGCCAATGAGGAAGGAAGAGACTCTGTCTTCAACCAATAGGTTACATGCAATCGAGAGGGGAGTAACTTGCTTGGGGTTGAGGTGACTCGATTGGAGCCAACTCTGTATTTGCCATGCCTGTTATTTGTGTAGCCAGCCTATGTGACAGTCTTGTCCTGCTGCTAAGACTGCCTTTGGACTACATCTGGACTACTTTCTCTGATAGGTGGCTCTACAGTTAGGAGTTTCAAAGGCAAACAAGGACTTTTTAATGTCTGTGTCCTTTTTAATTTTCCTTTTTGATTTTTTTGAGCCAGTCATCGACCCCTACCCCCACTTTGGGTGGGGGTGGAAGAGGGGGTAGGGCAAGGGTCAAAGAATGCTCGCCATCAAAAGGCATGTTGAGGTGGTGCTGCTACACATCTGGCTAGAACCAGAGCCAAATATGCCAGGTTAGCAAAAGGTGTATGTATGTGTGTATATATATATATATATATATATATATATATATATCCTGCCTTCTAGTAATTCCATCCCCTTTTGATGTGCTTAATAAGCTCCTCCATGTCTGCCCAATGACAACTGTTGTAAAGGGAGAGAAGGCCTATGGATGTAGCGATGCACCAGTGGCTGGAGATCCCCACCTCTATGAGCATTCAAACAGTGTCAAAGCACTTGCTCTTCTTCTTGGTTGGAAGCACATCAACCATTGTCTGCACCGAAGCCAGTTTACGTGCAATATGCACAATCAGGGAATTGAGCAGCTCTGGATCTAGACTGGGTCATCGGGGAGGGTTTACATGTCTTTTTTAAAGCTGTGCTGCACAACCAGACTTAACAAGCCCACAACATAAATAAGTATTGCTTTGTCCTCTATATTTTGGACAGCTCTCCACCAGGAAATTTTCCTCATCTTGCACCACATGAATGTTCATGTTGAGGTGCTGGGCAGCTCTTTGGCTCACTGCAGGGTAAATGGTGATGCTGCTAGGCAGAGAAGATTTGCAAGGATATGATTATGTCAAGCCAATTAGGAGGATCAACATTGTTGTCTTCCCACAGGTTGTACCCTTTCCAAGGCACTAAAGGCTCATCATATGGGTCCTGGGGTTATCCTGGACTGCTGGCATCTGACAGGAGTGTTCAGATTCCTGTGGGGAGTGTGGAGACTGAAGGTGGTGGACTAGTATTGCCCCTAACTCTTTTGGGGGGAGTGTAAAGAGTTTGAAAGGCACCTACTCCTCAAAAGCTAGTCCATTCAACACATGTAAGCTCTGAAGGCTTGGTAAGGATCTTCCCTATTCACAGACGAATGAAGATCTTCTGCCTCAAATTTAGGACTTTGGGCAGATGCAGAACAATGGATGCCTCTGTGGCGCCTAACGTTGGTGTCGAGAGTGCATCTGGAGATGGTTTTGAAGCCATCTGGGGCTGTTCTTTCAGTGCTAAATCCAGCTATAAAAGTGGCTACTTAGTGTTCAGGTGGAGACAGTGGTTGGGGCGGCTTGTTGTCCATGGGTGGTGGGTTGCTCGGTCAAGGTGATTCCTTCAGACTGAGATGAACCTACAAATGGCACCAGGGGGTCAGTGCCTCTTGAGGCTTGACTCAGGGCTCCATGCCAAATTCCAGCAGGAATGGTGCTCTGCCTTGGTCAGGGGACACTTCTTGGGACAAGTTGTGTCTTACGCCTGTGACACCAATTGCAGTGCATCAAGGATCATTCGCTGCAATGCTTTGGGAGAAGAGCTTAGGAGTCATGGAGAAATTCTGTTGTGGGTGGCATATTCTGCAAGTCTGAAACTCCAAAAGTCCGAAAGTCAAAGGGCTGGTCACGAGAGACCGGCGAGGCATGCCTTAATACCAGAGATGGCAGCGAACGTCCAAACCCGATGGCAGAAGAAAATCTTAGGTGGAAATGTAATGGTGCATTATGGCCCAAGGAAGTAGTCAAAACTCATACTGTGACACAAGAAAAAAACATATTGCAAGTGTCAGCCCAACACTATATTGCAGGAGTATGCATGCATATCTACAGCCATACATGCTACAAACATATAATACACACCTACAGTAGCCACTATGGCTTATGGTTCAGTCACACTTTCCATTAAAAAGGCACTTTGATTTGCTTATAAATTTTGACCTGTATGTGGATTTGCACAAAACTTACCAATCAGTTAGTCAGCGAAGGTTCGGCATGCCAAGTTTCATGAAGATCCATAGGGAAAATAAGTTAATGGGTGAAAAAGTATGTCATTTATCATTTTAGATCCCATAGGAAATTATTCCAAAATATAAGTGAAAAAACAGCTGAACCGATTTACACCAAACAGGACATGAAAGTAGTACTTTATTACGAAAGCATGTCATTTTAGATTTGGTGAAAATCTATTAAGTAGTTTTTGAGATATTCACACTTAAAATGGTGCCGGTAGGGTTTAAATGGTTAACAGATTCATTTGTTTTGTCAGCTGAAAAGCCATTCATTATTATAACGTTGGCACAATTTGCCGAATGTGCCTAAGTTTGACATACTTTGACACTGTCTGATCTATCTGAATGAAATGTAGCAGAGACTTAGCATGTCTAGCCTACTCTTGGTTTTCTCAATTCCAAGCAGGCCCTTCAAGGGATGGATGAAGAGATTACACAAGGTACATTTGGGGGAATTGGACTTAGGAGATTGATCTGCCAATAAACTTGGTGCTGAAAGAAGAATCCATACAAAAGTTGCCAAACACTTAAAGGATTTAGTTTACTGTTGGTTTGGTAAGGTTTTGAGCAGATCTATCAGGGGGCAAAATAAATGGGAGGGCAATTAAAGTTGTATTCACTAATAAAGTTGGCGCTGTTCAATTGATCTGCATGAAATTTGACAACTTTAAAATTAAGCCAAGTGCAAGGCCAAATAAAGCTGCACAAAGCCAAAAGCGGTTGGGCACAGAGGCTGGATGAAGGCTGTCCATAGCGCACAATGGGCACATGGCAGCCTGTGCACAGTTGGGGCTGGGCGGCAAAGTCAGGTTGGTCACAGGGCCTGGTATGCAGCCAAACCATGCATGCTCAGCCGAAGGTGGTTGGGCACCGAACCTGGCCAAAGGCAGTGCATAACGGAGAATGGGGACATGGCAAGCCTTGAGCAGTGTGGACTAGGCTACCACAGCTGATTTGGAGCAAAGCCTAGCTGGACATCATGTGCAGTGGGGGTTGAAAATTAAGTAAATCATAAAAAAAATTAAAACAAAATCACTGTAAAAAACACACAAGTTAAAAAGTAAATTATGATTCAGGCTCAAATTATTCAAACTACTGAAATTTGCTAGTTATGGTTGGCATTGCACATAGGACATGGAGCACATACGCGCTCTTGACAAACAAAACGTTAAGGGACATTTCTGCTATAGGCTCTGGTTGTCAAAATTGACTGGCAGCTCAATGGCCTGATTAATTTGGAAAGGCAAAACAACCTTCAACACAAATTTGGGTTTGGGATGAAGAAGCACAAGTTACTTACCTTCGGTAACGATATAACTGTAAGAAACAGTAGTTAGTATTAGATTCCTTACCTTAGAATATCCCCAGGCATCAGACTGGATCCGGAAACTTTTGCGTAGCAGTACCCTTGAGCGTCGATAGGCGTTGTCTGCGGCTTCGCGTCCGTCGTCGGCGACGCCGCCCTCGCGTGCGGACGTCAGTTCTTATACACAGCTTTTCCGCGCCAGAAACGCAGAGCCATGATAAAAACCAACACTGGTGACAAGAAACTAGGGCCCTGAAAGAGGTGAAGCTTAACCCTAGATATCGGTTCGAGAAAGGGGAGGATGGGTGGAGCGGTAAGGAATCTAATATCGTTACCGAAGGTAAGTAACTCGTGCATCTGAAAGAAACAGGTTAGTATTAGATTCCTTACCTTAGAATAGATACCCCAGCAATGCCAACCCCGGTGGTGGGTCTGCGAACCAATGATCACACCAGAAAGTCCTGAAGAACAGAACAGCCGAAAAAGCCATCTCTCCGGACTTGGCTGTCCAGACAGTAGTCTTGTGCGAACGTGTGCAGCGAAGCCCACGTAGCTGCCTGACAGATGTCCTGCAAGGGGACTCCCCGACCCAGGGCAGTAGAAGCTCCCGTGGCCAGAGTGGAATGGGCACGTAGCCCCACAGGAGGCTCCTTTCTAGCCAGAGAGTAACTAGCCTTGATGCACAAGACCACCCATCGAGAAATGGTCCGCTTGTGCACCGCCGAACCTTCTTAGTGCCCACGTAACCAACAAAGAGTTGGTCATCCACCCAGAACTGGCGTGTGCGATCCAGATAGAATGAGAGCGCACGTTTTGGGTCCAGACGGTGGAGCCTCTCTTCCTCTTTCGAGGGATGCGGAGGCGGAAAGAAAGTGGGCAAGGTGATGGACTGCCCGATGTGGAAGGCTGTGACTACCTTGGGCAGGAAAGAGGGTCGCGTCCGCAACACAACTTTGTCCGGATGGACAGAAAGGAAAGGAGGTTGGAGAAGAAAGGGCCTGGAGCTCACTCACTCTCCTGGCAGAGGTGATGGCAACCAGGAATGCAGTCTTAAGAGTAAGGAGACGAAGAGGACAGTTATGAAGTGGCTCGAAGGGAGCGCACATCAGAAAAGTCAGAACAAGGTTCAAGTCCCACTGAGGCATCACGAAAGGAACAGGAGGGACCATATGAGTGATGCCCTTCAAAAACCTATTTACAACTGGGGACTTGAACAAAGAGGGCTTATCAGGGAGCCTTAAGAAGGCGTAAATGGCAGAGAGGTAGCCCTTCAGAGTGCCCAGAGCAGAGCCCTGCTGGGCAAGAGAAATAAGAAAGAGGAGAACCTCCGAAAGAGGGGCAGAAAGGGGATCCACAGCCTTTGCTGTGCACCATGCCACAAATTTGTTCAACCTGCAGCCGTATACCGATTTTGTGGAGGGACGCCTGGCTGCCAGAATCACATTACAAACTTCAGGAGGCAAGTCAAATGGCCTCAACTGCCGCCGCTCAATCTCCACGCATGTAAGTGGAGACTGGACAGGTTCGGGTGGAGGACCGTTCTCTGCTGCTGTGACAGAAGGTCCTCCTGAAGAGGCAGACGAATCGGGGGATCGATCGACATGCTGAGTAGCTCGGGATACCAATATCTTCGTGCCCAGTCCGGAGCCACAAGGATGACTTGGGCCCCTTCGCACCTGATCTTCTTCAGCACTCTGGGCAGAAGTGGTATAGGCGGAAAGGCGTACAACAGACCGCAGCTCCACTCGCGACGAAAAGCGTCTCAGAGCGAGTACCGCCTTGGAAATTCTAACGCGCAGAACTGATGACATTGTGCGTTCTCTTCTGTGGTGAAAAGATCTAACCAAGGCTCTCCTCACTGCTGAAAGAGGCCTTGCGCCGCGTCCGAGTTCAGATGCCATTCGGGATCCATCATGCACTGACGGGTGAGTTCGTCCGCCCTGGCGTTCAGAGAACCTGCCAGGTGTTGAACCACCAGGGTCACGCCCTGATGTTCCAGACACTGCCAGAGGCGCAGAGCCTCCTGGCATAGGGTCCACGACCCCACCCTGCCCTGTTTGTTGCAGTACCACATGGCAGTGGTGTTGTCCGTGAACACCCCGCCAGACATCATTATGTCAGCCTCGGCTATCACCCTGCCCGTCATCATGGACCTCCTTAACTCCTCCATTATTACTGGCGTAGTCCCGCCACAATGGAAACAAGCCATGGTCCGAGCACTATTAAAGAAGCCCACTTTGGATCCCTCGAACCTCAGTAACTACCGGCCAATCTCTCTCCTTCCCTGGCTTGGTAAAATCCTAGAGAGACACATCAACAGCCAGTTGATCAAATATCTCGAAAACCACCAGCTTCTTGATCCTACTCAAACGGGCTTCAGACCAAGACATGGCACAGAAACCGCGCTCCTCATGGTCACCGAGGAATCCAGAAACATCCTGGACCAGGGAGGATCAGTGGCAGTGATCCTCCTTGACTTAAGCGCGGCTTTCGACACGGTCAGCCATGACACTCTGCTGGACCGCATGGCAAACATTGGCATAAAGGACAAAGCCTTGTCTTGGTTTGAATCCTTCTTACAGGACAGATCCTTTCGGGTATTTGATGGAACTTCCTCCTCTACCAGCAGACCATTAAAATGTGGAGTCCCGCAGGGCTCCTCACTGAGCCCGGCGCTCTTCAACATATATATGAGGCCACTGGCTGAAGTTGTTAATCAGTATGAAATTAAGATCATTTCATATGCTGACGACACTCAGCTAGTGGTCTCACTGGCACAGGAAGTTAACCAGACCTCAAAAGGAGGACTGAGGAAATGCCTAGAGGAAGTCAAGGACTGGATGTCCTCCTCCTCATTAAAAATGAATGGAGACAAGACAGAGCTTACGCTCCTGGGCCCTGCCAACCCTAACTCCCTCAGCACTCTATGGCCACCCTGCCTGGGCACCCCTCCAGCCCCAAAGGACAGCATCAAGAGCCTTGGGGTGTGGCTAGACAGATCTCTGTCCTTCGGCACTCAATCTACCAAACTGGCAGCCACCTGCTTCGGCCTCCTCAGAGTGCTAAGGAAGGTACCCCATCTTCTACCGATGGAGGCAAAACAAGTAGCCATTCAGGGCCTCATCCAGTCACGACTGGATTATAACAACGCCCTTTACCTCGCCACCCCTGAACACGATACGGAGATTACAGACTGTGCAGAACTGTGCCGCGCGCACTTTGCTTCAGATCCCTCGACGTCAATCAGTCAAAAATGGACTGAAAAAACTGCATTGGCTACCCATTCCCCAAAGAATACAATTCAAAGCCTTATGCATTGCGCACCAGGCGTTCTGGAAAACGGGCCCTCTCATCACTCGCAACCTAGTGTTACACTACCTTCCCACTAGGAATTTGCGATCCAACCAGACCTTCACGGCCACAATTCCCAAAATAAAAAAGTCCAGAACTGGCGGTAGGACTTTCACCTACAACGCTTCCAAGCTATGGAACACCCTACCCCTCCACCTAAGGAAAAATTCCAATCTCACCTCATTCAGGAAACAGTTAAAAACATTCCTCTTCATTGCTGCCCAATAACACCGGGTTACCTCCTCTTGTTCTGTTGGTTTCTTAGCGCTTGGACGCCCCCGGGCAGCAATAGCGCTCTACAAATCGGCATACAAATACAAATACAAATACCTGCACTACACTCCCCCGGACAGAGGGGAGGAACGCCTTCAGTGTAAGCCGGATTGCCCGCAGCTCCAGAAGGTTGATTTGGAGCCGGGACTCCGCCGGAGACCAGAGGCCTCTGATCTCCGCCTCTCCCATGTGGCCCCCCCAGCCCTGGAGGGACGCGTCCGTCACAACTACGTGCTCCGGTTGGGGTAGGGAGAGGGATCTGCCGCTGACCCAATCACGGTCCGTGAGCCACCACTGCAACTGTCTTGCAGTGCCCTCCGAGATCAAGACATGGTCGGAGAAGTTGCCCTGATACTGGGCCCACTGAAACTGCAGAGCCCGCATCCGCCACCTGGCGTGATGCACCAGAAGGATGCAGGAGGCCATCAGCCCCAGAGGCCACAGCGTCAACCTGACCTAGACTCGGGATAACCGCTGAAAGATCGGAATCAGAGCCTGAATATCCCGAACCCGCTGTTCGGGAGGATAAACCCGAAACTGGCAGAGTCTATAACCGCTCCGATGAGGAGGAGCTTCTGAGAGGGACACAGGTGCGACTTCGGCACATTGATGGAGAACCCCAGCAGGTGCAGGAGGTCGGCCGTAGTCTGGAGGTGGCTGACGACTGTCTGGGGCGCTGGTAAGGCCGAAGGGGAGCAGGGTAGTCTGAAAATGCTTGTGGCCTACCGTGAACCGCAGGTAGTGCCGGTTGGCCGGCAGGACGGTGTTATGGCTGTCTTTTTGCTAGCTCTTTGGAGATGGAGAATGATGGAGAGTGACTCCAGCCTATCACCCCCATAGCATAGGGATTAGGCCGATAGACAGGGACCCTGTCTTACATATATAAAGGCATTTTCGTATTATTTCCCTTAGAGTAAGGCTTATGAATTTAAGTTAGGGGATAGATATATAAGTACTAGTCATGATTCACTCATTTGCTAACATGCCGATCTGTTTTTCATGGAGCTATGCATATTATGGGCTCCGTAGGCCTTAAACGAGACAGACTCCATTTTGCTTTCTGCCCGGTAGCTCGAGAAGGCTTTCTAGGTGAAGAGTAATGTTTTAGTTTCAAGCTGTTGTTCGCTTGGAGAGAACCGGTTCAGGCTGACCCTTATCGAAGGAATGTATTTTTCTCCACTCCGAAGACACAACTTCAGGCCGGCCGGCTGGGAAAGTGTCCTTGGTACGGGGAGGTACAAGAATTTGGTGGGCGGCAGGTTACTGGCCGTGAATTTCCATGAAGGAACGGGCTTTGATATTAGCGAAGGTGTTAGTCTTTTTGTCAGTTAGTCCGTAGGCGGCATCTAGCCGTTAGCATCTCTGCCATTATTCATTTTCATGGTGGATGAGTCGCCATCTTTGAAGTCGGAGAAAGATTTAAGACCGAAACTCTCTGAGAAAGACTGAACGAGAAGTAGCGCGGAGCGCACTGGTACAGAGAGAGAGAGAGACGGTAGCTAATAAACAGCAAGGTTCCGAGGTCCTGGGGGAGAGCAGACGAGGTTGAGCCTAGCGGTGCAGACGTGTACTTGCGACGGCTGAGGGTGACTGCAAGGCGAGCCAGGACCCAGAGACGAGACAGGAGCCCAGATGACTGCCGAGTCCAGACTTCCCACTAACCAGGTGATACCCGCCCAATTTATGTAGGATGTGCACTCTAATCTTTACCTTTTTCTTGCAAATGTTATGCTGCATAGTAATGTGATTTATGTTTATTGTTAATAAATACCCTAATTCATATAGAATTATTGTGTGCCTGGTGCTCATGTTCAATCTTGATAAACCCGACTTCTAGTTAGGAGCTGTTTGGGTGAACGGATGAGAAATCCCGATCAGGTAAATGGTGACTGAATAAGGAGGGAGTGGGTGGATCTTTGATGCCAAGAGCAGGGAGTACACTACATAATCTGAAACCATATTCAAAGTTATTACTGTAGTTTTATTCCAGGTAGACCACTGAGACAATACTCCCGAATAATGGTTCATAGGAATGTGGTCGTCGTTGATATGCGGCGTTAGTGATAACACTGGGTGGGAGACCAGTGGGAATACCCACCAGATTGTGGCTTGGATAAGTGAGAACGCCAGGGAGGATACTGGCGCTTAGTTTCGCCAGATTGCGAACAGTTTGGAAAAGGGAGCATTGGGTTCTGCAGGCCCGTGTGTAGACACACCGGATTGTGTGTCAGATCTGCCCTAGGGTAGAACGGTCTGGGTCGGGGTGACCGCGAGGCCAACTGATGTGAATAAGATATTGTAGAAAATCCGTACATACATATATTGTCATTCCCCGTCCTTAGGTGCGATCTGTATATTTATCTGTATATCTACTCATTGTGAATACGATCTGAGGAGGGAAGGTGAGTACGTTTTGGCTGGGTCACAGGGGCCCCTGGGGGCTGATCCCATCTAAACAGAAAATCCAGCCATTACATCTGGCGTCACGAACTGTTTACGAAGCCTGTGTGCATTGTGTTGTTTTAATCTTGTTGGTTTGCGCTCGGCTTGTACGTATAAAATTTTGTTTATAATTGTGTATATAATTTTTTGCGTGTCATTATGTTTGCGAAAAAATCATCGTCGGTTTTCAAATTACCGATCCAGATTCCCGGCTGGGAGTCTACGCCTTACGAGGCCTTGGCCCGTGAGTGGGCTGATTCTACTGGTTTGAGTGAAAATTGGCGGAGCCTGCTGATGTGGTGTCATGCCTACAGAAAGCGCCAGTAGTGAAGGGTGATGAGCTTCCTATTTTAGGACGCAGAGGGTGGATTGTTCTTAATGCATACAGAATATTGCATGAGAGGTTTGTTCAACTACAGAAACAGTTTAAAGATTCGGAAGGACAGTGTGTCGAGTTGCAAAATGCGCACACTTTGTTGCGTTGTCAAAACAAATTGCTTGCCGATAAACTTGAAACATATCAGACCATTGCCGAAAGAGCTGCGGTCCGTATTGCACGATATAAATATAAACATCGTCGTGGACGTGTGTCTTCACGCAAAGTGCGTATGATTGTAGCGAAAGCTGGAATGGATTGGAACCCCGACGAGTGGGACGGTAATATCTGGGATTCTCATACTTCTGACTCCTCGGCAGAGGAGGGTGACAAGCGCGAGTCTTCTCGCTCCGGACGTGATTGTAAATCTGCTTCATGCATTGATTTGACTACCGATTGTGACCGTGCTCGTTCTTCCCGTGTGGATGACGTAGCTTGCCCTGATTGTTCTGTTAAATCTAAGATGCGGGCTTCCTCGGAAGCTCTTCCCGCAGTCTCTGCTCACCCGATTTTTCGACGAAAATTACAACAAGCCCCTGGTAATCCGGGTGGTATTGCTCTCGATTGTATGGAAGATTTTACTCAGCAGGAGATTAGTGACATCCTGCAATGATTTAAACAACGGCCTGGTGAGGCCTTGCTTACCTGGATGGTGCGTCTTTATGATCTTGGCGCTGCCGGTATTATGCTTGATGCTGTTGATTGCTTACGATTTTGCTCTTTAAGTTCTGATTCTACGATTCAGGACCATTTTCGGAATTATAATGGTGGTGTTCAAATTTCTTTGCTCCAGCTTGCGTCTGAGGGCTGTAATCATAAATATCCAACTGAATCTGATTGGCCTACTGATGAAAAACCGTGGTATACTCTGCGCGATGCGTCGCAACGTTTGAAGGAAGAAGTCATGAAAACGTGTATCTTCCTTAGTACTGCTGACAGGTTATTGGATGGTCTTTTAACATCTTCTGTGCGTAACCGCATTATACGTACTTCCCCTGTTGCTTATAAGCAGGTCATGATGACACTATTGATTAATCAAACTGGCAATCCTTTGTCTGCTGTGCTCGAGTCTGTTCGTCAGCTTGGTGAGCTGGGTGAATGGTTTAAACCTGAAAGACAATCCCGACCTGAGGGTCGTACTGGTGGGGACTATAAGTTCTCTAGACGTGACATGTTTCTTGCTCTCATTGCTGATGGTGTCAAAAGGGAAGACATTGATGGCGAGCCTAATAATCGCTTATGGGACATGTTTCGTAAGCGTGGTTTGGATCGTAAGGAGGGTGCCCGCCGTGTGCGAAAGAATGAGTATGACCGTGGTTCGGATGACAGTGGTGATGAGAGGCGACGTGTGAATTTTGATCGCCGTGATGATCGGCGCTATGAACGTGATGGATCCCCCCGTCGGAATGATGGGAGGGGGAGAGAGGATGAGCGTGAAAGGGGTAGAGATGATCGTGTTTCTGACAGACGACGAGATGCAAGGAGTTACTCCCCTGACATGAGAAAGAGAGAGGATCGTAACAGACTCTCTGACCGTAACTCACAACTTTTTGAATCTGACACTAATCCGTTTCGTACTGGAGACGGATATGAACAAGAAATCCTAATACCAAAGAAAACTGAGAACATTTACCCTGATCTGTCTTGGTTGACGGAACGTAGGAAAAATGACTAGGAAATAGGTCAAGCTCCGGTACGCAAGTGGGCCCACAGAGATTACAGACCCTATGTAGATATTGAGATTTTTTGGAAACATCGTAATATCCAAAGGGCCCGAGCGTTGGTTGATACTGGGGCGGAGGCCACTTTAATTCATGGTAAGTCGAGAAAATTTCATGGACAGTCTTTTACAATTACCGGTCTGGGTGGTAAAGAGACACCCGCGGTTCAAACTGCACTCGAAATTAAAATTGGTAGAATTCCTCGTAGAGAATACTCTGTGTTGGTTGTGCCACTTTTGGAATACATTATTGGAATTGACATTTTGAAAGGTATGACTTTGCATTTGGATGATGGATGTTATCAATTTGGTACACGACAGTACATTTCGACCAGACCCGTACGGGTTGGCCGTTTACGCATGCCACCTATTAAGATCCCTTTAGCGACGAAAGTGATTTCTCAGAAACAATATCGCATTCCAGGTGGTCATGAAGAAATTACAGCTACGATTCAGGATTTGGTTGACGCGGGAGTCATTACTCCGGTCACATCTGCTTGGAATAATCCTGTTTGGCCCGTGCGCAAAAGTGACAACTCTTGGCGCATGACTGTTGATTATCGAGAATTGAACAAACATACACCTAAATTAACTGTTGCAGTGCCTGACATTGTTACACTGATTCAGAGAATTCAAAAGCATCCAGGTACGTGGTATGCTTCTATTGATATTGCTAATGCATTCTTTTCAAATCCGATTGCCCCCGAATGCCAGGAACAATTCAGTTTTACATGGAATGGACGTCAAATGACGTTCCGGAGTCTTCCTCAAGGCTATGTACATAGTCCTACGATCTGTCACCGGCTGGTGGCGGAACATTTATCTGAAGTACCCACAAGTTCAGATTTGTCATTATATTGACGACATTTTGATTCAAGGTGAAACGCAAGACCAGGTACAATCCCATTTAGATCAAATCATTGATTGTTTGCGAGCAAAAGGTTGGGAAATTAATCCTGACAAATTACAAACTCCATCCCAAGCTGTAAAATTTCTAGGAATTAATTGGCATGAGGGTCACAGAGAGGTGATTCCACAGGTTAAACGAAAAATACTTGATTTTGCTGTTCCCAGAAACAGGAAAGAGGCGCAATGCTTTATTGGATTGTTTGGATTTTGGCGTCAGCATATTCCCCATTTGAGTCAGATCTTGGCTCCATTGTATCGAGTCACTCGTAAAAAGAATGCGTTTGAATGGGGTGAACCTCAACAGACTGCTTTTAATTTGGCTAAAGAAGCTATTCAGTATGCTTTGGATTTGTGGCCTGTGAGTGACGGTGATGTGGATTTGAATGTGTCCGTGGAAGGCCTGTATGCCAATTGGAGTTTGTGGCAAAAGCAGGGCAGACAAAAAGTGCCATTAGGTTTTTGGACCAAAAAGTTGCCAGAGGCTGGTGAGCGTTACTCACCTTTTGAAAAACAGTTGCTTGCTTGTTACTGGGCTCTGGTGGATACCGAGCAATTGACTTTAGGCCATGCTGTGATTTTGAGGCCTGAAATTCCTATTATGCAGTGGGTTTTGAGTTCACCGAAGTCCCATCGAATTGGACATGCTCAGGAGGCTAGTGTGATTAAATGGAAATGGTACATTCAGGACAGGGCACGTGTGGGTCCGAAAGGTGTGGCGGTTCTACATGAGCGAGTGGCGCAGGCGCCCTCCAATGAGGCTGAAAGTGAGTGTTCGGTTCCCGTAGTGCAGGAGTCTCCCGTGAAGTGGGGTAAATCATTTGATGATCTGTCCGCGGAGGATAGAAAACATGTGTGGTTTACGGATGGTTCTGCGAAGTTCATTGGTGACAAAAGACATTGGAAATCTGTTTCTTATAACCCAATTACAAAGAAAGTGTTATGCACAACTGGAGACGGTAAGAGTAGTCAATATGCTGAACTCTATGCAGTTTATCAAGTTTTGAAACAGGAGTTACCAGGTACATGTCACATTTTCACTGATTCTTGGTCCACTGCAAATGAACTAGCGGTGTGGCTGCCAACATGGCATTCTCATAATTGGGAATTGCATTCTAAAGAGTTATGGGGTAAAGAGTTGTGGCAAGAAATTTGGGAATTGCTTCCGCAGAGTACTGTAACAATCTTTCACGTGGATGCTCATACTCCAATCGACTCCCTTGACAAATTTTTTCATAATATTGCAGATGAACAGTCTAAAATTTCTGAGGCAGTGGTTGACATGCAGGATTCTGATTTGGCGGGATTGGCGAAGTGGGCCCATCAGAAAGCAGGACATTTTGGAGAGAAAGCCACTAACAGGTGGGCTGCCGATAGAGGAATTCATATTCCCTTTTCTTTAATTAAAGATGTCATTCTACATTGCCCCATTTGCCAGCATTCTAGAAAGAAAGAGGTGCCTCAAATTGTTCGAGGCCACTTACATCGAGGTAAATTGCCCGCCCAAATTTGGCAGATTGATTATATTGGTCCGATCCCTATGAGCAGAAACTGTCAATATATTTGTACAGTGGTTGATACTTATAGTGGCCTTTTGGTCGCTTTCCCTTGCAAGAATGCTACCCAAGTGAATACAATTAAAACCCTGGAGCTCATTATTTTGTATTATGGTGTCCCATTCCAGATTCAATCAGACAATGCATCCCACTTTCGTGGAAGATTGGTGCAGGAATTCTGTACGGAGAATAATATAGATTGGGTGTTTCATATTCCATATTACCCTCAAGCTTCAGGACTGATTGAGAGAATGAATGGCTTGTTGAAAGAACAGTTGCGCAAGTTGACTGATGACCGTTACAGCCAGTGGAGAGATGTCCTACTTCAAGCTTTGTTAATTTTAAATAATCGTCCTTTATTACATGCTGAATCTCCTTTGATGCGTTTGTTTCCTCCACATGTTGATGCAAAACCTAATTCTATTTCGAATACTGTAACATATTGGGAAATTACCCCCGGTGCTTTGGCTCCATGTAGAGCAACCCCAGGTTCCGCAGGCCTTGACCTGCATGCATTAAATGATGCACAATTTCCAGGAAAAGATCGAATCATTGTTGAGACTGGCATTGGTGTCTCTATACCTGCCGGTAGTTTTGGATTAATTGCCCCTAGATCTGGCCTGGCCCTGAAAGGTGTACAAGTACTCGGAGGAGTGATTGACAGTGATTATCAGGGAGAGATTAAGGTTCTCTTGCTTAATAGCAGTGAGACTGACTTATTGATCAAAAAGTCTGACCGTGTTGCTCAGTTACTGATTATGCCTGTCTTCAGTGGTGAGATCAAGAAAGGCTCTGCCCCAACGTTGCTAACTGTGCGAGGACAAAAAGGCTTCGGATCGTCTGATCTTCCTGGAGCTAAAATATGGGTGCAATCGCCTAAAAATCCTCCTGAACAGGCTGATATTATTGCGACCGGTCATGACAACACCGTTTTGGTGATGAAGCCAGGGAAAGATGGCTGGGAAGCTGTCCCAGCTGATAAATGTTACTTACGAGAATGATTAAGGCCTGTATTTGTATTGTTTCAGATCATTCTTTGGACTGCTGCTGCAGGATGTGTCGGCGTTGGACTCCTTTTGGCTTGCTACGCCGGGAGAGGAGAGGATCCACCGACGCCGGTTGATGGGATTATAAGAGCCACGCGGTCTGCGTGGCATTCTTCTTCAAATTTCTGGATCACACTCGCGAAGCGGGTGACGAACTCTCCGCATTTTTGCCTCACTCCTATGAAGAGTGTTACTGACATTCTAGCGACCTGTTTGGTAGCTGTCCCTGCATCCACTGAGACTTTGCGCCATGTGTTTAATGTATCCAATGCCCGACCTAATGTTATTCTGGGCGATTTTGCGGCCCACGAGTTCTGTCCCTCATGTACTCTTCTTCCAGACCTTGATATCGCTATTAATTCCAGAATTACTACTTTTAATATTACCCCTGGTGATCTTTGCTTCGTGATGACCTGCAATCCTAAGGCTATTACCGAGTGTTTGCGGTTGAAACTCCAAGCCGCTACTACTTTTTCATTTCATCAACGTTTGTTATGTTCAAAGAGACTTCCTAATTCATGCCTTTCAGTGAAGAACAATATGACCTGTAAACGTTTAGTAGTAGCAACTAGCCATTATCGTTCAATGTTATTGCCAGCTGGATGGCTCTTTTCCTGCGGGAATTCATCTTGGCCC
This sequence comes from Lissotriton vulgaris, assembly GCF_964263255.1. NCBI lineage: Eukaryota > Metazoa > Chordata > Amphibia > Caudata > Salamandridae > Lissotriton > Lissotriton vulgaris. The sequence continues at coordinate 1,233,417,957 of NC_141693.1, forward strand.
TATATTCCTGCGAATATTTCTGGTGGCCCATGTGCCATCACTAGATTAAGTTTGCTAATGTTTTCTTCACATCCTCCTTCCCATTCCCGTATTGTCCGAGACTCAATGTCATTACATGAAGACTGTGATTCCTCTGTTCATCTTTATTCCAGATCAGAATATCTTGGTTTAGCTTTTTCTATTATTGGTGTTCCAGCATTGGCCGTTTATAATGCCAAAACAATCGGCAAAATGGCCTGCTGGATGGTGAAGTCTATAAATCAAACGTCTACTGTTTTATCAGATTTATTATTAGATTCCCAAGGTGAACGTAGAGCTATTTTGCAAAACCGTGCAGCAATCGATTATTTGTTGTTAAAACATGGGCACGAGTGCTCTGATTTTGAAGGTCTATGCTGTTTTAATTTGTCTGACCATTCTAAAGATATCCAGTCCCACATTAACAAACTCCACGACTTGACTGCAGAAATTAGAGAACATATAGATCAGGGTTTCTTTGACTGGCTTTTTAATTGGCTCCCTGACATGCATTTTATGCGACAAATTTTAGGGGGGGTTATTGTTGCTGTCTGTATCCTTATAGCAATTTGTTGCTTTATTCAGTGTATCCCTTCCCTGCTACAATTTTTTAGACTTATGAAGGGTCGTAGATCAGTTAGTTTTGTTTCATATTATTCGTCTACTGACGTTAGTTCTATTTAGTTTGTGGTTAATAGACTGGAGTCAAGGGGTGTAATGTTATGGCTGTCTTTTTGCTAGCTCTTTGGAGATGGAGAATGATGGAGAGTGACTCCAGCCTATCACCCCCATAGCATAGGGATTAGGCCGATAGACAGGGACCCTGTCTTACATATATAAAGGCATTTTCGTATTATTTCCCTTAGAGTAAGGCTTATGAATTTAAGTTAGGGGATAGATATATAAGTACTAGTCATGATTCACTCATTTGCTAACATGCCGATCTGTTTTTCATGGAGCTATGCATATTATGGGCTCCGTAGGCCTTAAACGAGACAGACTCCATTTTGCTTTCTGCCCGGTAGCTCGAGAAGGCTTTCTAGGTGAAGAGTAATGTTTTAGTTTCAAGCTGTTGTTCGCTTGGAGAGAACCGGTTCAGGCTGACCCTTATCGAAGGAATGTATTTTTCTCCACTCCGAAGACACAACTTCAGGCCGGCCGGCTGGGAAAGTGTCCTTGGTACGGGGAGGTACAAGAATTTGGTGGGCGGCAGGTTACTGGCCGTGAATTTCCATGAAGGAACGGGCTTTGATATTAGCGAAGGTGTTAGTCTTTTTGTCAGTTAGTCCGTAGGCGGCATCTAGCCGTTAGCATCTCTGCCATTATTCATTTTCATGGTGGATGAGTCGCCATCTTTGAAGTCGGAGAAAGATTTAAGACCGAAACTCTCTGAGATAGACTGAACGAGAAGTAGCGCGGAGCGCACTGGTACAGAGAGAGAGAGAGACGGTAGCTAATAAACAGCAAGGTTCCGAGGTCCTGGGGGAGAGCAGACGAGGTTGAGCCTAGCGGTGCAGACGTGTACTTGCGACGGCTGAGGGTGACTGCAAGGCGAGCCAGGACCCAGAGACGAGACAGGAGCCCAGATGACTGCCGAGTCCAGACTTCCCACTAACCAGGTGATACCCGCCCAATTTATGTAGGATGTGCACTCTAATCTTTACCTTTTTCTTGCAAATGTTATGCTGCATAGTAATGTGATTTATGTTTATTGTTAATAAATACCCTAATTCATATAGAATTATTGTGTGCCTGGTGCTCATGTTCAATCTTGATAAACCCGACTTCTAGTTAGGAGCTGTTTGGGTGAACGGATGAGAAATCCCGATCAGGTAAATGGTGACTGAATAAGGAGGGAGTGGGTGGATCTTTGATGCCAAGAGCAGGGAGTACACTACATAATCTGAAACCATATTCAAAGTTATTACTGTAGTTTTATTCCAGGTAGACCACTGAGACAATACCCCCGAATAATGGTTCATAGGAATGTGGTCGTCGTTGATATGCGGCGTTAGTGATAACACTGGGTGGGAGACCAGTGGGAATACCCACCAGATTGTGGCTTGGATAAGTGAGAACGCCAGGGAGGATACTGGCGCTTAGTTTCGCCAGATTGCGAACAGTTTGGAAAAGGGAGCATTGGGTTCTGCAGGCCCGTGTGTAGACACACCGGATTGTGTGTCAGATCTGCCCTAGGGTAGAACGGTCTGGGTCGGGGTGACCGCGAGGCCAACTGATGTGAATAAGATATTGTAGAAAATCCGTACATACATATATTGTCATTCCCCGTCCTTAGGTGCGATCTGTATATTTATCTGTATATCTACTCATTGTGAATACGATCTGAGGAGGGAAGGTGAGTACGTTTTGGCTGGGTCACAGGGGCCCCTGGGGGCTGATCCCATCTAAACAGAAAATCCAGCCATTACAGACGGGGATGCGAAAATAAGCGTCCTGCAAGTCCAACGCTACCATCCAGTCTCCAGTGTCCAGGGCAGCCAAGGCCTGAGCCAGTTTTGAACTTCTCCTTCCGGAGGAAGCCGTTGACATTCCGCAGGTCCAAGATAGGGTGTAGGCCCCCTTTGCCCTTCTTGGGAACCATAAAGTAGTGGGAGTAGCAACCACACCCTACTTCTGGCCCAGGAACGAGCTCGATGGCCCCCTTGGCCAAGAGAGCCGTAACTTCCTCTCGCAGAAGATTCAAGTAATCCCCCGACACGCGGTGGTACTGCGGTGGCATGGCTGGAGGAGTTGCCTCGAAGGGGAGGGAGTAGCCCCTTTGGACGTTTTGCAGCACCCACCTATCCGAAGTGACAGTGCGCCAGTGGAGGAGGTGATGGCGAACCCTGCCCCCACTGGCAGAAGCTCGGACTAGGAGGGCTTTGAGGTGGATGCTGCGGAGGTGGAAGTGGACTGGCCTCGCCGTTATCCCCGGGCACCGCCACGGCGGTTACCACGTCCGCCACCACGCTGAATGTTAGTCTGCGGCACGTGGCTGGCAGGATGTGTGGGGACCCCCCTTCCTTGGCCACGAAAGGAGCGAAAGGCAGCAGTTTGCTGGTGCGGGCCGACAGGCCTAAGGACTTGGCCGCAGCCCTTGAGTCCTTAAAGCGCTCAAGCGCACTGTCTGCCTTGTCGCCAAAGAGGCGACGGCCATCAAACAGCATGTCCACAAGGGTGTTTTGGGCATCAGCCAAAAAGTTGGCTGACCTCAGCCAGGCGTGGCGACGAATCGCCACCGTTGTTGCCATCGCCCTGCCTAGCGAGTCCATTGTATCCAGTCCACACCGGATGGAATACCGTGCCGCATCTCGACCCTCCGCAAGGGCTTGGGCGAGTTTAGTCCGGGCCTCCTCCGGACATTGTGGCAGCACGTCCGCGACCGTGTCCCACAGAGCGTGGGAATAACGGCCCAAGAGACACGCAGTGTTAACTGACCGCAACCCCAAACTCAGTGAGGAGAACATCTTCTTACCATACTTTTCGTACCTCTTGGATTCCCCATCGGGGGGAGCCGCCGGGAATGCGTTCTGGGAGGTAGAGGCCTGTATGACCAGGCTCTCGGGAGTTGTGTGGGTGGACAGGAAGCAAGAGTCGCCCGGAGCTGGGCGGTGGCGTATGGCCACGTTCCTATCTACAGGGGGACCTGTGGCGGGCCTGGACCAAGTGCCCAGGAGAACGTCAGACAAGGCCTCGTTAAACGGCAACAGAGGATCTGAAGAGCTTGCTTGCGGTTTAAGGACCTCAGTGAGGAGGTTAGTCCTCACGGCCGCGACGGGGAGTTCAAGGGATAAGGCCTTGGCCGCCCATGTCAACACCACACTATAGGCAGCCCCCTCCTCCGTAGCCACGGTAGGAGGGGAGACAAAACCAGTGTCTGGTGAAGTGTCCAAACCACTGGCATCCCCTAGCTCACCTGCCCAGTCCTGATAAGACTGGCACTCACGTGCCAGAGGGTCCTCCGACCCCTCCCAATCCAACTCGCCACCAACCTCCTGGTACTCCGGGTCAAATGATGGGGCCGGATCATAGAAGAAAAAGTCTTCTCTCGCCGTTGAATGCGGCGTCGAGCGGCGCCGCTTCGGTGTCGGAACCGGGTCGAGGGGGGGACCGGGGACACCGTCGTCTGTGTCGGCGGCAACATCCTAGGGGCTGGCGCCGGCAAGGTCGTAAGTTCGACCGGCAACGCCCCAGATCTGGAACCAGATCCAGCGGGGCCCTGAGGCGTCAGGCCTGAAGTCACCGACAGCGCTGGGGCCAAAGCACCCGACGCCGCCGGGGACGAAGCACCCGCTGGTATCTTCTGCAGGCTGTTCTGTAGCAGTGAGTTTGAACGCATTCACACTGCAGCTCTAGCTAGGTTGCCACTTCAAGGGTGAGCAGAGCAGTAGTACGCACCAATCCCAAGAAAACTGCATCAATCTCAGGTATCATGTAATCGTAGATTGCCAAACCTGCTTCAACATGAAACAGATTACTGGCTCGGCAATGCAAAGCCTCTATTTTAAGTTACCCAACCAGCTCACATCTACAATACCAAATTACAAAAAACATTACTCTGGAATTGATTGAACTGAAAGTTTAAATACTCCAAATGGCACAGGCGGCTTAAAGTTTTCTGCAACAAGTAAACGTTTATAACTGATATTTCAACAATGGCCCGAGTGCGCAACACCAACAACTAAGTGCAAAACTTGCTCACAAACAGCCTTCCCTCATACATAAATCAGTATCGTTCAAATCTACTCTTGGCAAAATCGCCTAATGCTCTGCAGAAAATAACACATCCCAATTCCCCAGGATTGGATACATGGGATCACAGATTAACATCGGAGGATGGCAAGCATAATATGGACAGATACTCTTCGTTCAACAAATACCGCCTTCTGCACGGACCAATCATATTTGAGAGAAACAGAGTGATCAACGTAAAAAAGCAATGTTCACCGTAAATATGTTTTTACCATGGTATGTCTGGACTCTTTTTTTAATTCTAAAACATTCAGAAAATATCTGATATGCACCCTCTTCCACATTTGTAAAAGGGCTCTTTCTCTACCAAGTTCTTTGCCAAAACGATTGCTACCTCCTGTTGGAGAAAGAAAAGGAAATCCATACCCTTTCAGTAGACAAATTTTCTGCATATGATCTAATCTGCGGATTGGAAATGTATTGGCCCTCATTAGGAGGGATGCTGCTTCTACCCTCTTGTCCTCATGAAGACAGCAGAAAACGCTCAATCCATTGCTCTAATCTAGCTCACTTGGTGTGCAGGTAGAATTGATAGCACATAGTGAAAAACCTCCATATGTTCAGCCTTTCCAGGCATGTCTAGTCACAAACTATCAAGCAGTGTGATCACACTTTGTTTTACTGCAAACATTTTAGAAAATCACAGACACACTAAGGAGTAAGATGAGAGGCAGTCTCAGAAAACATGGGTCTCAGGAACTTTACATTTATTCTTTGAGGGATACTGCCATGATCAAGGTTGGCGCCAAAAAAACGCAGACATTTGGTGTTCAAAAGCCCTTTTTGGGCCCGCTGGAGGCTACAAGGTCTAACAAACATCATTCCTGTAGCTAGGATTCTGTATTAGACTGTCAAAGTCTTGAGCTGCTGCATTCATAAGGTGTGCAAAGGAAAATTAAACCTCTAAAGGAGATTCCTTAACAGGGAAGTGCCAAATACATTTCCCCAAATATCCTGTGCAAGATCATAAGGTAGAGGTGCTTATTTACGGTCACAGTGATCACCCTAAAGAAAGGAGTGGTGAGGGTCCAAGAGACTAATTCAGTGCCTAGCAGCCCAATCATTCCTCAGCCCCACATCTCTCACAGCATTATTCTCTCTTGGCGAGGGAGTACGCTCAACTAGGACACATCCCATGGTGCTGAAGTGGAAAGTACCAACAACTGTGTTGACACAGGGGTCTCAGTACCCAGGACAACCCCCTAGCCAACTTGCTGAGAGGTGTGCAGGCTGCATGCCAGGTAGCACAGCAGGAGAAGGTTCCTTCCTTGGCATCTTCTTTTAAGCTGAACCTCTTCTTACCCAAGTGTGTAGATGACCAACATACCGTGCTGAGAATGTCAAACTCTCTTCCTCTGATGGTTGTCTGCTCTCTAAGAAGTTATGGTCAGGAGGAAGGCCATACTGATACCTGGAAATTGCTATCGCACTTTATCTTATACTTGAATGAGTCGATTTTATCACAAAGGAGATGAAAAAACGAATGCTATGTTTAGTTCAGAAGCACAAAGCAAAGATAAAATGAGATTTACTGTCCACCAGAAAAATAATGCACATCGGACCGAAGTTTCAAGAAATAGTTTTTTAAGACCAAGACGTGACAGCTCTTTATCTCAGTCAAGCTTCGTTAGAGGTGTGCTTATGGTGGGAAAGTCAATGTGGATTGTTATAAAAAAAGATTTATGACCATAAAGTACAATGTTAGATTTTCATATAGCGCTTACAGCAAAAGGCTTACTTAGTCAAATACAATAAGTAGTAATTGTATTTATATAGCGCTTACTACCCCTATTGAAGCGCATTACGCCACACAGGACTGTGCTCTGGAGCCCAAGGTTAATGATTAGTCCAGTATTATTGGTTATTGAAATTCGTTTTGTGATGTCATTATCCAAGGTACAAACCAGAATTTTAATCTGTGAATGAAAGCTATATGCAGATTTACAGTATGTAAATAGGACAGTAATTTTAAGGAAATCACATTAACCTTTCACTGTGTTTTGTGATAAATAGATCCAATTAACATAGATCAATAGATACATTCGTCATCCCAGAAACGCACCAACACAACCCTCCTTAATCCCCACCACACATACCGTCTGGGGTCCTAAGAGATGCTACCATCGAAGGTGCTCAACATTCACCAATGGAGCTTACCAAAACACAATTTCAATACAACAGAGGAGCTCAGTATCCATCAAGGTGCTCCCCACAGCCTATAACCAAAAATGCTCACCACAAGGGCAGCTCAACGCACAGTCAGCTACAAAAACATCACACACTACTTGCCACAGAGCAGCTCAACAAACCAAGACTTGCCAGGGGTTTAGACTAGTGATAAGTCCTTCATCCATGCACTCAGAAATCTCACTCTTTACGAGGCTGTTTCGTCATGTTTGAGACATATTTGGTGGTGGGTAGCTTCGGACTCTCTCCTTAACTTTGGATTATTGGTTTACCACCACCAGGTTCCAGCAAATGTGCCATATAACAAACTGTCTTTATACCTGAACGCGTTGAGAGGCCAACCAATGTGGTAATGGGCATTTACAAAGCTCCCAAATAGGATAAATAAAGTAACACTGATTGACAATCCAAATGTACACCAGAGTTGATCAAAACATTGGCTGCATCCAGTGCAGAGCAACATCAACCGTGTTAAAGGTACTCAACTTAATCTCCTCCCACAGTAGCTTCTCAAAAAAAACATATTTGTACAGAAATGCTTCAGACACCCAACTGCCCAGAGGACTGCTTAAAAAACTCACCACAGTTACTGCACAAAAGAAATCCAAGTCCAGAACTGCTCAACACCCTACTTACCTTCATAACTGTTTAACAAAACCATGTGCCACCAGAGAAACTATTCTCATCACAGATGTGCACAAAGCAACCCGACTGAAGGATTTTCCAAACAATAACCTGCCACAAGACCTGCCCAACATTCCACCAAACAGCAGAGCTGCTATGGTAAGCCCTCCATCATTAGGGCTGTTCAGCTCAGCAATGACAGCCAGTTAAAAAACATACCATAAACAACCACAGCTGCTCAAATACCTTAAGACAATTACAGCTTCGTATGACACCACCTGCCATCAGAGGAGCTCACTCGCCAGATTCCAAAAGCCGAAAAGCTCAACAAGTTACCATCTAAAGATGCCAAGCTTCAACTCCACAACTAAAGCAGCATACAACACAAACACCACCAGAACCACACAGATATCCACAACCCAAACCCAGAAATTGTAGACAGTCAACTGTAGAGTCAAACAACCAGAAACCCACTATTTAATTGGCTCAATACATTCATACACCCAAATGGAAAAGGGGCCTTTTTAAGGGGAGTTTCAGCAATACTTTTGTGCAAGGTTACTTTTACACCGCATGTTCTTAGTTAGTGACCGTTCTCAATTATAAGTGGGAGATAACTACTTTCACTAAAATTGACAAATCACAAACTGAAATAACCTCATGTGGTATTTCAAGTATTCCAGAACACAAATCTCATGGTGACCAAGCAAGGTTTATTTGGAAGGCCAGCTGGTTGCTCAAAAGGCATTCCCATGTAATAGAAATGCCAATTCAGCAGATGAAATAATGAAAATGATTGCATTAGGGCATCAGGTGTTGGGTACAGATCCTCCTCCTTCCATCCTTATAACTTCTTCTTCCATTGACAACTGTCTTCATGCATTGAAAGAGCTTTCCTGGTCTTGTTTCTTCTAAAGAACTAATGCAATCCTCTTCCGACTCCTACAAATAGACCAGAGTCTAATCTTAGTCACATGGCACTTATGCGGCACCCCTCCCAGAATCACTGTACTCTAACTGAGGCCATTAAAAGTAAAGCCCGACAACGGAAAGGTTTGTCTAGCTATTCTACAATAATGTTGGTAGCATAAACAGATGAAATCCTGTTTTGAAATTCTGAAAGGTTGAAGCTTGAGTAGAGCCTGTGGATGAATGTGGACAGTGCCTGAGACAGGACCACCACATCAAAGCCATGATCAGCCCTGTTTGTCTCTTAGGACCATTTGCTTCTCTGATGCTCTCAGTATTTCCACATGGAGGTGCATGTGGTGGTACTCTCCGTTCTAGGCTGCTATGGTTAAGCATCCATAACACAGCCCAGGCAACAAAAATACCACTTTGATTATGCAAAACACTATATGTACCACCCAATGAATTATTGTGCAAACGCTGTTCCATGCTTACCTAGTTTGCACAGTGGTACTAAAGGTAATAAAATAATCTTGCATCTCCTAATAAAAACACAAGTGACCTGCATTCATTTCCAGAGTCTAGGGAAATACTGCTTTTAGAGTTATATAAACAGGATTTATTACAAGATTAATCCTATGCCTGCTTTAGCAAATTTCTACATATTTTATTCCTATTTGATGGCACTTTTTTTCAGCCAACTCTGCATTGGTTAGAATCCAGAAGAGGCAGGGTTCATGTTTATAAACTATTATGCGGGCACATGATGTCCTGCTAAGGATGCATCACAAACCGCAGGTTTGTATCTTGAAAGTGAACATTCTAGAGGCAGGAGGCTCCAATAGTCAGAGTCCCCAAGGGAGGCATACTCTAAAGGCAGACACATAGGTCAGAGCCCTGCTGGCCTGAATCATAAAGAAAGGATTTTGAGGTGTCATCTAACCCCTTGTGGGTCAGCTTCCCCTACCTTCTAGATATAGTTTTGCTGCTTTCCTAGTAATGAGTGTATCACAGAAATGAATAAGCAGAACATCTAGAGCAACTAGCACAGTTCCACTTGTGGTTAGCAGTGAGACTAACCATACAGACAGTCGTAAGACTTTCTTTCCAAAAATAGAGCACCAAGCAGGTCTCTAATTCTAAAGTACCTCTGAATGCTTCTACTATAAATACCTGGCCATCACTTAGGCACTTGCCCCCAAGACGTCTTGCATCCACATTAAAGGACTCAGTAATCTGGCATTGATGCCAGTGCATGTGTGGCATAGTTGACCAAACAACGGACACAGGCATTGGGAGGATCAACAAAACAGAGCTGACTCTGGAAGGGGGAAGACTGCTTGATGGCCAGCATGCTCTGAAATAGCCGGTGCCCTGTGAATGAAAACAGAAAATTAAGAGCATTAACAAAGACCCACCTCCACATAAAGACAAACCTGAGGCAGCCTTGTTCTCAGGCATGGAGGGACTCAAACAATTTCAGTGCAAGTTGTGTAGAGGTTTACATTTCCTGATGAAGAGTTGTGGGATGGAGGAGGATGTGGTTATGTTGGAAGGATGCTTTGGTGTCCTCACCAAGCTTCACTGTTGCACTTGTGTTAATGCTATTTGCCCACATTCAACTCTACCGGAAGGGGGCCCAAGATTTCGAGACACACTGGGAACAGAAACCAACCAGACATATTGGAGGAGGCCACTTGGAGGAATAAGCATTGCAAAGCCAATAGGTCCAGTTTGCATTTTGATTTATAACATATTTAATAAGTCTGTAAAGGTGAAAATCGCAACAAAGTCTTCTGTATACAATGAATCTATTAAATAACAAACTAAATGTGTTATGATTCAGTGTACACTTGAGATGTAAAACAGTCCAGCTTACACTTCAATGCTAGCATTCAATAGGAGGCAGTAATACACTAAACAACAAATAGCATGAGGTGAAACAGCAATAGTTCCCTGCCTACACTGTATATATTTTAATTAATTGGTAAACATAGGTATACAGACACCATCACTCTCATGCCAGACCTAAAAAGGATTTGCACCAGTGATGTGCCATGAAATCCTAATGGCCTTTTCAAAGCTCACTTACCGAGTCGTGCCCTAGTCCTTGGTCCCTGCATTTGACTTCGCAATTCAGGCCTCAGGTGGAATTTCTTTGCTTCATCTACCAAATCCCTGCAAGACAAGCTGCAGCGAATCAGGGGCTGGTTAAAAAAAAAAATTGATTTTGAGGAGGGGTTGCGATATGAAAACAGGTAATCAGAACAGTGCTAGGAAGCAAAATACAGCTTCTGAATTCACACATTGATATTACACTTTGACAACTTAGGGTACAGAAAAACAATGCGATTTGCCCAGAACCGATGCGGATTGACCAGTTTTCAAGGTTAGAAATGTACCTAAATATATAATATAGTAGTCTGAAAACCACGAATAATATTACATGTAACTATGGATGAGGTAATAAGTGAGTAGCATTTTGAAACACAACCTAAATAGACAAGCAAATAAACATTTTAAAATCAATGTCAGATGGCACACACTTTTGGAAAGACTCGAGAAGGGGAATTTTAAAGCAGAAAACGGGACACTTGATTTGCCCACTTATTTCCACTGGATGAACTTAAGAAGCAAAAATAAAGATTTACAATGCTTTTATGCTGGGTAGCAATCATTATCCCTCTTGAATACGAGGTTCCTACAAGGACAACTCCCACACAAATTACTTTTCAGGGTACAAAAGTTCCAACAATGCCCCAATAATTGTATTTTGACTGCAAAACTGGGAGTGTTACTATCTGATAGCCAATAAACACTGTCGATAGATCAAATAATTTGTAATAAAATACCAATGACAATATAACTAACTTTTCACAGAGATGCATTGGAGGATTTAATATTTACACGAGGGCCACAACATAGCTGCAGCTATTCATACTTTAAAAAATAAAAAAAGGGCCAAAATACACCAATAATATGAACATTTGCTTTACCTGCCCTGATATATGTAGCATACTTAAGAATGGTCACTAGCTACAGGAGTATTACTTTGGAAGTTCAAAAGTTATTAAATCAAGAGATTGTGATATTTATTTATTTAACTTTTAAGGCGCACAGCTACCCATAGTGGGTTTACCGGCGCCAAGGGATAGTCTAAAAGGGTGAAAAGAGAAAAAAATGCAGCTTATTGCATAAAAAGCCATGTCTTGAGGCCCTTTCGAAAGTTGAAATAGATGGTTTCAGTTTTCAATGAAGTAGGCAAGGAATTCCAAATCTTAGGGCCTAAGTGGGAGAACGAGCCCATTCTCAGCTACTTAAATCTGGAAATCACTAAGTCACCCTTAGAGGAAGACTGGAGAGTACGTGTAAAATAGGCATGAATGAGCTCCTGTAAATATAGAGGAGCAACACCCTGTTTGATCTTAAAAATATAGCAAAGAGCCTTAAACTTAACTCTACTTTCAATCCGAAGCCAAGGAAGGTTCAGCAGGGAATGGGATATGGAGACTCTGCGCGGGACATGGCATAGGAGGCGGGCAGCCGCATTCTGCACCACCTGAAGCCTTATAAGAGCTTCATGACACAACCCCAAATAAAGAATGTTGCCATAATCCAGGCGAGAGGTGACCAGGGGCTGGACAACCGTCCTTTTGGTGGAGTCAGGAAGCATCCAGAGGATTTTATGAAGCCATCTCAAAATGGTGAAGCATGTAGCGCCCACCCTCAACACCTGCTGCCGCATAGAAAGGTTTTCATCAATGAGAAAGCCAAGGTTGCGGACCTGGGCAATGGGTTGGGGAGGACGACCCATTTCTTGGGGCCAGTGTTGGGGGCCCCATAGGTCCTTGCGTTTGCCCAGGATGACCACCTCTGTCTTGTCCCCGTTCAGCTTCAAAAAGTTGTTACGCATCCATTCTGAGACTTTATACAATCCCTGTTTGAGGGCTGAGATGTTATCTTCGGTAGCGGAAAGAGAAAAGATTATTTGTGTGTCGTCAGCGTATGAAAATAGAGAAAGACCACCATCCTCCACGATGGTGGCCAGGGGTCTAATATAGATATTAAAAAGTAAGGGACTCAAAATAGACCCCTGGGGCACTCCGTACACTGAAGAACAGATTTTAGAAGAGGCTTCAGAGGAAAAGACCTGAAAGGTGCTCCCACTAAGGAAGGAGGCAAGCCAGGCCAAGGCGGGACCTTCCACTCCCAAGGACCGGAGAGAGGCAAGAAGAATGGAATGCGACACAGTATCGAATGCGGCACTCAAATCAAGTAATACGAGTGCTGTTGTCTCTCCGCGGTCCATGCAATGACGCAATCTCTCAGTGACTCCAAGAAGAGTTGTTTCTGTGGAATGGTCAGCCCTAAAGCCCGATTGGGACGGATGCAGAAAACCAAATCTCTCCACATGGTGAGTTGATTGATTGTTGACATGTCTTTCCAGGATCTTCGAGAGCACGGGAAGTAAAGAGATTGGCCTAAAATTTGACAGTATCAAGGGGTCAGCTCCAACCTTTTTTAAGAGTAGAATAACCATTGCGTGTTTCCACTCAAGCGGGACGAAGGCATCTCTCAGTGAGGAATTAAGAAACTCTTTTAGGACGTTAAGAGAGTCAGGAATGAGTTGACGCAATATTTTAGTTGGCAAAGGGTCACGTGGAGAGCCCGATTTAATGCTTAACAGACAGTACTAAAAAGACTTTTCATCAAATGGTAGCCAGGTACATAATTTGGCTACGGAATCAAGCTCACTTTCGTGAGTAGGGTCAAAAGTCAGCATGGATTGGGCGGGAAGAGGAACCCAAAGTACCATAAATAAGTTCAACCTTCTTGATGAAGAAGTCAGCAATTTGATCACATTGAACCTCATTGGGGGAGGCGGAGTAGTGTCAGAGCCTGTCAACTTCTTTACCACCGAGAAGAGGGTGCGTGGGCAATTTTGGGCCTGCGTGACAGTGTCAGCAATGTAACTGGCTCTGTCCATTTTGCATAGTTTTTGATAATCCTTAAGGGTTCTTTTATAATCAACTTTGCGGGTAGGAGAGAAGGATTGCCTCCATTTCCTCTCAAGAGCTTTACACTTGGATTTAATGGCTTTGAGGTTATCCGTGAACCACGGTCCCGGAGGACGATGGGGGAGGGTATGTTTAGACACAAGAGGCAAACATGTATTTACAGCTGCGGTGAGTCGATTCGATACAGCCGGTTGAAGTAAAGGCAGTGGCAAATTTATGTCTGGCAAGTTCTTGGATAATAAGATGTTAAAGGCCTCTACATTCAGTTTGCCCCAACGTCTAAAACTTACATAAGAATTTGGAGAGACCCTGCTCTCAGTCCCAGAGGTCACCAGATTAAATTGAACCACAAAATGGTCCGACCATTCCAAGGAAAAAGCAGGAAGACTACAGTCAAAAGTGAGATTAGAGAGTACGGGGTCAAGTAAATGTCCTGCCATATGTGTGGGTCCTGAATTACATAAGGAGATATTCAGGGCCTCCAAATAAGACAGGAAGACACTGCTGACATTGCATTGAGAATTTTCTAAATGTAAATTAAGATCCCCAAGAATGGTAACATTAGTGTCTTTCAACAGGAGAGGTGCAATAAAATCAGAAAAGGAAGCTGCCCATAAACCTGGGTTCCCCGGGGGACAGTAGATCAGGAGGCCAGATAGGGTCAGCTGAGGGTTAACTGCTAGTTTGAACTGAGCGGCTTCGCAACCTTGGAGAGGAAGAGCCTCAAGTTTGCAGCAATAAAAGCTTTAAAAATCACCACAATACCTCCACCTTTTCCTATATCTCTGTCCTTCCTGACAATAACATAGTCAGGAGGGAGGGCGATAACGTCGGGTCCTGAACTGGCATGCAGCCATGTTTCAGTGAGAAACAGAGCGTCCGGTTTCTCCGCATTGAGAAAGTCAAAAATATTATCTTTATGTTTGGGGAGGGAACTACAGTTAATGCTCCAAAAACGAAGGTAATGGCGAGCAGGAGTTGGTACCATTTTACAACTCATTCCGCCCTGAAGACCTGCTCCAAGAACTGTCTTACTTTTGAGCATCACGCCTAGTGAAAACCCACAGTGAGGACATTTGAAGCCATGCATGGGAAAAACACATATCTTACACTTGAGAGAAAGACTATGTCTAAGTAGCTTTAAATCAGTGGCAGTGTAGCTTATCAATTTAGTGTTACTCACAAGATTTTGAACAGGGTCTCTTGCCGCTGGGAGTGGCAGGGCGCAGACGGACGCAGACGGGCTTCCCACTGGCGCGCTTCCGCTGGCATCTACCCTCTTAAATAGCAGGACAGAACAACTAGCGCGTCAACAAAAATGGCGCTCACCCGGAGCCTTCAAAAAGCGAAGGAGGACTACCGGTGAGACGTGAACCTCACAAGAGTAAAACAGTACAAGTACAAAGTAAGCAAATAGCAACAAGATGGTTACAAACACATTTATAACACTATTAAAAAAATTGTTAGAACGAAATATCTGGGTAGTGTGTAAAGGGAGATGAAGTACTCCCTATACTTTTTAAAGTGCGAGTATGCAGACGAAAGGCAGAGCAACCTGAACACAGCAAAATCAACAAGAGCAGCAGTTATAGTCTTGGATAGGAGTAGAATACTGAGCAAAGACAAAAAAAAAGTTACTTACCTGTACACAGTGGTTCTTCAGTATTGATATATTTTATAGATTCACATGCTTCAATCTTACCCATCGTCATGGTGGGAGTCTCACGGTAGCATAAGAAATAGCAGTAATACCTCATCACCATAGACCTCCATAGAACAGAAAACTCACTTAAGTAACTTTTCAGCCTCATTTTAAAACATCCAAACTTCAGCCAATCACAGCTGAGACCTCCTAGTTTCCTTCCCCACAGAGCCACCATACCTCAGGTAATTGGTGAGCTCAATCAGAGAGGAGGAAGGGTCGCATGTGACTTTATTAAAGATAAACACTGAAGAACCACAGTGTACAGGTAAGTAATTTGTTTTTCTCCATTATCGAATCTTATATAGATTTACATGCTTGAATCCGTCTAGTAAGCCGTAAAAAACACAATAAGTGAAAAAGAAAGGTGGTGGGCAGGCGAACCATCCCATCATTACGTAAACTTGTAGCATCAGAAATCAAGAAGAGAATAATAAGCATACAAATTTACAAAGCATGTAAAAAACATAGAAGGCTATAAGCCGCCTATCTTAGGCAAACAGACGTCAGAGTGTAGCTTGTCCAACAGTGATATCTGCCTTTTTCCAACCATCAAGGCAGTAATGCTTCATGAATGTGTGAGCGTTCGCCCACGTTGCCGCCCTCTAAATGTCCGCGAGTGATGCTACCGCAAACAGTACTGAGGAAGTCGCCACTTTCCTAGTAGAGTGAGCTTGTGCTTTCGCAAGAAGCGGACGGCCAGCTTTTTCATGACAGAAGGAAATCATGGAGGTGACCCAACAGCAATGCTGGCCCATGTCAAGGCTTGTCCTTTGCTGGGCGCCGAGAAATATTCGTAGCTGAGAGGATTTACGGAAGGTCTCCGTTCTTTGCAGATAAAACTTCAAACATTGTTTAATGTTCAGAGAATGCAACGCCCTTTCCGCTGCTAAGGATGGATCACAAAAGAATGTTGGTAAAACAATCGGTTCATTGAGGTGGTAAGTTGAAGGCACCTTAGGTATAAAAGAAGGGCTAGTGCGTAGGGTGACTCTGTCCGGCAAAAACTGCACATAGAGCTCCTTTATAGTGAGAGCTTGGATTTCACTGATACGTCTGGCTGACTTAGTGATGTAACTGGCTGATGTAACTGGACTGCTTGGACTACTAGGACCCCTGTAACCCGCAACGGAACATCAGTGGAGCACAGGTCGACAGGAGCTGACCACCGGAGTTACTCGCCTGAGGTGACCCGCCAGAACTTCGCCATCACCTGTACCAGACTTCGCGGCGGGGAATGCCTGGATCCCTGCTGCAGATGACGGTGAGACTCCGGACGGACGACTAACCCCTGCGACCCACAACGGAAAACTAGAGGAGCACATGACGACTGGACCGGACCACCGGGGGCTCGCCAGAAGTGACCCGCCAGTGTCTCGCCGTCGCCTGCATCGGATTGACCCCTGCGACCCACAACGGAAGACTAGAGGAGCACAGGACGACTGGACCGGACCACCGGGGGTTCGCCAGAAGTGACCCGCCAGTGTCTCGCCGTCGCCTGCATCGGACTGACCCCTGCGACCCACAACGGAAGACTAGAGGAGCACAGGACGACTGGACCGGGGGTTCGCCAGAAGTGACCCGCCAGTGTCTCGCCGTCGCCTGCATCGGACTGACCCCTGTGACCCACAACGGAAGACTAGAGGAGCACAGGACGACTGGACCGGGGGTTCGCCAGAAGTGACCCGCCAGTGTCTCGCCGTCGCCTGCATCGGACTGACCCCTGCGACCCACAACGGAAGACTAGAGGAGCACAGGACGACTGGACCGGGGGTTCGCCAGAAGTGACCCGCCAGTGTCTCGCCGTCGCCTGCATCAGACTCCGTAGCGGTGGATGCCTGGATCCCTGCCGCAGATGCCGGTGAGACTCCTATCATCGGTGAACGGTCTGGGTGATTGTTAGCTTGCGGCTAGACCCGCGTGGCTAGATCTGGATGCCTTCTTTTCGCGCCGGGGGCTGGGCTCATCGCAATCCCGGTGGTGCCCGGAGAGGGTAGCGACCTGCTGACATTGAGGGCTCGTCTCCCGTATGTCGGCTGTGCACTTGCCGCTCAGAGCTGCCGGAGTGGAACCCTGAGGCGGGCGGGACCCGGGGTGACGAAGGACGACTGGAGCTGGCCCCGCCGGAGCCTGGAGCCGGAGAATATTCGAAAGTGCGGTGCCGTCGCCCAGGGAGAGGCAAGAGAGAGCCCGGAGGCGGACGGAAAAGCGCGGAAAAACACACGGCATCGCTGCCTAGGGATCTGCTGAATCAAGCAATAGGTAAATACACAACAACGTCAACGCCTATCGAGGCGGGAGGAGACACAGCTCAGCTGCTTTGATCGGACACAATCATTACCCAACAACGGGCCAGAAAGGGATACACTATGCAGCGCTGCACTTAAACCCTCGGTATATGCAAAACGCTGCTTGCAACCTCAACGTAATTGCTGAGCAAATTGCACATTAAGGTATTTATTCACCCCACTCGCTTTTACACACTTTCTAAAACTTCCTTTGTTCAAAATGGCTGGGGGTAATAAAACTGTAGCCATAAATCCCCTCCTGTACCTCCGATGCTCACGAGGCCCGGCATCTTAACTCCTCCACACAAGACCACCAAAATAGAGATAAGACTCTCTCCCATCAAGCTAGGAACTGGCCTTGCTCAAACGGAAACTGAAACGGCCCTTCTCTGTTCTTCAAGCAACAACAACTAAAAGAGGACTATCATCTCCATCACCCCTACTTGGCGGCCATTTTAGACTGGTCTCTCTCTCTCTCCTTAGTGGCCATCTTGGACTAGTCATATGCACGATCTGACCATACCCAAAGAAGTGGCCTATCAGAATAATCTCAACTACCACATACTTCTCATAGCGCTGTTTCTAAACCGTCGTATGATTGTTGTTTATCCTTTATTGCGGTATTATACTGCTACTATAATGCACCGATCGCTACCTCACATATTCCTGGCTGCTCACTAGTGTCACCTTGACTCGGGTAACTTGTTGTTTGCACCTGTATTTTTTACCAGTATACCACTAATATTATACTTCCACTTCTTTCCTGCACATTTTCTACCCTGGTGGCCATCCTTAAATAGCTCACCACTGGGGGTGCCATTGTAGTCGAGTCACCCGCACCCACTGCCCATACTTTCTTCACTTAAGCTTATTGCCCCGCAACCCTTAAGGTCCCCACCTCTTCTACCCACGCCTCTTCACCATGGAACGCTTGGGCGAGCACACCTACAAAATCATCTACCCACCAGAGTTCACAAAAAAAAAACGCCAAACGCTACAAACACAATTTCCTAAAGGCACACCCCGAATTACCGTGTGTGGACACCTACTTTTCACTGATCAATGGAGCCACGAACAACGATATCATTTTCTACACTCCACGTAGAGCACAATGGAGGAAAGCGTTCCTCTCCACTCTCTCTATTCACACCACCAATAAATCCGCACATGGCATAATTCTTTCTATCACACCATCCCTAGTTTTCCCAGGCAGAGCCACAATCACCATCTACAACAATGGGACCATTCTACACAAAGGCAGTGATAGGAACCTTGACCGACTAGACAACCTATTCCCTACTTTCTTAGAACACATCACCAAACGGCAGACCTCCACTCCGCACACATCAAGCTGCACAACACCGCCCGACACCACTTTCAATATACACCGCCTTGCCCATTACAACAGCGGAATGACATACACCTCTCCCATCCCCTCAGTGTTATAGTTACTCACACACCCGACGTTCCCCCCCCACACCCCTCATCCACAGACGAAGATCATTCCCCCTCATACATCCAACATACCCCTACCCATCCTTCCCCCTACCTCACACCTCACACGAGTCGCGCTGAACGCACCAACGCCCGGAGTATAACTCCCCCCCCCCCCCCCCCCCCCGCGGCAGATCTTCCTCCCACTCTACCCCCCACCCACTCTCACCCCCCACTCCCCCACACTCACAACCAGCACCCTAGAACTCGCCTCCTCCCATACAATAACATCTCCCCTCCTCTCTCCCCCATACTCAGCCCCCACTTCCATCTTATCACCGCTATTGTCTGCGACCTTTACTCATCCCACAGCTCACCGGCGCCGCCTCCCACCGACGACCCCACCAGTACACCCTACCCTCCCCCCTCAACACCCACACCCCTCGCACACAAAATTTCGCACCCACTGAATGCCACCCCACCCACTTTTACCGCAGAGCCCTCCACTAACGCTAGCATACCCCACCTCGCCGCCCCAAATACGCCTCCCAACTCCCCTCTCGACCTCTCGCTCATGGCACACATCACAAACACTATCCCCAATACTCCTCTGGCATGATATTATCCACCCTCCTACAACTCAAAGACGAGCTCCGCACCATCAAAGAGCTCCTCTGCACACCCTCCAGACAACACCGACCCACAACGACCACCACCGTAGCCAACAAACGACACACTCGCCCCACAGTCCCTCGCACTCAATTCTCTCAGCAATGGCCCACTATCCCCGCCCGCAGCAACACCCACCGCCCCCCGGCGTGCCCTTAACTCCCTGTCGGACCGCGACTTATGCACCCTCCTTCGCTCATTTGGCCCAGGTCCGGTAAAACACAACGCCCACACACCTCCCCATACCCACAATTCTCACAAATCCCCTTAGGCACCCAACTCTAAGCAACAGAGTTTCTGTCCCAAACAACCTCAGAAAAGTCCCCCTATCTCTAGAACACTCGACCTCCATTCTCACCCCCAGACTCAAATGCATCCTTCTCAACTGCAGATCGGCCCAGAGACACTCCTCCGACATTGCAGATCTCGTCACATCAATGTATCTTGACCTAAACATTTTGACTGAAAAGTGGCTAACAGAAGCCTCCACGCCTATTATGGACATACTAGTTCCCCCCAATTACCACATCGTCAGACTCGACAGGACCGGCAAGACGGGCGGGGGAATCGCATGCATTTTTAAGAGCAATCTCTCCGTTACCAAAGTCACCCCCCCCCCCCTCACTTCCTGTGAACTCTTCTGCCTCGATATCTCCAGCGAGGGCAAACCAGTATGTGCTCTACATCTCATCTATCACACGCCTGGGGACAACCTCATCTTCACCCAACAACTCATGGACACTATCACTTCCAACGCTGGTCGGCAGATCACCCAAATCTACCTGGGTTACTTTAATCTCCACTGGAACGATCAGAAAGACGCAGTGGTGAATAGTCTCAAAACTTTCCTTAAAGCGCTTGACCTCACCCAAATATGCAACAGCCCAACACATGATAAAGGGTCAATACTCGATCTCATCATCGCCAAAGAGGACTCTACCCAACTGGGGGCAATCGAACCTTGTGACTGGTCAGATCACCACATCATCACCTTCTTTATCAATGAAAAAGTCAAACTTTCCCCGGCTCAACCCACCAAATCCAAGAAATGGATAAGGGACATGAAAAATCTTAACCCCAACTCCCTACCTCCCCACACCTACAGGCTCCTCCTTCCCCCTGCCGACGTCTCTGATGTTCAATCACTGACCGACCTCTACCTCGACTCTATGAACTCAATAATCAACAAAACCGCCCCACTGCAACTAAAGAGAGTCTCCACCAAGAGCTCGAACTCTTGGTATGACGGCAGACTTAATGAAGACAGGCGTGCTATGCGATCGGCAGAGCGCACTTGGAGAGCTGACCCCTCTTCACTACATCGCAAACTGCTCAAGAACAAGAGAAATGTCTACTTTAGGAAAATCAAGCGTGCAAAATCTGACTTCTTTAGCCTCCAGCTTGACCAAGCGAAAAACCGACCAAGAAAATTGTTCGAACTAGTCAAAAGTCAAACAAAGCCGCAACGCCTACAATCTAATAATACAACAAGCAATATCCCAAACAGCGAAGTCTTTTCTGCTTTCTTCAAGCTAAACACCGACAACATAAGAACTGATCTCCTCAATGATGTAAGCCAAAACCTTGGCTGCATCAGAATGGCTAACACTCAGCCTAAGAATAGCGCATCATGGACGCCCTTCGACACCTACTCTGAAGAAGCAATACACAGACTGCTCGGCACCTTGAAGCCTTCCAATCACCTCTCAGACCCCCTACCTGCTAATGCTGTAAAAGACTTCACCCCCATGCTCCTTCCACTCTGGACCAAAATCATTAACAGTTCCCTTCAACAAGGTCTCATCCCTGACGCTCTCAAGGTGGGACAAGTCACGCCCATACTCAAGAAACCTACAGCTCACCCGTCTGACCTAAACAATTACCGTCCCATCACAAACATCCCCACCTTGGCCAAACTGCTGGAAAAATGTGTACAACTCCAACTAACAAAACACATTGATAAGTTTGACCTCCTCAACCCTCATCAATCAGGCTTCCGAGCAAAACACAGCACGGAAACGGCCATGACTCACATAATTGATGACGCCCTCCAAATTCTTGATCGCAATGATTCATGCCTCCTCATCCTTCTCGACCTTTCATCAGCATTTGACACGGTCAAACATGAGAACCTCCTGGAGCTACTAAACACTAGAATGGGCTTATCCGGGACTGTTCTCAAATGGTTCACTTCCTTCCTTCATAATCGGTCTCAGAAGTTCAAGATCAATAATGAGCTGTCTTCGCCTGTGCCAGTCGACCTAGGAGTTCCACAAGGATCCTCACTTTCACCCACACTGTTCAATCTCATCATGGAGCCACTTGCCACCTTGCTCCAAGCATCCAATGTATACTTCCATATGTATGCTGATGACACTCAACTTTACCTAAAGGTACAATCCCCGGATATCAAACTCCTGAACTACACTCTTATAAAGACCCAATCGTGGTTGGCCGACAATCACCTCAAACTAAATGCTCTGAAAACTGAGTTCCTACCATCGTGGATTCTGCGAAATCCTTAGGGATCACACTTGACGTAAAGCTCAACTTGCAACAGCACATTAGCAAAGCAACGAAAGGAGCTAATTTCCAAATCAACACATTGAGGAAACTCAAACCCTTCCTCCCAGCCAAAGACTTCCAAAATGCTGTACAAGCCCTCGTCATCCCCCGCATAGACTATGGAATTGTGACACTCAGTGGTCTCCCCTAGCAACAACCGCACCCCTAAGAGCCTCCTTGAACGCTGCCGCGAGACTCATTACTGGTTCAAGAAAACACTCTCATATATCCCCTGACCTGAAATCCCTGAAATGGCTGCCCTTTGAAGCCAGAATACAACTGAAAATTGCTGTTATGACGCACTCGGCCGCACACCACAAGGCACCCAACTACCTCACACAAAAGGTGATTATATCAGGAGGATCGAGATCCAATAGAAGTACAAAATATCTACTCCTGAAACCCCGCAGATTCCGGAAGGAAAAAACGTACAAACGCTCCTTCTCAGGAATGGCACAGAGGATCTGGAATGCACTCCCTCCTGAAACCAGACTTATCTCCTCCTCGGCCCTCTTCAAGAAAGAGGTGAAAGCCATCCTTATGGCTAAGTACACCTGAACTGTATTGTTTGTTGATCAGAGACTCCGCACCACAATGGTACCTTTGGCTACCTGATTGTCTAATGTCAAATAATATCTTATTCTCACTAACCACCTATTAGACTATTCTCGTTAGTTTGCTGAAACTCGATGTCCCTACCCGTTATTCTTTGTAACTTTTAGATATTGTCATAAGCCAACCCTTTAGCCTAAGCTCTCCTGATTTCTATTGTAGTTGGATCAAAGACTAAGTATTGTCTTATATTATCGTTTACCTGATTGTTTATTGATATTTTATCAGCACATGACTGCTATCTGATCATGATATTGAACTTATACTGCACCTAACTTTATGTTGCGTCACCCTCCTGCTATCCTCACCCTTGTTTTCTGTAAAGCGCTCTGATATCTGCAAAGATCTTGTGCGCGCTATATAAAACTCTGAATAAATAGTAGTGGCCAAGAGGAAAGCGACTTTCCAAGAAATAAACTTTAATTCACATTTGTGTATTGGCTCAAAGGAAGGACACATCAGTTGTGACATAACTGTATTTAATTCCCACAAAACTGTAGGAGGCTTAACAGGCGGATAAACTCTAAAAAGTCCCTTCATAAATTCTTTGACAAGTTGGTTAGACCACAGAGAAGTTTGATTTGAGCGTTTTCTATACCTAGAAATTGAAGTAACGGGAACTCTTATGGAAGAGTGAGAAAGTCCTGTTTTTGCTAAGTGCAAGAGATAAGGTAGCACCTGCTCCGGAGATAAAGAGAATGGATGCAATGCTTGCGAGATACACCAAGCACAGAATCTCTTCCAATTAGTTGTGTAACATTTGAACGAAGACGGAGCTCGAGACTTCAGTAGTATTTTAGTACACCCCTTGGAAAGCCTCAAATCCCTAAATTCAATGTGGTGAGGAGCCAAGCCGACAAATGGAGAGGGAATTTGTGGATTAACCACTTGGCCCTGATTCATGTAGAGAAGATCCTCCTTTGGAGTGAAGAGAATAAAAGCACAGTCTGATGGGAGATGCAGCTCAGTGTACCAGAACTGTCTTGCCCAACCTGGAGCAATGAGAATTATCTGACAAGGCTCTTGCTTCACTTTTTGAAGTACTCGAGGAGTGAGTGGAAAAGGGGGAAAAGCATAGGCAAACATTCCCGTCCAAGGAAATTGGAAGGCATCTCCCCATGAATTTTGATGAGAATATCTGCTTACAAAAAGAGGACACTTAGTTGAGGAACGTAGCGAACAGATCTAATGTTGGGTAACCCCAGGATTGAAATAAACCTCTTTCAAATGTTGGTCGTTAAGTTCCCATTCGTGGCACTGTTTGGAGGGCCTGCTGAGAGAGTCGGGCTACTCGTTGTGTATCCCTAGGACGTGCTCTACTCGCAAGAACATGTGGTTGGCAAGGAGCCATTCCCAGATCTGCTGAGCAAGAAGGGAATGCGTTCGAGATCTCGTTCCGCCTTGCTTACGGAGGTAAAACATTATTGCAGTATTGTTCGTCCTGACTAGCACTGGCGCACCTTTAATCCGAGCCTTCAGACCTAAAAACACTGCTTTGAGCTCCAGAATGTTTATATGACCCTCCGTTTCCTGTTTGGAACACTTGCGGTGAGCCTGTAATTCTTGAAGGTGAGCCCCTCATCCATCCATCCATCAACGCATCCAAGGTCATCACCAGTTGTGGTACAGAGTGAATGAAAGACAGATCTTGCAACAGGTTGTCCTTGACCATCCTCCAGGCCATAGTAGCCGTCATTGAAGTTGAAATGCAAACCTTGTCATTGAAAGAGCCTTGAGACTGAACCCACTGCACATTGAGTTGTTCCTGCAGCTGTGGCATGCAAAGTCGGCAATTGGGAATGAGTGGGAAGCAAGAGGATATCATCCCCAGCATGGACTTGTACTGCCTCAAGAAACAAACCTTTTTGTTCAAAGAAGCCTTGTTTTATCCATAATCCACATTATTCATTCCTGAGTGGGAAAGCCTTGCCCAGCTATTTGTCAACACGTGCACCCAGAAAGACCAACGATTTGGCTGGGATAATGGATGATTTTTAACTGAGAGGAGACAGAGAACAGATGTAGGAGCTGAAGAGGTTTTTGAAGCCTATGACTGAGGTTTCTTGTGGTGTTTAGTCTCAGATCTGTTCTGGGACTTAGATCTCTTTGAGTCCCCATGATGTGGATAGGGACTGCCTCCTTTCTTTTCTTTGAGGAATTACACTCTGGTGACTGCTGATGTAGTCCCTGTGGTAATAGAAGCTTTTGTACTGCTATGGCTCTGTTGCTGCTGCCCATGCCAGGCTGACAGAAGGGGTCAAGGATTTGGTTAGAGCTTTGGTATCGGTTGTCCATGCTGTTCTGGCAGCTGTTACTGTTGTTGTTGTCTCTGCCATGGTGGCAGGTGTGGCTGTTTCTGTGGTCACTGTTTTTGCTCTGGTCATGTCTGTCACAACTGCTGTTGCTGCTGCAGTGATCCCTGATAAGATGGTAGATGTGTGAGTCGATGTACTTTCTGCTGTGGATGCGTGTCATTGGTGCAGGGACTTTAGGACATCATTCCTGTCAGGGAAGCTCTACAGTATAATGGCAGAGGACGTACTGTTTAGCTCCCTCACCAATGCAGAAACAAAAGGAAAAGTGTAGAATTGCTCACCTCAACAAAAAGTGCATCCCAATATTCTTTTTAGTTTCATACAAGTTATGGTATTCATCTGAAATACAATTAAGATAAACTGAAAAAAATGGTCATTGCCAATCATACCACTATATAAACAATAATCAACAATCAATAAATTACCAACTTCCCTGTGGCGCATGCAAGATGATGAAATATTACTGTGTGCGAGCACTAATTTCTCTTACACGCCAGCAAACCAGACTTGTGTACCAGCTCCAAAATAGATGCCAAACCCTGCCTGGCTACTGCTGTCCAGACAATTGCAAAGACCCAACTTGTCCAGAAGCTGTGCATCCTCCTAAAGTTCAGGAAGACTGTCCATAGCTTTAACAACGTTGCAGCATCTGCCTTGGGTAGTTCGAGCCACTCCCCAGCAGCTGCAGGCACTGACCACAATTGTCCGGTACACCCTTTTGCTGACCACCGGGTTCACTGAGGAAGCATCTCACCAGGAAGATGGGGGTCAGTCCCGTCTCTCCAGCTAGTTTCGAGATGCTAGAACCTCCAGGGGCATCCCAGCACCAATACCCTACCAGAGCATTTGCCACAACCAAGGCTTGTTGAGTGTCCAGCCGGACACGACCACAGCCAACCTGCCGACTAGGGACGTGAGGATCAACGACGCCCTGCTATTCTGTTTTCTTCCCCTCTCCAGGTCACCCAATTAAATTGAGAGCCACCAACACTAGCGACATGCCAGACAAAACACATCTGCACACCAGGGCCCCACAGCCAGAGTTCACGTAAACAGTGCCTCCTTGCCCCAGAGACCATCAAGAGCCGAGCCCTCATTTCGGTTCTGCTGGACTTGTCACTAAGCCTCAACTTGCAGCCTTTCTTTTACAGGTACCCTTCAATTGACTTTAACATATAGAGCTTGAGGCTACCAACGCTACCAGCACCTCTGCACCCAGACTCACCAGGACAGGTTAAACCAAACTGCTAGTGGTTTCTTGGACTTTGGCCCATAAGCACCTTAAGTCCCAAAAGGCACTCTCCAGAAACGCTCGCAAGTATATGTATACAGTGTATGTTTTTCCCATAGAACAACATTACTGCCTTCGAGGCTCATAACTAAAAAAAAAGGTTATTTGAGCATTTTACTGTTTTACTGTCAAATCCTATCTCCAAAAGTACTTACCTGATTCCGATGATCTTGGCATCTAAAATTATATAAAAATTGGAGTTAGTTTTCTAAATTGGTCTCAGATTTCCTTATTGAGTCTGCGTCTCATTAATAGTCTGCGGGTACAACAAATGCTTAACACTACTCTCTGATAAGCCTAAACTGCTCGACCACACTACCACAAATAGATCACTTGAGATTATTCATTTAAGCCCTGTAAACCAAGAAGGGTTGGCTGTACTTTTTGCAAGGAGTGCCCCAACATTGGCAAAACCCCATAAAAAGCCAGCTTCCTACACTACTCAGATCAGTTTTAAAATATTTTGGAAATGCAATAATTTCATCACCATTTATTAGATTTGCATTTTATGAAAATATAGACCTTATACTCCAGACTACCTGCTTTTCAACTCAATCCACTAAAGAAAATCAGGCAATTTTCTATAAAAAATACCTTATGTCCCTGCATAGCAGAATTATTTTTTTTAAATAAATATGCAACTTTGGCTACTAACCAACATCTTCTCCTTTTCAATGAGTATTCTCTTGTACTAATACCCTGTACGAATGGTATTATACCTCACATGTGCATGTGCTACCATCACATGCCAGAGATACACACTACATGCTGGTGTGGTTATCGGACACAAAGGATGTCTATTTTGTTCTAGAGATACCTATCAGAAGTCCTGTGTTAGATCCTGCATTATTAGTTTGAGGCAGGCTATTAAATTTGAAATTCCAGGCCTTGTAAGGAAAGAATAGTTTCAATGAGAAACTGTGGGCGTAACCCCTGGTAGTGTCAGGCTTTTCAACGAAGGAATCAGTGTTCAGTATTTAATGACCACCAAATTAACATAAACAAAGTCACACAATTTCTGATAGCATATTTGTACACATTTTACAATCCACCTTGCAATTCCAGCTTTAGAGATGGGGTTGCCCTTATGTGGTGGAGAGAAAACTACAAACAATTGCTTTGTTTTGCGAAAGGATTTGGTCCCATCTATATAATAGAGAAGAGCTCTTTTAACCCCTTCCATGCTGATGACGGAACGGTTCCGTCATCAGCGTCGGTTGAGCTGTGCTGATGACGGAACCGTTCCGTCATGACTCCGCCCGCGCAAGGCAGAGTCAGCACAGGCGGGGAATACGCCTCGCACGAAAGGGGTTAACGTCTAGTGGTGTAGAGCTCTTTCTGCTACAGAGCCTGGGTTTTGGAAAAACACCGGTAACTCTACAAATTGGTTTAAATGAAACGGAGTAATGACTTTTGGAAGGAATTTAGGATTTGTTCTGAGAACCACTTAATTACGGTTTAATTGTAAAAATGGTTCTTGTATAGTGAAAGCTTGAATCTCACTAACTCTCCTAAGAGAGGTAATAGCTAATATAAAAGCTGTTTTCCATGTGAGGAATTGCAGTTCACATTTGTGTAGAGGTTCAAAAGGTAGTCCCATGAGCCTTGTAAGAACAATGTTTAGGTTCCACACTGGAGAGGGTGGTAACCTGGGAAGAATAATTCTTTTTAATCCTTCCATAAATGCTTTAAGAGCAGGCACTCTAATTAAAGACAGATGTTGTCTATTTTGTAAATATGCTGCAATTGCTGCCAGATGTAGGCATATAGATGAATATGCCAAGTTACATCTTTGTAAATGTAGAAGGTAGCAAATGATATTTTGGATGGAAGCATCTACGGGATCAATTTAGTTATTGTTGCAGTAAATGGCAAATCTTTTCCATTTAGCAGCATAGCAAGTTCTAGTAGTAGGTCTTCTGGCTTCTTTAATGATATTCATACAGTCTGGTGGTAGGTTAGGATAACCAAACTCTAAGACCTCGTGGAGCCAGATCGCCAGATTCAGTTGGCTTGGGTCTGGATGTCGGATATCTCCATGGTTCTGCGTTAGCAGGGATGGTGTCAGACGTAGTTTTTGGTGTGGAACTAGGGATAGTTCTAGCAGTGTTGTATACCACGGTTGGCGTGCCCATGTGGGAGCTACTAAAATCAGTTTGATTGACTGTTGACATAGCTTGCGCACTATTAGTGGTATTAGTGATAGTGGCGGAAAAATGTACGCAAATCTGCCTGACCAGTTCATCCATATCGCATTGCCCTTGGACAGCGGGTGTGGGAACCTGGCGGCGGAGGTTGGGCATTTTGCGTTTTCATGTGTGGCGAACAGATCTATGTCTGGATGACCCCCACTTGTGAAAGAATGGTAGAAGAAATTGCGGGTGTAGTTCCTATTCGTGAATTTGTTGAGTCTGTCGACTTAACAGATCTGCTATCTGATTGTGAACTCCTGGAAGGTGTTCTGCTAACAGATATATGTTTTGTGGAATGGCCCATCTCCAAATGTTCTGTGCAAGCTGGGACAGCTGTAGAGAGTGTGTCCCCCCTGTTTTTGTATAAAGTACATGGCTGTCATGTTGTCCGTCTGGATTAAGAAGGCTTGGTTTTGTACTTGTACTTGGAATGTTTTGAGCGCTACGAATATTGCTAGCAGCTCTAGGTGGTTGATATGGAACGATCTTTATTGAATGGTCCATTGCCCTTGAGTTGTATGATGTAGGAGATGGGCTCCCCATCCTGTGAGAGATGAGTCTGCTGGAAGTATTATTTGTGGAACAGGTTCGAGGAACGGCCACCCTTTTGTCAAGCTTTTGGTGTTCCACCACTGCAGAGAGCGATGTGGGCGGCTGTCTACCAGCACCAGGTCTGTTAGTTTTCCTTGAGCCTGATTCCACTGTTGTGCTAGACATTCCTGTAACTGACGTATTTGCAGTCTTGCATATGGTACAATAAAGATGCAAGATGCCACCATGCCTATTAGTCTCATGAACACTCTGACTGGGAGAGAGTGTTGATGTTGAAACTTTGTGACTAAGGCTTGAATGCTATGTATCCTTGCTGGACTGGTATACGCTGGAGCTGTAGATGTGTTTATTGTAGCCCCTAAATATTGATGTACATGAGAGAGCTGTAGGTGCGACTTGGAGTAGTTGATTGTGAACCCTAAGTCGTGCAATGTTTGAATTTTCTGATGTGTGTGTTGGACACACTGATTGAACCACTTGGCTTTTATGAGCCAATCGACTAGATATGGGAAGACATGTATCTGTTGTCTTCTGAGATGTGCTGCTAGACACTTTGTGAACACTCTTGGTGCAGTTGTTACCCCGAATGGAAGGGCTTTGAATTGATAATGCTGTCCTTCCAGTACAAACATCAGATACTTCCTGTGAGAAGGATTTATGAGATTGTGGAAGTAGGAGTCCTTTAGATCTAGTATTGTAAGGAAGTCGCCTTGTTGCAGCAATGGGAGCACTTGTTGTAAAGTGATCATATGAACATGATCTGAGTGTATATATTGATTGAAGGGCCTGAGGTCGAGAATTGGTCTCAGTGTCCCGTCCTTTTTGGGTATTAGAAAATACAGCAAATAAACCCCTGATCATTGATGTTGTAAAGGAACTATTTCTATTGCGTCCTTTTGAAGAAGTGATAGGACTTCTTGTCTTAGCAGTATAAGATGTTCTGCAGACATTGGACGATGCCTGGGTGGTATGTGTGTAGGGGTAGCTGTAAGTTCGAGGCAGTAGCCATACTGTATAATTTGTCTTACCCACTTGTCTGTTGTGATGGAATTCCAGACAGGTGGGAACTGTGTTAGTCAGCCCCCCACAGGAGTGGAGTGCTGTTGGGGGAGCAGAGGGAAGTCACTGTTTTGTGGTGGAAGAGGTTTGATTAGAAATGCGTTACTTACCTGTAACCGCAGTTATCCAGTATTGGTGTCTTTCATAGATTCACATGCCTGAATCATTCCCCGTCGCCGAGACGGGAGCCTCCGGTACATAAAAAAGTAATGTCCTAAGGACATACATAGAGAATATAGGCCGAAGGGCCTCCCCTTTGGGGCCTTTCCACGTCCTTATGTAAAAAGGACCGAACTCTCATCGTTAGCCAATCAGCTCCGACCTCCCTCTAGAACCTTCCCGGGAGGAGCCTCAGTCCCTCAGATTTTCGTACGCACCCAGATAGGGTGTCGCAATGTAGACATAGAGGTACGTGAGTCCTTACCGGGGAGGCGGGAGGGTTGCATGTGAATCTATGAAAGACACCAATACTGGATAACTGCTGTTACAGGTAAGTAACGCATTTCTTATCCAGTATTTGGGTGTCTTTCATAGATTCACATGCCTGAATCAGAGTAGCCAGCAGTTATACATGCATAGTGGTAAAGCACATTCTCACAACCAGCAGGCCTGCATAAATTACAGACAACGTGAGAGAAACATGGCAATATACAGTCATGCATATAGCAGAAAAAACCCATGAAGAATGTGCATACCTGGATGGCGGGACGAGGTAAGGCTCACCTTATTGGAAGAGATGGCGCAGCACCGCTTGTCCCACTGCAGCGTCCTTCTGCAGTTCGATGTCCAGGCAGTAGTGCCTGGAAAAGGTGTGCGGGGACTTCCAGGTCGCCGCTCGGCAGATGTCCAGGATCGTCACTCCAGCGAAGAGCGCCGCTGACGTTGACATCGCTCTGGTAGAGTGGGCAGCCACTCGGTCCGTCAAAGGCCGTCCGGCCTGATCATGGCAGAAAGCAATCGCTGAAGAAATCCAGCGGGAGATGCTCTGTTTTGTCAAGGGCAAACCCATGCGCGGGTTGCTGTAGGCTACAAAGAGTTGAGAAGACTTCCTGACCTCTTTGGTCCTATCCAAGTAGAATTTGAGACATCTTTTAAGGTCCAAGGAATGCAGCGCCCTTTCTGCCGCTGTGGAAGGGTTCGCAAAAAATGACTTGAGGACAATTGGTTCGTTCCGATGAAAGTCTGACGGCACTTTAGGAATGAATTTAGGGTTGGGCCTGAGTACCACTCGGTCGTGCCTGAATTGGAGATACGGTTCCTGAATAGACAGCGCTTGAAGTTCGCTGACTCGTCTGGCCGACGTCAGGGCGAGCAGGAGTGCCGTCTTCCATGAGAGATGTTTGAGAGTGGCCCGGTGTATGGGCTCGAAAGGGTGTTTCATTAGTTGGTTGAGCACCAAGTTCAATTGCCAGGTCGGAGGGACTTTCCGAGGCCTCGGAAAGGATCTGTAGAGCCCTTTCAGAAATTGCTTTATCAGTCGACTGGACCATAGGGAAGGTCCAGATGAGGTCCTGGTGAATCTAGATATCGCAGCCAGATGAACCTTAATGGAGGCGTGAGCCAGCCCCGATTGAGCCAGGTTGAGGAGGTATGGTAGCAGCTGTACTGGGGTGACCCGGAGAGGGTGTAAGCCTTGTTCCGAACACCACAAGCAGAACCTCTTCCACTTCAGCGAGTAGGTCTTGTTCGTGCTGCCCGCCCTCGCTTTGGCTAGTACGGCCCTGCAGTCCTGCGGGATCTCTAGGTCTCCGAACTCTCGGTGCTCAGGAGCCAGGCCGATAATTTGAGCGAACGGAGGTTCGGGTGGTGTACCTGGCCTCCGGACATCGTTAAGAGGTTCGGGTGTTGTCGCAGGTGAATCGGGGGCTTGATGGAAAGGCGAAGCAGGTCCGAGAACCAGTGTTGTCTCGGCCAGTACGGAGCAATCAGGATCAGGGTGCACGGCTCCGTCTTCATCTTCCGGAGGTTCCTCGGTATCATCGGGAACGGAGGAAAAGCGTACGCAAACACGCTGAACCAGCCGATGGAAAAAGCATTTCCCAGCGACCCCCGTTGGGGATGCCAGCTTGCGTAGCTTGGGCATTTGGCGTTCCCTGCCGTCGCGAAGAGATCGATCCTCGGGGTCCCCCGTTGCGAGAAGACGTGGGCCACCGTGTCGCCGTTCAGCTCCCATTCGTGGGAGAGAGAGGTCTGTCTGCTGAGGGCGTCCGCGATAGTGTTGTCCTTCCCGGGAACGTACTCCGCTTTGAGGGAGAGCCCGTGTGCCACCAACCAGTTCCAGATTTTCTGCGATTCTCTTGAGAGAGAGAGAGATTGCGTTCCCCCTTGTTTGTTCAGGTAGTGCATCGTCGTGGTGTTGTCCGTTTTGACGAGCACCGGGGAAGTTCCGATACGTGGCAGGAATGCTTGCAGAGCCAGATACACTGCCCTCAGTTCCAAGAGGTTGATGTGTAGTTGTTTCTCTTGGGCGTCCCATTTGCCGCTGACTCGAAGGTCCAACAGAACCGCGCCCCAGCCTTCCAGTGAGGCATCTGTCGTGATGACCAGAGGTGCCGGCGGCAGGAGGAACTGCAAGCCGGCCGTCAGGTGTGTCCGGTTTCTCCACCACAGAAGGGCCTTTGTGATGGCCGGTGTGATTGTGATAATGTCCTCGAAGGAGCCGGAACTCTGTTTCCATTGTCTCGCCAGCGCCTCCTGCAGGGGACGCATGCGGAGCCTGCAGTGTGGTATGAGGAGAATGCAGGAGGACATCATCCCTAGCAAGGAGGTGAATGTCCGGACTTTGATGCAAGACTTCTTGGCCACAGCCGCGGCCAGAGACAGTATTTTGTTGGTCCGGTCCTCCGAGGGGAAAGCCTTTGCGCGCTTCGTGTCCAAGGTAGCCCCTAGGAAGGTGATCCTCGTTGATGGAGTAGTGCAGGATTTTTTGAGGTTGATCGTCAGACCCAGCTGTTGAAAAAGAGCGCTGCAGGCGTTGGAGGAAGCAGTCGCGCCCTCCGGGGAAGGCGCCTTCACCAGCCAGTCGTCCAGGTAGGGGAATACCTGGTGACCCCTTTGTCGCAGGAAGGCTGCCACCGGCGCCAAGCACTTCGTGAAGATACGTGGTGCAGATTTGAGGCCGAATGGCAAGACCTTGAACTGGTAATGTCTGCCTGCTATTTCGAACCGTAGGTACCTCCTGTGCCGTATGAGGATGGGGATATGGTAGTAGGCGTCCTGTAAGTCCAGGGAGACCATCGAGTCTCCTCTTTCCAGCGCCCCCAGGATCTCCTGGATTGTGACCATCCGGAAGGATTGACTCCGCAGGAAGGCGTTGAGCGCCCGGAGGTCTAAGATCGGCCTCCATTTGTCCCCTTTCTGTTGGACTAGGAAGAAGTGGGAATAAAAACCCTTCCCCTTCTGGGACTCTGGGACTCTTTCGATGGCTCCTTTGACCAACATGGCGGATACTTCCTTGAGAAGGAGGTGCAGGTGTTTGTGAGCACGCTTCAGCGGAGGAGTGTTGGGAGGGGTGTTGACCATTTCGAGGGAATGTCCAAATTGAATTATCTGTAGTACCCACCGATCCGTAGCGATTTTTCGCCAATTTTGGAGGAAGTGGGTCAGTTTTCCCCCAATTCGAAAGGATTGAGATGGTGGTGGGACTGGCTGGAGTAAATGGTCACTGGCGGCCGCCAGTGCCCTTCTTGGCGGATTTGCCTCTGAAGGACGACCTCCCATAGGACGACTGTCGGGTCTGTTGCTTGTGCTGGGGCTGGTTCCTGTTGCCGTAGGAGTAAGAGGACCGATTTTGGTAGGAACCTCTGTAGGAGTACTGACCTCTGGAGCGGCCCCCCCGAAAGGACTGGTTCCGGGACTGGAGGGAGCCCAGAGCCCTCGCCGTATCGGTATCTTTCTTGATGGCCTGGAGTGCTTCGTCTATCTTCTCCCCAAAGAGAAATTGACCATCGAACGGCATGTCCAGCACCTTAGATTGGACCTCTTGTCGAAAGGACGTTGCTTTGAGCCAGCCTTGGCGGCGGAGCACGGCAGCCCCGGCCAACTGGCGGAATCCCGTCATGGCTGCGTCGATGGCGCAGTCGATGATTTCAGCCGCGGAGTTTTGTCCTTCCGCTAGGAGAGCTTTCACTTCGTCCTGGACCGTGGATGGCAGACCTTGCAGATAGGGGGCTATGTCTTCCCATAGCTGGCGGTTGTAGCGCCCAAGTAGGGCGATGGAATTCGCCACCTTGATGGTCATGGCGGACGTGGTAGAGAACCGTTTGCCTATGGTGTCCAGTTTCCTTCCTTCCTTGTCTGGGGGTGCGGACAGCGGCGAGGAGGGGTTGCGGGATTGCTTTTGGGCCGCCTGAGTCACAACCGAGTCCGGTTTGGGGTGGCCGGTCAGGCAGGCTGGCGCGGTGATCGGTGCCTTATATTTTTTGTCTAGGCGCGGAACCACCGCAGGCACCGAGGCAGGCGTAAGCATCAGCTTCTTGCCCTGTTCCCACAGAAAGTCTATAAGTGGAATAGACTTGGCCAATTTCTGGCTGTGCTCCTTGAAATCATGGAGGAAGCATTCCGTTTCCGTGGATTCCACCGCCATGTGAAACCTCTTTGCTGCCCTGTCCACCAGTTTGTGGAAACCCCCAACGTCCGCCGTCTCAGATTGGCGCGGTCGCGGGGATGCCGGGGTAGACGAATGGTGTGATGACGCAGCATCGGCATCGTCGTCTCTGTGGTCCGAGTCAACGTCTTGCACTTCGCCTTCCTCCAAGTCCGTCTCCTCCTCCTCGCCTTCCGAGGAGTCCTCCACCTGAGGCTGGGGCCGAGTGCGAGGCTGGGGTTGGTTCCGAGGACGGGCCTGGAGAGCGGAAGGGCGCGAGGCCGACGGTTGCGCTGGGGTGACCGGCACCTGGGTTCCGCTGTCGGCATCCGGGAACCGTTGTTTATAGTCCTGCACCAGGGAGCGCAAATCGTTGACCAGAGACAGGGGCAAACAGATCATCGGGGTGTTCTCCGTGTTGACGTTCATGGAGCGTTCCTGATCCATAACTTCGTCCTGGTCCTCGTGAACGTCCTGGTTTTCCTCGTCGGACTCCTCACTCTGCAGTGTCACCTGCTCTTGCTCGGGTGCCAACCCTACCGTTGGGGGAACCGAGGAGGTTGGAATCGAGTGAATGGAGACTTCGACTAATCTAGATTCTTTCCAAGATGGCGCCGGTTCCGACGACGTGCGTGAAGATGGCGCGCCCGCCGTGTGTGTTGGTGACTTGAATGCCTCCGTTAGTGTCGATGGCATCAAATTCTGCGGGGATAAGTGAATCGCCGACTTACTGGTGGTAGAGCCTTCGACTTGAGATTTCTTGGGTGAAGGCGGACCCTTTGAACTTGACCTCGACCGTTTAGGTGACGATCCTTCGGTATGAGATGTCTTCGGCGAAGGCGTACCTTTAGATTTGGACCTCTTAGGTGACGATGACGCAGATAGTGGCGATGGTCCGGTATTAGTCTTGGACGAAGGCTTCGGAGGAATGGTCGAGGAGACCGGTGCGCCTGAGGACGCAGTGGTGGTCGTTGTGGCCGTCGCGGAGGGCGATGAGGCCGTAGTGGTCGACACAGTGGTCGAGACCGAGGTGGTCCGCTTAGTAGATGGAGCGGGTTTCTTGAACCTCTGGCCGTCCTTAACAGACACGGAGGAGGTGGTGGAACGTGCCTCCGAAGGTTTCCTGTGCGCCTTCTTAGGAGGAGTGTCTGTCTCTCCAGGGGACTGCACCCTGGGTCTCTTCTTGGAGACTTTGGAGGTCACGGAGACACTACCCTCGGAAGATTCCAGAGTGTCTCGGACCTTAAGCCTGTCGAGCCATTCGAGAAGGCGAGCCTCTCTTTCCTTAACAGTCTTCTTTGGGAAGGCTCTACACACCCTACACTTGTCAGGGACGTGGTCAGGGTACAGGCAATATAAGCACAGATCGTGCTTGTCCTCCGCTTGAATCCGCTGCTTGCCGCAGGAGGAACAGGCCCTGAGAAGGGCTTTCTTTTGCGAGTCCGCCATGGATGAAGCCTTCTTATTGGATTCCGACATGGGAGACAGTAGTCGAAGATAGGATATGTATTCTGTTTGTACAAAGTGTACTTCCAGCGAAGTTTGAGACTTCGAAGCAAGAAAAACCTGAAGAGCTCAGGTTGGAGACTCCCTAGCACAACGTGCGGTAGAAAATCTGAGGGATTGAGGCTCCTCCCGGGAAGGTTCTAGAGGGAGGTCGGAGCTGATTGGCTAACGATGAGAGTTCGGTCCTTTTTACATAAGGACGTGGAAAGGCCCCAAAGGGGAGGCCCTTCGGCCTATATTCTCTATGTATGTCCTTAGGACATTACTTTTTTATGTACCGGAGGCTCCCGTCTCGGCGACGGGGAATGATTCAGGCATGTGAATCTATGAAAGACACCCAAATACTGGATAATTGTTGTTACCTCGACCTCTTCCTTTATGGTTGTTGCCTCTATAGCCTCCTCTAAAATATCCTTTACTGGAGGATGTCTGAATTGGATTTGAAGGAAGATGCTCCAGTCTGTTTGGAGCCTCCTCTATAGAAGGAACGACGAAAGGAGCCTCTAGCTTGTGTGGATTGCAAAGCTCCCATTGATTTGACTGTATCAGTGTGTCTTCATTTTCTCGAGTGCTGGTCTACCTCTGGCCCAAACAATTGATGTTGGTTTAATGGCGGATTTAAGATGGTAGTTTGCACTTCCTGCTTAAATCCTGAAATGCGTAGCCACGCATGCCGTCTAAGTAGGACACTAGTGTTAACAGCTCTAGATGCAGTGCCTGCTACATCAAGTGCACACTTGATTGAGGCATTTGAAATTAACTTGCCTTCTTGTATAAGGTTGTGGCCTGCGTCTTATATTGGTCAGGTAGATGTTGCAGTAATGTCTCTAACTGATCATAGTGAGCCCTGTCATATCTTGCAAAGAGGGCTTGTGTGTTAGCAATACGCCATGTATTGGTAGCTTGTGCAGCTGTCCTTTTGCCTGAAGCATCTATTCCCTTAGATTCTTTATCAGGGGGTGTTGCTTCACCTGATGTCTGTGAGTTTGCTCTTTTTCTAGCATTTTACACGACTAGGGAATCTAAGGGTAGCTGTCCTTTAATGTAGGCAGGATCCCCAGGAGCAGGCCTGTACTTTTTCTCAATTCTAGGGTTTAGAATCCTAGCATGTATAGGATCTTTAAATACTTCTGGAGCATGTTTGATGACCCCTTTAATCACAGGAAGAATTTGAACAGACCTTTGTGATTGTTCAAATGTATCTAATAAAAAGTCTTCCTCTGCCTCATCTGAATGCATGGTGACCCCATGATAGATGGCAGCCCTATTCAGTAAGTGCCCAAAACCAATGTTGCCTTCTGGGGGAGAAGGTTTTGATGGATATGAATGTAGGTCAGGAATATCTGGCACATCTTGTGGGTTTGGGTACTCCCAATCTGGATCATCAACAGGGTAGGGAAAAGGCTCATCTGGGTCTACCCCTCCCCTATGCTATACTCATCATCATTTGGAGGTGTATCTGGTGAAGAATGAGGAGGAGAGTTTTCAGGAGAATTTTGAGGTGAAATGTTAAGAGGAACAGGAGATGAAGGAGAAGGAAGCATAGGAGAAGAAGGGTGCATAGGAGATGAGGCAGAGTCCTTCTTAACAGGCACTGCAGGTGTAGGTGCTGTGTCTGATTTCCTCTTCCTGTGTGGTGTAGTGGATACATGACCTGTCTTTGGGTCAATGTAGATCTTCTTTTATAGAGGATCAGGTTGGAAAAGGTCTTCTCCTTGCGGAACCTTTGCCTGCGCCGATTTTTTCAGTTCCGGGTGTGGTTGCTGCTTGTCTTTAGCCTTAGGAGTTGTTACTGTATCCTTTGGAATAGATTTCGGCACCAAAGGTATTGTTTTCGGAGTTGTAGGCTGTTTCGAGGGCTTGAGGGCATCGGAATCAGGCCTTGTAGGTTTCGGTACCGAAGAGAATGGCTTCGGAGTGGAAGCTGGTCTCGTCGACCTCGAGGCGTCAGACGCTGGCTTCATAGTTTTATCTTTAGAAGTCGACTGTTTCGGAGCCGGGACTTCTTTCGGTTTCAGTGCCGAGGGAGCTGGTGGGATCGGCACTTGCGGCTTGCTCGGTAAGGAGTTACCGGAAGGCTTGAGTATTTTCTTCGGAGCCGGGCTCAATGGCGGGGCTTTTGAAGTGTTTTTTCGGTCGCGACTGGGCCCCGGAGGCCGAGTGTTGAGCTTTGCCTTCGATTTGGTTGGTGGGTATGGGGCAGGGGCAGTAGTACTCACGCACTGACCCGATGGTATGGATTCATCGGAGTCGTCTGCCCTGGATACGATTTGGAGATCGTCTGAATCTTCTTCAGGAACAAGCGGAACTTCTTCTTCGAAGATATCCACCGGTTCTGGAGCCGATCGCTGCATGTCGTGTCGACGGGCCCTCCGATCTCGAATGGTCTTCTTGGATCGAAAGGACGCACAGACTGTACAGCTGGATTCGTCGTGTTCTGGCGATAAGCACAGGTTACATACCTCGTGATGGTCACTGTGTGGAAACTTTGCTCCACACTTGGGGCATCTTTTGAACGGCGTCCTTTCCATGAAGTGTAGGCCTCACGGCGTGGATAGGCCCAACGGCCAGCGTAGACGACCGGAATCGAGCTGAGGGAGTCGAGACTACGTTTGTCGATATCGAAAGTAGTTTGGTGAAGTTTGAATATGTTTTTACGCGACGAAGATTTCGAACCGGAGCGGAAAAGTTTCATCCGAACCCAGTGGCGGAAAAAACCAATCTAAGGATGGAGCCGATGCCCATGCGCACTATTGTCCAAGGCAGGAGTCACCTACCTCGTGACTACATAAGACTTCTTCCAAGACGACAACAACATGCAATCATCCAAGCCCAACACCAGGTGGCAATCTAATGCTAAGTGTAGAATCTGCAGCTCAGAAGCCTCGAACATATAGGTTTCCTATATCAAGGGTCACTGCACTTAAAACCTATAAGTCACCCCTATAGCAGGCCTTTGCCATACTGAAGGCAGGGTGCTTGGTTGTGAGAGGGAGCCCCTGAATGAGCAGGACACTCCTGCAGCCTACGGAGTCCATTCTTCCGGGTTGTCAGTGAAGCAGCCATATAATATATAGAGGGGCACCGTGGAATTACGCGATGACCAGCTCGAAAATGGCTGCAACGAATCCTATCCTGTTTGGTATCAAACATGTTGGAACCATACCTCCACACCATAAACGGTGTGGGAGTATGATTCCAAGAACTGGAAGAGCCCTCAGTTGGGCTCTCAGTGCTCCTGGTACCAGCCTTCTTGACCCGGACAGCACAAAATGTTTGCTGCTGCCCAGAGACATGATTCTGCCTTCTTGCTGCTTAGCCAAAGTCGAGCAGGAGAATGCAGAACAAGAGGCCCCCTTTTTAATCTTTACTGCCCACTCACCCGCAGTATAATTGTACAAAGTACCGCTGTTTGGCGGGACCCTTTCCCAGCACTCCCGAGTCAGTTGCTCTTTGGCGGCCATATTGGGGGGTAGAGGTACGCCCGGCGGCGCCTTCAGATGCGGTGACGGTCTAGTGCTCACAAGGACGCTATGCGTCTACTTAAGCAGGTCACATTGACGCGCAGTGGAATCGCGCAGCGGAATCGCGCAGCGGGGTCGCCGGATTTCTGCCGGAGTTATGCCAGAGTTCTGCCCGTCTGCGCCCGTCCGCGCTGAGGTCGCGCTGTTGGACGAGCCATGCGGGAGGATGATGTCTCTTCGGTAGCCTGTCAGGTATTCCACTCTTATTCCCTTGCTGATCTGACTGCTTTTAAACCTTCTCCCTTACCCTGTCACCATAAATCTACTCCTGAGACCCTGTTAAGCTCTTCCATCTGCCGTATCGGTTATAGTGACCCCCTACCTATTTCTGCTTCTGGAAGTTTACAAGCCCCCTCCATCGACGAGGTCCCCCTCTACTCGGAAAGGTTTTTTTTAATTAATGCCCGATCGCTTATAAAAAATAACATCGCTTTCCATGACTTTGTCTCGGCTAGGAATCCATCCTGGGTTTTTATAACGGAAACCTGGGCTTTGGATTAGTCGGGTCCGGATCTTCTGAATGCTATTCCGGAAGGTTATGCGCTACATAGATTTGATAGAGTAAAACGTAGAGGGGGAGGACT
Source organism: Lissotriton vulgaris (assembly GCF_964263255.1). NCBI lineage: Eukaryota > Metazoa > Chordata > Amphibia > Caudata > Salamandridae > Lissotriton > Lissotriton vulgaris. Next base: position 1,233,458,343 of record NC_141693.1, read on the forward strand.
GGCGATTCTTTATAAAACCTCTTCTGTATGTCGCATAAAAGTCCTCTCTGAGACCTCCGACTCCTTCCAGGCCATGTACTTCTGCATTTCTTCCTCTCCTTCGGTATCCTTCACGGGTCTCCTTATTTATAGACCCCCGGGTCCTAGATCCAATTTTTGTCATGATTTGTTCAGAATTTTGGAACCTTACTTTGGTAAATCTCACTTTACTATTCTAGGGGATTTAAATTTCCATCTAGACGACCTAAGTTCGAGAGACACTCTCTCTGACGGATCCTCTTACGGCATGTGGTCTTTTTCAGCTGGTGACCAGTCCTACCCATTTGGCAGGGCATATCCTGGACGGGGTGTTTTCCAACAACCCTAGGCTTTCCTCCGGCCCCCCCGTTCCGCTGGTCTGGTCTGATCATCTGGCCGTGCCCTTAGAGTTGACTTCCTCTCTAGGACCTCTGACTTCCCAGGCTTCCGCCAACAGAATCCCCAAGAGATGCCTTAGGAATATTACTAATGAGGCACTTGCCCCCCTAATAGGATCCGTGGCCGATCTGGTTTCCAGAGACGCCGGTGCTGCTGCACAGGAGCTCGACAATTCCATCGCTAGAGCAGTGGATGTTCTAGCCCCAGCCTCCCTTTGCTACTCAGCAAGGGAGAAACCCTCTGCCCCCAGGTTTACAGAGTCTTTGAGACTCCCGAGGCAGAAGTGTAGGAGGCAGGAGAGGAAATGGCGGAAATCCTGGGAGCCGACTGAAAGACTGTCACAAGCGGTTACTGGGAGAGTATAAGGCCAGGATCATCAAGGAAAAACAGGAATTCTTTTCCTAACGCACGATGTCCCTTACTTCACCTAGGGAGCATTTAAGATTGTCGATTCCCTGTGCTCCTTACAAGAACCGGATACAGTCGTAGGCTCGCAAGAACTCTGCGACAGGATCTCTGAGTTTTTCCACTCTAAAATTGTGGATATTTACCTCACGTTAGAAGCACAGATAAAGACTCTCGATGTTAATTCCAGTCTTATCCAAGATAGAATAGAGTCGTGGTCCAGAGACTCGGCTAAGACCCTTACGGTCTTTCCCCCCCTTACCATCGAAGATCTTGACTCCTTGCTGAACAAAACAAAATCAGGCTCCCCGCTGGACCCCTGCCCTTTAAAAGTCCTGAGGGACTGTAGGGACACCTTGTTACCACCATTACTGGAGGTGATGAATGGCGCTATCCTTCAGGGTATCTTTCCGGCAGCTTGGAAAAAGGCGATTGTTAAGCCCCTTCTTAAAAAGCCTACCCTGGACCCAGAAAACCTCAAACATTTTAGGCCTATCTCCCTGCTCCCAGCCCCTGCTAAGATGCTGGAATTTCACCTTAATTCTCATCTCACCGCTTTGTTTGATTCCTCTGGTTACCTGGATCAGTCCCAACATGGGTTCACGAAATCACACAGTACGGAATCAGCACTTATGTGGTGATGAATAATATCCGAACTAAGGTTGATCAAGGACAGTCCACTCTGCTAGTCCTTTTAGATCTGACGGCAGCATTTGATACCCTGTCTCCCTCAACTCTAACAGCCCGTCTGAGGGAGATAGGGTTGCAGGGCCCAGCGCTGAGCTTGCTGTCCTCTTTATTAGAACTCAGGGAGCAGAGGGTCAAGCTTGGAGAGTGACTCTCCCCTGCTAAACAGTTGCAATGTGGAGTTCCTCAAGGGTCGGCGTTAAGTCCGACCCCGTTTAATATCTATGTGGCCCCACATGCTAGGTTAGTTAAATCGCAGGGGATGGAGGTTGTATCATACGCAGATGATACACAGATTATATTGTCCCTGGCCCACTCGGTCAGCACCGCTGCGTCCAGCTTCAGGAACTGCATGCAAGTAGTTGCAGAATCGATGATCCGAAATTCCCTGAAGCTGAACGGCGACAAAACTGAGGTGTTGATCTTTGGTAAGGACCAGGATGTCTGGTCCAGTGAGTGGTGGCCTTCATCGTTGGGAGCTTGTCCTACACCATCGCCTTCTGCCAGGAATCTTGGTGTCATCTTTGACACCTCGCTGACTATGAATCTTCAGGTAAATAGAACTGTGGCTACCTGTTGGGGAGTCATCAGGATTCTTAGGAGAATCGTCCACTATCTCTCCCCTCAGGCACGTAAGCAGACTGTAGTCGCGTTGGTGTCCTCCCGACTGGTTACTGCAACGCTCTGTATGCAGATATCAATAAGGGCCTTATTCAACGCCTTCAGAACGTGCAGAACCTTGCGGCGAGATGTGTGCTGGACGTCCCCAAGTCTTTCTCTGCCACTTTAGCCAGGAAGAATCTCCATTGGCTCCCGATCCAGCACAGAATTGTGTTTAAAATTCTATGTCTGGTTTTTGGAGCGCTTCTGGCAGGACCCTCAGATGCCTTAGGCTCCCTGCTAACTTGCTACTCCCCTAGTAGGAGCCTTCGTTCCTCCAACATGAATCTTCTGTGTATCCCGCGTATTAAGAAAGTCAGATGGGGAGGCAGGGCCTTTGCCACCGTGGCCCCCCCGTCTGTGGAATGCCCTCCCCACCGACATAAAGGTGCAACCATTGTTGTCTCTTTTCAGAAAAGCATTAAAAACGTGGTGTTTCATTAAGGCTTATCAATAAGCTTGCTCTGTGCATATTTTTGGACTAGGCGCCTTGACGCCCTTTGGGCTAAGTAGCGCAATATAAGTCGGATTTCATTCATTCGTTCATTCATTCATTCATTCAATCATTCATTCATTCCTGTCACAGCGAGGTGTGACCACCTCCCAGACAGGATTTAGTGTATGGGGTGGGTGTACTTGCCAGCGCTACTCAGTCGGCATGAGGGGCACATTTGGTGTCCCTGTGCATAGCCCAGTTCAAACCAATTCTGGGAGCCGTTGGCTCTCGTTCTGGTGCAAAACTGGACAAAGGACATGGGAGTAACCGCCCCACTGTCCAGACCCTCCCCTGAATCTTCCCAAACGTTTCACTGGAACTTAAGGGCTTACCTGGGTGTAGGTCCCTAGATGCGTCATGGGATAAGATTAAGATCGGACACCACTGCACTACTACCGTCTTGGCACTCTGGACTTCGTTTGGGCCGGACTTAGTCTCCCTTCCAGTCTGTTCCATCGTCTGTGCCTGTGCATCATACAGGAACCTTCCAAGGCCTGTGAAGCATCAAAAACACTTGAAGAAATCTCCCTTGGAGCAAAGGAGTCACTCCCCTGCATTAGCAGACACCACAACCAAGTCGACCGGTCTGCTGATCCTGAGCTCTTCTGGATTCTGAAAGGTTCTGCTACACAGGTGGTGGTTTTCCACTGCTCTCAAGGCCTGCCTTACCACCAAGTTTTTTTTATTTTTTTAAACAAATGTTATTAGATTTCCTGGGACATAATGGGCCGGAGCCCGCTGAATACATTATATAGACATATCTGTTCGAAGGTATCAATAAGTACATGCAACCATAAAGCCTGCAAAACCAGCAGGTAAAACAACTGGAACATGTCACAGTAAATCCCCGACCTCACTGAGCGCAGGATATCTAGGGATGTGTATGGGCTGACGATAGTGTTATGTGACTTGGGCAGACTTGTAACCAAGTACATGTATAGGTCACGTCCTGTAGATGGTAGGTTGATGGTAAGGAGGGTAAATCTATGCCCCAATAAGTAGCCCAACAGGACCATATTTTTCTATGCCGAGGGCGCAACCTCCAATGCATCTGTCCATAGCCTTCTTCCACCCACCTATTACTAAGGGATTTGTCCCTTTCCACATTTGGGCAATGTCCCATTTAGCAAGTGTGATGGCTAGGAAGAGTAAGTGTCGCTTAAAGCGGTTCCCGCCAATCCCTTCCGTACTATGGAGCAGGAACAACTTAGGGTCAATTGGGAGATCCCACGATAAATCCCGGCCCAGACAGGACGCAATATACGACAAAATGGCTGCAGTGCGCAACAGCTCCAAACCGTGTGCAAATAAGTTCCCTCCGCTTCCCCACACCAGAGGCACAGAGGGGACTGGATAACACCCATCTTCGGGAGCGTGTGAAGTATATATGGTGAGGTATTTAAATTGGATGAGACAGTAGGGTGTAGAGACCGCCGCACATCGGAGACTGGCGAGGGCTTCTGACCAGTTGTCATCCATCATGTCAGGTAAGTCCTCTTTCCATGCCCCCCTAGTCTTATGTAATGTAGTGCGAGTGTGGGTGGTCAATGTCGGATAGATTTGACGAATCTTGTGGTTTCCCATTAGTAAACGACCTTCGAGGGGGTGAAACTCTGGCAGGGCGTTGATCGAGTGGATCAAAAGAGTCAGGGCATGCCTCAGCTGGAGGTATTTATAAAACTGCGTCTGATGCAGCTGGAAGTCTGTCTGTAATTGCTAGAAAGACTTGAGTGACTCCCTGCATAACATCATCCAGGGAGAAGATGCCCAATAGGTCCCATTTGCGAAACTCAGACAGCGCCGCTAAGGGACACAGATACGTGCCATGCCAACCCATGTTTCTAACCGTGTATCTCCAGAGCTGAACCATTGTTCTGCTGGCCGGAAACAAGAAGTCTAGATTAACATGGCCGTATAGGAACCTCTTAAGGGGAGTACTCTCCATTGACAAGTGCTCAAGTGCAAAAGCGGGATCAATGGGCGAATTGTACCACCATTCATTAATAATCAAGAGATGGGATGCAGCATAGTATGCATACACATGTGCCGCTGCAATACCCCGCAGTATGTTGACTATGTACACGTATGAAGCGCCACCCGGATGACACCTTCGTTCCATAAAAACTTATTTTGGATTGCATTGACTTGGGCGAACCATGTACGGGGTTTATTGTATGGGAAATTTTGTAGTTGATCTAATACTCAAGGTAGGGAAACCATTTTTAATATCGCTGATCACACATATAGTGATAGCGGAAGATGGGACCATATTGCGATCTTGTCATGAAAACTAGCGCAGATTGGGTTAATGTTGTGCGTCCATGAAATCGTGGGCACGGTGAGATGAAGACGCCTAGTGTCTTAAACCCATCAATCGCATGGAACAGCTGTGCAGCCCAAGTTCAAAATCCCTGGTCACCGCATACAGGCAAGAGTACTGATTTTGAAGGATTAATACCAAGTCCCAAGTTCTCTCCGACTACCCGGAGAATCTGAAGAACTTGGGGTCCCGAAAACCACGGTCGATCATAAAAAACAGCACATCGTCCGCATATACTGCGCTTCTGCCGGATTGTGTCCTTGACCACTCAAACCCTCGGATCAATGGATCGTGCCAGACCTAGGTCGCCAGAGGCTCTACGGCCAAGGCGAACAATAGCAGAGACAAGGGACAGCCCTGCCTTGTGCCACGGCCTATAAGGAAGGACGCCGACCGGTGTCCTGCAATCTGGATTGAGGCCGAAAGGTCAGTGTAGAGTAGCCGAACATATGCCAGGAATCGTGGGTCAAAGTTGATGGCTTCGAGGAGTTGAAACAAGTACGTCCAACTTAAGGAGTGAAACGCCTTGTCTATGTCAGCCAGTAGAGTAGCTGCTGGGCGGCCCAGCTCTGGGGCCTCCGTTTTGGCGTTGTGGACATGCCGGATGTTATGTTGGGTGGACCGATGTGGCATGAAGCCGGACTGATCGGGATGGATCAGCTCGTGAATGCATGTATGGAGGAGGTCTGCAATGACTTTCATCAGGAGTTTGGGCTCAAAATTGATGAGCGAGATAGGGCGATACGAGGATGGGTCTTTCGGAGGGCGGCCGTGTTTCAGAAACAGGATAACTTCAGCGTGACGCCAATCCGAGGGTACTAGGTGTTGTTCAAGGGGGCCACGGAGAGCTTCCAGCAAATGTGGGCCCTACGTAACCATATATGACCTAAGAAATTCACTTGGGAATCAGTTGGGGCCAGGAGCCTGGTCCGAGCGTATGCTGGCCAGCACCGCACCAAGTTTGTCCACCGTTATGGGGGCATCTAAGTGGGCACGTGTATGATCTGAGAGTTTTTGAGGGGGAATGTCAGTTAAAAACTCCTCTGTCAGGGCACTTGAGATGTGTTCCCGTCGCATATAGAGAAAGGCATAGTACGCTGCGAACACCCGAGCCGCCGCCTCAGGAGACGAGCACAGAGCGCAATCTGCCTCCCGGAGCATTGGGACTGCGGCAGGGGACTTCACGGCCTGGCATAGCCGATGGAACATTTTACTAGACTTTGGTAGATCCTGTGTTGTGATGCAAGCCAGATCTCTCACGCTTCATTAGTGAGGTGTTGTATTTGCTGTTGTGCCTGGAGTAGATTACCTTGTATGGATGGACTGAAATCTATGCCGAGCTGGGCTTCAAGGGACCTCTGATGATTTTATAGTTCAACAAGTTGTGCGATGCGCTTTCGCTTTTCACCCGTACAAAAGCTTATGTCTACCCCGCGAATTGTGGGCCTTACGGCTTCCCACAGGATAGCCTTGGACAGGGCTGAGGCTGTGTTGGACAAAAGATAGTCTGAACCGGCCTGACTTCAGATCTCTTGATACTCTGGGTCACGTAGGTCTCAAGGGGACACACGCCACCTGAAAGGGGGCTTTTGAGGTCCAATGCGGAGTTTGAATAAGACTGGGGAATGATCAGACAGACCCCTGGGCAAGATAGAAATATGTGAGATTCTGTGTATGTAGCTATGTGGTACGAAGACAATTTAATCGTGATAGCAAGCCATGCACGGTGGATAAACAAGTAAACCCTGTCTCAGAGGGATGGTAGGCATGCCACACATTAGACCACCCTAATGTAGTGGTTAGGAGATGTAGTTTGGATCTGCTGATCAGCGGTTAATGTCTCGGCTCGCGCCACCGGTCTAGGAGTGACATGATGTTGTTCCAGTCCTCGCCCAGCAGCATCGGACCTTCTGGGAGTTCCCCCCCAAAGCTGTGTGATTCTAGCAATAAAAGTGTTTTCCCAAAGGGGGTGGGGTGGGGCGTCATATATGCCACAAATGTTTACATGCTCACCATGCAGTGTCCCAGATATGATAGTGTAGCGCTTCCCGGTTCTAACCAATGTTTGGAGGGAATGAACGGGACGCAGCGGTGTACGAGGATAGCTGTTCCCAGGATTCCCCAGTGAACCCCGAATTATATATTGTATGGTACCTAAATCTAGTGAGGCAAGGAGTTTTATTACCAAGGAGATGTGTCTCCTACAGAAGAATGTCTGCCTCACAGCGCTTGGCTTGACGAAAAACACTGCCCCTCTTAATTTTATTGAGCAGCCCTCTTACATTCTAACTATGGTCAATTCCCCAGGTTGTGGAGTACATGCATGTGCCGTCATCTATTGTCCGTCTAAGAAACCTTTTCAGTTGTGTTTGTGAAATCGTGGTGCATAGCTCAGCAGATTGGCAATCACCAGTCTCAGACTTTCTCCCGGGGTGGCTTCTTGGTCAGTGCCCGATGTGCCCTCTTCACAACAAAACAAGTGGACAGTGAGACCTCTGGCAGGAGGGCCTTCAACCATTGTCTAAGGACGCGGTCAATGGAGGGGCCCTCGCACCCCTCCGGGAAGCCAATAATGTGCAGATTATTGAGCCAGGATCGGCCCTCCGCACCTTCCACATGAGGACGCCAGCTCCTGTGGAACCACCGTGAGTTTATTCACCTTCTTTTGCAGGGCCGTTAATGTATCTTCGACAGCTGAGATGTGCGTCTCCGCCTCCGTGATGTGATCCACAGCCTTCTGGAGGTCATGAAGTAGGAATGATACCTCGGACCCTACAGTGCAGATCTTTACGTCGAAGGTATCACGAGCTTCAGTAATTGCAGCCAAGAGTGCCGCACTGTCAGGAATCGGGCCACCGGCCTCTCCCCTAGTGGCGCATTTCGGAATGGTAGTAAAGTGGTCTAGAGTGCTTTGCCTGGGGCCGGAGCCCCCTTACTTATCTTTGCCCATACTCGCAGGGGAAAGTGGCGTCTCAACCCAGTGGCAGCGAACGCCAATGCAGTTGTGACAGGACCAATCAATCATGGATGCTCTCTGAGGGCTGCCCACCCAGGCGTCTTGTAGATCTCGCCAGGCACCGCAGGCCGGGCCTTACGGAATCTGGCCCACCTCTGACCACATGCCGCACCAGTCTGGCCTGACCACTTCCATAGTCCTAGGCGGCCATTTAAGTAGACCCTTAACGGGATCAGACTCTCCCCGACCAGCAGCCTGCCCCAGCGGAGACCATGTGCCAAGGATGTGTTGCTGCCGCAGGTAAACCACCCCGCCGTCCTCCTGGTCGCACCGTGCCCACACCCCCTTAATCCACTGCTGTAGCACCCTCAGGGAGAAAACAGTGAACCCGTCCACAAGGCAGTTGGCGCAGGCCACAGCAGCAGGGTCACTCTGGACGACTCCGGCAGGCCTTCATATGGGCCTGGCATGCATAGTTCTCAGGCGCTGCATGAGGGGCTAAGTCTTGCCCCCTACTCTTCCAGCGGGACCTTGTCTTCCTCCCAGTCCTGCAGTCGCCGCAGGTACACTGGCGTGTGTTGGTTTTTTATTGTTGTCCATTTTAGGCGTGCGCTGTCTATGGAGAGGCCTCTTGGAAGCGATCTAGATTTTCTCTAAACTTGTGCGGGTGCTTTTTTATTTTCCACACTTTATATTGGCCTTTGCATGTGGCTTTCAAAACAGAAAGTACGCAATTGGCCAAAGGCATGTCCCACCTTTTCTGTAAATGTTTACTCCCACGGCATCCAGCTGTCGAGAGGGAGCAGCTGCGCGCAGGGTGCCATCTGTTGTGGATCATGTTGCAATGGTTTTTTTGCAGTTTTATTTCACTGGAAATCGACTGGAAGGTATTGGAGTGCTTTACATAAGCACCAGTGACGTTACACAAGGACACATTCATTTTTAGGTAGAGATCTCCAATGTTGAGCGGACGCCGAGGCTCGAACCAGGTTCCCCAGCTCCAAAGTTGGCACCGTTGGCCATAAGGCAACATTATCTCCCCTCGCCCTCTCTGCAGCAACAGAAACAAAAGTGGTCTTTCAGGCAGATGTTTTCTTTAGACTTGTTTTAATTACCGTGGCGCCACAAGCAATCATGTAATGTACACCGATGCCGCGCTTTGTTTCAGCACGGCACATACTTATTGTATTTTTCATTTATTATTTATTAATTCAGCTGTACGAGGCAAGACGTCGTCCCCAACCTGGGAAGTGCAATAGTACATGTGGATAGCGTGGCTTGTGTCAAATAAATTCAGCCGTGCCGTTTCTCTTCCCTAGTGCAGGCAGCTCGAGTCCAGGAGAGTAGTTAGTCAAAAGCGAAAACGGGCGACAGATGTTCACCCGCACTCTCGTGCAGCCCAAGACAAACCGAACACCTTAGTGCTCAGTGTGTCGTTCACGCGCTGGTGCATGGCTTTCATAGCGCGCGAGCTCAGAGTGCAAAAGTATCAGCGGAGCTCAGTTAATTAATGCCCTTTCAGTGGGTGTGCGCAGGACACCAGTTTTGATCTCCAAAGCCGAGGTTGGTGAATTATGGTTTATTTCGTTTTGCGGCTTCTTTTTTTAGCCGTCTTTCCTATGGCTGTTTCACCCTCACATCCGAGCACACAGCACGACGCCCGCTTTCATTTTTTTAATCACCATAGCACATGCTTTAGGGGCTGCCAGGAGCATAACTTTTCATATACACAGGCACTGTGATTTATGTTTCAGTGCAGCAACATTTTTATGTTTACCATCAAGACCTATTTCATTGCCGGCGCATGATTCCAAGGGTGTTTCTTGATTTACAATGCATGTTTTCAAAGGTGTGTCTTGTTTTACATGCTCTCTAAAAATACTAAATTGTTTGAAGGAATCAGCGTATGGTTTTACTATGACTGTTGCTTTATCGTTCCATTCACAGGTTTCTGAACCAATCAGAGAAGTGCTTCCTTTCTGAACACTGCTGTAAAGATGGGCGGATGTGGCCAGTAGTTCCCTTGTAGGAGGCAGCCTCTATTTCTTCTGCAACCCTCTGCCGTTGAATTATGGTGAGAGCTGCAGGGGTCTCTGATCGAGGGTGTTGGTGCAGAGGGTCCTCGAGAGCTTCCGAGCTCTTCTTGCGCTCACCATTATTCTACGGGCCGAAGGATGACCTGGGCCCAAAATGTTTGGCGTCAATGGGGTTTATTTTATGTGTTTCAGATGGACCATGTCTTAGTTAATAGAAGCAGACTGTTTTTCAAAATCAGCGTATTTCTTGTTTATGTTACCTTCATCCTATGCCATTCAAATATAAGTCAGCGAGAAAGAAAAATTACCCATATCTTGCTGCCAATCGAATTATTTACAACTCTTATGAGATTTGTCTTTCTTTGGAACTGGGACACAGTTAAGGCGTGGGATTTTGCAAGTTATGATACTTTGGAGAGCGTGGAGCGCTTGCCTATTCCCCCAGTACTTTATAGCTGATAACGCAATCATCAGCTTTTGAGTATTTTCAAAATGTCTTGTATCCTTCTACCACCTTTCTTGGGGCTCCTACAAGGCAGATGCTGCTGTTAGGGATATTCTTGATCACCTTTGCTTCTGTCACTTCACTACGTGCAGTAGATTGTGAGCCACGCAGGTCCTTTTTTAGCCAGTGATTCCCAAAGTCATTTATTTGGTCCAGGCTAGACAGTGCGAGCTGTATTCACTCTGTAGAGTCACGCCCATGTGAAGTAACAATGGATGTTGTAGCACCCAATGCTAATGCTGGTTTAAGTTAGGGAAGGGGGCAGGCCCCTGCTCACCGGCCCGATGTCTTCAGTCCAAGGCAGACTCGTTCCGCCGGGCCCCAAAATCGCTTTGCAAGGGCCGACTCCGCGCAGCTAGAGGCCCCAGTCTCGCTCAGGATTTCACAGCAGATGGTGTGTCCCGGCACCGGGTGGCCAGAACCGGCAGGAGAAGCCCCGGAGGGAGCCAATATGCAGCCCCAGAAATCTGGGCGCTGCCGCAACAGGAACCAAACAGGCCCACACAGAGCTGCGGGTCGCCAGACATCCAGGAACAGCCCCACCTCAGCAACAGTCCGTCGTAGCGCCGCCTCACCTCTGGGGAGTTCGATTAGCCCCGCTTGCCTCCTGGGCGCACCAGGCCCAAGGTGTACGGCACTGGGCAGGCGGCAGCCCATGGCGGGCGCAGGCATTCGCTGCATATCAGTCCATTACGCCAGAAATGCGCCAGCAGGCCGCCAATTCACCTCACTAAGGGGCTCCTGATTGTTCCCGGCCGCTGGTATGGCCGATATGTCCCATTGGAGAAGGATTATGCTGGATACTCACTGATTAATGGCTTGGACGCTCCGAGCCTCGTCAGGCAATGTCTGCCATATTTGCTATCCAAGCCACGCCCCCCTCCCACCAAGTTTTAGGACAGTACCTCTCGTGGGGGTTGCAATAACTGAACCCCTGTGCACTGCGTCCAACTTACAGTAGCAAAACTTTGTTGGCTTCTTTGCAAGAAGATCTTCTAGCTCCAAGTAGCCCGAACCTCGAGCATCTTCAGTGACCAGAATCTTCAGCCACACCGCATAGTGTGCATCGTGACCGGCATCTTTTGGTGAGCTGCTTGAGGTCCTCTCGCGACTAAAACGCCTCCGGCCTGTGGGTCCACTTGAGGGTCACACTTGTTTATTTTGGGCTCTCCAGATTGCTCTGGCCTTTCCTGACTCTCCTGCCTTTGGTGAGTCCCCTGGACCTTTCTGGTCCAGATGTTGCTCCTTCTGCGATTCCTCTGTGGCTTGCCTTTGCCAAAGCTTGTTCGTGCACCCACCGGACACCGGACCCTCAGCACTCGACATCCTTCGTGGAACAGTTTGTGCATGTCTTCTTCAGGATCACCTGGTCCTCACAGCTGCAGAGACAAGGTCATCATCATCCATCCTGCAGCACCAGACATCGGAGGGTATTAGTCTTCCAAGTCTCCTGGTAACCCCTGAGTGACAGACTCTGTCCGGTCTGCTTGCAGGTACCTCATCAAGAATCCATCCTTTGGTTCCACTGGACACTTTTTCCTTCTTCAGCAGCGGCACTTTCCTGAAGTACTCCATTGGGTTTGACAGCGGTTTCCCACACCACTTCAGATGTATGCACCCGGCTTCCCTGGTTTAGGCAACGTGGGTACTAGGGTATCCAAGGGTGGGGTGGCTCTCCAACATTCTGTCTTCCACTGGTTTTCTTCAAGGTCCACTGGGAAGAGTCCCTAATCTTTAAAATTCCAACCGCGACTTGCACATAGAGTTGCAAGGAGCCCGCGGTCGTGCTCCCACACTGCACACGCTCTCCGTCGGGTCCTTATCTACTAACCGTGGGTGGTTCCTTGGGGTCCCAGCACTTCTAGTCCTCTCAACATTGTCTTGACTCCAGTCGTGGTTCTTATAACACTTTCTTAGTATATGGTTTGGTCCCCTCACCCCCGGGCCACTGTGTATTTCCTGCTATTTCCTGTGTTTCTTTGCTAAAGTATTGTGTGCATTTTGTTTATCTCCGTGTTGGAGATATTGGAACGTAGTTGAGAGTATTATATAATAAATACATATTTTTATAAATGCTTGGTGTGGTTCTTTTTCACTTAATCTAAACTAGAACATTTGATTAGGGCAAACCAAGCTGCTTTACACTCCTCCTGGACTAAGCCTGAAGGCTGCTCTCTACAGCTACCACTTAAGAGAGCTTTCTCATGTTGTCCACGACCTCTTAAATCACCATAAGGGTTGTCTGGACTGGTGCAAGGTTCCCATTCCCATAAGTGGACATCATATACCAGGTCAGCCTCTCACATAAAATATAGGCCAACCGCCTGAACCCAATGAGTGGTCTGGTGCATTAGAACCAGTGCAAGTAATCCCAGGCAGGAGTATTGGAATGAACCTAAGGAGACGGAAACATGGGCTTCACAAAGTAGAAGGCAGGAGTGAGGAAATCATGCTGGTATCGATTGATTAAAGGATTTTGACAATTTGGATTGGGTGTACCTGCTTGAGGTCTTGCGGCTCATGGGTTTCAGCCGTAATCAGGGCTTGGATCTGACTACTCCCCCATACCAGCCCCAGCATCAGAGTACCAGTGGGGCAGTGTAAGAAAGTGCCATCTTTCTTGCATGGTCTTCCCCGACTTTTTGCTGAAAGGCTGATGTACTTTAACTGAGTGTACCCTGGGTTCTTGCTAACCAGGTACCCAGGGCCTGTGATCCTTCCCTAAAACTGCGTTGAAACCTAAACCCAATTGGCATCTCTGGCCACAGGGCAGCCCCTGGTAAATGGTACCCTAGGTACCCAGGGCACTGTAACCAGAGAAGACCCCTAAGGGCTGCAGCACTTATTGTGCCACCCTTAGGGGCCCTGTACCTTGACACACACACACACACACACTGCCTTTGCAGGCTGAGTGACTTGGTGCAGAACTAAACAGAGTCGACATGGCGCACATCCCTGTGTGCCATGCCCACAAACCCACTGCCCTGGCATAGCTCAGTCACCCCTCTAGCTGGGTGCACTATGCCAGTGATGTGGGCACAGGTGCATGAGCCCTGGCCCCCTACAGTACCCAGGACCATTCCTGAGCACTGTAAGTGCAGTGATGCCAGTAAGAGTATATGGTGCTGGGAGATAGTCATTATGAACTCCACAGCACCATAATGGCTACACTGAAGACTGACAAGTTTGGTACCAAACTTCTCAGCACATTAAACCCGCAATGATGACAGTGTTGGATTTAATGTAAAATGCACCTGAGGGCATCTTAGAGATGCCCCCTGAAAACCTAACCAACAATCCACGTCTGGTCTGACAGGCTGCCTAGGCTGCCACACAGCAGACATGTTGCTGGACCCCTGGGTGGAGAGCCCCCCACTCTCCTGGGCCTGCAACAATGCACATCCTGGGCAAGGTGCTAGATCTCCTCCCCCAGGATCGGCAGGGGGAAGCTTCAAAGGCTTTGTGAGCTTCTCCAGGCCACTTGCTGTACTCAGCACGAAGCCCCTACCAGTTCTGACCCCCACTCTGGTGGGAAGACTGGCAGGAAACCCTACGTAAGGGAAGGGGTTGTGCCAGCCTGTGCCAACTCCACCCCTCAGGTGGGAGAGGAGAGGTGAGCACAACTCCGGGCTCCGGTCATCTTGAGGATGGGGAGCCCTGCCCAATCAGAGATAGGCTTCTCCACCCCTCCCACAGGAGAGAAGCAAAATAGGGGGTGTACTCACCCGAGGACAGGGACCTATTGGTCCCTGCCCTTCACCTACCTGTAACGCCCCTAAATTTAGTATTTCGGGGCACCCTGAACCTTCCTTGCTCAGATCTCGATTCAAAAACAAGAAAGAGGATCAGGAAGAAGAAGACTTGCTGTGCAGCTGCTAACAAGAGGACGACACCAACTGACTTGGCCTCAGCCCTACAGGCCTGTTGATCCTTGAACCTGCTCCAGCTAAATCACAGCGTCTCCTGCAGACAGCAACCTTGAAAACCTCAGAGGACCTGCCTGCCTTGAACGTCTTAAAGACTGGGACTCCCACGAGCAGTGGTTCGGCTCAAAAAGCAATACCCCTGGTGCCAGCCAGGAACGGCGAATCCAGCACACTCTGCACCTGCCGAGCCCGGCCGGTGCCTGAGTGGACAAAGACCCTGAGGACATCCCCCCCAGAGATTGTGACCTAGAATCCAGTGCCCAAGGAGCCTCCTCGACGACACAGACGCCTGCAGACTCACCGCAAGGGACCCCTCCAACCGTGACCAGCAGAGGGTAAGATTTACCAACGTCAAAAGATACTGCTGCACCCGGTGCCCCACTCCTGGGTGTCTGCCTATCCTCCTAGATCCCAACTTACTCCTCGAAGTGTTGGTCGCTCCTGAAGGATCTCCGTCCCCGAGCTTGCAGCCTTTGTTCCCCTGCCAAGTTCTCAATTGAATAACATTGAGCGATCGACGGCTCAAAAGCACCCAGCCACCCAAGTGGCCCTGGCAGTGCAACCTTGGTCCTAACCTACTTCTCCATTTGCCCTGAGCAAGTGACCAGGAGCCCAGCTCCCACAGCCACGTGGCCTGCATACCAGCAGCCACCAACCGAAGGCCCCCTGCCTCTCATTGGATAACAATGGGCCTAACTACCTCTGCACCCGGCTGCCCCTTTGCCGCTGAGGGTGTACCAACTGTACCAACCCGACCCTGGGAGACCCCTGAGTCTATGCCCAGAACCTTAACTCTGCCAGTCGAGTACTAACCCAAAAGCTGATAACTCACTTTTCTTCCATAGAGAAACATTAACTGGTTTCACTTGAAAATTCTTTCAAGCGTGGAGTTTTAAAACTTTAAAATATTCATTTAAAATCAGCTGAACAATGAATTCCGATTTACTCACCTGTTATAAGGAGAGAACCCAGTTCTGCATCTTTTAGCCCAGCACGGACCCTGAAAAGAAATTTTGACTGTACTTACCAATAACTTGAATTTCCTTCCAAAGGAATCCATTGTGTGCTTTTCATCAGAAAAGTTTTTAAGTGTCGATTTTCACAAACTACAAATATTCCTTAAATATCGCCTTATTGACCTAAACGCATTATTTCTACTGTTTACAGGAGATGCATCAGTGCTGGATCTAGGATCCAAACCTGAATAAGAAAAAGTAACGATAACACTACTTGCTAAGTGAATTTCCTCCATAGGATAACATTGGTGATTCTATGTGAAAAAGTTTCCAAGTGTCAACTTTTAAAATACAATAATATTCCTTAAAAATCACTACTGTAACCAAAACGTTTTTACTTAACTGTTTACAGGAGATGTCCCAGGACTGAAATTGTGTCGCCTATTGCAACAACTAACTATTGTAATCAAAAAGTCTATTGCCTATTTGAAAAGAATTTAAATAAAGTAACTCCTTCTGAGAAAGTATATTTTGATACCTTGTTGGTTCTAAAATAAAACTATATATTTTGATACAAAACAATTGGCCTAGAGTTCAGTTCTTGAGTGTGTGAGACCATTTGCTGACTGAGTGTGTACAACAAATGCTTTGCACTGTCCTCTGATACAGCCTTACTGCTCGACCAAGCTACCACTTTAGAGAGTAAGGTTATATCTAACTTTAACCTCTGCCAAACCTCTGGGGACTGTGGACTCTGTACACACTGTACCTTACTTTTGTCCAGTATATACAGAGCCACTTTCTTACAGGCAGGCATAATCGGACAGCTGGGGACTGGGTACCCATTGCCTCCTCTCTTATTCGCCTTGGTTATAGAGCCTTTGACAGTGTTGGCCCACTGAGAATTTCCTAGATTGGGAATAAAGTTGGGGGGTGACGCGGCACATCTTATCGCTATATACAGAAAATGCTCTGTTTTATCTCCGGGCCACAATGGAGTCATTTGTGATTCTGCTACAACTACTGGAAGAATTTGATGCCATATTTGGTTTGTGTATCAATCGCAATAAGTCACCACTGTTCCCCCTGGAAGAGTTGGCTTCTACCACTGTGGACCGTTTGCCTGATTTTGGGCTGAGGTGGGAACTAGAACACTTCCTCCATTTGGGTGTAATGGTCGGACACAAAAAAGAAAAACAGTCGTGGATCAACACCAGAAGGCTGATAGACTTGCTACACTCATCTGGGTCCTTTTTGAAAACCTAGCTGTTGTTGCTCATGGGTAGGATAGCGGTCTCAAAGATAGAGCTCCTGTTGTGCTATCTGTATACCATTCAGGACTATCTGTGCTTTCTGCCCTCTAGTGTGTTCCGACAACTAGATTCCTTGTTCACTTCACTTGTTATGGAGGGTAAACGCAGCAGGGTGACAGGGGTCAACCAGATGAGGAGTTATGAGAATGGTGCTCTGGAACTGCCATGGGTGGAGTTTTAACATTTTGCAGCCACTATGCAGCTTGTGGGCTGGTGGATGGCTGAAGTCAGCAACTGGGAAAAACAGCTCCTAGCAGGATTGGTGGACGTGTTGAGCTCCCGGTGTTGTTGATGAAGGGGACAGGCTGATCAAGCACTTTACCATACGTGGTTAGGCAGACAGCTTGTGTGTAGCAGAGGCTGGTGACAGTTGTGCTTTGAAGGGCTCCCTTCAATCGGGAGCAGCTGGTATGGATTCTTGTTCTAGTCGGGCGCATTGAGGTCCGCATGCTACTTCAGTGTGGCGGGATGGGGACGTGAATTGCTGGGGGACATGTACCCGAACACGCATTTTATCTTCTTTGGAGATGCTTAGATGCAAGTAAGCAGCTACTGCTGCAAGGTGCAAACGAATAGACGTATACGCTAATATTGTTCGCTGTAAATGTAACAGGTAACAGATAATGTTTTGTATGGAAGCATTTAAAAGAAGATGTTATTGCAGTATAAAGCTAATCTCTTCCATTTTGCTGCATAGCAAGCTCTGGTGGTAGGCCTTCTTGCTTCTTTTAGAATATTCATACAGTCTGCTGGTAAATTTAAATACCTAAACTATGACTTCAGGAGCCAGATCGCTAGGTTTAGTTCCTTGAAATTTGGATGTCTGATTTCTCCATGGTTCTGTGTGAGGAGACTAGAGGCGAGTTGTAGCTTTTGATGTGGAACTATTGACAGCTCCAACAGGGTGATGCACCATGGTTGACGGGCCCATGTGGGAGTTGCTAGAATTAGTGTGAGATGTTTGCCTGAATTCCGGAACCACACACGAAATGAACAGGAGAGGCGGAAAAGCATAGGCAAATATCCCTGAACAGTTCATCCATAGGGCATTGCCTTTAGAGAGCGGGTATGGGAACCTGGAGCCGAAGCTTGGCCATTTTGCGTTTTCGACCTTGGCGAACAGGTCTATTTGTGGAAAACCCCATTGTTGAAAATAGGGAAGGAGAACTTGGGGATGAAGTTCCAACTCGTGAATTTGCAATCTACTTCTGCTGAGGAAGTCGGCAATTTGATTGTTTAATCCTGGGACATGTTCTGCCAGAAGATACATCTTGTGATGGATTGCTTATTTCCAAGTAGCTTGAGCTATTGACAGTTGGAGAGCGTGTGTTCCCCGCCCCCCCCCCCCCCCCCCCACTTGTTCACACAGTACTTGCTGTCATGTTGTCTGTTCAGACTAAGACCGTGTTGGTGATGAGGTGATTTTGAAAAGCTTTGAGTGCCAGAAAAACTGCTAAAATCTCTAGATAAATGATATGGAGAGTCTTGTGCCTGTTGCTCCACAGTCCTTGTATTGTCCTTGAGATGAGCCCCCCAACCTGTTAGAGAAGCGTCTGCTGTGAGCACGATCTGTGGAATAGGGTTGATGAAAGGCCGGCCTGTTGATACGTTTTTTGGGTTCCACCACTGCAGAAAGCGATGGGTACCGCCGTCTACCAACATTAGATCAGTTAACTGACCCTGTGACGGATTCCACTGATTTGCTAAGAACTCTTGTAGGGGTAGCATGTGAAGCCTTGCATGGGGTACCATTGCGTTGCAAGACGCCATCATTCTCAACAGTTGCATGAACACTCTGGCTGGTAAAGCTTGGTTGGGTTGAAACTGTGGAATCATAGCCTGAATATTGCGAATTCTGGTTACTTTGGGTTAAGCTAGAGCTTTGACTGTGTCTAGACAGGCTCCTAAGTAAAACTGCATCTGTGACAGATGTAGTTGAGATTTTTGAGCATTGATGGTGAACCCCAGTGGATGAAAAAGATCTAATGTGATCTGTGTGTGTTGTAGACAGCTCTTGTGAGAGCTGGCTTTGATAAGCCAGTCGTCTAGATAGGGGGAAGAAGTGAATTTGTTGTCTTCTGAGATGAGCAGCAACTTCCGTCAGACATTTGGTAAAAACTCTGGGCGCTGTAGTCACTCTGAAGAGAAACACCTTGAATTAGTAATGCTTGCCCGCTATCACAAATCTGAGGTATTTGAGATGAGCCGAATGAATTGGAATGTAAAAATATGTGCCCTTTAAATCTAGGGTAGACAAAGTCTGCTCTTTGTAAAAGTGGGAGTACCTGTTGATACTTCGCGTGGCAACAAGGACAACATTTGAACAGTCTGATCCATCAACTGAGAGCTGACCGGGCACGGTTAGGTCTTGAAGGCCGTCCACAAAGCTTTTTGATGGAAGGTCGATTCCGGAGTCGAACGATACAAAGAGAAGTGGAAACGCTTTTGGAAACAATACCGTCTAGGGTAGAGAGGATTACGCATCGAGGGGAACCCGAGGAATGGCATCGAACCAGAGCACAGCAATACACGTCGGAACTCTATGGCAGAAAAAAATCTATCTAACAATGGAGTTGATGCCCATGCGCGCAATCACTGAAAGGAGTAGTCACCTTACCTCGTGACTAGGAAAGACTTCTTCGAAGAAAAACAACTTGCAAACATCCGGACCCAACACTAGATGGCAGGAGTATGCAAACCATGTGTATACAGCACACATGCCTTGAACAGAGTTTAACCTCCCTCACCTTGTAAACAGATACCAAACCAGTACTACTCCAGGATGTCTGTCTGTTGAAAGGCTCAGACCAGAAAATCATGCAGGACCGAATGGGCCAAATGCCCCTCTCCCACTGGATCCAGCTATCCAAGAAATAGTACCTCATAAATGTGTGGGTTAACGCCCATATAGCAGCCAGGTAGATGTCCAAGGTAAGTACTTCATGCAACAGCATAGTGGTGACAACCTTGACCATGGCAGATTGAGGCCCCATATCTTTTAGAGGCTGTATAGGCTGTTTCATAGCCAATCCATAGATGATCTTAATACAAAGGACAATCCATCTGGTGATGATCCATTTCTTTACTGCCTTTGCTTTCTTTGTTTTAGAGAATCCAATGTAGAGTTATCATCCATCCAATGGTCCCAAGTGTGATGAAAGTATAAGATCAGAACTCGCTTAGTGTCTAAGTGATGGAGTGTTTATTCCTCCTTGGATGGACGAGGAGGGAAAATAAAATGTGGGCATATTGATGATAGCTTTCAGGAGGAACACCACCTTAGTCCGTACCACTAGCTTGACTGGAAAGAATTGTTGGAGAGATTGCTTGTAGGTCACTCTTACAACAAGCTGGAGAAGAGATCACTTTAAGATACACTAGGTTGATGGTTGGTAGCCTTAGAGGACTGTGCTTTGGCTCTAATAGGGTGCACATTAAAAATCTGATAATCACATTCAGATCCCATTGAGGCATCTGAAAAGAATTCAGTAGAAATATGTGAGTCAGCCCCTTTCAGAAACGGAAAAAAGTAGGTGATTTAAACAGAGGTGCTGATCAGGTAACCACGGAAACATCATAAGGCCTGCAAATAATATAGGACTTGTACCACAGCACGGCCTTGCTGGGCTAATGAAAGGGAGAAAAAAGGACGTACTATAACTGGAATTGCAGGGGCTGGATATGCCTAGCCAAACCCCACACAACAACATTCTGCCTGTGTCCCACATAGGTGGTTTGGATGGAGGGACACCTGGCTGCCAGTTTGACATTTACTACTAGGGGAGGAAGATCAAAAGTAGTTAGCTCTTGATGCTAAATCTGCAAGCATGGAGTTGTAAGTTGTACAGGCTTCGGTGTAAGACCCGGCTCTGCTGCTGCGACAGAAGATCCCCCAGAAGAGGCAACCAGATCGGAGTACAGATGCTCACAGCCTGAATGTCTGGGTACCATACTCTCATGGACTGATCCAGAGCTACTAGGATGATTTGAGCCCAGTGGTCAACGATCCTCTGAACTTTTGGCAGGAGAGATCGGGAGAGGAAGGTGTACACGAGTCAATAACTCCAATCCAACCGAAAAGTAGCTCTAAGGTAAAATTGCTTTCAGAACTCCAACACACGCAAACTGTGCATTATTGCCAGTGGGGAAAAGATAACATGGTTCTCCCCTGTGCAGGAAGATGCTTTGTGCCACCTGTAAGTGTAACAATCATTTGTGATCCACTAGTTAATGCAGACTAATTTTGTTTTTTTGCCAGAGACCAGAGTTTCTGATCTCCAACTGTCTCAGATGGCTTCCCAAAACCAGGCACAATGCATACGTCAAAACGGTTAGCTCTGGGTGGGGCAGGGGAGGGGTCTGCCGACAGTCCAATTGCAGCTTCGCAATCACCACAGAAGATCTTTAGTAGTCTCCTTTGCTTCTTGAATGGAAACAGAGGTTCTCTAGGTGCTGAACCAACTGAGACTTCAGTTCGTACTACAGAGCCTGCATCCATAATTTAGCAGGATGCAGGAGGCTAAGACGCCTTAGAGCCGCTCTTACTGAGCCCCAAGTTAAGGTTTAAAACATTGGGATCATAGCCCAAATATCCTAGACACTTTCAGGCAGAGGGAAGGATCGAAATAGTGAAATGTCCAGGATGGCTTCAATGAAAAAGGAATCTCAGTGAAGAAATCCGGTATCACTTAGGTATATTGTTGGCAAATCCCAGGGATGTCAACAGGTCACCTGTTCTCTGGATGTGTTTCACGACTGCTTGAGGTGAGCCTGCCTTTATCAACTAGTCGTGGTATCCCCAGCATTATCAAATGGGCAGCAGCCCCCCACCATCACTGTTGAGGAGCACTTGTAAGGTCAAAGGGAAGCATGGAGAACTGAAGTGCTTGTGGCCTACATGAAAGTGCAGGAGAGTTTCTATAGTATTGTAGTACACGGATGTCAAAATAGGAATCCTGCAATTATAATGCCACCATCCAGTCGCCTGGACACAGAGCAGATAGAACCTGGACCCTAATGAGTATTTTAAACTGTCAAGCTTGAGGAAGCATTTTAGAGGGTCTAGCTCAAGGTGTAGAATAGGCCAAATTCCTCAGTCCTTATTTGGCATCAACAATAGGTAGCAAACCCACTGCATACATCTAATGTCTGATCCAGTGTCTTTTGAGTCCTGAGACAGTTGTGCTGCCTTATCAATTTGAGGTTTGATAGTGAAGTATGACAAAGCTGAGAATGTGATATGTAAACAGAAGTGTAAAGGGGTGACTGTAAGATTAACTGAATGACATAGAACCATGTGAAGGCCAACTTCTTTAAGACAGAGTTTCACAGGTGGATCCTGGTCCAGCTACGAGGCTACTCGGTCATTATTTTAGGACCTCCAAATGCTGACAATGTATTCTTTAGCATTGGGGTTTCCACACAGCACATTGCACACATTGCCTCTGCAATAGTACACTTATAGGTTAATGCCAATGGCCTCTTCATTGGAGAAGGGCTGGAGGCGGTGGTGAATCAATACCTACATAATGGACTACAATGAACCCAAAACACTGGGGCCAGACACATTTTACGTTCCGCCTTCCAAACTCCACACAAACCAGCTGTCAATTGCAAGATCCATCTCAGACAAAGCCTATTGTTTTGCTCAGCAGGCTATTCAACAACGTTCTGACCAATATTTCTCAGTCTAAACTACGGACGTACTACCAGAACAGGAACCTCTGTTGCAGAATAACCTTGCTCTTGATTAACCCATTGTTCAGAATATCGAGCACTGACTGGAGCCCTTTAAAAAAAAAAAAAAACTCTAACCCTGCACAAACAAGGACTGTAACAGCAATTTAGAATTAAAAACAAAACCCGATTTTCCTAACAGTTAATAGGGAGAATCAATAATGTATACACAATTGGCTGTTCTATACCCTGGCATCACACTCTGGCATACACACTGCAATAAGATAGCTGCAACAGGACTAAAGCACAATGCTGAACCTCACGCACATCAAACATTCTACATCAGGCAAACCCACTCTTTCTCTCTCTACCCACTATATGTGACGAACCACGTAGCCACTTACTCGACCATCCATTGAGGCTCAATATGGGCATGAAGTGATAAAACGGTATCCAAATGCTCCAACACAATACAGAATTCGGGTTAGGAAGAGGAAACATCATTCTTAAAGGGAAAGATCACATCTAATGTTTGCTATTAGAGCCTCACCAAAAGTGGTTGTTTAGCATATATTTAACTAAAGAAAGAGTTACGCAGCAAAAGAGGTTTTCTTTTTACAGTGCTGTAAGGACCGCATGTACTCTTACTGATGCTTGGTAAGAGCAAAAAGTATCTAAAAAATAAAAATAAAGAACGACCCAAAACACAAAATTTATTATTTTACAGAAAACATTCTACTATTCAAGTTCTTGCCAATTACATGAGAGAAACACATTTTGTTCACAATAACTGATTAAAAGAGCTGAAGATAATATGCAAACCTAAAACAAAATAACAGTACTGTACTAATTTCTTAAGGCAATGGTTCATATATTTTATTTCAGATATAGTAATATTTCACAACTGCACACCCAAGCACTATATATGGATGGCAATGATACCAGTGAAAGCTTTTTTATCAAAAATACTATTCTGGATTACGCAATAAATAAGTAACAAGAAAACATCTGCTACATTTTAGAGTGAAGGTGAAGAATCTCTTAAGACCAGATTACATAAAATGCTGTGGTACAATATGTGTTTAAAAGAAAACGGTCGATGAAAAGAATGGCCAATGCAAGAGCAGAAAGAATCCAGTTTTCTGAAGCTGGTAATAGAAAAGTGTGTGCGCGAGCCTTTCAACATTTTCAGAATGGCACACCCTTCAAGTAAGACTTGTTCCCACATTTCATACCAGTTTTTTCTCCGAATGCCATCACCTCATACAGGACTGCTGTTATAACAACTCTTAACAAATCTACATATCGAAATGAAGGTGACCAGATCTAGGGATCATTATTGCTTTGTAAACAATAATAACATTATTAATAACTACATAAAATCCGATCACCTTCCCCAGGAGGAGTAATGTTGTCACGAAACGATAGTAACTAAGCACTTTCAACATAGCACAGCATTACATAGCACAACATGGAGAGCAAGAAGGAAACCAAGCGTCGAAATGCTGACTGACTATCTGCTAAAGAAGTTATGCAAAAGCTAAACTTGAGCTCATTCCTTAAAGCTATCAGCATGAAAATGAACATTATGGGTTCTTATATCATGAATGGTGTAAAGGCGATGACAGAGCTTAGTCATTGATAAAAGCATATTGCAAGTAAACAGATAGGCTTTAAAGGCCATTTACAACAGAAAAGGATGGCTTACTGTAAAAATGCGCTTTAAAAGTGAATTCCAAATCCTGCATATTTGATAAGAAAAGAAGCGGCCTCCATGCAGAGTACTTTGAAAAGTAGGGCACAGTCAGAGCACATTATGTAGCACAGCGAAGCATCTAGGGGGGTCAACAGAGCTGAACGAGTTCAAATAAAAGTCTTTCTCCCAGGGCAAATAGTATTTTATAACACAAAAATAATGTAGGAAGCTGCTTTTTTATGTGGTACTGCCAATGAAAGGACACACCATGCAAAAAGTCCACACAACCCTTATAGGTTTGCGGGGCTTACTTTAATAATCTCAAATGCTCTACTTGTGGCAGTCGGTTGAGCAGCTTAGGCTGATCATAGAGGAGTGTTAAGCATTTGTTGTACACATAGAGATCGAGACCAATTTAGAAAAACAACATTTTATATTATTTTAGACACCAAGATCATCGGAATCAAGTAACTACTTTCAAACTTATGATTTTACAGGAAAACTGTAAAATAGCCAAACAATGTTTTTTGAGGTATGAGCATTGAACGTTGTAATGTTATCGTATGGGAGGAAAGACATACTGCAAATATACAACAGAAAGTAGCAGTGGGTCTATCAATTTAGTTGGCTCAAATATGTGTCTGAAATCTAAAGGTAGACTTGAACTACGTCACAAGTGAGTATCTTTCCTGTGTGGAAAAATACCCATCAGTTGTGGATCCTGGGCGCCCTGTTCATCATTTGGGTTTCCTTCACACCGAGAAGGTAGATTTCAAACCAGTAGTAATGATGGAAATGGAAACCTTTTGTTGTTCTCATATGTCAGGGTAAGGATGGACAACTCAAGAGCAGTGCATGTGTAGAGTGAAAAGGGTGTGAACTGTGATGTGAACAGATAAAATTGGGTAATAGAATGGACAAAAAACTTTAATAGACACCTTACTATTCCCAATGTAAAAAAATGTGCGATGCTAGTGGTTTTAACAAATAGCCACTAAACCTTGTAAGTGACCAGGATCGACAACTGATGGGTATTTTTCCAAACAGGGAAGATACTCACTTGTGACGTAGTTTAAGTCTACCTTTAGATTTCAGACACATATTTGAGCCAACTAAATTGATAGACCCACTACTACTTTCTGTTGTGAAAGTTTGTATTAAGGGGTTGTAGTAGTGTGGGGTCTTTAAACATCCCCTTGGGCCCTCCCCCCTCTCTTTTGTGTTATATACTGCAAATATAGACTTGTAGTCAAAGTTAGGGGGTGCCCTTTGGAACTTGAGGTGCTAGGGTTCCAAGGTCCAAAGAACCACCCTCAGTTTTAGTTTACCTGCTCTGGCGTGCCCGGGTGCAAAGGTGCTGGATGGGTTAGTAGCCTCAAGCACTACACCGTTCAAGGCAATGAGCACTTGAAAGGAAAGGCTGCAAGAGGAGACTTGGGGACAAGTCTGGCAGAACTCAAAAGCGGGGCAGAGGCCCGCGAAGATTTTTAGAGCAAGGGAGGGCAGTCAATTATTGTGAACCTGGGCTGTGGAGCACAGGTGTTTGGTTGGCTTGCCACTTGCTTTGGAGGCTCTCACAGTTCTCGTTCTGACCTGTAGAGAGGAGGAAAACTATACGACAGGGCCACTCTCAGTGTGAGCTTTGTCATTCCTGAGGACCCCGTAGGGCAGGTAGGCTTTGATGGTGGTGGTATACAGGCTGGACACTAACAAACCTTGGTCGCTGAAAGTGCTTCGGTATCTAGGGTATTGGTGCCGGGGGGGCCCTGGAGTTTGTTGACCTTAATTTACAGAAGCATGTCACTAATCTCCCGTCTTACATTCGGGACAGCAAAGACATTCTAATCAAATTTAATGGTCTACAATGGTCTGAAGAACTCTCCTTTGTTACTTTCGATGTGGAAAGTTTATATACATGCATTCAGAGTAACTTTGGCATAACTGCTGTGCGATCCTTCCTGGACAGAGAAAGAGCAGAACTGCACGATTTCAACGAAATGCTCTTGGAAATGATTGATATCATTCTTAACAATAACGAATAGTTTCTTACCTGTCGGTGTAGTTTTGCAGCTTGATGATCTTTCTGGATTCACTATGCTGTGCATATTCCGCGGTCTTGTGGTTGGGTCCGGATTCGTAGTCTTTTCTCTCTTTTTTTTTTTTTTTTTTTTGTGGCCCAGGTGGGCGTCGGCGTCACCCTTCCTTGGGTGTATTTCCGGTGACGTCGGCATGCTTCCTGCGGAAGCTCCCATCCCTGGGCGCCATCTTCGGATTCTTTTTTTCGTGTTTCCTTCGTTTCCGAAGTGATGGCAATGTTCTATGTAGGTGATTTTTCCTTAACCGCCTTGTATGTAAAATCCATTTTATCTCTTCATCTTCTTTTTTTTTTTTTTTTTTTGACCACCCCTTTTCTCTCCAGCCTCATCTTTCTGGCGGAGGTGGGTGGGTTCGCTAGTGAATCCAGAAAGATCATCAAGCTGCAAAACTACACCGACAGGTAAGAAACTATTCGTTTTGCAGCGTGAATCTTTCTGGATTCACTATGCTGTGCATAGATTTTGTAGCGGTTTCTCATTTCCGTGGCGGCTGGGTGGAAGATGAGTTCTGGTGTCTGAATATGTGCTGGAGCACCTTTTGTCCGACTTGCGCTTCCTTGTTCATCTGCACATCCACGCAGTAGTGTTTTGTGAACGTGTGCACTGAAGCCCATGTTGCCGCCAGGCATATGTCTTGTATGGGCGTGTTAGCCAGGAAGGCTATTGTGGCCCCCTTCTTCCTAGTGGAGTGTGCACGCACTCCCTCGTCTAGTTCCTGTCCTGCCCTGTTGTGGCAGAGCTGAATCGTCTGTGCTATCCATCGTGCAATAGTGTTCTTCGTTACTGCTTTGCCCATGTAACTGTTGGCGAATGACACAAAGAACTGCTTCGTTTTTCTGTGCTCCTTTGTCCTTTCAATGTAATGCATGACCGCCCTTCTGGCGTCTAAGGTGTGCAGAGCTCGCTCAGCGCTATTGGTTGGTTTTTGGAAAAAACTCGGTATCTGTATGGACTGGTTCATGTGGAACCTGGAGACCACCTTCGGCATGAAGTGTGGGTCCGTCCTCATCACAACCCTATCACTATGTATTTGTATGTAGGGTTCCTGTAGCGTCAGCGCTTGTAGTTCGCTTACCCTGCGTAATGACGTTATAGCAACTAGGAAGGCTGTTTTCATGGTTAGCATCTTTAAGGAGGCCCTGTGCAGTGGTTCAAAGGGCTCCTTCATGAGTTCCGTGAGAACTACGTTCAAGTTCCATGCTGGTGGTGGCACCCGCTTGGGCGGTGCGATCCTCTTCGCTCCTTCCAGGAACCTCTTGACAACCTGGGATGTGAAGAAGCTCCTGCCCATCTCACCCCTTGTGTAGGCTACTATAGCCGCTAAGTGAACCCTCAAGGAGGATGAACTGAGTTTTTTGTCCAGCAAGTGTGTCAGGTATCGCAGCACTGTGGAGTCTTTCTTCATTTTCTTGTGAAGTTGTTCACGTTTGCCCCACATCGTGTATCTTTTCCATTTTGCGACATAGCACCGCCGTGTGCTCGGCCTCCGTGCCTCCCGAAGGACCCTGAGGGTGCTCTCTGGCAGTCTCAAATGTGCAAACTCTATGTCCTCAGGAGCCATGCTACTAGGCTCATGGTCTCTGGCTCTGGGTGCAGCACCTCTCCGTTCTGCATGGAGAGCATGTCCTTTCTTCTGCCGAATCTGTGGGGTGCACTCTGTGACATCTCCATGATCTGCGAGTACCATGTCTGCCTCGCCCACTGTGGCGCGACCAGTATCAGGGTCATCTTGCTCGCTCTGCACTTGCTCAGTACTCGGTGTATCAGTGGTATCGGGGGAAAAGCGTAGGCAAATGTCCCGGACCAATCTATCCATAGGGCATTCCCAAGGGACCCCTTTTCGGGTAGTCTGGATGCGAAGTACTGGCATTTCGCATTCTGGCGTGTTGCAAACAGGTCCACTGATGGCGTTCCCCACCTGTTGAATAACCACCTCGTTTCCTGAGCATTGAGCTCCCACTCGTGGGATGCCGATGTCTGTCTGCTCAGCCAGTCTGCCTGAATGTTCTCCTTCCCTGGTAGGTGTATGGCTAGCAGGTCTATCTGTAGAGGGATGGCCCATCTCCATATCTCCTGTGCCAGTGTTGAAAGCGTTGTTGACTGTGTTCCACCCTGCTTGTTGATGTAGAACATCGCCGTGGTGTTGTCTGTCTGCAGTAACACCCTTTGCTTGTACAGTCTTGTCGGGAAGGCTTTCAGTGCAAGGAAGATTGTCTTCAATTCTAGGTAATTGATATGCTTTGTCGCATCTGCTGGCGTCCACAGTCCTCTCACTTTGAGCTCCTCCATGTGAGCGCCCCATCCCTTCAGGGATGCGTCTGTGGTGATGGTCACTGTCGGAGTTGGGGGTGTTAGAGGCTTTCCCCTTGTTAGGTTCTCCATGGTCCACCATGTCATCTCCCTTTGCACTGCGTGCGTCACCACCACAAGATCCTCCCAACTGCCTGACGCCTGTGACCACTGTTCCTGGAGCCATTCCTGCATGGGTCTCATGTGTAGCCGCACATTCGGCACCAGGTGGATGCATGATGCCATCATCCCCATGATCTTGCTCGCCGTCCTCGCTGTCCGAGCTTGCCCCTTCCGGTAGAGGCGAGTTTCCTTGACCAGCGCCCTTGCTCTCTTCTCGCTGGGGAACACCTTGGCCTGCACGGTGTTGATCACTGCCCCCAGGAAGGTCTTCACTTGCTCCGGTTCCATTGACGATTTTTCCCAATGGACGGAGAACCCCAGGTTTATGAGCGTGCTCGTCACTGTCTGTGCGTGGTGTTTGCACCTTTGGTACGAACTCGCCTTCACCAACCAGTCGTCTAGATAAGGGTATACGTGTATCCCCTGTCTTCGTAGGTGTGCAGCAACTGCTGCGAGGCACTTCGTGAATACCCTTGGTGCTGATTGGAGTCCGAAGGCCAGCGTTGTGAACTGGTAGTGGCCTCCCCCGATTGTGAACCTGAGCATATGTTTGTGCTTTTTGTTCATCGGTATGTGCAAGTAGGCGTCCTTGAGGTCTATCGTGACCATGAAGTCTCCGACCTGCAGTTGCGGTAGCACCTCCTGCAGGGAGGTCATTTTGAATTTCTGTGTTCTTATGAATTTGTTGAGGAACCTCAGGTCTAGGATGGGCCTCATCTTGTCGTCTACCTTTGGTACCAGGAAGTACGTCGAGTAGACTCCCTTGTTCCTTTCCTTGAATGGGACTCGCTCTATGGCCTGCTTTTGCAGAAGTTCCTTTACTTCTTCCTGAAGCCTCGCCAGCTGGTCTCCTGCTGGCGGTCTTCCCCTTGGTTTCCTGCTTGTTGGCCTTTTCTCCAATTCCAGGCAATACCCGAATTGGATGATGTTTAGGATCCATTTGTCTGATGTGATTTCTCTCCATTCCTGGAGGTAAAATTGCAATCTTCCTCCCACTGGTGTCATGTGGTCGTAGGTGTTTTGATTGTCCCGACCCCTTGGTACGTGGTGCCCCCCCGGGTCCTTTCTGTGGCTGGGCACCCAGAGTTCTGTGGAGTCACTTCGAGGAGGGCTGCTGCCCCCCTCTCCTATTCTGGCCACGTCCGTTTCTTCCTCGAAAGGACTGACCTCTTGGTTGGTACTGCCAGGACTGTTTCTGCTGACCTTGCTGTCCCTGTGAGTCTGCCTGGTGCGTTTGCTGGAAAACCTGGTGTGATGTACCTGGTTGGTTTCCACCTCTCCCGCCGGGCCTCCGTGACGGGGTGCCTCTTCTGTTGCCTCTGAACTGCAACGCCCCCATAGACCTTGCCGTCTCATTATCTTTCTTGAGCTGGCTGAGTTTCTCGTCCACAGTTGCCCCGAAGAGCGTGTCGCCGTTGAACGGTGTGTTGAGGATACTGTGTTGCACCTCGGGTTTGAACCCTGAAATCCTGAGCCAGGCGTGTCTCCTTTCCGTGACACCCATCATCATCAGCCTGCTGGCGGTGTCTGCCCCGTCCAGGGCCGTCTTAAGGCAAGAATTTGCCGCATTTTTCCCCTCTTCGACCAACATCTCGGCCTTCTGCCTGGCCTCCTGGGGTAGGTCCTTCACCAAGTGCCCCAGGCCGTCCATGATCTGGTACATGTGCCTGTTTAGAAGAGCGTTGGAGTTAGCCATGCGCCAGTGGGTCGCAGCATTCCGTTCGATCCTTCTGCCCACCAGATCCATCCTCTTGCTCTCCTTATCCGGTGGTGGGCCCGAGGTAGTGGATACGTTGGCCCTCTTCCTAGCCGTGGCCGTGATAATGGAGTCTGCGGAGACCTCGCCTCGAATGTAGGCCGGGTCCTTCGTGGAGTGTTTGTATTTTTTCTCTGTTCTAGGGGTTACCGCCTTGCATGTTGCGGGCTCCTTGAATGCTTCTTGTCCTTGAGCCAAGACGCTCTCGAGCATTGGGAGGAACTGGCTCCTTGTCTGTGTTGGGAGCAAAGTCTCGAGCAGGAAGTCTGCTTTCTGCTTCTCCTCGTCGAGCTTTAACCTAAATGCCGCTGCGGCAGATTGTATCGCCGAATTGTATGCCCCGATGTCGTCAGGCGGCGAGGGCCTCGAGGGGTATGTGTCGACCGCCTCCTCCGGGCTCTCGGTGTCGATATCCAGGTAATCCTCCTCGATGGGGTCAGAGGTGGCCGACTCGGCGTCCAACCTACTGCCCTCCTCCTCGTCATAGCCGTAATCCTCGTAGGGATTCTCCTCATCTCCCTGGTCGTCGACCATCTCGGCGGCCGGGCCATGTCCGTCGCCGAGTTCTTCTTCCTCTTCGACCAGATCTAGCACCACGTGCTTGGTCTTGTGTGGAATTGTAAAGGTACTCATCTCTGCGTTGAAATCCTTCTTCCGCTGCAAGATGCTCGCCATCTCGGCCTCCAAACGCCGTCTTTTCTTTTCCCTTTCGGCCGCGTTCTCGGCCTCGGAACGCTCGGCCCCTCTCTTCGTCACCTGGCTCGGCGGCGAGACTCTCGGCGTCGAAGGTTTGGACGTCGAACTTGGCTTCGGGTCCTTGGACGTCGTCAAAGCTTTCGGGTCTTTCTCCCTCGACGCCGATCGGTCCCTTTCGGAGACGATCTTCGGCGCCTTCTGCTGCTCAACAGCCCGGCCCCTTTCGGAGGCGATCTTCGGAGCCTTCTGCTGTTCTACAGCTCTCGGCGCCAGGGACTCCTTCTCTGAGGATCCGCTGGGCCTGTGTGCGGTCGCGGACTGCAGATGTCGCTGCGTCGGCGCCTTCGGGGTCTGGCCCTCGTTCTTTCGAGACTCAGGGTCTCTCGTGCTCTTGTGGGACGTCGAGTCTCCTACCTTATCAGGCGTCTTCTTGGAATCGGTCTCTACGACCGTGTAGCTGTCGTGTTCGGCGGCAGCGTTGTCCTCTTCCTCTGAGGACATCCCCAGGTCGTACAGCGAAGGCGTCGGGGCTTTTCCTCCGAGGGTGGCGTGTGCTACCCTCTGGCTCTTCCTCACACGAAGGGTCTTCGCGGCGAAGACGGAGCAGGCGTTGCAGTCTTCGGTTCTGTGGTCCACCGGTAGGCAAAGGTTGCACACCGGGTGCTGATCTTTCTGCGCGTACTTGTGTCTGCAATTCGGGCAGAACTTGAACGGCGTGTTGTCCATCCTCGAGCGTTTCAGGCTTCCCTGACCGCGTGGACGTCGATGATCGTCGAAGTTCTCGACGTTCTCTCCTCCTTCTCTCTTCGCCAATGGTCTGCGAAGTCTTCCTTGGTCTTCTTCTTTTAATTTCTTCTCGAACTTCTCGCTTTGCAGTACTTTCTCCAAAAATGTCTGGAGCCCAACGGGAACGATCCAGACCCGACCGCGGAAAAAAGAATCTGAAGATGGCGCCCAGGGATGGGAGCTTCCGCAGGAAGCATGCCGACGTCACCGGAAATACACCCAAGGAAGGGTGACGCCGACGCCCACCTGGGCCACAAAAAAAAAAAAAAAAAAAAAAGAGAGAAAAGACTACGAATCCGGACCCAACCACAAGACCGCGGAATATGCACAGCATAGTGAATCCAGAAAGATTCACGCTGCAAAACTATTTTTTGCATGACGGTACCTGGTACCATCAAATCTGTGGGACGGCTATGGGTTCAAAATTTGCGCCTTCGTACGCCTGCCTCTTCATGGGGTGGTACGAGCGGGAACATGCATGGGGCAGTCGTGCCTCCCCTTGGACAGAACACATTGTGTTCTGGGGAGGTACATAGACGACATTATAGTCCTATGGTCAGGAATGAATGAGCAACTAGAGTCATTCCACTCCTATCTAACTGTAATGTCAAACTGACCATGAAACAGGGAAGAGAACGCATTGACTTTTTGGACATCCATTTTTACATCAAGGACAATGTCGTCCAAAGTACACTCTTTAGGAAGGAAACAGCCGGCAATGCAGTACTACGTGCCGAAAGTGCTCACCCACAGTCTGTGATTAATAATATCCCTTATGGGGAGATGGTAAGGATACAGAGAAATTGTAGCCAGGAGGATATCTTTACTAATAACATCCAGGAAGCAAGCAACAAATTCCTGAAGAGGGGATACAAAAAGTATATTGTACATACAGCGGCTGAAAGAGCGACCAAACTAAATAGGGATGACACCCTGTGTATTAAACAAAAGTACTCCAAATCCATCCCGAAAAAGGATTGCCCAGTGAGATTTGTAACCCAGTACAACATCAACAGTAACAAGGTGTATAACATCCTCAAAAAGAATTGGGCCACCCTTAAAGGTATTGCAGGATTATCAAATGTAATCACTGACAAACCACAAATAACTTATCGCAAAGGAAGATCCCTGCGGGATACTCTCTGCAAGAGCTATGTGACTAATGCCAGGAAAACATGGCTTCCACTAAAACCTACTGGATTTTTCAACTGTGGGTCATGCAACATATGCCCCTTTGGCCGTAATAAGACTCATGAATTTACATTCAACTCCTCTAAAAGGTACAAGATCAATGAGTTTGTTAACTGCAACACGCCATACGTGGTATATGTACTGGGCTGCAATTGCAATATCATATATGTTGGTAGCACTGTCCGCCCACTAAAGACTAGGATCCAAGAACACCGCAGGGCTATAATTAACAAGGATATCCGATATCCAGTTAGTGCACATTACCATGATAAGCATCCCAATGACTTAACCCTTTGGTTCCACGGAATTGACCATATTCCACAGGACAGTCGGGGGGAGATCGAGAACTAGCACTCCGACAAAGGGAAGCAAAATGGATTTGCCGCTTGAAGGCCACCCAAATGGGGCATAATACCGATAGGGAACTTCATTACTTTTTGAATTGATCCCTGGAACTTCCAGCAACAATCCCTAAGATGTGCCTGTATGGTGCCTCACTAGTACAGTAAATCCCTGAACTATGCCTATAATGTGATGTCTCCTCAGTAGGCTTTGATAAATGTACTTGTTTTTTATTCAGTTCCCATATTTTTTGTACATATGTTCACTGTGGTATCAAATATGGCTTTATGTTTAGACCTGTGTTTTTAACTTGTTAGTTCGTGAGATGGTAGACCTAGACATTGTACAATTACTCAGCTAAACATGAACGGGCTTTCCTGTGCTTGTCTACTCTGTGACTTACCGTTTATGGTTATTACATATAAATACCCCTTTTAATTATATTGAACTAAAAATTATTTTCTAATAAGATACACAACACCCTGCATTTGGGTATAAACGATAATTCTGAGCAGTTTCTAACATCTTATTCTATATAAAATCAACATAGACCGTTTTTCGCTTAGGAATGGAATAGTGGGAAATAAACGGTCTAGCTCGGGTTTACCTTTAACCATTTCTAGTTGTTTGAATACGCACGGCAAAATCTACCTTGTCATATTCAAACTACATTACATAATGGCGCTCGCTGAGTATTAGAAGCCGCGCTCTGTCCCGTCACATGAAGGGTGCCTAATGGGCGGGCCCTACACGGAGCAAGCAGGTGGGTTAGATGTTTACTTCCGCATATAAACACCATGGCGTCCATACTTCCTTTGCAGGACGCCGTTTATGCTGAAACTTCGGGAGCGGGTACCCTATCACAGGTATGAATGTCGGACACATTGACGGGGAGCTATGCTTATTGGGACGGCTTTTTTTCCGGCTCGCTGCCCACTCTGAGATTATTGAGCAAGTCCCGATTACTCAATTGGGTTTCTTTATTTGTTGTAGGTGCTCCGTGGTCATTGCCCCAAAATATTCGGGTCACTACTGGACTGGCGGCGGTTGGGTAACGTGATCGACTTCCATACCTTGGAGGTCTTTTTCGTAGGATCAAAGACTATATGCGCTGCAGGACTTACATTAGGTACTAGCTATTGGCATACCTTATTCTTATATAATAATGATTGTTTTTTCTCATGTTTTTACAAACAGGAACTTGTTATCTGAAAATATTTTATATTATGTTAAAAAAAGTCTCCTGTTTTCCCTGGATGTTTGATACATGCATCTTTTATAATGTTTATGACCAACGATACACGTCTTGCCTCAACTCGTTATAAATGCATATTACCTGGTCCGCATTTAACTCAAAACTTGGTGCTCAGATCTTAAAGGGCACTCTCCGTGTGATGCTCTGTTCACCCTTTTTTTTTTTAACTCATCTCTTTTAACGTTATAGAATTTCTGTTGAAGACGACACGATTCTAATATATCCAATATTGCTTCTGTCCTGGGTCTGACATTAGGTAAGGGCCCTCTGATCGTTCCATATTTATTTTAGGAATTACAACGATGTCCTAGTTAATACCCAACTAGCATATTCACTGGGGGCCAGGTACATCAATAGAGCAGCATTGTAATATAATGCGGTGACTCAACATTTCTAACTGGAATTACAATGTGCAAGGGTTTTTTTCATATCGTGGAAACTTTACCTTTATGTGCCCTGTTGTGTTTATGACCACGCACACCAAGGCCTCTTATTCTACTCACTTCCGACCTCCTGTTCTTTCTATATCCCTTAGAGCTTCTAAAATACTCCTGAATCATACAATATCGACAGGATCAATTCGAGGCCACCCGCTGTGGGGCTCATTTCTCCAATTTTGAAGGTACAGCTATACATCCAATATTTAACTTATATCTAGTGAGATGTTAGGATTTACGTAGATCCCCCATTCGTTCACCACACTGTGTTGACTTATGTATATAAAATCCCCCCTGTTTTCCTGTCTATGTGTACTAAACTCTCCAATATTTGTTCTCTAATAACTAGCATTGAATTTTATAGCATTGACTCCCTTATTTCAAACGTGACAATCCCGTTTCAGAGGGGTGACTTTACTTACTCTATCGGATATTTATGATCTCCAATGCCCGCATTGACCAGTGCACTGGATTTATTGTGTGATGTGATCTCCTCCATTCTTACCTCACTCTACCTTTTAATTATTTGTCATCTTACTTATTCTTTCTGGCCCACCGAACAAACCGCCATTACCGATTTAATCCTACTTGACTTTTTGAATCCAACTCATCTTGC
This sequence comes from Lissotriton vulgaris, assembly GCF_964263255.1. Taxonomy (NCBI): domain Eukaryota; kingdom Metazoa; phylum Chordata; class Amphibia; order Caudata; family Salamandridae; genus Lissotriton; species Lissotriton vulgaris. Next base: position 1,233,493,979 of record NC_141693.1, read on the forward strand.
ATAAAGAACTCTGTAAGCATATTTAGTTTACTGTTTTTTTCAACTGCCTCACCATGTCGTGTTATTACTCTTCTTGGCATATGCGTCCTGATCATATCATAATACTGTCTACCTCTAGGAATCCCAGCACATGTCTTAAACCACTACACTGTGGGAATCCCAGCCGGGAATAGTATTTATATGTCTAAGTCTACCTCAAAGTAACAACCCCTTACTTGCAGTTCGCTCCTTTCTCCCACCTTTTATAATGTTTATTATACTGCACTTGGAACCATCTATATCAGTCCTCTCAGTTCACAAACGTTTGTAAATAATATGTATACCAATATGTGTTACAACAGTTTTTTATAATTATCCAGTATATTCAGTGGTAGCTGTTGTATTTTAGGATGTATTCTAACACCTTTTATTAGTTGATCCTAGATTGTATTTTGTGTTAGTCGCGGTTTGTTGGGTTAGTCATATCCAGTCTATTGTGATCACCTATGTCTATATGTGTTATGTTAAATGTATATTTATGTATATATATGTTTGTAATTTTTACATCCCTGACGAAGTTCCTAAAAGGCAAAAAAAAGAGGAACGAAACGCGTTGGCTGTGCCTATGCTTCATGAACACTTTTTTGAATAAAGAAGAAGACACTTTAAATTACCATTTCTATTGACTTTGAGTGCACCTTCCATTTTGTTCTTTACAGTTCTCGTTCTGACCTGTAGAGAGGAGGAAAACTATACGACAGGGCCACTCTCAGTGTGAGCTTTGTCATTCCTGAAGACCCCGTAGGGGAGGTAGGCTTTGATGGTGGTGGTATACAGGCTGGACACTAACAAACCTTGGTCGCTGAAAGTGCTTCGGTATCTAGGGTATTGGTGCCGGGGGGCCCTGGAGGGTCTAGCATCTCAAAACACGGTGGAGAGACGGAGCTGACCCCCCAAAACCATGAAAACCTTCTCCTGGTGTGATGCTCCCTCAGTGGGCCTGATGGCCAGCAAAACGATATACCAGACCAGTGCTGTCGGGGGCTGGCTCCTCTACCCCAACGGGGATGCTAGATGGTTGGTGAAGTGTTGGACAGTCCTCCAAATGTTGGGAAGGATGCACAGCTTTTGGACAAGTCGGATCTTTGCAATTGTCAAGGTACCAGCTTCCAGACAGGGTTTTGCGCCAAGTTTAGAGTAGGTCCTCAGTTCTTGCACTGGCGGCTCTTCCTTGTCCTTCTGTTCCCAGGCAGACTAATCTGTCGCTGTGGAGTTTGGGTTATCTCCAAGTATTCAATTTGAGGGTGTGTGGGGGAGTATATGATAGTAGCAAATGGGCTACTTACCCCTGGGGTGACTACACCCATTATATGACAATTTGCTGTGGGGATTGGGCATAATCCTGACCCAGAATTCTCTAGTTTCACCAAAACCAAAAGAGTGAAACTCTTCTCGAGCAGTACACTTCAGCTGGCCTACCTTAGGGGTGTGACTAGCCTGTAAATAAAACAAGTCTCTTGAATATCCAATTCCCTGCCTGCTCCGGTCCTGGGGAACCCCAGCCCCCTCTGGCCAGAGGGCTGGGGTTCCCCAGGTCTTGGAGGAAGCCAGGGTCACATATCAAAGGAGGCAATAGGATTTGAAGCCCCTGGACTGGATATGCTAAATTCACCAGCCATCCTGTTGGAGGTGGTGTAATCAGCTTCCTCCGTACAGGCACTGTTCTTGCAGCGGGCTCTCACCTGCAGGGGGTCAAAATTGTGTCTGTGGTGGCAGGCTGGACGATACCAGTCAGACAGCACAGTAAGACTAGAAGGGATACAGGGGGCACCTCTAAAGTTCCCTCTTGATGCATGTCTGCATAAATGCGGTATTGACATCAGTATGGATTTATTAAAACAAGAGGTTTGATATCAAACATCAGTATTTTCAGTGAAGCCATTATGTACCTGGGTGACCAGTAATGACCAGTACCCAGTAAATACCTTTGAAATGGCTTCCTGATCATTTGCAATGTCTATCAATGGAACTAGACATCCCAGGGGCATATGTGCTCATGCATATGTGCCCTCACATATAATATACCACAACCCTGCCATAGGACTCTAAAAACTGCTGTAGGGTTGATGTACATATAGCACATGCAGTGTTCTGGGGCATTGCACACAGGAATTGGGCAATGTCGTGCTTTCGGCATGGCTTGCACCATTTCACACATCTTGCCATGGACGTCCTCATCCAGTTCATGGGTGGGTCCTGTAGGGAGGCATAATACATGCTGCAACCCTTAGGGACCCTCTTTAGTACCGATTGCTCTGGGCACAAGGGGTACCCTTTACAAGGGACTTACAGAGCTGTTAAATTCATTGCCAATTGAGCTCAATCAAGCATTTGTCTTGCTTTTAGGGAAAGCGCATTGGCACTGGGGCCTGGTTAGCAAGGACCCGGTGCACCCCCAATCAACAGCATCAGTACCAGTGAGCAAAAAGTCGGGGTGACCATGTCAAAAAGTGGCACTTTCCTACACATAAGCATTAAATGCTGCTCTTCAATGATACAATTCATATCACATGGGATCTGTGTTCGTAAAGGTTGATTTAATAGATTTCTCATCAGACAGTTTGATGATGAACGAGATACTTAAGAAGCCTAACATATAAGCAGTTAGAAATATTAAACCAATAATTGCTTGAATTACAGAAACATGACAATCATTTCATAATTAAAGCAGACCTTTTCTGAAAATGGTTTGCAGTAAAAGAGATTCTGGACAAAATGATTTTAAAAAGTGTGATTTTTTTCAAATTAAATCCAAGACAGCAGACTGATGGGCAGCGTGGCTTGCTGTACAAGACTGTGGATGGGAACAGAGTTAACTCCCAGCCCGCGCCCATAATTTCCAATACTATCTACAGCAGAGAGGCCCAATCTACATATGCAGATTAATGTAATGATACAGGGAGTCCCCAGCAGACCTGATGGTGGACCCTGGCGACTTCAAAGCAGTGTGGGGAGTCTCTGTGAGCATGTGTTGCTAACTGGCCCCAGAGGCCTGTGGCAGGAGGACTGTTGTAGTGACTGGCATGGCCATAGCAGTGTGCATCCCCATCATTGTTTGGGACGTCTCCTCACTAGTGAAAAGTCCCCCGGAGGCAGACTCGCTGCCAGCAGGGGTGTGCAGGAGTACAGCAAAACACACAAGATGATGGATGGAATGTTGAACATTGGCAAAACATTCGCCCCCAGTCACAGATCTGGGTTAAATCCATCGTTATTTTGCTCACCAAGCCACCCCAGTTCAAACATGGCCATATGCAAATCAGTCTTGACCCTGTGCCTCATGGGAACAGTCCAGCCCGAACTGCCAAGCCATGTCTTTCCTGGACCGGAATCAAGCATCCTAGGACCGGTTTCTGGCTATCAGCCGTCTTCAGCCAGGATAGCTTGACTCCAGTGGCTTAGTGAGCAAGGGACCCACGTCTGGGCATGTTCACATAGGGTGAACAGTAAAACACACAAGATGATGGACGGAATGTTGCAAGTCCCAAGTTTAATGTAACTTTTTATTTCCTTAAAACGGGCTTTCTTTTAAATTGGGCATCCGTGATTTGGATTCCTCCAATGTGATTAATCAGTTTTTGTTTTCCATTAATTCACCCACATCATGAAGCCATGTTTAATGCTCGGATATGGTATGGGGATAGGAGAGCGCATGGCGACCCGCAGGCATCCCAGCACTATGAGGAAGAGTATGCACAGCAAAACAGAGACCAGGAAAGGTCAAGCATTTTAAAGGTCAAAGCTGAAAGAGCTAGGTTTTAATGGCTTTGCGAAAGCACAGCTCGGAATCCAGACACCTAATGGCTAAGGGAGGAGCATTCCCCCCAGCACTACCTAGTTAAGTGTTGGACCATTATAAGGGCCTGGTGAAAAATACGGTTCTCCTCTGAGCATTCACTGGAGGCACAAGGAAGAATCCAGCTGGCAGTGTAAGACCGCGCCTTGGTTTAGCTGGACTAAAACTGAAAATGATAAGCAAAATCCAGATGTGTAATGCAATCAATCAATCAATCAAAGTAAGTTCATAAAGCACCTGGTTGCACTAGCTAGTGCGTCCCCGCGCTGCGACAAGATTCCGTGCCAGGCAAACGTAACAGTGAATAAAGTCAGACAATGGAGTTATCAGATGGAAAAAGCCACGTCTTGAGCTTTTTCCGAAAGATTGTCCCCAATGATTCCAACCGGAGCCCCATTGTGAGCTTGTTCCAGTAGGAGGCGGCTAAGAAACTAAAAGAGCGTCCGCCCATCCTGGCTCTTATGATGATTGGTGTGCGTACCTGGCCCGTTCTGCTAGATCTTAGATCTCGCGTGGGAGCTTACGAGGTGAGGAGATCATGTAGATTGGAGGGGCCCTTCTGCAAAATACGGTGAGTGATACACATAGCTTTAAACAGAACATGTTTCTTCACCAAAAGCCAGTGCAGGGAAGCAAGAGCCTTCCTGGATGAAGCTCTCTTATGGAGCATTAAAACGAGACGTGCAGCCGCATTCTGGATGCGCTGGAGTCTGTGAACACACTTGATGTTGGCTCCTAGATACAAAACATTCCCATAGTCCAAACGCGACGTCACAAGGGCCTGGACCATCGTATTTCTTGCTGACACTGGGAGTACATCTAGGGTCTTCCAGAGAGTGCGTATGACCCCCACACAGTTCCCTGTCACTCGCCTGGTGTGAGTCTCAAAGGACAATTTGGTGTCCAGCAATATCCCCAAGTTCTTCACCCGGTCCTTAGGGGAAGGGGTCTGGCCCAATGTTTGGGGCCACCAAGCAGAGGACCAGACCGAAGGGGCATTGCCTATGACTAAAACCTCTGTTTTATTACCATTAAGTTTCAGGCAATTAGAGGCCATCCAGGACGCCAACTCTTCAAGACACATTGAAAAATTCTGTGTTGCCTCCTCAGAATCTTGGGTCAGGGTCACCACAAGTTGTGTGTCATCAGCATATGACACCACACTAACTCCAAACCTCTCCACAATCTCTGCAAGAGTGGCAATGTACAGATTAAAGAGAGTGGACTAAGTATGGAGCCTTGTGGGACCCCTTGGTCCAGCTTGACACTTTGAGAGGAAAGGTTTCTGTGACACCTGAAAACAGCGGTCACGTAAAAAGGAACTTAACCATTCCATCTTGTTACCGTCTACTCTGCCTTCTCTGAGGCGCAGTAATAACAGTGTCGAAAGCGGCACTAAGATCTAGGAGGACTAGAGCCGCCGTCTGTCTTGCATCTAACTGTCTACGAATAAGCTCAGTAGATAAAAGCAGAGCTGATTACGTAGAGTAGGTGGCATGAAAACCAGATTGTTTAGGGTGGAGAAGGTTGTAATTATTAGTATGCACACTCAGTTGAGTGTTAACCACCTTCTCTGCTACCTTCGCAAAGTAAGGCAGGAGGGAAATGGGGCGAAGATTATCCAGCTGACTTATGCCAATATTAGATTTCTTTTTTAAGGGAATGACGATAGCCTCTTTCCATCTTTTTTGGGATGATTCCTGAGAAAGAGAGTTCCAGAAGATGTCTGATACTGTGAGACTCCCACTCAAGATCTTAGCGGAGGCCGGATCTCTAGGTGAGCCGGACTTAATACCGATGGCTACTGCTTTGAGTGTGTCCACACTGGGGACTACAAAATCACAGAGGCAATCCACCTTTGGAATCCTGGATACCCCTTCGCTACTGGCGCATCCCTGTTGAGATGAGGTAGGGAAAGTGGCATAAATCCTACCTACTTTCTCGGCAAAGAAATCCGCTATCCTGATGCAGGACTCAACTGAACTCCTGTCAGGAGCAGTGACTCTTGCTAACGACGTGATCTCTTTAAAAATAGAAAAAAGTTCTTTAGAAGAGTTATCAGCTGTTTCAATTCTGTTGTTGTAATATGTGGCCTGTGCCTTCCTAATCATAGCATGGTATTTTTTTAGGGTAGATTTTTATTCAATTTTTGTCAGAATATCAAACTCCCTCCTCCAGGCTCTCTCAAGACACTTACAAGCTGATTTAGCCGTTCTATGTTCATTGCTAAACCAAGGCGCGGTCTTACACTGCCTGCCTGATGCTCTCGAGGACCAGGGAGCCGTACTATCCAGTGCCTCCAGGATGCGTTTATCAAGTGCATCACATGCCGTCACAATATCAATGCCCCCAGGCAGCCCGCCCTTCTGAAGGGCCATATTAAAGCTAGATGTAGAGAACTTAGCCCATCTCCTAATCGGTTTGGTGGTGCCCATTTTATGTAGTACGGCAAGCTGAGGCCGCATAATCTCAAAAGAGACAATAAAATGATCAGACCACAGAACCGGGGTCGGGGGTTTAATATATAAGGCGTCCCAGTTGGCAAAGATCGGATCCAATAGATGGCCAGGTTGGTGGGTAGGAGAGTCTGATTTGAGCATTAGGTGAAGATCTGCTAATGCCTGATGGACGTCCTGTGCGCAATTGTTAGATGGATCATCCAAATGCAGATTCAAATCTCAAACCAACATCAATTTAGTATAGCGTAAGGCAGGTTGCATTATTCGTTCAATCACACTAAGCGCAAAGCGTGTGTGGGGCTCCGGGGGTGGTAGATCAGGAACCCCTTTATACAGCAATCTAGTGGGGCTGTGATGGAAAAAACCCTGCTTCGCCATCTTCAATCTCTATTGATTCTAAGGTGCACTGAATAGATAGCTTATGTATAATGGCGATTCCTCCGCCCCTCTTGCGCATTTCATCAACCCTGATAATGCTGTAGTTCTGAGGAAGGGCTTCCAGGATATCAGGAGGAGCAGAGTCCTCGTTTAGCCAGGTCTCTGTAAGGAAAAGCACGTTCGGCTGGGCATCCCTCAGATAGTCATACATTTCCAGTTTAAGTTTCTGCAGAGACCTGCAGTTTATCAAGGAGCAGTGGAAGGGCTTGTCGCTATCACTGGTTTTCAGTTTTGATACGGACACAAAAGGGCAGTGTCTACACTTATGTCACCAGTTCCCTGGCAAAATACTGTGTTTACACTGCTCCAAAATAGGTGGGCATAAAGCAGTGAGTTGCACAGAGGAATATCTGTAAGCTACCCCCGTCCGAGCAGGGGTTCTGGCCACGGGTATCGGCCGGGCACAGACAGGCTGCGCGCACGCTCAGGCATGTGTAATTTATGGCACTCCTCCCCATACCAGACCGCTGCCCTACCCCACGAGGAAAGAGGGAGTGTGGCTCAGACCTTCCCTGCCGTCCGGGCAACGGCACTGGCTGCCGCGTCGGACCGGGCTGGAAGGCAGAAAGACAGAGCAGAGCACCAACACACGCAGGTAGGAACCAGACCTCAAACGCCCCCTAGTATAATCACTAAGTAGTTAAGAGATTAAAAAGTAGGTGCAAGTACAGAATCAATAGTTTTAAAATCACTGTAGCGGGGGCAAAAAAGGGAGCGACAGCCTCTCTCACAGGCCTCCCTTGCCGCTGCGCGTCCGCTCAGGCATGCACAATTTATGGCCCTCCTCCCCAGACTAATCCAGTGACCTGCCCCAAGAGGAAAGCGGAAGTGTGGCTCGGACCTTCCCCGCCCTCAGCGCAATGGCACTGGCTGCCGCGTCGGACCGGGGCGGGAAGGCAGAAAGACAGAGCACCAACACCCACAGGTAGGAACCAGACCTCAAACGCCCCCTAGTATAATCACCAAGTAGTTAAGAGATTAAAAAGTAGGTGCAAGTACAGAATCAATAGTTTTAAAATCACCGTAGCCTAGGCAAAAACGGGAGTGACAGCCTCTCTCACAAGCCGCCCTTGCCCTTGCAAATGCAGCACAGACAACAAAATAAAGGGCAACACAGATTGATACAGCCATGGGAAGTACAAGTAATTAAGAAGGGACTCAGTTTGTGGCAAGAAGTAGTGAAATGTGCAATCTCGATGTAAAAGACATCTCACTGTAAATATAAAGGATTGCTTTCAAACAGCGCTGACATCCTAGCACCATTGAAAAAACATCAAACCAAACTAGGCAGCAAAAAAGCCTCCTGGTTCAACGATGATCTTAAGAAATCGAAGAAACTCTGTCGCTCCCTCGAAAAGGCCTGGAAAAAAGACCCAAACACCATCACCAGGGACGCCTTCAAAAAAGCCACCCGAATACACCACCAACTAATCCGTTCTGCCAAAAAAGCCGCATTCAAAGACCGACTAGATAACGCCAACAACAGCAAGGAATTATTCGACATCGTCAAAGAATTTACCAACCCCTCAGCCAACTCCAACGACATCACCCCCTCTCAAACCCTCTGCGACTCCCTAGCTTCCTTCTTCCACAACAAAATCACAGACATCCACAACAGCTTCGACAACCAACCCGGAGACCAACCCACCCAACCTTCTGCCGTACCTTCACCCCCCCTTGAACATCCTTAACAACTGGAACCCAATCTCCACTGAGGACACCATCCGCCTGATGAACTCCATCCACTCAGGATCCCCCACAGACCCATGCCCCCACCACATCTTCAACAAAGCAGACTCCATCATAGCACCACACCTCAGAGACGTCATCAACTGCTCCCTCAACTCCGCCACCTTCCCGGAAAGCTGGAAACACGCCGAACTTAGCGCTCTTCTGAAAAAACCCACAGCTGACCCCACCGAACTCAAAAACTAACGCCCCATCTCGCTCCTTCCATTCCCGGCCAAAGTCATCGAGAAAGCTGTCAACAACCAGCTCGCCGCCTTCCTCGAATCCAACAAATCCCTCGACCCTTCACAGTCAGGCTTCCGAGCCAAACACAGCACGGAGACCGCCCTCATGGCAGCAACAGACGACATTCGAACTCTACTGGACAATGGAGACACAGTCGCCCTCATCCTCCTTGACCTCTCCGCAGCCTTCGACACAGTCTGCCATAGCACCCTTCTACAGCGCCTCAAACATCGGAATCCAAGGAAAAGCACTGGAATGGATCACCTCGTTCCTCACCGGAAGAACACAGAGAGTCCGCCTCCCACCGTTCAAGTCAGAGGCCTCTGAAGTCATTTGCGGCGTACCACAAGGATCCTCACTCAGCCCCACCCTCTTCAACGTATACATGAGCCCCCTCGCGGCCATCGCACGCCAACACAACCTCAACATCATCTCCTACGCTGATGACACTCAACTTATCCTCTCACTCACCAAAGACCCTAACACCGCCAAAACCAACTTACATGAAGGAATGAAAGAAGTCGCCGAGTGGATGAAGCACAGCCGTCTGAAACTGAACTCAGACAAAACAGAAGTCCTTATCCTAGGCACCTCTCCCTCCGCCTGGGACGACTCTTGGTGGCCAGAGGCCCTAGGAAAAGGACCCATCCCGACAGACCACGCGCGTAACCTGGGTGTCATCCTCGACTCCTCACTCTCAATGACCAGACAAGTCAACGCCGTTTCATCATCCTGCTTTAACATTCTCCGCATGCTCAAAAAAACATTTCGCTGGATCCCCACCGAAACCAGAAAAACGGTCACCCATGCTCTGGTTACAAGCCGCCTGGAATACGGAAACACCCTTTACGCCGGTACCACCGCCAAACTTCAGAAAAAACTCCAACGCATCCAGAACGCATCAGCCAGACTCATACTAGACATCCCGCGCAAAGACCACATTTCTGGCCACCTGAAAAACCTCCACTGGCTTCCCGTAAATAAGAGGATAACATTCCGCCTCCTTACCCACGCACACAAAGCACTTTACGAACTTGACCCGAATGCCTCAACACACGACTTTCCTTCTACACCCCCCCTCGCCAGCTACGCTCATCCAACCTAGCCCTTGCCGCGGTCCCTCGCATCAACAAAACCACCATGGGAGGAAGATCCTTCTCCTACCTGGCAGCTAAAACCTGGAACTCACTTCCCATTCACCTTCGCCACACTCAGAACCACCTAGCATTCAGAAAGCAACTTAAAACCTGGATATTCGACATGTAATTCCCTTCCCATCCTCAAGCGCCTTGAGACCCTCTGGGTATGTAGCGCGCTATATAAATTCTTACTTGACTTGACCATAAATCATCTAAAACAGCATGAACTCTACAAAACAACTACAAAAGAGACAAAAAGGTCATTATTAAGAGAAAGTTTGAGATGACTTTATAGAGGGATTAATTTCCCTTTGATATTTGCTAGTAAACACTTGGTAACTATATACGATTTTCTCAAATTTCATTGCTACCATAAGGTTCCTGCACAAAGAAACTGTGCATTGCTTTGTTAACTGCAGCTTGGAGTTTTCAGCAGGTTGTTTACAAAGAAACCTAGGAATATAGGAAAAGGTTGTTTTAGGTCGCTTCCTGTGATGCCATACTGTCATTTAGAGGATCAAAAAGTGTGGTATGTAACTTCCTCTACTGCTTTGTTTGTGGCAACATAGGACCGTTGATGTATGAAAAGGAAAATGCTACTTACCAGTATGCATCTGTTCTTGGCATGTAGAGCTGCAGAATCCTACACTTAGCCATAGATCCCCACCTGGTGTTGGGCTCGGATGATTGCAGGTTGTTGTCTTCTTGGAAGAAGTCTTTGTAGTCACGAGATAGGTGGCTCCTCCCTTGGACAATACTGCGCATGGTCATCGACTCCATCCTCAGATTGTTTTTCGCCATGATGGGAAATGGAGTTAGTAGAAGTAAAGAGAAAGGATGTCCATGCGTGTGCATCTAATTAAGATGATTACTGGAACGGATACAAGTCCCGGGGAGGCGGGAGGGCATGTAGGATTCTGCAGCTCTACATGCCAAGAACAGATGCATACTGGTAAATAGCATTTTCCGTTCGAGGCATATGAGCTGCAGATCCTACACTTGGCAACGATTGTGCAGCAGTGTCTCCCCTAGCGGTGGTCGCTTGTATCCGTTGCAGCATACTGAAATAGTGTTTTAAGGACAGCTCGGCCCACTGCAGCTTGCTGCTTGGCTTGCACATCAACACAATAGTGTTTAGTGAAGGTGTGTATTGTAGACCATGTTGCTGCCTTGTATATGTCCTCTAGTGGTATGTTTCCTAAGAAACCCATAGAGGCTCCTAGTTTGCGAGTGGAGTGTGCTCTAGGAGAAACTATTAGTGTACGTTTAGCTTTTTGATAGCATATTTGAATACACTTTACAATCCATCTGGCAATTCCTCCTTTAGAGATGGGATTGCCTTTGTGTGGGGGAGAGAAAGATACAAATAGTTGTTTTGTCTTTCTGAAGGATTTAGTCGCGTCTGTGTAATATAGAAGAGCTCTTCTAACATCTAAGGTGTGTAAAGCCCTTTCTGCAACAGAGTCCGTTTTTTGAAAAACCACTGGTAACTCTACTGATTGGTTTAGGTGAAAAGGAGTAATCACTTTTGGCAGGAATTTAGGATTGGGTCTAAGAACCACTTTGTTAGGATGTATTTGAAAAAATGGTTCTTCTTTTGTGAATGCTTGTATTTCACTGACTCTTCTGAGAGAGGTGATGGCAACAAGGAAGGCAGTTTCCCATGTTAGAAATTGTAGTTCACACTTATGTAAAGGCTCAAAAGGGGGGCCCATGAGTCTTGTAAGGACCACATTTAGGTTCCGTACTGGTGCAGGTGGTAACCTAGGTGGGATTATTCGTTTTAATCCTTCCACAAATGCTTTTATTGCAGGTACTCTAAAGAGAGATAGATGTTGTCTATTTTGTAAATAGGCTGCAATTTCTGCTAGATGCAAGCGTATGGAAGAATAAGCTAAATTGGACCTTTGTAGGTGTAGAAGGTAACAAATGATATTTTGGATGGAAACATCCAGTGGATCAATGTGATTGTGGTTACAGTATATTGCAAATCTTTTCCACTTAGCAGCATAACATGCTCTGGTAGTGGGTCTTCTAGCTTCTTTAATGATATTCATACAGTCTGGTGGTAAGTTTAAGTAACCAAACTCTAGGAATTCAGGAGCCAGATCGCCAAATTCAGTTGACTTCGTTCTGGGTGCCTTATTTCTACATGGTTCTGTGTTAGCAGGGATGGCGTGAGCTGTAATTTCTGATGTGGAACCAGTGAGAGATCCAGTAGCGTGGTAAACCACGGCTGGCGTGCCCATGTGGGGGCCACTAGTATTAGTTTGAGAGACTGTTGTCTGAGCTTGCGTACTACTAGTGGAATGAGTGGGAGAGGCAGAAAAGCGTACGCAAATCTGCCTGACCAGTTCATCCATATTGCATTCCCCACCGACCGTGGCTGTGGGAACCTGGCGGCGAAGGTTGGGCATTTTGCATTTTCGTGGGTGGCAAACAGGTCTGTCTGTGGCTGCCCCCACATTTGGAAGAATGATTGTAGAACTTGTGGTTGTATCTCCCATTCGTGAATTTGTTGTGACTGACGACTCAACAGGTCTGCTATCTGATTGTGAATTCCTGGAAAGTGTTCTACTGTCAGATGTATGTTTTGAGGATGGCCCATCTCCAAATGTTCTGTGCAAGCTGGGACACTTACAGAGAGTGTGTCCCCCCCTGTTTTTGTATATAATACATGGCTGTCATATTGTCCGTCCGGACTAGGACAGCTTTGCTTTGTATTTGTACTTGAAAAGTTTTGAGTGCTAGGAAAATTGCTAGCAACTCTAAATGGTTGATCTGGAACTGTTTCTGTTGATTGTTCCACTGACCTTGTGTGGTATAATGCAAGAGATGGGCTCCCCATCCTGTGAGGGATGCATCTGTCGTAAGCACTATCTGTGGAACTGTGTCTAGGAACGGCCGTCCCTTTGTTAAGTTTTTGGTTTTCCACCATTGCAGAGAGCGATATGTACGGCTGTCTACCAACACCAGGTCTGTGAGCTGACCTTGAGCCTGATTCCATTGTTGCGCTAGACATTCTTGTAGTGGGCGCATTTGCAGTCTTGCGTGAGGAACTATAAAGATGCAAGACGCCATCATGCCTATTAGTTTCATAAACACTCTGGCTTGGAAAGAGTGCTGGCATTGAAAAAGGGAGACTAAGTTCTGAATACTTTGAATCCTGGCTTGACTGGGATACGCTAGAGCTGTAGATGTGTCTATGGTAGCTCCTAGATATTGATGAACGTGCGAAGGCTCTAGGTGCGACTTGGTGTAGTTTATCGAAAATCCTAAGTCGTGCAATGTTTGAATTGTTTGTTTTGTGTGTTGTACACACTGGTTGAACGATCTTGCTTTTATGAGCCAGTCGTCGAGATAAGGGAAGACATGTATTTGTTGTCTTCTGAGATGTGCTGCTACTACTGCTAAGCACTTTGTAAACACTTGTGGTGCTGTTGTGACCCCGAATGGAAGGACTTTGAACTGTTAGTGTTGTCCTTGTATGACAAACCTTAGATACTTCCTGTGCGCAGGATGTATAGGAATGTGAAAGTAGGCGTCCTTTAGGTCTAGTGTGGACAGAAAATCTCCCTGCTGTAGTAATGCCAGTACTTGCTGTAAAGTGATCATGTGAAAGTGATCAGATTGTATGTAGTGGTTGAGGGGCCTGAGGTCGAGAATTGGTCTTAATGTCCCGTCCTTTTTGGGAATTAGGAAGTACAGGGAGTAAACTCCTGTTCCTTGTTCCTTTAAAGGAACTACTTGAATAGCATCTTTTTGTAGAAGTGCTAGAACTTCCTGTTGGAGCAGAGTTATATGGTCTGTGGACATTGGACGCTGCCTGGGTGGTATGTTTGGGGGGGTTGCTGTGAGTTCTAGTCAGTAACTATGTTGGATAATTTGTCTTACCCACCTTTCTGTTGTGATGGAGTTCCAGACAGGTAGGAACTGTGAAAGTCTGCCCCTTACAGGAGTGGAATGCTGTAGGGGAGGCAGATGGGAGTCGCTGTTTGGGAGTGGAAGAGGAGTGGTTGTTGTTATGTAATTTTAGATTCCTTGTCAGGCGGGGGCGTGTCACCAGAAGTTTGGGAGTTTGCTCTTTTACGTGCATTTGACACTACCAAAGAATCCAGTGGCAGATGTCCCTTAATATAGACCGGATCTGCTGGTGCTGGTCTATACTTCTTTTCTACTCTGGGATTTAGCACTCTACATCTTACTGGATCTTTAAAAATATCCGGTGCATGTTTAATCACCCCTTTGATCATAGGTAATATTTGAGTAGACCTTTGTGACTGCTCAAAAGTGTCTAGTAAGAAATCCTCCTCAATGGCATCAGAGTGCATTGACACCCCATGGTAAAGGGCAGCTCTGTTTAATAAATGATTAAACCCAATACTATCTTCTGTAGGGGAAGGTTTTGTTGGGTAGTACTGAGGCTCAGGGATGTCTGGTGTAAAACCATATGCCTCGTTCTCCTTGGGATATTGTGGGTTGACATCCTCATCTAAAGGGTATGTTACATCATTGCCCCCACCTAAATCATACTCTTCATCAGAGTGGTGTGAAGATGCAGGAGATTGAACTGGAGAAGTTATAGGTTCAATGTAAGGATTAGGAGAGTAAGAAGGTGAAGGAGAGGAAGGGTGCATTAGAGAAGTTGCACAGTCCTTTTTGGCAGGAACCACAGGTGGAAGTGGTGTGTCTGCTGGTCTTTTCTTATATGGAATTGCTTCCACATGTCCAATTTTTGGATTAATATAGACCTTTTTCTGTTTAGGATCTGGTTTAAACAGTTCTGGTTCCACAATCTTCTTTGGCGTCGATTTTTTCGGTGCCTATGGAGGTTGATTAGTGTTCTTTGCCTTGTAAGGAGTGATCGAGTTCTGTCCCCTGGCCCCCGCGCCCGCCAGCCCCCCGCAGGACCTACAACTTCGCCAAACTCATCGCGCTCAACACCGCCCGAGCCCCCGGATGCTACCAAGCATCCCCGCGACACACCCATGGACCCTTCGTCTGCCGATCCTGCAACTTCTCCTGCCACCGAACCTGCACCGCACCTGCCAAGACTGGAAGCAACAACCACCTCAAGTGCATCATGCTCAACACCCGCTCCATCCACCGCCACGCCGTGGAACTCTGGAACCTCCTCGACACCGCATCCCCAGACGTCGCCTTCCTCTCGGAAACCTGGATGAACGCCTCCTCAGCCCCCGACATCGCCATAGCCATCCCGGACGGCTACAAGGTCATCAGGAGGGACAGCATCAACCAGACCGGAGGAGGCATCGCCATCGTACACAAGAGTGCCATTCGCATCTCGACTGACTCCAGCATCACATTCAGCGCAGCGGAACACCTCCACTTCCAAATCCATACCGACCCCAAGACGACCCTCAGAGGCACCCTCATCTACAGACCCCCGGGACCGCGTTCACAGTTCTGCGATGACATCACAGACTTCATCAGCCCACACGCCCTCCCCTCCACCGATTACATCCTCCTCGGGGACCTCAACTTCCACCTGGAGAACAACCACGACCGCAACACCACCACCCTGCTGGACAACCTCGCCAACCTCGGTCTCAAGCAGCTGGTCAACACCCCCACCCACTACGCCGGCCACACGCTCGATCCTATCTTCTCCTCCAGCAAGCACGTCTCCTTCAGTCACTCCACCGTACTCAACTGGACAGACCACAGCTGCGTCCATTTCAGCTTCGCAAAGAACACGCTCCGCCACCACCCGAAGCAGGTTCCCCACAGGAACTGGAGCAAGATCACCGCCGACCAGCTCGCCACCTCCCTCAGCCAGAACCCACCCGTCAGAACAACGGACCCTAACACAGCAGCCTGCAACCTCACGCAGTGGCTGACCACAAGTGCTGACGACCTCGCCCCACTGAAGGACCCACTCACCAGACCCAGAAGCAAGAAGGCTCCCTGGTTCACAGACTAACTCAAGGACTCCAAGAAGGCCTGCCGCACCCTCGAGAAGACCTGGCTCCTCAACAAGACCACCGACAACATGACCGCCCTCAAACTCGCCACCCGCAGACATCACCAGCTCATCCGCACCACAAAGAAGAAATTTCTGAAGGAACGACTGGACAAGAACGCCCATGACAGCAAGGAGCTCTTCAACATCGTCAAGGAATTCTCCAACCCCAGCACCGGCAACAACGACATCACCCCTTCACAGGACCTCTGCGACTCCCTCGCCTCGTACTTCCACCGCAAGATCTCCGACATCCACAACAGTTTCAGCGCTCAACCCCCGCACCCACCGGTCGAACCTACGCACCCAGCCGCCATCCTCCAGACATGGACCGAGGTGACCCCCGAAGACACGACAAGCATGATGAACACCATCCACTCCGGATCGCCGACCGACCCATGCCCCCACCACATCTTCAACAAAGCGGCCTCCACCATCGCACCCCATCTCCGAGACATCATCAACACCTCCTTCAACACAGCCACCTTCCCTGAGAGCTGGAAGCACGCCGAGCTCAGCGCACTACTGAAGAAACCAACAGCGGACCCGACCGACCTCAAGAACTTCCGCCCCATCTCGCTCCTTCCCTTCCCGGCCAAAGTCATCGAAAAGGTCGTCAACAAGCAACTGGCCGCCTTCCTCGAGACGAACGGATCCCTCGACCCATCGCAGTCCGGATTCAGAGCCAATCACAGCACCGAGACCGCCCTCATCGCAGCCACTGACGACATCAGAGCCCTGCTCGACAACGGTGAAACAGCGGCACTCATCCTCCTAGACCTCTCCGCTGCATTCGATACTGTTTGCCACCGCACCCTAGTACAACGACTCAACAACACCGGCATCCAGGGGAAGGCCCTGAACTGGATCACCTCATTCCTCTCCGGAAGAACACAAAGAGTACGCCTCCCACCGTTCCGCTCGGAGGCCACCGAAGTCATCGGCGGCGTCCCACAAGGATCTTCGCTCAGCCCCACTCTCTTCAACATCTACATGAAACCACTAGCTGCCATCGCCCGCAACCACAACCTGAACATCATTTCCTACGCCGATGACACCCGGCTGATACTCTCCCTCACCAAAGACCCCGACACCGCCAAAGCGAACCTTCACGAAGGGATGAAAGACGTCGCCGAATGGATGAACAGCAGCCGCCTAAAGTTGAACACGGACAAGACAGAAGTCCTCATCCTGGGAACATCCCCCTCCGCATGGGACGACTCCTGGTGGCCCCCAGCCCTAGGCACCGCACCCAAGCCAACAGACCACGCACGCAACTTGGGCATCATCCTGGACTCCTCCCTATCGGTGACCAGGCAAGTCAACGCCGTCTCCTCGTCTTGCTTCCACACACTCCGCATGCTCCACAAGATCTTCCAATGGATTCCCGCCGAGACAAGGAAGACGGTCACCCAGGCCCTCATCACCAGCAGACTGGACTATGGAAACACCCTCTACGCAGGAACAACAGCCAAGCTTCAGAAGAGACTCCAGCGCATCCAGAATGCCTCCGCCCGACTCATCCTGGACGTCCCCCGACGCAGCCACATCTCGAGCCACCTGAGAGACCTACACTGGCTCCCTGTCAACAAGAGGATCACGTTCAGACTCCTCACCCACGCACACAAATCCCTCCACGACCTGGGCCCTAGATACCTCAACGACCGCCTGACCTTCTACATGCCCGCCCGCCAGCTGCGATCGGCGAACCTCGCCCTCGCCGTCGTGCCTCGCATCAAGAGAGCCACCGCCGGAGGAAGATCCTTCTCCTACCTAGCGGCTAAGACATGGAACTGCCTGCCAGTCCACCTGCGACTGACCCAAGACCACCTCGCCTTCAGGAAACAGCTCAAGACCTGGCTGTTCGAGCAGTAGCAGACCCCCCTCCCCATGCGCCTTGAGACCCTTCCGGGTGAGTAGTGCGCGATATAAATGCCATGATTGATTGATTGATTGATTGTGGCAATGTATTCGGTGCCGAAGGTGTTTTAGGCTTGTCTGCATCATGCCTTGGAGGCTTCGGTACCGATTTTGTAGATTTCGGCATGGAGACAGGTTTTGTTGGGCCTGCGGCGCCGGAATCTGGCTTCCCTTCTTTATTTTTGGAACCGGAGGGTTTCGGAGTCGAAGCTTTCGGGTCCGGTACGGTTCTTGGCTTTGGCACCGATGTGTCTTTTGGTTCAGGTGCCGTAGGGTCTTTGTCTTTGGGCACCGAAGGGCGTTTTGGCTTCGGTGTTGAAGAATCCTTCTGTGTCGAAGGATGTTTCGGTGCCAAAGGAGGAGGTGGAATTGGCACGTGATGTTTTTTCGGCGCCGAGCCACCGGAAGGCGTAGTCTTTTTCCTCGGAGCCGAGCCTAAAGGCGGGGCATCAGAGGGTAAATTTCGGTCTCAACTGGGCCCCATGGGTGGAGTGCCGACCGCTGCCTTTGTCTTGGGTAGTGTATGTTGTGCGGGGGCAGTGGTACTCACAGGTTGTCGAGATGGAATCGAATCGTCTGAGTCCTCTGCCCCCGATATAATCTGGAGATCAGGCGAGTCTTCCTCGGCGACGAGTGGAGCCTCGTCTTCGGAGATATCTTCGATTGGATCTTCGTCCTCTGAGACGTCTTCTTCGACGATCTCCTCCTCAAAGATGGCCTCCGGTGCTGGCGCTGATCTTCTCATTTCGGGTCGACGGGCCCTCCGATCCCGAATAGTTTTCTTCGATCAGAAGGAGGCACAGGCTGCGCAGGTCGACTCGTCGTGTTCTGGCGAGAGACAGAGGTTGCAAACCTCGTGATGGTCGCTATGAGGGAATTTTGCTCGACATACCGGGCATCTCTTGAATGGAGTTCTGTCCATGAGGCGTAGGCCGTATGGCGCCGTTAGGCCCAACGGCCCGCGTCGACGCACCGGAATGTAGCTGGTGATGTCGAAAAGTCTATTCGGTGTCGAAATAAGTTTATCTAAAGTTTCTCGCTTCGAAAGATGCAGAAAAAGTCTTTTCTAGCCGGAGCGGAAAACTTTCATCCAAACCCAGTGGCGGAAAAAAACAATCTGAGGATGGAGTCTATGACCATGCGCAGTATTGTCCAAGGGAGGAGTCACCTATCTCGTGACTACAAAGACTTCTTCCAAGAAGACAACAACCTGCAATCATCCGAGCCCAACACCAGGTGGCGATCTATTGCTAAGTGTAGGATCTGCAGCTCAAATGCCTCGCACTGTAAGGTTACTGAGCAGCTGTTTTGTATTTGGTTAGTTATTTAAATACTGAGAACCAAGTGTGCACAGATGAACGAGTTACTTATCTTCGATAACGATGTATCTGGTAGAGACACAGTCTAGCCGCAGATTCCTTAATTTAAAATATCCCCAGGCGTCAGACTGGATCCGGAAAACTTTTTCCCCAGCAGTACCTCTGCACGCCGGGGGGCGTCGTCGTCTGGCTCCATCCTGACATCATCCACATTAGTGACGTAATAAACCCCCCTTGGCGTGCAGACATCAGTTTTCTACTGTGAAACTTTTCCACGCCACAATGCAGAGCCACTACAAAAACTGCAGGAACAGTGTGCCAAAAAAGGAGGAAAAACCTTTGAAACACCAACAATAAAATCAGAGAATGAGAAACAACACCATGTTGAAAAAGTACTCAACACTTTAACAGACTGAAAGGAGCAAACAGAGCACCCACTCCATTAAAAGTCCCACCAAATCAAAGAGCCATGCCCCCTCTAAGAGGCAACGGCAGTGGAAATGAATGACATGACAAACAAAAGACAGTTTGCAACCACCGGATTGAACTGTATGAAAGACAGTCTGTAACCACAGGATGTAACTGAAAAGGACCACAGCACTGGAACAACATGATCATGGTAAGTGGCCAGAAGTGAACATCCACATAGAATGGTCACCACACCCCCCACAATGACCCATGAACTGTAGCATAGTCAAATAGAATCTCAACCCAATCGACAGCAGCATAGACAAGGAGACCCCAAAGCAATGGGGAGAAACAGACGAGGGCGGAGGGAGAGTAGGAAAACATGAGAATCTCCATGCTGGAAGAACCCAGGTGGAGAAACACTGAAAAGCACGGAACCTAGCCACCCAAAAAAATAGAATGGGTTGAGAGCCAATGTGCCCAAAACAGAATGAGACACTTTGCCCCGGAGGTAGGTGAACTAGATCAGCCCTCAGGAAGACCAAGGCCACCTGTAAGAAGGCGAGGTGGTACAACCCCACCTGGAAAGGTCTTCGAAGAGCGGGGAGAATGGGTGGGAGTTAAGGAATCTGCAACTAGACCGTGTCTCTACCAGATACATTGTTGCCGAAGGTAAGTAACTTGTTCATCTGATAGAGACATCTAGCCCCAGATTCTTTAGTCACACCCCAAAGCTATTCCCTATTGGAGGAGGGTCTACGACCGAAACTCACCAAGTCCCAAGAGAACGTATCCGTCAATAACATAGACTAATCACGGTCGGAACAGCAGTGGCAGCGCGGCTGACACCAGGCCTATGAAGCCATGTAAGGGAGCATGAAGAAGGGGAGGCTAAGGCACCACAATCCGTCAGAGGATGGTACGAGACCACCCTCGTCCAGACAAGGACGAAAGGAGACAGAACCAGAAAGGGCAGTGCATAATGGAAGAAAGTTTAGAAACTTCTGCAAAAAGAAGTGAAACTGAGCACTGGATCCTATGGATCCGCTAGAGACAGACTCCCAGAAAAAGGGACAAGATAGTATGACATCGTCAGAGCATACCCAAGGTTATGTGTTCCACTCCAGTTGTTTCCGTGGCTGTGAGTTCATAATCATCACTAAATGCACTGACAGAAGAGAAGTATTCAAATGAGACTCCACGGGAGCCATCAAAACTTCCTGTACAAGGAGGAATAGCTATACAATAGCCAACGAGTACCCACATAGGGTATGGCACATCCCTATAAAAGCAAGGGACACCTCTTGAGACGAGTTCGTAGGCAGAGGACTCAAAAAGAAATGCAGAAACAGCTGGACACCTGCAGCAAAAGGAGGACAAAAAAACAGCAAAATAGCTGTACAGTCAGTCCGGGAAATAACGTCTTTAACCCAGAGATGGTTATCAGAAAAAGCAGTGACAATACTACAACTAAAAGTCAAAGTCCGCAACAAGGACTAGAAACCACCGAAGTCAGGGAAACCCAGACATGAGACGTTAAACTGCTGAGCCAGCATGTCTGTCGAACAGGGTGACCTCATCAAAGGGGAAATTCCTAAGACGTTCCTGAACATTGGCAGGGAAACAGCCATCGCGCAGCCAGGCATGGCGACGGAGAGAAAATGATCTGGGCATAGCCCGACCCACAGAATCAATGTTATCCATGGCCCACCGAATGGAAAACTGGGTCATGTCCGGGCCATCACGTACCAACCCATCCAGGTCAGTCCGAGGATCCTCTGGAAGAGAGGCAAGTAGGCGCTCGACCGAGTCCCAAAGGGCCGAAGTAGCCCATGCAAACACGCACAACGTGTTCAGGGATCTAAGGTCTGCACTTGTGGACGCAAAAATATAGCGTCCATACGACTCCAACCATCGAGACTTCCAAGTGGGAGGGAGGAACGGAGGAGGAGCAGAAGGCAGTGAAACTGAGGCCACCTGGACTACCAGCCCTTGAGCCTGAGGATGGAGGGACACACAGACCGGGTCATCCGGAGCCGGGCGACGGCGATGTGCAATAGCATGATCCACCGGGTCCCCCGAGGAGGGTTTCACCCAAGTCCCAAGAAGAGTGTCGTCTAACAACTCACCAAAAGGCAACATAGGCTCCACTTCCACGACGCCGTGGTGTAGTAGATCCAACAAGGTATCAGAGGGCAAAGAGACGGAGGGTGGCTGCATCTGCAAAATATCCGTAGCTTTGCCAACCACCCTCGCAAATGCCGCACTAGCCACCATGGCCATCTTGGGTGGCGACAACAAGTCATCCATAGGGGACGGCAGGAGGCTAATCCGTCCACCAAGCTGTGTGTGTTCCATAGCCGAGGACAACCAAGGCACTGCCAGGGCATGGGTTGCGGCCCTGAGGGACAGTAAAACAACCCTGGGGGTAGCGAACCCACAGGGCCTCCTCATTTCCGACCTCCTCATCCTCCACCAACCGAGGAACATCTGGGCGGACAACACCTTCATACAACGTTCATGCAGGGACTTAGGCTTCAGTAGCCGGCAGGCGTCGCACTCCTCAGAGTCGTTGTGCTCTGCCAAGCACCAGATACACATCGCGTGTGGATCCGTCGCCGACATCTGCCGCTTACAGGTCACACACGCCTTGAAGCCCGAAGGCATCGCACAATGTTCCCGGATGCCAAAAGGCATCGGTAAGGCCTGAAAACAAAAAGGAGGCCAGAGGTAACCGCTTCTCCGGATCCGCGTTGAGACGCGGAAAAGAAGAAAACTGACGTCAGCACGCCGATGGGGCTTTATATGGCTCCGTTGACGTCACTTCCGTCAACAGAGCCCTCCCCCCACTGCTGGGGAAAAGGTTTTCTGGTTTCAGTCTGATGCCTGGGGATATTCTAAGTTAAGGAATCTGCGGCTAGATGTCTCTATCTGATAGAATAGTTTAACTTCATATCAGAACTCTGCTTAAGAGAGCCGTGACCTACTAGACAATCATTGATCTCAAAAGCAATTGTACTGGCTCTTACGACAGGACATCAATCATTTATTCTGTTCTATATCATATTTCCCACCAAAAACAGGGGAATGTTACAGTTTGCAATAGAAGCAGGATGCTGTTTGTATTGGAAGCTCAACTCTGGGTCGACTTCTACTTCAAAGTGAAATAGGTTATGGCTGCCCATACCGGTTGGCGATTCTTAAATATCAGCAGCCAAAGCAATTGCTGGTGTTGTGACAAGATCAACTGAATAATATGGCACAGAGGATGCATGATAGATCACAAATGACATACAGGAACTGGCCTACTGCAGGTAACCTCTGATGTCATCTTATGTAAATTTGTAAGAGCCTATTATCACTTGGGTGGGTATTCTAGAGCTGAGAAATGTGTAACACTGGTAAGGGTGTGGGAAGGATGGGGGCTTTTTAAAGATACAAGACTTCAGCTTCCTGCGGATCTCAGGAAGATAGGAGGAGAAGGCTCTGATGCGTAGCGGCAAGTTGTTGCAAACTTTAGGAGCAATGTTGATGAAAGGCTGACCCTCAGGATCAGATTCTGTGTGTGGGATGTGTGAAAGTAGGAGCCCTGCTGAGCAGAGATGTCTAGCATTTTAGAACGCAACCAGTTTTGCTAGAGGTTGAATGAGCCTTTTTATTGAAGTGTTAGAAAGTCAGCATTAAGGCTTTAATTGCACCTTTGAAAGTCATCACAATTCTTATGAAGTATACAAAAAAGCAGTCACATGCAGAATTTGTTTAAGAAAGTACCTCCACATCAATGACATCAGTGATATATCTGGGAGTGAGAAGTGGTATGCGCACATATTGAAGGAGGTCCGGCAGAGACTCCTCCCTCTCCTTCTTTGAGTGCTTCACCCAGTTTATGACTGCTTCAAACACAGGCTCCTCGGAGTCCACCTTTTGCCCATGAAGAAAAAAAAAATCAGATGTCATGACTACCTTTATTCTTGATCACAGTGGTGTTTATAAGCAGTCTCAAAAAGGAATACCATTTGTTGAATATATACCCATCCAACCAATTTTACAGCATAAAGAAAAATTGTCACACATTTTCATGAAGCATTCAAAACCTCTGCCTGCTCTAAATGAAGGCATTCGTTTTGCAAAACCTTCTAAAGCGGTGTGTTCACTGCACACTTCAAGCAAGGATTAAACTTGAACTCTAATCTTAGGAAGGCTGGTAACAAATTGAATCAAAAAATGTAGTCTCATGATAGCAGCACTCCCCGACGTGGAAACCCTTAAAAGAGGCTAAAGAAGAAGAGTGAGCATTTTTTAGTTTGTAGCGACAGGGAAATCGTGAAGGTATGCCAATTTCTGGTATTGAGGCACTTCAATTATGAAAGTTGCAGGTGATGCTATCCATTAATCTCATATACACAGTCAAGGGTTTGAAAGATTCTCTAAATTGTTATTAAATGAAAGGACCTTATGACCGTGGTCCCGAATATACAAGAAATTGCATTTGTAAGAAATTGGGAAATACTTACTGCAACAGACAGGACGATGGGCTGCAGCGCGGGGACACACTAGTCAGTGTAACCCTGCGCTTTATAAACTTACTTATTATTATTATTATTACTTGAGGGGAGGGGGGAAGCCTCACTCAGGCAACAATCACAATCTTTATCAGGGTGAGCCAAAAAGTCACTAAATTAACCTGTGCTTAACCCTCTGATATCTTAGTACAGAAGTAACTTAGAAGCCCTGTGCAAAGTATTTATGCAGCGCAGAAACAGAAATAAAGTGAAAACACTATACACAAAACTCCGAAGCCAACTGGGAAAAATATTGTACATTTTATCAAATAACAAAATGAGACCAAAATGACAAAAAAAAAAATCAATCTGTAGAACTGGAGATATGCAATTTCAACATTATAGGTACGTATAGCAAATAAAATCGCACAAAGTGCCACCTGCGGTCATCTGGTAATGTTAGGCAGTCGAAAAGTTCAGGCTGCCCACAATTGAGCACAAGATATAGATGGAGGATACAGGGACCAGGTTAACCCATGAAAAAGTCACCTTCTTAAAGTCCAGCATGAAGTGTCAAGTTCATGGTGGAAAACTTCAGGATTTCTCAATTCTTCACAGTAGGAGCTCTGCTAATGCCAGCCAAGGATCCTAGACCTGAGGCACCTCTTGGGGATCGAGAACTCACGACAGCAGAGGACAGCTGTAGGTCCAGTCGTAGCAGGTCATCTGAGAAGCGGCAGGGAAGACTGAGCTTTTTCTGTCCCTGTAGCTCAGAACAAGAGGTCAGCCAACTGACCCTTGGCAAAACCCAGGAAGCCTGGGAGGATGATAGGAGCAGCTCCAGTCTCTCATCTTAGAAAGCAGGGCAGGCCTCAAGCAGCCAGGTAGTCATCTGGGGATCAAGGAAGGCCTCAAGCAGCAAGGCAGTCTTCTGGGAAACAAGGCAGTCTTTCTTCTGTAGTTTCCACATGTCCAGGACTGTATTCATTTATTTATTTAGAGAGGTTTATAAATCACGAGCATGACCCAAATGTATCAGAGCGCTGTACAGAGCAAAGGCAGTTGCTGTTACATACATCTTACAAAAACAACATGAGTACCTTATTGATATGGAAGATAACTTTGTCCGTCCACACCTTATGGGGAGTATGTTGAATCAACACTACAAGGATCATTGTTCTCATGGTTTGATCATGGTTTACCTGCTATGACACTGCCGGCTTATGGCGCAGAGAACCAAGTGTTGTAGTGTGGTTACATTGCTGACTCAAGGTCAATTCAGCCCAGGCGGAATCTATCAAATAAAATCCCTTTGGTCTCCCATTTGAAAACCCTGGTTGATGGGTTCAGCATAATTTGGGAAGCCAAACAGAGAAAGCACCAGCTGGTGTCAATGATTTCCTAAATCTCACTGGCTCTAGTATGAGGGAGCTCGTGCTTTTAAGACAGCGACTACCTCCTAATAAAATTGTGGGCTAGGTACTCGGGAATACCATAGTGCCAGGCTGTGTGTGTCAGGCAGGCTATCTTGAGGATGATACTAGCTTTGACTGGAAGCCACTGTAAGGACTTAAGTGATGGTGTGATATAGTCAAAGCGCATCATTCCTGTTCACAGAGTTGCTGCAGCGTTGAGGGCTGCCTTTAGCGGTGAGTATTGGGATTAAGGCTTTTCTCTCGCCTCTCTCCTTTCTCTGCCTCAGTCCTCTCTCCTTCCACCACCTCAACCCCCTCTCTTTCTAGCTATAGCGGCGCCAACTGATGCATGCCTAAACACTTATAAAGTCCCAAAGGTGAGATCTATTGGCTATGCCAATGCTGGTTTACCTTTTACTGTGGGAGAGACTCATCCACAGTAAACTCATGGTAAAATGGACTGCTTTACTGTCTTGTCTGCAATGACACTTCATTATACAATAATGGGAAAGGCTGCATTAGAGTGCAGCTCTGCTGACCCTAGAGTCGAACCACTGTACAGCGCAACCTGTCTGAAAAGGACAATGCTGTAATGTCCATAGTCATATCTGTACAGCTTATGGGTCATCCAGGAATGTCATGTTTCTCTGGCTCAGCTCAGAATCAGAGCCCAGGCCTTTTGTAACCCTGCTGGGCTAATTACTTTTCTCTCCAGCGGCAGGAACAAAGGCTTCCCAAAACAAAGGGAGCAATTACCATTGAATAGGTCAGCTCCTCAGAAGGAAGGGGTGGGGTGGACTACTCTGTATCAATAAGTCAGTCAGCTGTCATTCTCTGCCAGGAAAGGGGTCATGTTCAGGCCACTAAACAAAAGGGAGGGAGCCCAGACGCAGAAGCCATCTCAGGAGGGGGGCTCCTTTGAAGTTCTACTGTGGCAGGCCCTGGCAGTGAAGTCAGCGAGTGGTGAAACTGAGACCGCTAGAGTAAGTGGCAATTGATTCCTGGGTGAAGCCATCTTAAAGTATCACAGAAGGCTGAAACAGGGGTGGAGAGGTGATGTGGCACCTCAGGATAGGCCCGAGGAGCAGCCCTGCTGAACACTCTCATCCCTACTTAAAAGGTCTGGCGCAGGGAGGACGCTTCTTGGTTCTGCTTTTCTGCTGGACCCTGGGACTGGAGTACAACGGTATGGACAATTAAAAGAAAGAATGCACTGACTGCCACCTCAAATAAGGACTCTGCTCGGATTGACCCCAAGGCCAGTAAGGCACACTCCCCCCTAGGACCAGGGACGCTGACGACCATTTGGGGGAAAGACTTGGCATCTTCACAAGGAAGGAACAGAGCTCAGAGGTGAAGCAAAGTGAAAGGAAGGCACAGGGATCCTGTGAAACTAGTTCCCTGAAAATCACTCAGCTTTGAGGCCAGGAGGCCAGAAGGAAGTGCTCCAGGTGGCTAGGGCTCACCACCAGGAACACAACAAGACCAAGATCCCCCAACTCAGCCCATGGGGGCCAGAGTTATGGCCAAGTTAAGTGATGTGACCTTTGACTCGCAGAGCGATCCCGGAGCGCCTGGACCTCCACTGCTGGAGGATTTCTGTCCCCCGGGGTGGCCAAGGGCCCGGGGTTTACCGCAAGGAGGATGGTGAATTTTATGGCTGGTAAGGAGCGAGTGTGGAACCCTCTCTTCAGCATCCGAAAACAGCATGGGGAACCCATTCCTCAGGATAAGTTCATGTCAAGGGGGCCGGGACCCTATCCCTGGACCCCCAATGTTTGCAGCAGCTGGAGAAGCGCAGTCAGCTTGGTGTTGTGGACCCCATCCCTGGGCCCGAGAAGATTGAGGAGCGGGAGGGGAGTGCTGCTGCAGTTCCCTGTTGCATGGGAACTTTAGGATACAACTCACGATAGTGTGATAAACAGTAAATGTCATACAGGGAGACTACGGACAGCAGAACAATGTACTGCTAATGTATGATAAAACAAGCATTTACAATGCAACGGTCTCACCTTTGCAAACGTTAGAGCTATTGGCATTGTAAATGACAATTTCTTTTATTTATGTGTTGGCTTTGAAAACAGATAAATAAATGGCATTGTCATTTACAATGGCAATAGCTGAGCAGTAGACAGTTGTAGAGAGTAGTAGTGAGTAGTAGTTAGTAGCGAGTGAGTAGTAGACTAATAGAGAGTAGAGTTGTAGAGAGTAGAGCAGTAGTGAGTTGTACTCAGTAATAGAGAGTGAGTAGTATAGATCAGTATAGAGTAGTATAGAGCGAGTAGGAGATAGTGTGTAGGAGAGTAGAGAGTAGTAGAGAGTGAGAAGTAGAGAGTAATGAAGAGTACTAGATAGTAATAGAGGGTTATAGAGTGAGTAGTAGATAGTAGAGTGAGTAGTAGAGAATGATTAGTAAAAAAAAATGAGTAGAGATTAGAGGACAGTAGTTAGTGAGTACTAGAGAGTAGTAGAGTAGTAGAGAGTGAGTAGCAGTGGAGAGACTAATTGAGTGAGTTGTGAGTAGAGTGAGTAGTAGAGAGTAGTTAGTGTGTAGTAGAGAGTGAGTAGTAAAGAGTGAATAGAGTGTACAAGAGAGTAGTAGAGAGAGTAGAGAGTAGAGTGTGAGCAGCAGAGAGTAGTAGGAGAGAGTGAGTAGTAGTTAGTAAAGTAAATAAATGATGACAAATTCAATGAACTGTAACCTCTGTGATGACACACACCACCCACGCTCCATCATCCTCCATTGCTCCAGTGACCCATTCATTGTGCACATTCCCTTTCATCAAAACATATGCTCCACGAACGGCCCAGCTTTCCAGTTTACTTGCATTTTTAATGTTTTGGCTTTTTTTTAGTTAAAAGCATGGTATTCTGTGTCACTGATTTCGATTGCAAGTATTTTCAAATATCGACTTGGCTCTTTCAACCCTTCCAAAATTAGAAGCTGGTAACATGATATTTTAAAGCACCAATGTGCGGGGCACTGACCTCAACCAGGGACTTGAAGCCAAAAAGCAGAGAGAAGCAGCTTTAAAGCAGAGAGATCCGGTTATAGACATGTAATAGCCATTATGTGCCAAACTATTCTCCCCCACACACAGACACACACACACGCACCTACCACTATTGCAACTAGCTGACGGTGCACAACTTACTTTTGTCGTTACGATGCACAAGCAGTCCATTGTTCTGGCATAGCCACTTGCACGCACATCGGAGTAGTTGCCGGTACATCGGAGACTCCTTCAGCAAACGATAAACTGAGTGCAAAAATGAGAAGGCTGGTCATCATAGGCAGCCAGCGGGCTTGGCAAGTTTCTGCTCTGACCTAGAGGCCGAAACCCAATTTGATCATCTGAGCACCAGCTCCGAAGATGTAAGCACCCCAAATCTGGCTCCTAAGCTGCTTTATTTTCTAATTATCGATGTTTAAAAGGCTAAACCGGGAAGATGACAGTTCAGTCCATGCTGGTTCACAACTGCTGCCTGGGAGGTGGGTTCCTTAATCTACCCCCTGTCAGGATTACTTGGAACATGAGGGTTGCTGAGCAGCTTTTGATGAAATGTTATGCACAATGTGTTCTGTCCTAGGAAGTGGGTTTCTCTCATCTCATCAGAAACTGAGCAGCTCTTCAAACAGGAAAGGCAGCAAACTCCATCTGCACGCGAACACGGCTCCGCTCATGCCCGTTCAGCTACTGCAGCCTGTGCAACAGACCAACTTCCTAGA
This sequence comes from Lissotriton vulgaris, assembly GCF_964263255.1. Taxonomy (NCBI): domain Eukaryota; kingdom Metazoa; phylum Chordata; class Amphibia; order Caudata; family Salamandridae; genus Lissotriton; species Lissotriton vulgaris. The sequence continues at coordinate 1,233,523,101 of NC_141693.1, forward strand.
GCAGAAATGCATGGAATCTTTCATGTGGAATTTTAGAGCCGGGGAGAAAGAAAATCCGAGCACACGGAAGGTGAACAGTCTTTAAAGCAGGAGGAAGCAGTTAACAAAATTCACTTTCGAAGCTTCACTTGTAAATGGGTCGGTGAACAGTCATGCCACATAACGCAAACAGAGGGAAACAATAAGGGTTTTGGCTAAAGCGCAGTAAGGCTGCGCCAATTCTAAATTCAACAAACAAAATGCCAGTACTGCGCATTGAATTCAAGCTGACAGTAATTGAGTTGAGATTCCTCAATTACAAAGACCACTCTTTCAGTCTGACTTATCAAACATATTTCATTTATTTTGTTTTTTCTTTTTTCATATTTTTTATTTTTGATTGTTCCACTTTATCTAAATTGTTTTTTTTTTTTACCAAAAACCTAGCAACATGCAGGTGACTCCGACTGGGTCAAATATCTTTCACAGTTCAAATACAATTTAACCTAATTATCGCTCAAAACATTGGTGAAGGAACACACAACATTGAATGGACAACAAGAAGAGCACTTTTTAGACATACACCAGACAAGACTACACAATTCATTAGGTAGTGAGGGGAGCGGGAAAACTAAGGACGATGTAAGAGGTGTGTATATGCCCTGCCTTAATCCTATTCTTGAGAGCAGGTGCAGACACCTCCACTAGATGGGAACACGCTGTTCTGCTTTTATCAAAACAATAGACCATCAAAACTTTCAATTTTTATATTACAATGACATCAGCATAATCATAATACTCACTTAGATGTGATGTAGTAGAAATATCCTTCAAAATCCTCAGTTGGTTTTATTCCAACAGGTGACGAACAGTTCTGTATACAATGTTTTTTTGTTCTGCAAGAGAGCAATAAAGTTGGATGATCGATATGAAAGTATAATATCTTATGAATCATTGTGTTTAGCAAACCAATTGGCCAAATAGATCTGAGAATTTGGCTGCTGTTGGCACGTCTGTAGCGTGCTCACTTTTTGCACATTGTTATTTAGGAAGTTGGAATCTACAAATTTATGCTGCAACCAAGGTGTATAATGAAATTAAAAAGGATGCGGTCAATGTACGCTTCTCGCGCTCCACGTAATTAGTCTTATTGGTACAGAGGTGATTACGGTCGTGCTCGTAGTGGTAAATCGACATGTGCTGTAGTTCTTTTCGAATCTGAGTTGCTATGGAGTGTCCACGTCTGCGGACACTGGATCTTTAAGAGCACTTAAGGCAAGTACGTGAAGCCTCGCTTCGCGCCGCGTGCGGGCAATATATAGACTTCAAAGTGTCTTGCTTTGCGTAGCTTCAAAAAGTGTCATATCGAATATTAAAGCAGTCCACACATTTGTTTGGCAAGTCTTACCTTCGTTCTATGTCAAGTGTCCTCCACGGGCGTCTCAGTCCTCTGTCGGAACGCCTTGTCTTAGTTGAATCACAATTTCATGTGTCTTTTTCGTTCAACACAAATCAAGGCTAAAGAGAAAAATTGTTACAGCCCCTTTAGTGCAACACTGGATTGACGAATAACATGGCGATCTGGACTTTAGATGGACTGTGATCTCTAAAGTGGAGCATGACCGGAGAGGCGGAGACCTAGAGGCCCAATTAAGGCAGCGAGAAGCTATGCTCATTTTGAAAATCAACTCTGCCACCCGAGGCCTAAATGAAATGTCTGAATTATATAACTTGTGAATAGGGAACAAAAAGGTAGGATTCTAGTAGGAAGGCCCAATATCTGCAGCATCGCAAATTTTCTCCATGAAGGAAATCCGATGGTTATAGAATTGTACTACGTTGTTTTGCAGCTACCATAATACAGACACTGCGAACTTTCATCATTTTAAAATCCATTCAGTTTTCCCCATAATTGGACATTATGCAACTCTTTTTTTAAGTTGAACTAAAAAGACACATGAAATTGTGATTCTTCGACACCGCTGAATATTTTTAAACCTGGCCGAACTACAATTCCCAGCATACCGCTGACCAGGAACCAATCTCTACAATAACCGGGGCAACCGGAACTAAGACAAGGCGTTCCGACAGAGGACTGAGACGCCCGTGGAGGACACTTGAGATAGAACGAAGGTAAGACTTGCCAAAAAAATGTGTGGACTGCTTTAATATTCGATATAAGACACTTTTTGAAGCTACGCAAAGCGAGACACTTTGAAGTCTATATATTGCCCGCACGCGGCGCGAAGCGAGGCTTCACGTACTTGCCTTAAGTGCTCCTAAAGATCCAGTGTCCGCAGACGTGGACACTCCATTCAATAGCAACTCAGATTCGAAAAGAACTACGGCACACGTCGATTTACCACTACGAGCGCGACCGTAATCACCTCTGTACCAATAAGACTAATTAAGCGGAGCGCGAGAAGCGTACATTGACCGCATCCTTTTTAATTTCATTATACACCTCGGTTGCAGCATAAGTTTGTAGATTCCAACTTCCTAAATAACAATGTGCAAAAAGTGAGCACGCTACAGACGTGCCAACAGCAGCCAAATTCTCAGATCTATTTGGCCAATTGGTTTGCTAAACACAATGATTCATAAGATATTATACTTTCATATCGATCATCCAACTTTATTGCTCTCTTGCAGAACAAAAAAACATTGTATAAAGAACTGTTCGTCACCTGTTGGAATAAAACCAACTGAGGATTTTGAAGGATATTTCTACTACATCCCATCTAAGTGAGTATTATGATTAGGCTGATGCCTGCAATACAATTGAAATTATTCCTCAAGACACGTACTTATGAACCTCCTTCTAAATTACAGTATACCCTACTCCTACCTCCAGAGATTGATCATCACTCACAGAAGTTCAGGTATGAGCTGAGTGTTTTAAGACTGAATGTTAAGTTGAGAGTTACTTTTCAGTATGGCTGACAGTATGTTTTTTAATTAATTTTTTTTCAGACTTAGTCTACACGGTCCTGATGAGAATCCCACCATCAAAGGGGATTTGAAACGCGTCGACCTCCTTTTCAGATTATATAGACCAATCTTATGTCATTGTAATATAAAAATTGAAAATTTTGATGGTCTATTGTTTTGATAAAAGCAGAACAGCGTGTTCCCATCTAGTGGAGGTGTCTGCACCTGCTCTCAAGAATAGGATTAAGGCAGGGCATATACACACCTCTTACATTGTCCTTAGTTTTCCCGCTCCCCTCACTACCTAATGAATTGTGTAGTCTTGTCTTGTGTATGTCTAAAAAGTGCACTTCTTGTTGTCCATTCAATGTTGTGTGTTCCTTCACCAATGTTTTGAGCGATAATTTGGTTAAATTGTATTTGAACTGTGAAAGATATTTGACCCAGTCGGAGTCACCTGTATGTTGCTAGGTTTTTGGTAAAAAACAAAACAAAAAACAATTTAGATAAAGTTGAAAAATCAAAAAGAAAAAATATGAAAAAAGAAAAAACAAAATAAATGAAATGTGTTTGATAAGTCAGACTGAAAGAGTGGTCTTTGTAATTGAGGAATCTCAACTCAATTACTGTCAGCTTGAATTCAATGCGCAGTACTGGCATTTTGTTTGTTGAACATAACGCAAACAAGCATCAGGATCATTTGCATTAAAAAAAAAAGGCATACTGCAACAAACATAACCAGCACCGCCTCTCCCCTACCTCCTCCACCGTCCAGGAACTCACAGGAATGACGGCACAAACGAAACAAAAAAACAAAAAACGGGGCGGAAACAGGATACTGAATCCCGCCCCTCCAGGACTCCCTGACGTGCCTCATGGTTGCCAAGGCGATATTTCTAAAAATATTGTCGTGCTACCGTAAGGCAGGTCATGGAGTCCTCGAGAGGCGGGATCCAGAGCAGACAAATCTGCTAAACAGGAGCTTTTTCCAATGGCAGGCCTCCGTTTCCAGAGGCCTGTCAATGGAAAAAAGGGGCGTGGCTTCACGCCATACTGAAATCCTCTGCTCACAATATCTCTTTGCCTGCAGCAGGGTATGCCCTGCAATGCAGGCTTCGACCTAACAGCTGGTCACAGGGATTTAGGAAAAAACTCTAAGCTGCACAGGAAAATTCAGGAGCACATGCCCACCTGCTCTAGGTTAAAATACGGTTTCCTAGGTCAATGAGGAGACTATCGCCCTGCACCATAGCACAAATACATGCTAGCAGGGAAAGAGAAGTACCCAATCTCAGACAGAGGATCACAGTGCCAGATTCTGCAGTCGAGCAAACAGCATCCCCTATAACTGAAACAAAATTATGTGGCAGACTACTGGAGAGGGGCATTCTACGTTGCTGGAATCTATGCGCGAGTGGAAGTCAAGGTGCTCGCTTACCCAAATAAGATAGAAGGAAATTTGGCCAGACCTCCAAGGATAGTCCCACATCAAGAAAAAGCTGGAAAGGGGAGTAGGAGCACCTGCCGGTTTAAATGCGCAGCGTCCATCACCTGCCAATGGGTGAAGGCGCAGAAAGATGAAAAAAGGATTAAGCATAACCTAGTAAAATGGTCAGATCGCTGCCACCATGATGAAAGGTAGTCAGGACTCTGTCTGCATGGTTTAAGTGGCCAGCCAACAACAACACAAAAGTCCCTATATTCTATAAGAAAGGGGCCAAAAAACCTACCCCTGGACCAAGTGTTAGTGCTATAGTAAGGATACTGGAATGGCAATTGTTCTGTGGTGGCTACCAAAAGCAATTTACACGAATCCGGCACTCAGATTTGCAAAAACAAGTTTTTCACACAGGATATATATCAGATTCAACACTTATATAAGAAAATAAAAAACAATGTATTTGATCTATTTGTTAGGACAACTGCCTATTGATACCACTTAATTGGGTTACAATCTGTTACATACACATAAAAACACTTTTTTTTAAAGTCGATGCAGTGTTTGTGATCTTTGTATGTTCCACCTTCTTCAGGTCATAAAAATAGTTTCATGAATCTAAATACAAAAAGGTCATTTCAGATCTCCAATCATGATAGTGCGAATTCCACATAAAGTGTAATCACAACATTTTACTCTATGCCATCTCTAATTCTAGTCTGGGATACATTGAGTCTTTATTAATGTCAAAAAATATCATACAAAGTATCTCCCCACAATTGCATTCAGAACATACTAAAAAGGGCCACAGTATACAATAACCTACCATTACTGACTCACTCTAGGTCCTGTAATGTCTTGTTTGTTTGGGCTTACTAAAGCCACTCTACCCTCAAACAATTTCTACTTGAATATATACCATGACTGAATGGTCAGTTAATTCTATCCGTTCCCATGATATTAATTCTCCCTATTTAGATATTATGTTCGAAGAATATTGTATCTTAGTTAAAATCAAACATATAAAACAGTTTTTCATAGGTTTCATATTGTAGGTTCTGGGGGGCGCTTCTATTTCTCCCTCACTTTTCTTTGCAAAGTAACTATGAACTCATACCTCTTATTCAATAGTACTCTTTGTGGGGGAATGACCCTCCAACGTCATTGATAATTCTGGCTTTTAAATAGGCCTAGAAAGTGAAAAGACCTTATTCAATATCGGTTGTTTATTACATAGGTACTTTTTAAAAAATAAGTGAAACTTAATTTGATTAAGTACCTCTTATGTTTCTGTGCCGGTTTCTAATATCCGCAAGAGCCACAGTTATTGTGTATTGATTAAAAAAATCTTGTGACATATATTCTTAACCTTCTCTCTATAAGGGAAAATAAAGCATCACTTATTGGAATATAAATTAACAAAAAAGGGGGGTAGCAGTATAACAATTCCATTAGACCTCTTTTTACAAGACTATTCTTTGTTATTATCTTACCGTAGAAATCAATTTGCTGCAGGCTTTATGCAATTTTCAATTATGCTGGTAAAGGTTTGCAACATGTGAAAATCATTTGTGCTGGTGTTCACTTTTATTACAACTCGTCAATGATTGACCTAAAAACATATATATTTAGTAAAATGGCCCGATCTCCAAAATCCAATCAGTAATAGTGCAAATGACCGATATAAAGTGCATCTATTCAGGTTAGACCCCGTTTAGATCACCCGTATTAACTTTTAGTCATTGCACCATTTAATTTGGCTAAGTCAACTTAATTCTTACTTGAATGCAGCCCTGTCCTCATATGTTGCGAACTCTGTAATTTACAAAGCTCATCTATGTCGCCCTACTGCATGCAAATGAACATGAAATACGGGGTTGGTTTAACCAAAAACAGCCAAATCTATCGGTCACATAGTATGCAAGATGTTACCGGGTGGCGTTATAATCATGTAGGGAGATTCCTCTATTGATGTTCCGTGCTGGCCTAGGGCACACTCTGTTCCTTTTTTTTGGAATGCCGCTATTCTGAAACCATCAAAGACCGGACTACCCTGGACGATGGAGTCACGTCTCGTGTTTTTGATTTAGCATGAGCCGATATAAAAGTATGCGAAACCTGGCTTTTACTGTTTAAGTTTAAATGGACAATTTTTAATTTACTGTTTATCCAGTTAAATGATTATGTGCCCCGTTATCTGTTGCTATCCTGAAGTCCACGCTCTTGTAATTACTTGAGAGTTGCTCTTCTGAAAACATGGAAAAATGTTAGAGCGGACGACGAGGTCCCGTCTCGTGTTCTCGATTTTGCGTGAACCGATACATTTTTAAAATTATACAGTACCTAGCTTTTTATGTTTGCGATTAAATGGACAATCTTTACTGTTTGTCCAATTAAAATAATGTTTGCACCGTTGTAGTGCCTAATATCACAATTCAAAATTTACTACGTACACCAATTCGATCTTCACAGTTCCGGATACGCTTTGACTTTTCACCGCCCAAACTTACCGCTCAACACGAAGTCGGACTCCCTGCTCCTGCGAATATCCCAGAAGTGACGTATGGTATGTGGCACAGGAGGCGAACTTATATTCCAATAGAAGACGGACTACCCCAATGGGTGGAGTCTCGTCTTTTGATATTATTGCTATACTCAATGTTTATTATCGATTATTTATTCGGTGAATAGGCATTCTTTTGGCCAATATCTCTTAATTCTCTTACCTGCAATATTTTTACGGCTAATAGTATTTAGTAGGTTTATCATTAAAAGATTATTTTAAAAACCTAACATGCCATGTATACAAACAATACTTGCTAAATATACATTGCTCACGTTTCTATTCATTTGTGCATTGTTTAACCGGAATTTTACTTTTCGAATATGGTCACTCTGATTTAAGGTACTAGCCGATATGGCGGCCATCTTAGTGTGGGGAAAAAAACAATCCCAACATATGTGCTATAAGTATAAAGATTCGTGCTTCGATGCTATTCTATATACATTAAACAGTTCTTGTTTTTGCGGAGGATGTATCTTATTAAGCAAAGTTATATAAATGCCCAATTATTAGATGCCCCACATATTTTAACTTAAAATGCACATTATTCACTGTCTCTATCTGTTGAGGCCAGACTACTATGTCGACCTTCTCTTACCATTAATCATTAAATGGGTAGGGATAATCTTTGACTGATTTCTTAGCTTATAAAGGCTCCTCTATCAATAGTTAAATATGGTCGCTATGCAGAAGGTGTTAACAGCTAATAATAATAATAATAATACAGCATTTTATAAAGCGCGAACAGCTACCTCACATGGAGGTGTCCCGGCGATAAACAGGCTAGACAGGCCTATCTGCTTATTTTCTTAATTTAATGATTATAATTTTAATAGGGACTCTACATGAATCTTTATGCAATCAGTTTTTTATATATTTCAAGATACAGTAGACTTGACCCTTCCCCGCCGGTAACTTCTAAATCAGTCTTTCCCATTCTTCTATATTGTGAAGACCGTTTTAATAGGTATTAAAATAGGACATATAAAATTGCACTCTTTTTTCCTTTTGATCATCATGTCACCTCCTCATGTATTGGTTTGGATTACTTCTATGCCACACCATTTCAGCTCATCTATTGTGTGGTTATTCTCCAACCAATGATCTACTAGAGGGGCGTTTTTTTTCTTTGTTTTAATTGCGGATCTGTGCTCAGTAATTCTTATGCAAATTTCGCGTGAGGTCTCACCTATATAACCTTTGTTACATGGGCATTTTATCATGTAAATCATGTTACTGGTTCTGCAGTTGATAAAACTTCTGATATTATGTTGGCAGCCGTTGTAGGTTACTGTACTGCCTTTTATGATATAGTTACACTTTTTACATGAATTACAAGGAAAGTTCCCTACTGGAAAGGGGGCATTGTTTATACTGGTTTGTTCAAGCTTCACTTCTTCCCTGTAGCCATGTACTAAGCAGTTACGAATAGTAACATACCGTCTCAACGAGAACATAGGTTTGGCTAGTTCCGTATTAGTCTTATCTTTCAGTAGTGATCAGTTTCTATTAACTATATTTTTTACCTTATTGCTGATGCTGCTGAAATTTGTTACAAAAATCAAAGGGCGATCTTCAGCTTTCGTACCTTGATTTTTGCCATTGAACAATGAATCTCTGTTAAAGTATTTGGCCCTTTTGTATGCTTGTCTTGTGAGTTTTTTGGGGTATCCTCTATCTAGCAGTTTCCTAGTTAAAAAGTCTGCATGTTTATTAAAATCCTTCATGTCGGTACAATTGCGTCTGATTCTTGAATATTGTCCAAAGGCTTTTGTGTTGGACGTGAACATTAAATTGCTATTGCCCAGATTTAGCCAGCCTATAAAATCATTCAGCAGTTCCTTGGTCCCGCTCCACAGGAAGAAAACATCGTCAATGTAGCAGAACCAATGGCTGATGTTTTCCTAAAAGGGGGCCGCTGTTTTGAAGATATGCTTATCTTCAAACGCTGCTACGTACAGGCAGGCAAGACTGGGGGCACAGGTAACCCTCATGCTGGTGCCCTTAACCTGTTTATAGTAATCATTTCTGAATAAAAATATGCTATTTTTTTAGAATGATTTCGACACATTCTACTATGAATGTGGAATGGGCTGATAAGTCACCCTGGTCGTTGTTTAAGAGGCCCTCTAAAATCCTGATGGTATCGTCTTGTGGTATGTTTGTGTAGAGGGCCTCTAGGTCTAAACGCAAACATCAAAAGCTAGGTACTGTATAATTTAAAAATATATTGGTTCACGCAAAATCGAGAACACAAGACGGGACCTCGTCGTCCGCTCTTCCATGTTTCAATGTTTTCAGAAGAGCAGCTCTCAAGTAATTACAAGAGCGTGGACTTCAGGATAGCACGGAATATAAACAGATAACAGGGCACATAATCGTTTAACTGGATAAACAGTAAATTTAAAATTGTCCATTTAAACTTAAACAGTAAAAACCAGGTAGTGCATACTTTTATATCGGCTCACGCTAAATCGAAAACCCGAGACGGGACTCCATCGTCCAGGGTAGTCCGCTCTTTGATGGTTTCAGAATAGCGGCTTTCCAAAAATAAAAAATAAAAAGGGAACAGTGTGTGCCCTAGACCAGCACGGAACATCAATAGAGGAATCTCCCTGCATGATTATAACGCCTCCCGGTAACATCTTGCATACTATGTAACCATTAGATTTAGCTGTTTTTGGTCAAACCAACCCCGTATTTCATGTTCATTTGCATGTAGTAGGGCGACATAGATGAGCTTTGTAAATTACAGAGTTCGCAACATATGCGGACAGGGCTGCATTCAAGTAAGAACTAAGTTGACTTAGCCAAATTAAATGGTGCAATGACTAAAAATTAATACAGGTGATCTAAACGAGGTCTAACCTGAATAGATGCACTTTATACCGGTCATTTGCACCATTGTTGATTTGATGTTGGAGATCGGGCCATTTTACCAAATATATATGTTTTTTAGGTCGATCATTGACGTGTTTTAAGGAAAGTGACCACCAGCACAATTGATTTTCACATGTTGCAAACCTTTACCAGCATAATTGAAAATTGCATAAAGCCTGCAGCAAACTGAATTCGATGGTAAGATAATAACAACAAATAGTCTTGTAAAAAGAGGTGCTAAGGGAATTGTAATACTGCTACCCCCCCTTTTTTGTTAAAGCACCACTTATTGGAATATAAATTATTTTCCCTTATAGAGAGGAGGTTAAGAATTTATGTCACAAGATTTTTTTAATCAATACACAATACCGGTGTCTCCTGCGGATATTAAAAACCGGCACAGAAACATAAGAGGTACTTAATCAAATTAAGGTTCACTTATTTTTTTTAAAGTGCCTATGTAATAAAACAACCGATATTGAATAAGGTCTTTTCACTTTCTAGGCCTCTTCAAAAACCAGAATTATCGATGATGTTGGAGGGTCATTCCCCTGCAAAGAGTACTATTGAATAAGAGGTATGAGTTCATAGTTACTTTGCAAAGAAAAAGTGAGGCAGAAATAGAAGCCCCCTCCAGAACCTAACCTATGAAAAACTGTTTTATATATTTGATTTTAACTAAGATACAATATTCTTCCAATATAATGTCAAAATAGAGAGAATTAATATCATGGGAAAGGATAGAATTAACTGACCATTCAGTCATGGTATATATTCAAGTAGAAATTGTTTGACGGTAGAGTGGCTTTAGTAAGCCCAAACAAACAAGAAATTACAGGACCTAGAGTGAGTCAGTCATGGTGGGTTATTTTACCCTGTGGCCTTTTTTTAGTATGTTCTGAATGCAATAGTGGGGAGATACTTTGTATGATATTTTTTGACATCAATAAAGTCTCAATGTATCCCAGACTAGAATTAGAGATGTACAAAAGGGGGTGGTGATGGACGGAGCATCTGAACCAATCAAACACTCACACCCAGTCAACAGATCTGGGTTTAATCCATCACCGTTCTTTAGCCCACTCCGCCACCCCAGTTCAGATACCAGTGGCAAAGTGAGCAAGGGACTCACGTCTGAGCATACCCTGCCAACTTACGGCTTACTTAGTGTTCCTTTGTTCTGTGTGAGAAGGTCTGGGTAGAGGTGAAGCTTCTCACATGGGACTAGAGAGAGCTCCAACAGTGTTAAAAACCATTGTTGGCGAGCCCATGTTGCTACTATAAGCATCATTGTTTAAGAGAGGGTTGTCTGTGTTTCCTGAAAAATAATGGAAGTAGTGGCACAGGAGGAAAAGCATATGCAAATATCCCTGACCAGTTCATCCATACAGCGTTGCCATTGGACTGTCGGTGTGGGTACCTGCTTCCAAAGTTTAGGCATTTTGTATTTTCTGTTGTTGCAAACAGATCTTTTTGCGGAAACCCCCATCTTTGAAAGTATGGCAGGAGGGCTGTGGGGTGGAGTTCCCATTCTAGGACTGGGTGCTGCATCCTGCTTAGAAAGTCTGCAACTTGATTGCTTTTCCCTGGGACATGTTCTGCTAAGAGATGAATGTTCGAAGAGGTGTGGAGCAGCAGCCAGGGTGGCTGTCTCCGGAACAGGGGGGTTCAGGGTTTCATCCCAGGCACCAACAGCAGGTTAGCCCAGCACCTTGTAACTCTGGGCAGTAGCTCGAGGAATCTTTCTGACGGCCCCCAGCGCCGGGACACCTCTCCGGAGGTAGCTGTGCACTTTACAAATGCTGGTATTTCATTTGTGATGTATTATTATGCTCCATATTTTCTGTGCTAGCCGAGATAATTGGAGAGTGTGCGTCCCCCATGTTTTTGTATGCAATACATAGTTGTCATAGTGTCAGTTCACATTAGGACAACTTTGTGTGGAAGGAAGGCTTTAACTGCTACGCGATCAGCTTGAGTTCTAGGTGATTGATAAGGAGAAACATGACATGACGGCTAAACAAGAATATAAAAGTGTGCTAGCAATATATAAAAAAGCCATCAGTACACAAAAGAATCTGTTCTTCACTGGTCGAATTGAGCACGCACAGAACTCAGCTAGGATGCTATTTCAAGTGGTGAACTCTCTGTCCAATCCTCCAGCTGGATCTCCAATAGAGAATTCGCAGGAATTTTGTACCGCACTAGCCACATTTTTTACCACTAAGGTAATGGATATTTATTCCACTTTCTCCAAAGAGCTGGCAGGAAGAACCGCTGATTTAACCATTCAACCAGCACTGAAGTATCCTTCCCTTACTCAGTTTCAGTCAGCTACCGAAGATCAGGTCAACGTACTTGTTGGCAATATTAAATCAGGCTCTCCATTGGACCCATGCCCTCCGACCATAATGAACTAACTACACAATGTTGTTACCCAGCCGCTGACCAACATATGCAATTCCATCTTCAAAACCGGTGTCTAGCCACAGACCTGGAAGAAGGCTATTGTTAAACCTTTGATTAAGAAGCCTTCCGTAGACCCTACCATCACCTCCAACTACAGGCCTATTGCCTGCCTTCCCTTCCCTGCCAAAATAGTAGAGGCAATAATGAATAAACAGCTCTCCGAGTTTATTGAACATCATAAGCTCCTAGATGATACTCAGTTCGGGTTCCGGAAGGAACACGGAACTGAGACAGCATTGGTAAAAGCCTCGGATGAAATTCGAGAGATCATGGATTCGGGAGGCGCAGCAGTGCTTATCTTGTTGGACCTGTCTGCTGCCTTTGACACGGTCGACCACGTCATCTTGGTCGACCGTGTCGCAGCCCTTGGAATTAGTCATCTGGCTAAAGATCTTATAGCCTCTTTCCTAGTCAATCGCAAACAGGCAGTCAAATTGGGCAACTACTATTCGCCCACTTCTGAACTGCTCTGTGGGGTCCCTCAAGGATCCTCGCTAAGTCCCACGCTTTTTAATATCTACGTTGCGGACTTGGCGAGGGTCATTAAATCTCATGGGATGCGATTGACTACCTACGCGGATGACACCCAACTTGTGTTGGCAGTACACAAGAACGGTCCAGTGGTAGCAGCTAAGTTTCAGGAGGGGCTACTGGATGTACAATCATGGATGCACAGTAACTGCCTGAAACTTAATGCAGAGAAAACCGAAGTTATGACCTTCGGTAAGATCTCCCCCGAATGGTCCTCAACATGGTGGCCCAGTCAGATGGGCTCTCCCCCGGTTCCTGCTGTTAAGGTTAGGAATTTGGGAGTTATCTTCGATAACAAGTTATCATTTGGTTACCATGTAAATAAGGTGGTCTCTGCTGCATTCTTCGTGCTGAAGAAAATAAAAAAACTCATGCCATACCTGCCTGCCTCGGCGGGGAAAACACTCATCACCACCTTAGTGTTTTCGAAGCTGGATTATGGAAACGCCCTCTTCATTGGTACAAACAAATACATTTTGAATAAACTACAGTCTGTGCAAAATATGGCAGCACGGATCCTACTTAATATTCCCTGGCGACACTCCACTTCAGTAGCCATACACCATCTACACTGGCTAAGGGTGGAGAGCAGAATCAAATTTAAGGCTCTCTGTATCGCCTATAAGGCCATCCATCAGACTGGACCGAAGTTCCTAAAGGAAGCTTTTCAGGTGTACATACCTGGAAAGGATTTAAGATCAGCAGCAAGCTGTCTATTGCATGTCCCCCGCACAAGAACGGCCACAATGGGAGACAGACGTTTCCTGGTAGCAACCCCCAGATTGTGGAACACACTCCCCTTGCACATTAAAACAGCACCAACACTCATTGCCTTTCGCAAGGCCTTGAAGACATGGCTATTCAACCAATAAGTTCACGCCCTGAATTTTGTGCATCCCAGAGTATCTCACTGCGCCTAGACACCCTAGGGTATTAGTTGCGCATTAAAAATTCCATAAATAAATAAAATAAACAAACATGTTTTTGGAGTCCCATTCATCCAAAATTGTGAGGTTTTGTAGATGAGCTCCCCAACCAATCAGGGAAGCATCCGCTGTGAGAATTATTTTTGGAACTGGGTCTTGAAACGGCCTCCCCATGGATAAATTCTGTGGATTCCACCATTGCAGAGAGTGATGTGTGCAGCTGTCTACCAACACTAGATCTTGAAGTTTACCCAGTGACTGTGTTTATTGATGGGAGAGACATTTCTGGAGAGGTCTCATGTGTAGTCTGGCACATGGGACTTAGTGCCTAGAAGTCGTAGAAATGTTTTGCTGGGATTCCACTACCAGTTTGAAACTGTTGATTTTATGTTACTATGCTATTCATTCTGTCTGCAATTGGATATGCCAACGCTGATTGTGTGTTGAGTATGGCTCCTATATATTGCTGTATGGTAGCTGGTTGTAGATATGACTTTTGCAGGTTGATGGTGAACCCTAATTGATGTAATAAGGTTAGGTTTTGTGAAGTATTTTATTTGCAAAGGCTGAGGCTGTCCGCTTTTATTAAAAAGTTATCTGAATGTAGAAAGACGTGGATGTATTTTGTGCGGAGATGCGCTGCTACTACCGCTAGACATTTTGGGAATACCTCTGGTGCGGTGGTCATTCCACAGGGAAGAACTATGACTTGATAATAGTTTCCTTGGAATTGAAACCTTAGATATTTTCTGTGTGAGAGACGGATAGGCGGATGGAAGTAGGCGTCCATTAAGTCTAAGGCAGCCATGAAATCTCCTTTTTGTAGTGAAGGAATGATTTCCTTAACAGTGACCATTTGGAAGTGTTTGGATATGATCTAATGATTCAGTGGTCTGAGTTCGAGAATGGGTCATAGTGACCCATCTTTTTGGGGGAATAAGGAAGTATACAGCAAACTCCTCTTCATGATACTGTTTTTGAGCTAGTTATATTGCTCCTTTTTGTAATAGAGCTGTTATTTCTTGTTGTAGGAGATTTTGATGTTGTATTGATAGGTTGTGTTTGCGAGGTGAAATATTTGGAGGAGTTGCAATGAGCATCACATGGCAACCATATTAGATAATATCCAACACCCATTGATCTGTTGCGATCGATTTCCATGTTGAGAGAAAGGTTTGAAATGATCCCCGACAGGTGATAAATGGTCTGTGGAAATGGTAAGGAAGTCATGGTTTTGTATTGTTGTTGAGGTACGGGCATTGATCCAGCAACCTCTTCCTTTAATATGATTTCATCTGTAGCCACCCCTGTACAATGTTTTTGGAGCAGAGGTTTGTCCCTGGATTTTATATGCTGACCTTGTGTTGTCTGAAGAGGCAGATCTTCCAACTTGCTTATAGCTGGGCATACAAATTGAACTGCGGTAGGTGCTTGTTTGGAGAGCCCCCAATGATTTTGCAACCAGTGTCCTTTTTCATATTCTCAAGGGCTCTGTCCACTTGAGGGCCAAAAAGATATTCTTTATCAAATGGGAGGTTTAAAATTGCCTGTTGTACCGCAGGCTCAAAATCTGAAACGCAGAGCCATGCATGCCCAAGTAATATGAGGCTAGTATTAATACCTCTAGCAGCCGTGTCAGCTGCGTCTAGGGCACATTTTATAGAACTGTTGGTAATGAGCTTAAGCTCATTAACAATTTCCTGCCCCCTTTTTCTGTCATCCTCTGGGAGGTGTTGGAGTAGCCATTCCATTTGTTCCCAGTGGGCTCTATCATATCTAGCTAATAGAGCTTAAACTGTTGATATACGCCTATGTTAGGTGATAGTGCAGCTACACGTTTTCCAGAAGCATCTATTAGTTTAGATTCTTTCTCTGGGGATGGTGCATCTCCTGATGTTTGGGAGTTTGCTCTTTTTCTTGCATTAGACACTACTAGAGAGTCTGGGGTTAACTGACCTCTAGTATATATAGGATCTGAGGGTGCAGCTTTATACTTTTTGTCAATGTGCGGTATTATGATTCTAGCCTTGACAGGGTCTTTAAAAATGTCTTCTGCTTGATGTACCAAGCCTTTATGGAGTGGTAGATACTGTGTCCGGGACCTCCTTTGAGCGTTAGATAAGGTTTCAAAAAGAAAATCCTCCTCTATTGTGTTCTTATGTAAAGGCACTTGATGGAATGCTGCTGCCCTTGCTATTAAATCCTGATACGCAGAGGTATCATTAGGTGGTGATGGTCATTTGGGATAGAGTTCACGGTCTGTATCTGTAATAAAGTGGCTCTGTATATACTGGACCAAAGTATGGTACAGTGTGCACAGAGTCCACAGTCCCCAGAGATTTGGCAGAGGCTAAAGTTAGATATAACCTTACTATCTAAAGTGGTAGCTTGGTCGAGCAGTAAGGAAGTCAGAGGGCAGTGTTAACCATTTTCTGTACACACTCAGTCAGCAAATGGTCTCACACACTCAGGAACTGAACTCTAGGCTAATTGTTTTGTATCAAAATATATAGTTTTATTTTAGAACCAACAAGGTATCAAAATATACTTACTCAGAATGAGTTACTTTAGTTAAACACTTTTCAAATAGGCAATAGACTTTTTGATTACAATAGTTACAGTTGTTGCAATTGGCAACACAATTTCAAACACAATGCAACATTGAGCTCAATGGAAATTTCTAGATAAATGCAATTAGTTACTTTATGGATTACTTTTCTAACCACAGGACTGGATCCTAGATTCAGTCCTGAGACATCTCCTGTAAACAGTTAAGTGAAAGCGTTCTGGTTACAGTAGTAGTGATTTTTAGGGCTCGCCTGCTGATGCGCTTCTGCGCATCCCTGGCGAAGCTCTATTACGGCTTATCCAGTTTTGAACCACCACTGGCGATTCCACTGGCGATTTCTTCAAGTGCATGTGCTTTTCAGGTCATTGCGCAAGCGCAAGCCCTAAAAAGCGCGTGCACAATGCCACCAGCCGCCTGCCTGCCTGCCTCGCATTACCAGATCAAAGGCAGCCCAGCCCCCCTCCCACAAGCTTCTCAGCGTGTGCTCTGCCTCAGGCCTGCATTTCTCCTCCCCTCGGGCAAACAGATAGCCGCAATAACACCCTCCCTGCTCAGCTTTTTTCTCAATTTCTCCCCGTCTACACTTCCCATTAGGAGCCCTTCCTCCCCCCAGATAATCTATCTCCATAAGAGATAAGCAGCTCTTCCACCATCTCAAACCCGTATTAGTGCTCCTCACTATACATGTTTTTACTTAGAAAATCAGCACAATGCAGCAGTGTGACATCAAGCCAGGTTCATCGACATCACTGCAAAAGTAAAGTTTTTATTCCCCATTTCCTCTTCAAGAAAGTGACTGCGCATCAGCCTCTACGGATCAGAAAGCGGAGCCCCTCCACTGACCGGGCTGCGAGTCAAATGGCCATGTTTCACAAATTATGGTTTTCGTGGTCTTATTCTGGAGTAGCCCTGTTGGCAAGAGAGGAAAGAGCAAGGCTCTGACAGTCAGTCCTCCTCTGCTTCATAGTATGCCGCGCCACTATAGTAAGTTGAACAAGGGATATTATTTGACAGAAAGAGGCAACCTGCATCTATTCACGGAAATACATTGAGCAGTCTACATTTTTATTTTTTAAAGCTACATACAATGCACCATAACTATTCTAGGTCTACAAATGGAAATACATAACAAGCAATATTTTTATTTATTTTTTAAGAGGTGCATACTTAAAAAAATGATTACAAAAATTAAACATCAACTAGTAATTAAAAAACCTAGCAATTAAGATATGCCACGTCAAATAATAACTTTTGTCGCCAATTAATTATCAGTGTCTGGAATGGATATGGTCACACCCTCACTCACCCTCAACCCCTCACCCTCACTCACCCTCAACCCCTCACCCACACCCTCACTCACCCTCAACACCTCACCCTCAACCCATCCCTCACGCTCACCCACCCTCACCCTCACTCACCCTCAACACCTCACCCTCACTCACCCTCAACCCCTCACCCTCACTCACCCTCAACCCCTCACCCTCACTCACCCTCAACCCCTCACCCTCACTCACCCTCAACCCCTCACCCTCACTCACCCTCAACCCCTCACCCTCAACTCCTCACTCACCCTCACGCTCACCCTCACGCTCACCCACCCTCACTCACCCTCAACACCTCACCCTCACTCACCCTCAACCCCTCACCCTCACTCATCCTCAACTCCTCACCCTCAACCCCTCACTCACCCTCACTCTCACTCATCCTCTATCACCCTCAACCCCTCACCCACACTCACCCTCAACCTCTCACCCTCACTCACCCTCAACCCCTCACCCTCACTCACCCTCAACCCCTCACCCTCACTCACCCTCAACCCCTCACCCTCACTCACCCTCAACCCCTCACCCTCACTCACCCTCAACCCCTCACCCTCACTCACCCTCAACCCCTCACCCTCACTCACCCTCAACCCCTCACCCTCACTCACCCTCACTCACCCTCACTCACCCTCAACCCCTCACCCTCACTCACCCTCACTCACCCTCACTCACCCACTCACCCTCAACCCCTCACCCTCACTCACCCACCCTCACTCACCCTCAACACCTCA
Source organism: Lissotriton vulgaris (assembly GCF_964263255.1). Lineage (NCBI taxonomy): Eukaryota > Metazoa > Chordata > Amphibia > Caudata > Salamandridae > Lissotriton > Lissotriton vulgaris. Next base: position 1,233,541,440 of record NC_141693.1, read on the forward strand.
CCCTCACCCTCAACACCTCACCCTCACCCTCAACACCTCACCCTCACCCTCACCCTCAACACCTCACCCTCACTCACCCTCAACACCTCACCCTCACTCACCCTCAACCCCTCACTCACCCTCAACCCCTCACCCTCAACCCCTCACCCTCACTCACCCTCACCCTCACTCACCCTCACTCAACCTCACTCACCCTCAACCCCTCACCCTCACTCACCCTCAACCCCTCACCCTCACTCACCCTCAACCCCTCACCCTCACTCACCCTCAACCCCTCACCCTCACACTCAACATACATACATACATACATACATACCCTCACTCACCCTCAACCACTCACCCTCACTCACCCTCAACCCCTCACCCTCACTCACCCTCAACCCCTCACCCTCACTCACCCTCAACCCCTCACCCTCACTCACCCTCAACCCCTCACCCTCACTCACCCTCACTCACCCTCAACCCCTCACCCTCACACTCAACATACATACATACATACATACATACCCTCACTCACCCTCAACCACTCACCCTCACTCACCCTCAACCCCTCACCCTCACTCACCCTCAACCCCTCACCCTCACTCACCCTCAACCCCTCACCCTCACTCACCCTCAACCCCTCACTCACCCTCACTCACCCTCAACCCCTCACTCACCCTCACTCACCCTCACTCACCCTCACTCACCCTCAACACCTCACCCTCACCCTCACTCTCACTCACCCTCAACCACTCACCCTCAACCACTCACCCTCACCCTCACTCACCCTCACCCTCACTCACCCTCACCCACCCTCACTCACCCTCACTCACCCTCACTCACCCTCAACCACTCACCCTCACCCTCACTCACCCTCACCCTCACTCTCACTCACCCTCAACCCCTCATCCTCACTCACCCTGACTCACCCTCAACCCCTCACCCTCACTCACCCTCAACCCCTCACCCTCACTCAACCTCAACCCCTCACCCTCAATACCTCACCCTCACTCACCCTCACCCAACCTCAACCCCTCACCCTCAATACCTCACCCTCACTCACCCTCACCCTCACTCACCCTCAACCCCTCACCCTCACTCACCCTCAACCCCTCACCCACACCATCACTCACCCTCACTCACCCTCACTCGCCCTCACACGCCCTCACTCACCCTCACCCTCACTCACCCTCACCCTCACTCACCCTCACTCACCCTCACTCACCCTCAACCTCACTCACCCTCACCCACCCTCAACCCCTCATCCTCACTCACCCTCACCCTCACTCACCCTCAACCCCTCACCCTCACTCACCCTCAACCCCTCACCCTCACCCTCACTCACCCTCACCCTCACTCACCCTCAACCCCTCACCCTCAATCCCTCACCCTCAATCCCTCACCCTCAATACCTCACCCTCAGTCACCCTCACCCTCACCCTCACTCACCCTCAACCCCTCACCCTCACTCACCCTCAACCCCCTCACCCTCACTCACCCTCAACCCCTCACCCACACCATCACTCACCCTCACTCACCCTCACTCGCCCTCACTCGCCCTCACTCGCCCTCACTCGCCCTCACTCGCCCTCACTCACCCTCAATGTCTCACCCTCACTCACCCTCAACACCTCACCCTCAACCCCTCACTCACCCTCACTCTAACTCACCCTCACTCACCCTCAACACCTCACCCTCACTCACCCTCACTCACATTCACCCTCACCCTCACTCACCCTCACCCTCACTCACCCTCACCCTCACTCACCCTCACTCACCCTCACCCTCATTCACCCTCACCCACCCTCAACCCCTCATCCTCACTCACCCTCATCCTCACTCACCCTCAACCCCTCACCCTCACTCACCCTCAACACCTCACCCTCACTCACCCTCACTCACCCTCAACCCCTCACCCTCACTCACCCTCAACCCCTCACCCTCACCATCACTCACTCACCCTCACTCACCCTCACTCACCCTCACTCACCCTTACCCTCTCTCACCCTCAACACCTCACCCTCACTCACCCTCAACACCTCACCCTCACTCACCCTCAACCCCTCACCCTCACTCACCCTCAACCCCTCACCCTCAACCCCTCACTCACCCTCACTCACCCTCACTCACCCTCAACCCCTCAGCCTCACCCTCACCCTCAACACCTCACCCTCACGCACCCTCACTCACTCTCAACCCCCCACCCTCACTCACCCTCACCCTCACTCACCCTCAACACCTCACCCTCACTCACCTTCAACCCCTCACCCTCCCTCACCCTCAACCCCTCACCCTCCCTCACCCTCAACCCCTCACCCTCGACCCCTCCCCCTCAACCCCTCCCCCTCAACCCCTCACCCTCACTCAGCCTCACTCACCCTCAACACCTCACCCTCACTCACCCTCAACACCTCACCCTCACTCACCCTCAACACCTCACCCTCAACCCCTCACCCTCAACCCCTCACCCTCACCCTCACTCACCCTCACAACACATAATGTGTTACAATAGGTGTCACATTTGCAAAAGATAAAACTATTGGCATTGTAAATAACAAAGCTATTAATTCGCTATTTTCAAAACAAGCACATAAATAAAAAATGTGTCCTTTACAATACCAATAGCTCAAACTTTCCTAATGCAAGACCTATTGCATTGCTGTGCTTCTCTCCCCTGCTGCACTCTCCTGCTCTCTAGAGATGTGGCCTAACGACAAGAGCTGCCATCTAAGTCACGTAAATACAAAATATGTTGCATTCCAAATGCTATAGGTGTCACATTCGCAAAAGTTATAACTATTGGCATTGTAAATGACAAAGCCATCAATTTAGCAATTTTAAAAACCAACAAATAAATAACATATGTCATTTACAATACCAATAACTCCAACTTTTCTAATGCGAGACCTATTGCATTTCCAATGCTTGTTAAGGAATATTATTGTATTTTAAAAGTTGACAGAAACTTTTTCACACAGAATCACCAATGTTATCCTATGGGAGGAAATTCAGTTAGCAGGTAAGTAAGGTTACTTTTTCTTACTCAGTGTTGGATCCTGGATACAGCACTGGTGTATCTACTGTAAACAATTGAAAGAATGTGTTTAAGTCATACAGGCGATTTTTAAGGAATATTTGTAGTTTTTGAAAATCGACACTTAGAAACTTTTCTGGTGAAAACCAGACAATGGATCCCTATGGAAGGAAATTCAAGTTACTGGTAAGTACGGTTAAAATTAATTTTCAGGGTCAGTGCTGGGCTAAAAGATGCAGCACTGGGTTCTCTTCTGATAACAGGAGGGTAAATCGGAATTCCTTGTTCAGCTGATTTTAGAAGAATATTTTAAAGTTTCAAAACTCCACACTTAGATGAATTTCCGAGTGAAACCAGTCAATGTTACCCTATGGAAGAAAAGTGAGTTATCAGCTTTTGGGTAAGTACTCGACTGACAGAGTTAAGGTCCTGGGCATAGACTCCGGGATCTCCCAGGGTCAGGTAGGTGCAGTTGGTACACCCTCAGCGGCAAAGGGGCAGCCGGGTGCAGAGGTAGTAAGGCCCAATGTTATCCTATGAGAGGCAGGGGGCATTAGGTTGGTGGCTGCTGGCAAGCAGGGCACGCGGCTGTGGGAGCTGGGCTCCTGGTCACTTGCTCAGGGCAAATGGGGAAGTAGATTAGGTCAAAGGTTGCACTGCCAGGGGCACTCAGTGGCTGGGTGCAGGGTGCTTTTGAGCCGTCGGGCACTCAATGTTATTCAATGGAAACCTTGGAAGATGAACAAAGGCTGCAGGCTCGGAGACAGAGATTCTTCAGGAGCGACCAACACTTCGAGGGGTTAGTTGGAATTTCGGAGTTGGGCACAGAGGGCCGTGGGGCGCCAGGTGCAGGGGTGTCTTTTGACGTCGGGAAATCTTACCATCTGCTGGTCGCGGTTGGAGGGGACCCAGATGTGCAGGCATCATCTGGGTCGTCGAAGAGGGTCCTTGGGCACTGGATTTCAGGTCACAATCGCAGGGGCACGTTCTCAGGGTCTTTGTCCACTCAGGCACGGGTCGGGCTCGGCGGGTGCAGAGTGTGTTGGATTCAGGGTTCCTGGATGACACCAGGGGTGTTTCTTTTCAAGCAGAACTACTGCTCGTTAGAGTCCCAGTCTTAGTGGAGTCTCAAGGCAGTCTGGTCCTCTGGGGTTTGTGGGGTTGCTGACCACTGAAGGCGCCGGAGTTTCGCAGGAGCAGGTTCAAGGATCAACAGGCCGGTAGGGCTGAGGTCAAGTCAGTTGGTGTTGTCCTCTTGTGAGCAGCTGCACGGCAGGTCTTTTGGTTTCTTGATCTTTTTCCTGGTTTCAAATCGGGATCTGAGGAAGGAAGGTTCAGGGTGCCCCTAAATCCTAAATTTAGAGGCGTTATAGGTAGGGTGAGGGCAGGGACCAATGGGTCCCTGTCCTGGGGTGAGTACACCCCCTATCCTGCTCCTCTCCTGTGGGAGGTGGCAGGAACCTAGCTCTGATTGGGCAGGGTTCCGCATCCTTAAGATGGCCGGAGCCCTTAGTTGTGCTTCACCTCGCCTCTCCTACCTGAGGGGTGGAGTTGGCACAGGATGACACACACCCTTTTCTCACTTAGGGTTTCCAGCAAGTCTTCCCTCCAGAGTGGGGGTCAGAACCAGTGGGAGCCAGTTGCTGTTACAGCAAGTGGCCTGGAGAAGCTCACAAAGGCGGCATGCCTTTGAAGCACCCAAGCAAGGAAGACGGCTGGAGCCTGCTATGGCCTTCTCCGTATTGCCCGCAAAATTCTCCCCCTACTCCCTACGCAGTCCAGGAAGCTCCTGGGTCAGGGCCTAATATTGTCCAGAGTGGATTATGGGAACGCCCTCTACCTTGGTGCACCCAAGAAAGTGACAGCCAGACTGCAGGTAGTGCAAAATACTGCTGCTCGGATTCTTACAGGCACCAACAATCGCTGCTAGGCCAAACCGGCCCTTAGAGCACTCCATTGGGTGCCAATATGTGTAAGAGTGCAGTTTAAGGCCCTTTGTATTACCCACAAAATGTTGCACGGTAAAGCTCCACCCATCTTCAAAGACCTCATTGCCCCCTACACTATTAACAGAACTCTCCGGTCCACGAATTCACATTTGACCTTGGTCCCCAGGATCAAGAGGGCTCGATTTGGAGGCCGTCTTTTTTCGTATAATGCCTCCATACTGTGGAATTCACTTCCATTGGACCTTCGGGCACAACCCAATATTGTTTTGTTCCGTAAAACCTGAAAGACCTGGCTGTTCCCTTAACTTCCCCTTACCTGTCTTCGCTTGTCTCTATCATTAGCGCTGGGACGCTCACGGGCAGCCATGCGCTCTAGAAATACTTAAATAAATAAATAAATGCCTTTGAAGCTTCCCCTGCCCATCCTGGGGGAGGAGACCTAGCACCTCGCCCAGGATGTGCATTGTTGCAGGCCCAGGAGAGCGGAGGGCTCTCTACCCAAGGGCCCAGCAACATGTCTGCTGTGTGGCAGCCTAGGCAGCCTCTCAGACAAGACGTGGATTGTGGGTTAGGTTTCAGGGGGCATCTCTAAGATGCCCTCAGTAGTGCATTTTACATTATATCCCACATTGGCATCAGTGTGGGTTTAATGCACTGAGAAGTTTGATATGAAACTTGTCAGTCTTCAGTGTAGCCATTATGGTGCTGTGGAGTTCGTAATGACAATCTCCCAGCACCACGTACTCTTAATGGCATCACATTATATTCTAGAGAACAAAGGTCCTAAGGATAAACGTGATGAACCATACAATGCAATATATAGACTTGAATCAGTACTATATCAGGTGGTTCCAGTGCCCAGCCGGACCTGAAAACTTTTTATTCAACATATACAAAAAGCGTGCGTTGTAACTTCAGCTAAGGCTGGCAACTGGAGCACCTATCTCCCCCAAACCAAAGCAGAGGACCCTACAGCTATACGTCTGAGGTCTTCAATTTCCTTGAGTAACTCGAAGCCTGAGGTAATCACCCCCAACTCGGACCGTGCCTATACCACATCCTTTGAATATATGCTCTGAAAGAGTCAAATCCTTTTTGATCAGTTGTTCGAATAGATCGATGGTTTTATGGCTAACTGGAGCCTGAAATGTACTTGGTGCTCTTAGACCCATCAGTGGGTCCTCTTTTTGTTCTCCTTGTAGATTAATGATGTTGTCAAAGTAGTGCCTAAGTCTTAGTTTTCCGATCAGTTTGAATGTCACTATATCTAGTTCTAACTGATTGGATTTGCTGGCAGGTACAAACGAGGTGCCTTTTTGTAACAGTTTCATATCTTGTGTGGTAAATGTGTAATTCGATATGTTGATAACCAGTTGGTTATCTTCCTTCATTTCTTCTTCTTTTCTTTCTCCTTTGGTAAGGTCACGCTTCTTGTTTGTGGAATGCTTTTTTGTTTTGCCCCTCCTGGGTCGTCTTATTCTGTGACCTATTCGAACAACTGATCAAAAAGGATTTGACTAGTATCAATTACAAGAGGAACCCACATAAGAACAGGACTCAGAAAGACTTAGATCGTTTAAAGTCCATAGCCCACAATGACAAAATAATTTGCACAAAAGCTGACAAAGGCGGAGCAATTGTTGTTATGAATGCTTCTATGTATCACCAAAAGTTACATGAACACATTTCAGACGAAACAGTCTATATGAAATTACCAAATAATCCTACACAACAATTTGCCACTGACTTGAAAATCATTATTGACAAAGCTTTCACACAAGGAGTACTTGACCAAAGAACTAAGAATTTCCTATCACCATCTCATCCTAAAAGTCCATCAATTTATGCCATGCCCAAGATACATAAAGACTTGATGAACCCACCAATTCGTCCTATAGTATCTACCCGTGGAAGCATCCATGAACCGGTGGGACAATACCTGGATCGTAAATTGCAACCAACGGTCCAATCTTTGGCAAGTTACATCAGAGACACAACTGACTTTTTATGTAGACTACAGGAGTTGGAAATTCACCCCAACGAAACATTATGGTTATGCACAGCTGACGTCAGTGCATTATATACTTCCATCCCACATTCAGGTGGCATAGAGGCCATTGATCAAGCTGTCGTAAATTTAGACCTGGATGAAACCACGAAAATTTTCCTTATGGAGTTAATGACTTTTACTTTGTACCACAGTTACTTCAAACATCAAGACAACTGGTATTTGCAACTAGTGGGCACCAGTATGGGCAATTGCGCAGCGCCAGTCTACGCTAACATCTATATGGGAGAATTCGAGCAGGCTAACATTTGGTCAAGACCAGAATGGAACAGCAACCTCAAAATGTATGTACGATACATTGATGACTTGTTTATTCTTTGGAAAAACACAAAAGAGAGTCTAGAGACAGCCCTCAACACTTTAAACAACGTTAATGACAGAATTAAATTCACGTGGAACATTGAAGCCGATTCTATTACTTTCCTGGATGTCAAAATCACACTCAAAGAAAATCAGATAACCACAGACATTTTCAGAAAACCCACAGATCGAAATAACACCCTGCACTATACTAGCTTTCATCAAGCATCCTTGAAAAACCATTTACCAAGATCACAATTACTCAGAGTCAAACGCATAACCTCAGACCCCACCATGGCGGAAGCACGCATTAATGAAATGACGGAAAGATTTCGTGCAAGAGGATATCCTGATCAGATTTTGGAATCTGCAAAAGACTTCATCCGACCTATGAACCGTCAAGACATTCTAAGTAAACCTAGACAAAAACCCAAAAGCGACCGAATGGTTGTAGTTTCAAAATTTTCAAACCTCAGTACTAACTACAAAAAAAATGTGCTCAAACATTAGCCACTTTTACAATTGGAGACAGATTTCAATGACATATTTAAGTCCTTACCATTATTCGCCTACACCAGGGGTAAAAACTTAGGAGAAATCCTCAAACAGACTAAAACACCGGACCTTCAATTACGTGGAACAAGACCATGCAACAATTGCAATAACTGTCATAACATCATATCAGGTTCAGAAATAACACACCCCATGAAAGGACATAAAATCCATTTACAGGTAACAGCTACTTGTGACACCAACAACTGCATTTACCTTTTGAAACGTCCGTGCGGAAAAACTTATGTTGGAAAAACTGAGCGGAAAACTGAGCGGAAAATAAAAACACGCTTAAATGAACATAAGTCTAACATTCGTACCATGAACCAAAAATCTACAGTAGCCACTCACTTCAATGAAATGAAACATACCGTTTCCCAATTAAAGTACACCATTTTGGAGGTCATAAACAAAGTGGAGGGAAGAGATAACAACAAACATTTACTCCAAAGGGAAAACTACTGGATATATAGACTACAGTTGATGAGACCATTTGGTCTAAATGAACGCATCGAATTCTCATGTTATCTATGAATAATGGTTGCAGACATCCCTACACTCGGGATCATCAGTTCTGAAAATTCTCCTTGTTGTCAAACCTAATATTCTTTATTAGCCTGTGTTGATCCGATTCTTATTTCATTTGCTTTACCTGCGTTTAACACATTCAATATGTATCATTATTTAACCCTGCACGTGTATTTACACTAGTGTTTTATCATGCTTTAGCTAACCAGGTTTCACACATCTTGACCGATAGTCTCTTATTTAGTTTTATGTTGAACCATGTGACCGTTTATTGATATTTCGATGTGCAGCTTTGAAAATTCTCATTTTTGCCACAAAGTTATTTTCATATGATGGCATCTTGTTTTCGTTTTTCATATGTAGTTTTAAACTCTTTGTTTACTAAGCCTCTGTTAGCCAAATATACACACACAGACCCAATAGTCTTTTGTTTAGTTTTGGTTTAACCACGTGACTCATACGGCCGACTTAACCAACACTTCCGCGATAACCATGTAACCCACTGCGGAGTTTTCCAACCGGCGCGAACCCACCCGTTTTGATTATTTTGATTACCTTGGTAAGTTCATAGAGCACCCGTAATGATATAGTATTTAACCCGCAGCACTAGCCTCTTTACATGAGCCGTTCTGAACGCTGGTGTTATTAAGCCATCATATATTTAAGCACAACCCGTATTGAGCATGTTACGACGAATTTTCACGGCATTGACCCGGCGAGGTTTTTTTGAATGCTTGTACAGCACACAACGCCCACCATGCGTTTGTTTCACAAACCGGCATTTAGTCACGCATTTCAATGCTAAATAATCACACGATTAACTTTTCACTCGTTCTTCATTATTTTATTTTCATTTTTATTTTAAGTCTAATCACAAACTATCACAAACTCACGGTGATGAACATGCTTTCTGGATTTATCGAGTTTTTGTTGCACTTTTTAGACCCCATTAGCATAGTATACATAGGTTCTTTATATGTCGTTCTTTTAGATTCTCCCTGACGAAGGACAACCGTCCGAAATGCATTGGAGCAAGAAGGCAAAAAAAGTTGAATTTATCGTTGCAATGAACATGTGAATTAACATACCGAACTGAATACAATGGATTAAAAACTTTTTGTTTAAGAAGAATTGAATAATCATGTTTCTTTGAACTTTGAAGGCAGGAATCGCCATACAGTGTGCCCTAAGGGATGCTGTCAGTTTCTCATTGACAGCACTTTATACTTTGAACACTACTCGTCCACAGGGCAGATGACGACACCTGGGAGCACCTACCCTATCCCATAAACATTTTTTCTATAAAAGAATTTAACTATAGCTGTGCACTTGTCTACCAACCTTATACACAGGGATGTGTGCCATGTTGACTCTCTGTTTAGTTCTGCACCAAGTCACTCAGCCTGCAAAGGCAGTGCGTGTGTGTAAGGGCACAGGGCCCCTAAAGGTGGCACAATAAGTGCTGCAGCCCTTCGGGGTCTTCTCTGGTCACAGTGCCCTGGCTACCTAGGGTACCATTTACCAAGGGCTGACCTGTGGCCAGAGATGCCAATTGGGTTTAAGTTTTAACACCGTTTTAGGGAAGGAACACAGGCCCTGGGTACCTGGTTGTCAGGAACCCAGGGCACACTCAGTCAAAGCACATCAGCCATTCAGCAAAAAGTGGGGGCATAATGTACATTTGAAATTTTTTCTGTTTGTATCTTTTATGGAACGCATGTAATCCTTAGTCCTTATGTTTTGCCACTGGTTCTTATGTAAAGTGCTCCGACACCTTCAGGTAAAGTTTGCGCTATATAAAATCGCATTAAATAAAAAATAAATAAATAAATGCAAGAAAGGTGGCACTTTCTCACAGTATCCACTTGTCTTTCAATATCATAGTCATCCCAAGCATCCTCAGGGTGTATGTTCTTTGGTATATAATGATTAAGGCTCCCTGTTTTCAGTTTTTACAGATTTTTACTGAAAAATAGAGACTGAAAACATTTATTTTCTGGTCTGTATTTATTTTAATTATGGATAAAAACGGAAAATTGGTTGATTTTTGAGTAATTCTAAGTACTGACTGCCATGACTGCCAGGCCAATAGCTGTATGGATTGATAGGTAGTAGGGCTAAAAAAGAAGGGAATTTTAGTAAAGAGGCATTAATAGCAGTAGATATGCACAAGGTTTATACTGAAATTTGCATATTTTCTTATAAGTGCATAGATTTATATTCTGCAGATGTTTACAGCATTGAAACCTAGTAGGCATTCAAGCAGGAGTGCATATTTACCGGTTAAATAAATAAGGAAAAATACTAATTTCAGCTTAATTTTTCCACAAAACCCAAAATAAATACAGATAAATACAAATAAAATTAGCAAAAAATAAACATGGATAAAAACTGAAATGTAAAAAAAAAACATAAAACCGGGAGGCCTAATCATGATCATCCTCTCTTATGGGTGAGTGACGCGTTATGTCACATGCCTGAGATAGTACTGGTGAGTGAGGTGGTTGAGTTGGTGGCGGAGGTGGTGTTTGTGGGTTAGGTGGAATAAGGATGTTTAAAGGGATAGTGACAGCATCCTTCTCTATCTTCTAGGCTGTAGAGAAACGTCCAAAGCCTCTTTGTAAGTTACCTGTTTCTTAGAAGAGTGAGGTTTGCTTGTTGAAGAACTATTTTCTTTGTTCAGGGCTGAATTTTGAGTGTTTTCTAGCTCGGATCGAGCCGTTCCTGCATAATATTTTCTATTTTATGAGTTTTATATAGCGCTAGCCAGACCCGAGGGTTTCGGAGCACTTTACAGCATTTACAGTACAGGAATCACAAATAATCATCATTGTACATATCAGTTCGGAAATCCCGACGTGTAGTGCAACAAGGAGGCAGGGCAGTCCTGAGAGCCTCGCAGAGTGCATGATTGTCTTTGCACAGAACCATTTTCAGCAAGGAGGGGCCAAAGGATTCTAGGAGGGGTGAAAGGATTCTAGGAGGAGGTAGATTATGTTGACAGGTGTCGTGGTGTTGCGGAAAGTAGGAATGAGCCCTTTAGCGCCGTTTACCTGTCTGGGAAGGCACGGTTGAGGAAGAGGTCTTTTAGGAGTTTTTTTAATTTTACAAAGGACGGGAAAGACCCAATGTCAGCTGGGATGCAGTTCCAGATTCTGGGTGCGTTTCCGGAGAAGGAACGTGCAGCAGTTTTCGGTTTGTGTGTTTTCATAGGAATGAGCAGAAGGGAGCTGGAACTCCTGAGGTTCCTAGTCTGGTCGGCCTTTTTGAGTTTCGAGGCCACGTATTCAGGTTTCCTGTGTGGAGGGCTTTGTGCGTGAGGCAGGCAGTTCTGAAGCTGGCACGCAGTTCTATTGGGAGCCATTTTAGATCGTTGAGTGCGGGTGCAATGTGCTCTAATTGCCTGACTCCGTGACCATTCTGGCTGCTGCGTTTAGAGTTGTTTTGAGGGGGGCTAGGTGGGATTTTGCTGTACCGGAGAGGATAGCATTACCGTAGTCGAGTCTGGATAACACCAGGGGATTGGGTGGCTTGTTTGAGGTCGTTGGGCGGGATGAAGGGTTTTATTTTGTTGAGAAGCTTCAGATTAAAGAAGGCACTCTTTGCAGAGTTCTTGATGTGACTGACCATGTCAAGTTTGGGGTCTAGAGTAAATCCTAATGATTTAATGGAGTTAGCCAGACTGAGAGAACAGTTGAGAGCATCGATTTCTTTAAGCCATTCCATGATTTGGGGGTTATCGTCTTTGTTGGAGATGAGGAGAACTTCAGTTTTGTCTTGGTTTAGTTTGAGGTGGTTCATGGATAGCAAATGATGGACTTCTCTTGTTTAGTCTCCGAATATCTTCAAAGGAGGACGTTTCCAGATAGATCTGGGTATCCTCTGCATAGAGGTGGAAGGTGATGTTGACTTTGAGTATGGAGGTGAGGGGTTCCATATAAATGTTGAATAGTTGAGGGGAGAGCACTGATCCTTGGGGGACACCTCAGTTGACAGGATGAGAGTCAGACGTGAAGGTTTTGATTTTTATCCTTTGGGAGTGGTTGTGTAAGAAGGAAGAGAACCACTGTAAGACCACCTCGTCTGCTCCTACCCTATCTTGGAGAGCCTTGATGAGAAGATTGTGATCCACCGTGTCAAAGGCTGCGTATAAGTCCAGGAGGATGAGTAGGCAGCATTTGTCGGTATCTAGAGATTTGTGAATGTTCTCCACGATATTGAGGATCGCGGTCTCAGTGCTACAACCTTTTCTGAAACCTGATTGGTGGGGATCTAGAAGGTTGATGCTGTCCATGTGCTGAGTCAACTGTGAAAGAATGCCCTTTTCAAGAATTTTGGCAAGGAGGGTGAGATTGTTGAAGTTGTTAAGGTTGTCAGAGTCAAGGCCAGGTTTTTTTCGGAGTGGAGTAACTTGGCTGGCTTTGTGGCAGTCAGGAATGATACCAGTTCTCAGGGAGCTGTTAATGATCTTACACCAGTATGGAGCTATGGACAGTTTCAGTTTCTTTGTCAATTGAGTGGGTAGAGGATCTAATGTGTGAGCTGCAGGTTTGGAGGTGGAGATCAGATTGAGAATCTCAGTTTCCGGTATGGGGTTGAAAGATTTCCAGACTTTCCTGGGATGTTTGCGAGCATTTGCTTCGGTTTCTGGGGGTAAGATTATGCAAGAGGTGTTGAGGTTGACGTCTAGCGAGAGCTCTATCTTGGTGATTTTGTCTATGAAGAAGTTGGCGAAGTTGTCACACAGGTCTTTGGAGGCCTGGTCTGGGGCAGCAGAGGGTTTGGATGTTTGTTGTCTGATGATATTGAATAGTTCTTTGGGTCTGTTTTTCGCCTTGTCCAGGGTGGTGAAGAAGGTGTTTTTTTCGTTGTTAATGTGTTTTTTGTATTTCCTTCGGGTTATTTTGAGTTGCTCGTGGAGGCCTGTAGAGGGGTTGTTCCTCCATCATCGTTCTGCGGCTCTTGATTGTCTTCTTTCAGCATTGATGTCTGAGTTAAACCAGGATCTGGACGGAGTGTTCTTGTTTTTTTTTTTAGTTTCAGGGGGGCTAATTGATCAGTAATAGGGATATTGCCCAAGAAAGCCATAGTTGCCTCTAACTTACAAGTGGAATATGCTCTAGGGGGTACTGTGAGAGTTCTTTTGGCTTTTTGATAACAAATCTGAATACACTTAATCCACCTAGCAATTCCTGATTTGGAATTAGGATTGCCTTTGTGAGGTGGTGCAAAAGCTACAAAGAGGAGTTTGGTTTTACGAAATGATTTTGTTCTTTCAGTGTAATACAAACGCGCTCTTCTGACATCGAAGGTATGCAAAGCTCGCTCTGCAACAGAGTCAGGTTGAGGGAAGAAGACAGGTTATTCAACTGACTGATTGATGTGAAATACAGATACAACCTTAGGTAGGAATTTGGGGTTGGTACGAAGAACTACTTTATCTTTATGTAACTGGAAAAAGGGTTCTTCTATGGTTAGTGCCTGTAGTTCAGCCACTCTCCTCAATGAAGTGATTGCAATGAGGAAAGCTGTTTTCCAAGTAAGGAACTGTAGTTCACATTTATGCATGGGTTCAAATGGCGGACCCATTAGCCTTGTGAGGTCTATGTTAAGATTCCATACTGGGGTAGGTGGAAGTGTTTGTGGTATTACTCTTTTTAACCCTTCCATAAATGCTTTGATGACAGGCCCTCGAAAAAGCGCTAAGTGTTGCCGATTTTGAAGGTAAGCTGCTATGCCAGCAAGATGCAGTCTGATGGATGTATAGGTCAATGTTGACTGCTGCAAATGTAATCGGTAGCACAGTATGTTCTGTATGGAAGAATCAAGAGGGTTGATGTGATTGTTATTACAAGAGATAACAAAACGCTTCAATTTACCTGCGTAGCAGGCCCTTTGTAGTAGGCTTTCTGGCCTCTCTAATAATGTTCATACAGTCTGGTGGAAGGTTGAGATAACCAAACTCTGACTTCAGGAGCCAGATCGCAAGGTTCAGCTTTTTGGATCTGGGTGTTTGACTTCTCCATGGCTCTGTGTGAGGAGACTGGGAGTTAAATGCAATTTTTAGTGTGGTACCAGAGAGAGTCCCAACAGGGTTATGAACCAGGGTTGTTGTGCCCATGTTGGAGCTACTAGTATTAGTGTGAGTGATGTTTACCTGAGTTTCCGAACCACTGATGGAATGAGTGAGAGAGGCGGAAAAGCGTAAGCAAATATCCCTGCACCAGTTCATCCATGGAGCATTCCCTTTGGACAACGGGTGTGGATACCTGGATCAGAAGCTTTGGCATTTGGCATTTTGCATTTTCGGGTGTTGCGAACAAGTCTATGTGAGGGACTCCCCAGGCTTGAAAGTATGGGTGGAGAACTTGAGGGTGAAGTTCCCACTCGTTTATCTGATAGCTTTGCCTGCTGAGGAAATTTGCAATCAGATTGTTGACTCCTGGGAGATGTTCTGCTAGGAGATAAATATGTGGTGTATCGCCCACCTCCAGATGTCTTGGGCTAAGTGGGACAGTTGGAGAGCGTGTGCTCCCCCCCTGCTTCTGTATGTAATACATAGCTGTCATGTTGTCAGTTTGGACTAGTACAGCTTTGCCAGAGAGGTGATCTTGAAAGGCTTTGCGCTCTAGAAAAATTGCCATGAGTTCTAAATGATTGATGGGAAGGAACCTTTGCTGTAGGCTACACCGTCCTAGCACTGTGTGTTGTTGAAGATGAGCTCCCCAGCCAGTAAGGGATGCGTCCACTGTTAACACGGTCTGTGGAATCGGGTCTTGTGCGTTCCACCACTGCAGAGATCAAGGAGTACGGCCCACTTACCAACACTAGATCGGTTAACAGACCCTGTGACTGGTTCCACTGACTGGCTAAACACTCTTGAAGTGGACGCATGCGTAACCTGGCATGGAAAACTATCATGATTGAAGATGCCATTGGGATACGCTAGAGCCTTTTGAGTATCTAGAGTGGCTCCTAGGTAATCTTGAACCTTGTTTGGCTAAAGATGTGATTTTAACATATTGACTGAGAACCCTAGCTGTTGAAGCAACTGAATGGTTACTGAAGTGTGCTTGCGACATTGCTGATATGTGCTGCTTTGATGAGCCAGCCGTCCAGATAGGGAAGACATGTATGCTTTGTCTTCTGAGATGCGCAGCTACTACTGCCAGACATTTTGTGAAGACTCTGGGGGGCAGTGGTGACTCCGAATGGGAGCACCTTGAATTGATAGTGTTGACCTGCTACCACAAACCTGAGAAATTTGCGGTGCGCCTGATGGATTGGAATATGAAAGTAGTCGCCCTTTAAATCTAGAGTAGAAAGAAAATCACCCTTTTGGTAACGCTTGTTGCAGTGTTACCATGTGGAAGTAGTCTGACTGTATGTAAAGGTTGAGTTCTCTGAGATCCAATATGGGTCTGAGCGAACTGTCCTTTTTTTGAATTAAAAAGTAAAAGGAGTACACGCCTGACCCTTGATGTTTAAGTCGTACGGGCTCTATGGCTTGTTTTAGTAGCTGGGATTGTACCTGTTTGAGAAGGTCTAGGCGATCCGGTGAAAGTCTGTGCTAATTTGGGGGGGATGTTGGGAGTAGTGATGATGAACTCCAGGCAGTACGCAAAATGGATAATTTGGAGAACCCATTTATCTGTTATTGACTGCCACTTTGGTAAAAATCGTGTCAGTCGTCCCCCTACAGGTGTTAAGTGGTCGGGAGGAACTATGGGCAAGTCACTGTTTTGTATTGGATGGTGAGGTATGTGTATTGGAACCTCAACCTCTGCTCTTGCCATGGTTTCCTCTGTAATTGCCTCGAAAGAAACCCTTGGAACCTGAGGGTTGATTATCGCCCTTATAGGTGGACGCACTGTCAGCGGAAGTATTTTTAGATCCTGCTCGATAAAAGGAGCGCCAAAAGGAACCACGCCCTTGTGGAGACTGAAGAGCTCTCATGGATTAAGCCACTTCAGTGTCTTTCTTCATTTTATTGAGTGAAGTGTCTACCACCGGCCCAAAATGGTACTCAGTGTCAAAGGGTGTGTTTAATATGGAGGTTTGAACTTCCGGTTTAAACCCAGATATGCGCAGGCATGTCTTCTTAAAAGAACGCTCTGGCAGATGTATCAGCAGCATCTAGGGAGCATCTAATTTGGTTATTAGAAATTAACTGTCCCTCACGCGCCAGGCCTTATGCTTTGGATTTGTGTTCTTGAGGAAGAAATTGGATGAGTTGTTTCATCCCAGTCTGCGCGGTCATAGCGTGCTAGCAACACCTGTATATTAGAAATAGGCCAGAATTAGCAGCATGGGAGGCTATCCTTTTCCCTGAAGTATCAAGGAGTTTAGACTCTTTATCTGGTGGTGGTGGTGCGTCTCCAGTAGTCTGGGAGTTTGCCCTTTATGTGCATTAGAAACTACTATTGAATCTAATCTTTTATGTAGACTGGATCTGATGGGGCAGGCTTGTATTTTTTATCTACCCTTGGGGTAAGGATACGTGCTCTAACAGGATCCTTAAAAATGTTGTCTACATGTCTGGTCATGCCTTTCAACATGGGCAACATGTGTGTATACTTTTATGTGTTGTGAAGTATCTCGAAAAGGAAGTCCTCTTCAAGGGATTCTCTGTGTAGTGGGACTCCATGGTAAGTAGCAGCCATACTTAAGAAATCAACAAATTCTACACTCTCATCTGGTGGATAGGGCCTGGTAGTATATATGTCAGGTCGTTGTCAGTGGGAGAATCAGTATTATAGTTTTCCTACATGTTTCCAGGCTGATCGTCATCATTATTATCCCCATCACCCTAAATTTCAGTTGCGTGTGTTTGTGAGTGCTCAGGTGAAGGTTGAACATGTATAGTCTGGGGTAGAGAAGGTGAAGGAAGAGGAGAAGGGGAAGGATTTGTCCGGAAAGTTCTCTTCTTCAATGGTATGTGGTATTCCTTTTCTGCAGCATCACCTCTCTTTAAAGTCACTTTAGTGGTGATATGTCCAGTCTTTGGGTGTATAACCGGAATTTTTTGTTTCGGAACCGTTTTGTCGAGCGGATTACTGAAAACATGTTTTTTAGGTGACTTCGGCAGCGCCGATGGTTTCTTGGCTGGAGTTTTCGGATCCGAAGTTTGTTTCGGTGCCAGACTTTTTCTTCAGCTCCGAAGCCTTTGGCTCGGTGGCCGATTTGGCCTGGGGCTTTTCGGAGCCGGAAGGCTTTTTACTATGTTTCAGTGCCAAGCCGAAAGGCCGGGCTTCAGAAGCTTGTTCTCGGCAGCCACTGTGGCCTGAGGGTGCAGGTTGGTCCAGAGCCTTTTTCTTCTATGGAAATGGAAGATGGGGCGAGGTAGGGACTGTAATCACGGTACGTTGTCCATACAGGATCACTTCATCCTCATCCGAGCTGTTTTCAGAAGTCTTCCTGTTCCTCATTGGCTCCGATGGGTTTGCTGCCTTCCTCCTCATCCGATTGAGTTCCGGAATTTAACCTGTTTGTTGCCTCTGCATGTCGCGTCGTCAAGCCCGACGATCGCAAAGAGTTGGCGGGGTAGCTGCTACTGTTCGAAGAGCCAGGTCTTGAGAAGTCTTCTGAAGGCCAGAAGGTCTTCAGTCTGCCATAGGCGGATGGGGAGGATGTTCCATGTCTTGGCGGCGAGGTGGGAGAAAGATCTGCCGGCGGCGGTCATTCTTCGGATGTCGGGGACGGTGGCGAGGGCGACGTCTGCAGAGCGGAGCTGGCGGGTGGGGGTGTAGAGGCTGAGTCGGCTGTTGAGGTACGTTGGCCCTGTGGCACAAGTTACTACTTGTGTAACGATATATCTGTAAGAGACATTAGTTAGTGATAGATTCCTTACCTTAGAATATCCCCAGGCGTCAGACTGGATCCGGAAACTTTTGCGTAGCAATACCCCTGCGCGCCGGTAGGCGTCGTCTGCGGCTCCGCGTCCGTCGTCGGCGTCGTGAGCGCCGGGATGACGTCGTCGGAGTACTTAGACGGCGCCCATGCGCGCTGACGTCAGTTCTGACACACAGCTTTTCCGCGCCAGATACGCAGAGCCATGATAGAACTAACACTGGTGCCATGAAACTAGGGCCCTGAAAGGGGATGACCTTAACCCTAGATATCGGTTCGCAGAACGGGGAGGATGGGTGGGTCGGTAAGGAATCTATCACTAACTAATGTCTCTTACAGATATATCGTTACACAAGTAGTAACTTGTGCATCTGAAAGAGACACGTTAGTGATAGATTCCTTACCTTAGAATAGATAACCCAGCAATACCAACCCCCGTGGTGGGTCTGCGAACCAATATCACACCAGAAAGTCCTGGAGGACGGAACGGCCAAAGAAGCCATCCCTCCGGACTTGACTGTCCAGGCAGTAGTGTCTCGCGAACGTGTGCAGCGAGGCCCACGTAGCTGCCTGGCAAATGTCCTGCAGGGAGACACCTCGGCCCAGGGCAGTTGTTGTCGCCGTGGCCCGAGTGGAGTGAGCCCGCAATCCAACCGGGGGCTCCTTCCTCGCCATGGAGTAACATGCTTGGATACA
Organism: Lissotriton vulgaris; assembly: GCF_964263255.1. NCBI lineage: Eukaryota > Metazoa > Chordata > Amphibia > Caudata > Salamandridae > Lissotriton > Lissotriton vulgaris. The sequence goes on from NC_141693.1 coordinate 1,233,560,398, forward strand.
CAAGATGATCCACCTAGAGATGGTCCTCTTGTGCACAGCCTTACCCTTCTTCGCGCCCACGTAACCAACGAAGAGTTGGTCATCCACCCGGAATTGGCGTGTGCGATCTAGGTAGTAGGAGAGCGCACGTTTTGGATCCAGACGGTGGAGCCTCTCTTCCTCTTTCGAGGGATGCGGAGGCGGAAAGAAAGTGGGCAAGGTAATGGACTGCCCGATGTGGAAGGCCGTGACAACCTTGGGCAGAAAGGAAGGTCGTGTACGTAACACCACCTTGTCAGGATGAACAGACAGAAAAGGTGGAGAAGAAGAAAGAGCCTGGAGCTCACTCACCCTCCTGGCAGAGGTGATGGCAACCAGAAAGGCAGTCTTCAGAGTAAGGAGACGAAGAGGACAGTTATGAAGTGGCTCAAAGGGAGCACACATCAGATAAGTGAGAACAAGATTCAAGTCCCACTGGGGCGTCACGAAGGGAACAGGAGGGAACATGTGCGTGATGCCTTTCAGAAATCTACTTACAATAGGGGACTTGAATAAAGAAGGCTGATCTGGTAGCCTCAAGAAGGCTGATAGAGCAGAAAGGTACCCTTTAAGAGTGCCCAGAGCAGAGCCCTGCTGGGCAAGGGAAAGAAGAAAGAGCAGCACTTCCGAAAGGGGTGCAGAGAGAGGATCCACAGCCTTTGCTGTGCACCATGCCACAAATCTGTTCCACCGGCAGGCGTATACCGACTTTGTGGAGGGACGCCTGGCTGCCAGAATGATATCACAGACTTCAGGAGGCAAGTCAAATGGCCTCAACTGCCGCCGCTCAATCTCCAAGCTTGTAGGTGGAGACTGGACAGGTTCGGGTGCAGGACCGTCCCCTGCTGCTGCGACAGAAGGTCCTCCCGAAGAGGCAGACGAATCGGGGGATCGACTGACATGCTGAGTAGCTCGGGATACCAGATTCTTCGTGCCCAGTCCGGAGCCACAAGGATAACCTGGGCCCGGTCGCGCCTGATCTTCTTCAGCACTCTGGGCAGAAGTGGTATAGGCGGAAAGGCGTACAACAGACCGCAGCTCCACTCGCGGCGAAAAGCGTCTCCGAGCGAGTGCCGCCTTGGAAATTCCAACGCGCAGAACTGATGACATTGCGCGTTCTCTTCTGTGGCGAATAGATCTAACCAAGGCTCTCCCCACTGCTGAAAGAGACCTTGCGCCACGTCCGAGTTCAGACGCCATTCGTGATCCATCATGCACCGACGCCTGAGTTCGTCCGCCCTGGCATTCAGAGAGCCTGCCAGGTGTTGAACCACCAGGGTCACGCCCTGATGTTCCAGCCATTGCCATTGGCGCAGAGCCTCCCGGCAAAGGGTCCACGACCCCACCCCGCCCTGTTTGTTGCAGTACCACATGGCGGTGGTGTTGTCGGTGAACACTTGCACTACACGTCCCCGGACAGAGGGGAGGAATGCTTTCAGTGCTAGACGAATCGCCCGAAGCTCCAGCAAGTTGATATGGAGCCGGGACTCCGCCGGAGACCAGAGGCCTCTGATCTCCGCCTCTCCCATGTGGCCCCCCCAGCCCTGGAGGGACGCGTCCGTCACAACTACGTGCTCCGGGTGGGGTAGGGAGAGGGATCTGCCACTGACCCAGTCGCGGTCCGTGAGCCACCACTGCAGTTGTCTCGCAGTGCCCTCCGAGATCAGGACATGATTGGACAGGTTGCCCTGTTGCTGGGCCCACTGAAACTTCAGGTCCCACTGCAGAGCCCGCATCCGCCACCTGGCGTGACGCACCAGAAGGATGCAGGAGGCCATCAGTCCCAGAAGCCGCAGCGTCAACCTGACCGAGACTCTGGATAACGGCTGGAAGATGGGAACCAGAGCCTGAATATCCCGAACCCGCTGCTCGGGTGGATAAACCCGAAACTGCGCCGAGTCAAGAACCGCTCCGATGAAGAGGAGCTTTTGAGAGGGACACAGGTGTGACTTCGGCACATTGATGGAGAACCCCAGCAGGTGCAGGAGGTCGGCCGTAGTCTGGAGGTGGCTGACGACTGTCTGGGGCGAGCCCGCCTTCAACAACCAGTCGTCGAGGTAGGGGAAGACTGATACCCCCTGCCTGCGCAGATGAGCTGCGACCACCGCCATCACCTTCGTGAACACCCGTGGGGCGCTGGTAAGGCCGAAGGGGAGCACGGTGAACTGAAAGTGCTCTTGGCCTACCGTGAACCGCAGGTAACGCCGGTGGGCCGGCAGGACGGGGATGTGGAAATAGGCGTCCTGCAGGTCCAACGCTACCATCCAGTCTCCCGGGTCCAGGGCAGTCAGGACCTGAGCCAAAGTGAGCATCTTGAACTTCTCCGTCCGGAGGAAGCCGGTGACGTTCCGCAAGTCCAAGATAGGGCGTAGGCCCCCTTTGCCCTTCTTGGGCACCAGAAAGTAGTGGGAGTAACAACCACACCCTACTTCTGGCCCAGGAACGCGCTCGATGGCCCTCTTGGCCAAGAGGGCCGAGACCTCCTCTTGCAGAAGTTGCAAGTGATCCCCCGACACACGGTGGCATTGTGGTGGCATGGATGGAGGGGATGCCTCGAAGGGGAGGGAGTAGCCCCTTCAGACAATCTGCAGCACCCACCTGTCCGAAGTGACTGTATGCCAGTGGGAGAGGTGATGGCGAACCCTGCCCCCCACAGGCGTCACATGGGCCTGAAAACTCGGACTAGGAAGGTTTTGAGGCAGGTGCTGCTGAGGGAGGTGTGGACTGGCCTCGCCGCGGGCCCCGACCGCCACGGCGGTTCCCACGTCCGCCACCGCGCTGCTGGACATTTTGCGGCGTGTGGCTGGCGGTCCGTGGTGGGGCGCCCCTTCCGTGGCCACGAAAGGAGCGAAAGGCACCCGATTGCTGGCGTGGGGCCGTAAGGCCCAAGGACTTGGCCGTAGCCCTTGAGTCCTTGAAACGTTCCAGCGCATGGTCTGCCTTGTCGCCGAAGAGGCGACGGCCATCAAACGGCATGTCCAGGAGGGTGGCCTGGACATCGGCCGAGAAGTTGGCGGACCTCAACCAGGCGTGGCGTCGAACCGCCACCGTCGTTGCCATCGCCCTGCCCAGTGAGTCCGTTGTATCCAGCCCACACCGGATAGAAAAGCGTGCTGCATCTCGGCCGTCCGCAAGGGCTTGGCTGAGTTTAGCCTGGACCTCCTCCGGGCATTTTGGCAGCACCTCCGCACCCGTGTCCCACAGAGTGTGGGTGTAGCGGCCCAAGAGACAGGCGGTGTTCACAGACCGCAGCCCTAGGCTTACAGACGAGAAAACCTTCTTCCCGAACTGTTCATACCTCTTGGATTCCCTGTCGGGCGGAGCCGACTGGAATGCGGTTTGGGAGTTTGAGGCCTGGATGACCAGACTCTCGGGGGTGGGGTGGGTGGACAAAAAGCAAGGGTCGCCCGGTGCCGGGCGGTAGCGTCTGGCCACGTTCCTGTCCACAGGGGGGCCTGTGGCGGGCTTGGACCAAGTGCCCAGAAGAACGTCACACAAGGCCTCATTGAACGGCAGGAGAGGCTCCGCGGAGCCTGACTGCGGTTTGAGGACCTCTGTGAGGAGATTAGTCCTCACGGCCGCGACGGGGAGCTGAAGGTTTAAGGCCTTAGCTGCCTTCGTCAACACTACGCTGTAAGCAGAACCCGCCTCCGAAGCCACAGTCGGGGGCGATGTAAATCCAGTGTCTGGCGAGGTGTCAATACCACTGGCCTCCCCAAGCTCATATGTCCAGTCCTGCTGTGACTGGCAATCATGTGCCAGAGGGTCCTCGGACCCCTCCCAATTCTCCTCGTCACCTGTGTCCTGGAGACCAGGATTAACAGCCAGGGCCTCCTCGTGGAGATAAAAGTCTCCAAAGGCCGACAGAATCGGCGCCCAGCGGCGCCCTCCCGACGCCTGAGCAGAACCGCAGGAGACATTGGGGGCGGCAACCACATCGGCTGCCGGGGACGACACCTGAAGGGACGGCGCCGGCGAGGTCGTAAGGTCGACCGGCGAGGTCCCGGATCCGGAGCCGGATCCAGCGAGGTCTTGCGGCGCCGAGACCGAAGTCGCCAGCGGCGCCGGGTCCGAAGCATCCGACGTCGTCGGGGCCGAAGCGCCCGACCCGGAAGGACCTCCAGACGGAACCGATCGGCCCGAAGGCACCACGGTAACCGACTGAGGAGGGAGGGCCCTCATGGCCATGAGGTACCTCTCGACCTCCTCCGGCGTCGCGCCGTGCCCAGGGACCCGAAGGTGTGGGGCAGGCGGCGACGCTTGCGACTCCCGCGGAGCCGCGTGGGCGGTGTCGCCCGAGTCCCCGGCCGCATCGTGCGAGCGTCGGGGCGGGTCGGAGGATCGATGACGTCGCTCCGACCTCTCATGCCTCTTACCTGAGGACTTGGAACCAGACGATCGGTGTCCACTTCCGGAGCCTCGATGACTCCGACCTCGCGACCTGTCCCTCGACCTCCCGTGGGACCGGGACCGGGACCTGGAGCGGCGCGGGGCCGACTGTCTCAGCTCGAGACGCTTGCGGGACCGCTCCCGCCTAGCCTTCGACGTCAGGGCCCGGCAGTCGGAGCAGGATCGATCGTCGTGGTCGAGGCCTAAGCACTTCAGGCACCGGCGATCGGGGTCCGTGACCGACATGAGTCGGCCGCACTTCGAGCAAGGCTTGAACCCGGGCATCCCTGGCACCGACAGTCGAGAAATCGACAAAAATAGAGAGATCAAAAGGATCAAAATTTTCAGTCAAAAATTGACTGGGGGTAGAGCTTCTTCCGGATCTGCGCTAGCTGGCGCGGAAAAAAGAAGAACTGACGTCAGCGCGCATGGGCGCCGTCTAAGTACTCCGACGACGTCATCCCGGCGCTCACGACGCCGACGACTGACGCAGAGCCGCAGACGACGCCTACCGGCGCGCAGGGGTATTGCTACGCAAAAGTTTCCGGATCCAGTCTGACGCCTGGGGATATTCTAAGGTATGGAATCTATCACTAACGTGTCTCTTTCAGATTTGTGGAGTGCCTTGTGTGCGTAGGTGAGGTGTTTGAAGGTTATCCTCTTGTTGACAGGGAGCCAGTGTAGGTCTTTCAGGTGGGGTGTGACGTGACTGCGGCGAGGAATGTTGAGGATCAGGCGTGCGTAGGCGTTCTAGTGCAAGGAGGGTGCTGTGGTAGTACTGGAGACTGGTGTCGTGGTGTTTGCAGTGGCCAGGGGTCCTGGCGCTGGGCGCAGTCCAGGCGCGGACGTGCATAGACGGGCTTGCCTTAGGCGCGGCCGCCATATATTGGGAGTAGGGAGGGAGGAGCAGCTGGGAGTCGGGAGGAAGGGGCAGCGAATGGTAAGGGGGGGCAGGGCCGCAGGGGTTGCAGCGGTGAGGGCACAGATCAGTGGGAGAACAAATAAAGGCGGGGCACAGATCAGGGGGTACGAAGGAAAACGAGGCACAGATCAGGGGGAACAATAAAAACTAGGCACAGATCAGGGGGAACACAATAAAAACAGGGCACAGATCAGGGGGAGCACGGAGGAAAACTGGGCACAGATCAGGGGGGAGCACGAAGGAAAACGAGGCACAGATCAGGGGGAACACAATAAAAACGGGGCACTGATCAGGGGGAGCACGAAGGAAAACGAGGCATAGATCAGGGGGAACAAAATAAAAACGGGGCACAGATTAGGGGGAAGACGAAGGAGAACGAGGTACAGATCAGGGGGCACAGAACTTACTACAGCAGTGGCAGCTGGGGCAGGGACTGGACGCAGAGGCGGTGCTGTGCAGAGGGGGAGCGACCTACCCAACAAGGTCAAGGGTCACTCGTGTTCTCCTCTAGATAGATCACTGAAATACATATTTCTTGGAGAACAGCGCCTGTTACCACGTTGATCAATGTCTCTTTGGGGCTTCACCCCCCTAAGCACCTATGGTTGTTTTAAGTCTAGAGAGCGGTTTGCAGAGACTGATTTGATTGGTGCAACAGGAGGAGTGGGTCACTTGGCCGTAACTCATGTTTTCTATGAATTCGAATTTTTGCCATCCACATGAGGTTTGTGCCATAATTATTTATTTGCACGGTGCATTGATTTTTAGGCCTTATTCAGCTTTCCCTCACAAACCTTCTGCCGCTTGGCTGTAATGTAAACTGACCCTGCTAACTGTTGATGCTAGCTACCTTCTGCACATTAGATGCCATCACTTTTTCTAAAAATGTGTTTGCTGCATTGATTTGATGTTTATTAGCATATTTTAGAATTGTATTTACACACATGAATTAATGGCGCAATGTCAGTGAATTCATATTGGATGCCATTACTTCAGTCAAAATAGCTTTCGCTGCATTGATTTGACCTTCAGTATCATCTTTTAGAATGGTATTATATGAATGCAGATGTAAAATCTGGATCTTTCCTCTCTCATGAAAGACAACTGGTGAAAGTATATTTTCTAGGTTTCACAAACTTCAAAGATAATTTTATGGGTGTTTGGGCACAATGCAGAAATGTGGCCTTGAAGAAGACCTGTTTAGGTTGAAACGCATTATAAATAAACTATATCCTTGTCTGTCTGATGTGGGAGGCTGTGGCAAATATTGAAGGGACTCGCAATTACAGTTAGGACCTAGTTTACATTGGAAAAGCTGTATTTGACTTGCCAATATCTTTGGCACCATATGGAGAATCCTTGCAAAATTTTCTGAAGAAAATGTGCTGGTCACTCCAGTTGTGCATGGAAAGTTTCGGGGTGATTAGTCAAGCTGGGGCCGAGAAAAAGGGGTGGTCAAAAAATGTGTGTTTACCACGTTAATTCCCATAAGAATTTTAGCCAAGACTACAGCCCGAACCGCTGGGTGGAATTACACCAAATTTGGCAGAAAGGTAGCTCTTGGCCCAGAAAGAAACCTTTTTTGTAATTTGGTGTAAATCAATTCAATAGTTTGAGCTATTAAAAGAAATCCAAATGAGTATATCTAGGGACAAAGACCATCTGATCTTGTGCAGAGATCTGATTGGCTGCCAGCACTTCAACCAGGAAATGTTGGTAGCCATCTTGGGACTCTGCCTCAGCGAAGTCCTAGACAAAAACCTAAAAAAAAGAAGGGGACAGGTAGGAATACCCTGATCACCTAGCTTTGGTTCTCGGGACCCACTCATAATCTCACACACCCACTCACTGACCTACTCAGACACTCACACACCCAATCATAACGAACCAACTCACAGACCGATTCAGACACACACACACTCACAGACCCATTGAGACACTCACTGAGTCACTCACACTCACTCTCAAAGGTTACTGTTAGGAAGGAAAATGCTACTTACCAATATGCATCTGTTCTTGGCATGTATAGCTGCAGATTTCTACACTTTGCATTAGATCGCCACCTGGGGTTGGGCTCGGATGATTGCATGTTGTTGTCGTCTTGTAAGAAGTCTTTGTAGTCACGAGACAGGTGACTCCTCCCTTGGACTATAGTTCCCATGGGCATCAGCTCCATCCTTGGATTGTTTATCGCCATAATGGGAAATGATGGAGTCAGTAGAAAGAAAGGGTGCCCATGCGTGTATATCTAATTAAGATAAAACTGGAACAGATACAGGTCCCGGGGAGGCGGGAGGTCTTGTAGAAATTTGCAGCTCTACATGCCATGAACAGATACATACTGGTAAGTAGCATTTTCCGTTCGAGGCATATGAGCTGCAGATTCTACACTTTGTATTGATTGTGCAGCAGTGTCTTCATTAGCGGTGGTCACCTGTGTCTGTTGCAGTAGTTTGAAAGAGAGTTTTAAGGACAGCTTGGCCTACTACAGCTTGCTGCTTGGCTTGCACATCAACACAATAGTGTTTAGTGAAGGTGTGCGTTGTAGATCATGTTGCTGCCTTGCAGATGTCTTCTAGGGGAATGTTCCCTAAAAAAGCCATGGAGGCTCCTAGTTGGCGTGTGGAGTGTGCTTTAGGAGGAGCTGTCAATGTGTGTTTTGCTTTGTGATAGCATATTTGCATACATTTAACAATCCACCTTGCAATTCCGGATTTAGAAATGGGGTTGCCTTTATGTGGTGGAGAGAAAGCTACAAATAGTTGCTTTGTTTTGCGAAAGGACTTAGTCATATTGATGTAATAAGAAGAGCTCTTTTGACAAATAGTGTGTGTAGAGCTCTTTCTGCTTCAGTCAGGATTTTGAAAAAACACTGTGTGACAGGGCCAGAATGGACGCTGCTCGGGACTGGTGGTCTGCTGCCCCCTTGTCACCACTTTGTCTCTCCTCTCAGCAGCTCGACTCCTCTGAGTGGAACTACGAGACAGACAAACACCACTGAGATTGTAGTAAAGGAGGACGCGGCTCCTTTAACTCGTCCTCCCGAGGCGAAGAGACTCCTCCCCTCTACGTCAGCGAAGCAGCCGAGTCAAAAGAAGGAGGAACCCGGAACAGGGCGGACAGCGTTTCCCTGGTGGACGGAGGTACATGCGAGGAGAGAAGGTGTTTGCAGCGGGAGCCGGACGAAGGAGAAGAAGACGCGGAGACGTGCCCAGGCGAAAGCAGCAAGTCAGGAGGCCACCGACACTACGCATCGCTCCGCCTCGCTCCGCCACGCTCCCGCGGGAGGAGCGTGGCTATCAGAGGTACGGGGCAAGCTAGCGGGTTGGGTGGGTCGGTGTGTAACACCCAAGAAGTAGATACTTGTATAGTCCCGTTTTCCCTATCCAGCACGAGCACTTCTAGGTTGCTGTAATCACAAGAGCACGTGGTTTCCCTCACTCCCGGCCCTATAATACAAGCCCCATATAAGGAACTAAAACCACTATTTTTTTGTGTTCTTCTCTTCCGGAGCATACCTACCACCTGCCTCACTCTGGAGCCCAGTAGCAGTCGGAAGACGGACCCGGCAGAGTTTGCAAGAGAAAGACTTACAAGCAGGAGGAGGAGAGTGTATATAAAAATAAAGCCCTCTTTGAAATCACTCATAAAGATCTCGGACTCCATTCCTCCCACTCCAGTAGCCCATCTACACACTGGTAACACAGATTAATTTAGATAAAAAGGAGTAATTACTTTAGGAAGGAATTTAGGATTAGTTCTTAGAACCACTTTGTTACGGTATAATTGTAAGAATGGTTCTTGTATAGTGAAAGCTTGAATCTCACTAACTCTTCTAAGAGAGGTAATCGCAACGAGGAAAGCGGTTTTTCATGTGAGAAATTGTAGTTCACATTTGGGTAAAGGTTCAAAAGGGGGTCCCATGAGCCTGGTAAGAACAATGTTTAGGTTCCACTCTGGAGAGGGTGGTAACCTAGGAGGAATAATTATTTTTAATCCTTCCATAAAAGCTTTTATTGCTGGTACTCTAAACAACAACATATGTTGTCTGTTTTGTAGATATGTGGCAATGGCTGCAAGATGTAAACGTATAGATGAATTTGCCAGATTGTTGCGTGTTTATCTAGGTTCCTGATCGATACTGTGACCTTATGCCCCTATTCGGCTATAAATCCATTTATTCCCTATATTGGCATAACCGTTCAAGTGCGATATTCAGAAAGTCATCTCTGGCCTCACACGAACAGAGCCACATTCCAGAATAGTTCTCTGCCACTTCCTTTGCAGCCAATTAGTGCAATGACAGAGCAGAAGTCACTATCTGATATTCCTAGATTAACACTCCGAGTTCTTCAACAAGATAAAAACTCAGCAAACCTGGAAATCCCTGCTTGCTGTGTTTTGATTAGTAATGGAACTCTAATGAGCAACTGATAGCGATCACTTCCTAGTGACATCTTTATTTGACGTCTTATGTCCAGCAAACTTACGTCAAACCAGGCACCTTTCAGGTATAAATATTACCAACGTTGCCTTAAGCAAACGCCTGTTGCTAGTTCTGCTGCTGCCCCCGTTGTTAGCTGAAGCTAGCACCCTGTTGCTGCAGCCTGCTGCCCGTCGCCTGAAGCTGCTGATACCATTATCGCTGCTAAAGCACGAACGATGGTGTGGTGTAACTAGGAGCTGAACAGCCGTCCCTCTGCGAAGACATCCAGCAGAAGCCAGCTGCCCGCGGACGCTGTCCCCCCCCCTTCTCCTCGACGCGCTGAAGAGAGACGCTGCCTTTCTCGTGCAGAGAAATCCAGCTCCAGCGTTTCTAGTCTGCCCTCGCGGGTGACTGGGATACCGAGTTCCTCCTGAAGGAGATACCAGACCTCCATCATTCTATTCAGAGGTATGGTGTTGACTAAACCCTTATTGAGAATTCTTGAAGCAAACCTTGGCAAAACCAACTTAACTTAAAGCTACTTACTTACTCCCCTTCCACGTGTTAGGCTTAGGTCAGGCACACTGGGGTAGGCTTAGTTAGAAGCACCAGTTGAGTATTTTAGCCTAATGTATATATGAATGTATATATGTTTTATTACTTTTAAACCATTGTATGGCTAAGAAACCATATCAATGCTTTTACAGTATTATTTCACAATACTTATCTTACTGTACGTACTTTTTATCATAACAAGTCTTGCAATTGTGGCAATACATTTCTCGTGTACGAGAAGAAAGACTGTTCAATAAATGTTAACCTTTTATTGACAAACGCCCGTCTCTCTAGTCTCTACATATTGTGAAAGTAATCTGCACTAATCTGACTGAGTGAAATACATGTCTATTGTTTCACACGACCCTAGAGATTGACTCTTGATCTGAGGAGCAAAGTTGTCATGTTGCACGGTTGTTGGAAAACTGAATCCCTTCTTGTCTGTGCCAGGGAAGCTGATCACTTCCTATTTCAGTCAAGAAAGTTTCCAGTGGGGAGGAGCTTCGCGGGCAACCAAGATGGCCGCGTAAGCTCGGAGCTCCGCGGACCTTCCGATCCTCCTCATATATCCTGTCTGATATCCTGTTCCACGAGGGTGGATTCTTATTGCTGATGGTCTACTGAGGCGAGAACTGCTTTCCGTTTTCGAATCGGTGGTTCCTGCGCTGAGCTACGTCGAGTGGAACTCCGTGCCAGTACTGTGCCATTGTCTCTCCGGTCTCCGTCTCTCCGCACGATTGATCTGCGGAGTGATTGCCTGTCGTCTCTGCTGGCGGAGTACTAGTGCCTACAGTGCGTTCCTACGTCGGCCTGGTCTAACTGTCCAGCCCGGATTCTCTACTTGGCTCGCTGGGCTCGGGCTTGGCTGGTACAGCCCTTTGTCCTCATCGGAACCAACATGGCGGGCAGAGGGGACCCCGACAAGACATCGAACAAAGGCGTCCGCGGGAAAACACAGTCGCAGCAGAGCAGAATTGAGCGATATACCCAGCCGAAGACGCCGCCTGCCACGGGATCCTCTGCCAAGAGCCTTCCACCTATGGGCTTGCCCGACGGCTCCGAGCCTACCCTGAGCGACATTATGGGAGCCATCACCAGTTTTCGGGCTGACATGCAACAGCAACATGAGATCTTGACCCACAAGGTGGACACCATGGCCGTTGACCTGACTCTCATTAGAGCCGACCTGGGCAAAACTAATGATAGAGTGAAGACATTGGACATTAAGACCTCCAGCCTGACAGCCGACGTCTCGGACCTGCAAACCGAGGTCCGGAACCTGCGGATGACTGCGGACCAATTCTCGAGGAGGCTGGAGGACTTTGAGGGACGTGCCAGGCGGCAGAATGTCCGCATTGTCGGTGTCCCGGAGGGATCAGAGGAAGCGGCGACGGACCTCTTTGTGGAAGAACTGATAAAGACCCATTTGGCACCGTCTGGCCTTAGTAACTTTTTCTCTGTGGAGCGTGCCCACCGGGTGCCGGGCGGCCCGCCGAAGTCGGGCGTGGCGCCTAGGCCCATTGTGGCACGACTTCTCAACTTTCGGGACCGGGATGCGGTCCTGCAGGCATCCAGACGACATGGACCGCTTAAGTACCAGAACGCTGAAATACACTTCTACCCGGACTTTACCAGGACGGTACAGCGGCAGCGCCAGAGCTATGCCGGGGTAAAGAGGAGATTGCGAGATATGGGATATAAGTATTCCATGATGTTTCCTGCCAAACTCCAGATTGAACATGAGGGCCGTGCCCTGTTCTTTGACTTTGCCGAGAATGTGAGTGAATGGTTGGACACTTTGTCGCCGCGTCGAGACGCCCAAGATGACCATGGTGGAGGTGCGGCTGGTGGCCCGGATCTATGAGACTTGGCTCTACAGTAGGGACACCGGCGTTTGGTGACCCCGCTTCATGAGACTGTTGGGTATTGTTTCTTAATTGACCCTGTTGACTTTCCTGTCGGTACATGGAGGGTGGCGGGAGGAGTTCGCGGAGATTCCTTACTCCTCTGGGTCTCTTTTTGTAGAGTAGTTTCTGGGGCGACAGGCACACTGCTGGTTGGGGGGGCTTTTTAGTCTGATGCAGGGGTGCAGGGTGGGGGGTGCAACTATGCAAGCTTATTTGTTTGTTCGTTCTTTCTCTTATCTTTCCTTCAGGCAATGGATCGTGTTTACTGCTGTTTACTTGATGTTTGGGTTGGCTGGGGTTGGGTGGGACGGGTTGCGGGACGATGGGGGGTAGGAAATTAAAAGTGATCAGTTGGAATGTTAATGGGTTGGGTGACCGTGTTAAGAGAGGGGTGGTGATCCAACTGCTTAAGAGACATATGCCCGATATTGTGCTTTTACAAGAGACGCATTTGGTAGGCAACTCTTGCAAGGCCCTTAACCGTAAAGGCTACAAGATGGTGGCCCACTCTGGGTTCTCTTCGGGCTCCCGGGGGGGCGGGTATCCTGGTGCGTGTGCGTCCCTTCCCCTTGAGATAGACGTCACTGTGATTGATGAGAGGGGGCGCTACGCTGCAGTGGCGGGGAGATGGGAAGGGCGTTCCCTAGCGCTACTTTCGGTTTATGTTCCCCCGGGCCTGCAATCCAGTACCTTCCAAGACCTTGGTGGCGCCATATTGTCCCTGCCTGCTGGCCTATTGATAATGGGGGGTGATTTCAATTCAGTCTGCTCTGGTTCCCTGGACCGCCAACCGCCGAGAGATCTCCGCAGCTCCCAACTGTGGTTGCCTTCCTTTCTTGATTCTATGGGTTTGGTGGACAGTTGGCGACTGCTACATCCCGTGCTCCGCCAATTTTCCTTCCTTTCGACTGCCCATGGTAGTCTCTCCCGTATAGACTACGTTCTTATCCTGGCTGCGCATGCGTCTGCCGTGTCTGAGGCCCGTTTTCTGGCACGGGGTATTTCCGACCACTCCCCGTTGTGGGTCTCGTTTGATTTTAACATCGTCCTGTCTGACCGTCCAGTGGCGGTTAACCCATGGTATTTCCGTAATCACAAGACTCGTGCACTCCTTGCTAAGGCCATCGACCTCTATTTCTCGGAGAATGTGGGCTCGGTTGGCTCGGCTATCACCTTGTGGGAGGCATTCAAGACTGTGTTGAGGGGTGAGGCTCTTGCTCTCATTGCGGAGGCCAGGCGAGTCAGAGATGCCGACCTCGCGTGTATTGAAGACGAGATTTTGCGCCTCGAGTCCCGTTTGGGACCCGAGCCCGACCCCTCTCTCTTGCATGACCTTTCCCTTAAACAAGCGGAATACCATGATCTCGCCACGAATGCTGCCCTTACCCTGGCCAAGGAACAGCAAGGTCGTACCTACGACGTTGGGGATAAAGCCGGGAAGCTGCTGGCTTGGCTGGACAGGCGCGAGATGGCTAGCCGTGTGGTGCCTGAGATTTTGGGCGATGACGGTGTAGCCGTCACGGACCCAAGTGCCATTGCCGAGTCTTTTGCTGATTATTTCCGGGGTGTCTACACTTCCAACTCAGACCGCTCCGAGGCTGACTCGGCTGCGTTCCTCTCGACGATTGACCTTCCCTGTCTTTCTGAAGAGGACCGTGCCGACTTAGATCGAGACATATCCGCTGACGAGGTCGCCTTGGCGATCCGTGTATTAAGGTCGGGTAAAGCGACTGGCCCCAATGGTATCCCGGTCGAGTTATACAAAATTCGACCGGATGTGGTATCCCCGCACCTGCGGACTATGTTTTTGAAGGCACGGGACGAGGGCCTCCTCCCCTTAGATCAGAGGTTGGCCACCATCGTGGTTATTCACAAAGAGGGAAAACCGAGAGACGTGTGCCGATCCTATCGCCCCATCTCTCTCCTCAATGTAGAGCCTAAGATCCTAGCCAAATTGCTTGCCAATCGGTTGGTTGGAGTCATTGGTGATTTGGTGCACCCGGACCAGTCGGGTTTTATTCCCCGCCGTAACACTGCCCTTAACCTGCGTCGGCTTCATGGTGTTATGGCCAGAGCTCACACCCTAGAAGAACCGGCGGTACTTGCTTCTCTCGACGCCACGATGGCTTTTGACTCCCTTGAGTGGAGTTATCTTTGGGCGGTGCTAGCGAAGCTTGGATTTGGACCGGTCTTTCTGAGTTGGGTGCAACTTCTTTACGCTTGCCCGCTGGCTAATGTCACAGTTAATGGCCGCGTGTCGGCGTCCTTTGCCCTTCACCGAGGTACCAGGCAGGGTTGCCCCCTCTCACCTCTCCTGTTTGCTCTGGCTTTGGAGCCGCTTGCGGCCATGCTACGTGTACACCCGGACTTACATGGTATAACCTGGGCCCCGGGCTTTGAGGATAGAGTTTCCCTGTACGCAGATGACATTCTGCTCTACCTTACTTCCCCCTGCAAGTCGCTCATTGTGGCATGCGACGTGCTCAGGCTGTTTGGATGCCACTCTGGCCTGGTCTTCCCTTTACATTCTGAAGGGGGACACACCGCGCCTCCCCAGAGGCTGCAATATCCAGATGGCGGGACAGGGCTTTAAGTACCTGGGAATATACATTTCCGGTAGTTCTAAGGCGCGATACGATCACATTCTCCTTCCCCCTCTCCAGCGGCTGCGGAGAGATGTGGATAGTTGGCGCAGGCTCCCGCTCTCTCTCCTGGGCCGGGCAGCATTGTTTAAAATGATGTCCTTGCCCAGGTTTCTATATGCTTTACAGAACACTCAGGACCCGGTTCCGGCTTGCTATTTTCGGGAGATTGAGAGCTTGCAACGCGCCTTGCTCTGGGAGGGTCGACCCCGTGTCGCCATCCAGAAGCTCACATTGCCGTGGTACGACTGAGGCATCGCCCTACCGGATGTACGTCGGTACTACTGGTCCTCTCAGCTCACTGCTATCAACCATGGTTTTTATGGCCCCGTGGATAGCCCAGGCTACGCAATGGACAGATGGCTTTTGCGCGGTGGCAACTACTATCGCGCCCTGTATTCCAGATCCTTCGATCGGCGCCTATCAGGCCCGACCAAGGCAGCGGTTCACATTTGGCGGACGATTACTAAAGCGCAGGGTTGGCAGGGCAGACTGACTAGGTTTACCCCACTGTACGACTGATATCTTGGGCAGGCTTCGGAGTTTTTCCACTACGCCCAGCTGAGGCACGCATTGATCTCTGCCAGGCCGGCGGAGGGTGAGATCCCCGAAAGCTCCCCCTTGGAGGACAGGATTCTGGATGGCCATATGCCTGACAGTGCTATTTCTCTGTCCTATAAAAAATTGATTAATGTTCGAACTGATCTCCTCCTGTGCTTGAAAGATCAATGGATGGCGGACGGCCTGGAACTTGACGATGAGGACTGGCAGAGTGCAGTGTCCTCCCCTAAGGAGGTCGCTATCTCCTCACGTCTCCGACTGGTGCAATTCAAAATCCTTCACCGGGTGTATGTTACCGGCCCTCGGCTCTTGCATATGGGATTCTCGCCCGATGGCCTTTGTCGTCGTGGTTGTGGGGCTCTCGCAACCTTTATACATATTCTGTGGGAATGCCCCGTCATTGCCCCTTACTGGGCGAGAGTGCACCGGATTATGGGAGAGGTGACTGGTGTGGTGTTGGCAGCGGAGGCGCGGAGGTGCCTCCTTAACGTCTGGGAACCGACTGATTACAACACGGCGCAGACTCGTTGGGCGACATTGGGCAATATGATTGCCAAGCGTGATATTGCTCAAAAGTGGGGTGCTGCTACGGCCCCCCTGGTGGTACAATGGAAAGCCAACATGGATTGGTGCATGTTCAGAGAAAAGATGGTTTATGTTGCCAGGGAGAGGCCTCAGACATGGAATAAAGTGTGGGGGGCATGGAATGCATACATGGGCGATGTGTGCTTGCCGCCGGAACCTGTCCCCCTGGACGAACACCTATCACCGTAACCTGTGACACCAACTGTTTTATGCTGTTTGTACTTCTCCTGCTCTTTCCTCCCCCCCCTCCCCATTCTACCATTCATTCTTTTTATCGAATCTCTACCTGTCCTCCTCTGCCTTTGGCCGACTCCTATACATCTCTGTTGTTCCATTGCCAATCTTACGCGCCCTTTGGCGTTTTCTTTTCTTGGTTTAGTTATCTTTTATTAAAAAATAAAAAACAACCTGCAATGTTCTGATGTAAATCGCCTTGCACTATTTTCCTCCTGAGTCGATGCTGCCTTGCCTCCGGGATGTTAGGCTGAATAGCTGTGTGCTCTTTTATAATAAAGGTTTAAAAAAAAAAAATAAAAAAAAAAAGAAAGTTTCCAGTGAGCTCCGAGCTAGTTGGTAGCACACCCAATTAAGTTTAGCATAGTCAGTAGAGGCCTGGAAGATCCGCACTTCTACGTCGATACTACTGTTTATGTTATTCCAATGCGCAGGGCCTAGTGGGAAACTAGGAACTACACTACAAGATTACATCTTTGTAAATGGAAAAGGTAACAGATAATATTCTGGATGGAAGCATCTAAAGGATCAATTTGATTAATATTGCAGTAAATGGCAAATCTTTTCCATTTAGCAGCATAGCAAGCTCTTGTAGTAGGTCTTCTGGTTTCTTTAATGATATTCATACAGACTGGTTGCTGGGTAAGGTAACGAACTCTAAGACTTCAGGAGCCAGATCGCCAGATTCAGTTGACCTGGATCTGGATGCCTGATGTCTCCATGGTTCTGCGTTAGCATGGATGGTGTCAGACACAATGTTTGGTGTGGAACTAGAGAGAGTTCTAGCAATGTGGTGAACCACGGTTGGCGTACCCATGTGGAAGCTACCAGGATCAGTTTGAGAGACTGTTGTCTGAGCTTGCGTACCACTAGTGGGATTAGTGAGGTTGGCGGAAAAGCGTACGCAAATCTGCCTGACCAGTTCATCCATGTTGCATTGCTCTTGGACAATGGGTGTGGAAACCTGGCAGCGAAGGTTGGGCATTTTGCGTTTTCGCGTGTGGCAAACAGGTCTATGTCTGGGTGACCCCAGTTGTGAAAGAATGGTTGAAGAACTTGCAGATGTAGTTCCCATTCATGAATCTGTTGTGTCTGTCGACTTAACAGATCAGCTATATGATTGTGAACTCCTGAAAGGTGTTCTGCAAGCAGATATATCTTTTGTGGAATTGCCCATCTCCAAATGTTTTGTGCGAGCTGGGACAGCTGCAGGGAACGTGTGCCTCCTCCTTTTTGTATGTCGTACATGGCTGTCATGTTGTCCGTCCGGAGGGGGGCGTGGCTTGGGCGCCGATCGGGATGGCGGCTTGAGCTTGCAGCTCCGCGCATGGTCCCGCTATTTCTCCTGAAAATTACACCCTTGGCGTCCCCGGAACGGCGATTTCCTTCTGCGAAGTACTGAGGAAACATCGGAGAGCAGCTGAGGGCTCTTGGGAGACCGAATATACCGCTGAGACCCGGAAAGCGGAGGCCGGAGGTGCTGCGCCGCGAAGGAGGAAAATGGCGGCGTAGAGGAACGGCGGTCTCTGCGTAAGGGGCGAGGCGGTCCAGCATCGAACCGAAATGTGAGCCTCCTTCAATAGGGCTGGTGAAGCTAGGGCCCACCTGAACGGGTCTGGGGAGTGGACTTGGAGGTGCGGAGGCCCGCGTTGGACTGGGGTACGGCTTACACGACATTCGCCACTAACCTCCCCTCCCCCCCAACCCCGGCCTTGGTGATTGGGAGACGGGCTGCCCCGGCATCCAGTGGCTGTTGGCACTGTCGGAGAGGACCACGGCCCGGCAACCCAGCTGGGGTGTTTGCTCTGAGACCGACGATAGAGGGCACGGCGCCCGAGACGGGGATCACGAGACCAGGAGGAAGGCCTGCGGCGGCCGTATGACGACGCCCGAGGCGACTAAGATGGTGGCTGCTGGCGGGGCCGCCGTCATGGAACAGGGCCGGGACGACTCAACTGCGCTGACCCGAGATGGTGAGGCCCGGGCTTCCCCGTTGGTGACGGAGCAGGAACAGAGGCTGAACCAGCGATTGGACAACATTTTGGAAGCAATAACTGCGACTAAGGAGGCTTTGCATCAGGACATTGCACAGGTCGCCACAGGGCTGGGGCTCCTGAGAGCGGATCATGCCAAGCTAGCGGACAAAGTGAAAGACCATGAACAATTGCTTCAAGACCTGAAGCCGGCGGTGGTGACCGCGGAACAAAAACTAACGGATATCTTTAGCCGCCTGGACACACTAGAGAGACGAGCAGAGGATGCGGAAAGTCGTAATCGGAGGAACAACGTGAGGGTTGTAGGCCTTCCGGAGAAAATCGAAGGGGAAGACGCAGTGGCGTATATGGAGAACTGGCTCAGGACGGTGGTGGCGCCAGAGGGCCTATCTCCCTTCTTCTCCCTGGAACGGGCACACAGGGTACCAGCTCGCCCGCCGATGCTAGGCCGACCACCTAGGCCGATGGTGGTGAAACTCCTGCACTACAAAGATCGGGACCTGTTAATACAGAGAGCCCGCTCGTTGGGCCCCTTTCAGGTGGACAATAGTCGTGTCACGATCTTCCCCGATTATACACAGGAAGTCCAAAAGAGCAGAGCGTCCTTCCTAGCGGTTAAAAAGGAGTTGAGGGAGGTAGGCATTCAATACTCCTTGCTCTTCCCGGCTAAGCTACGTGTTATCCTGGATGGGAACACCCAATTCTTCCAGACCCCTGATGAAGCCTGGTCGTGGCTTGAGTTGTATCGAGCCGGCACGGACCGGACTGGTAAAAATCAACGGGAGAGACCCAAGCCGCTCCAGATCTGAAAATCGCAACGAATCCGTACCCGAAACAAGCTCAAGAGAGCGGAGCGGGAGGGTCAGATGGCCGCGGATAAGAAGGTGGCGCTGACTGCAACAGCGAGTATCACGAGGTCGCAACAGGAGAGGGAACTGTTGAATCGGACTCTGGTGAGGACGGAGGCAGAACTGGAGAAGAACTATCGGAGGCGGAGAGTTCGAAGGGCCCTGCGGTTACCCCACAGACATCAGATGGACTCTTTAATGAGTGACTTTTGATTGGGACTTCCGATATAGTTTTTTTTGTTTTTTGTTTTTTTGACTTCCGATATAGTTGTTTCTACGGGGGCAGACTCTACTAGTGATTGAAGGGCTGGCAGGTATGGTGGCGCATACGCAGTGCGGGATGGGAAGCGCGGGACGGGGGCTCCGCCTGCCCTGGGTCGGCGATAATCCACCCCCTTGTGGCCCTTAAGGCCTTCTGTGGTGGCGACCACAGATTAGTCTGATGTGTGTTGTGCTACAGGTTTGGAACGGGGCTGAAACTGGGTTATTAGGCTCTGTCCTGGGGAGTGGGGGTTGGGGAGTTGTTTCAATAGTTATTTTGGGGGGAAGCAACTGCAACGATGTGGGCAGCAACTGGTTGCAAATGATTTGGTACAGTATTGATTGCCATGGGGACGTTACCTAATTTGAAATGCCTAACATGCAATGTCCAGGGACTGCGAACAATGGTCAAACGCCACAAAGTGCATGCCTATCTGGTGAGGCGTGGTGTTCAGATTGCAATGTTACAGGAAACTCACTTAACTAAACAAGAATGCACTGCACTACAGAAGAGGTGGCGGGGTCAGGTTTTTGGCACCACTTATTCAGCGTTTGCTAGAGGGGTGCTGATATGGGTAAGGGCGGGCATACCGTTCCAGGTTATGAACCAGTTGGTGGACCCTGAGGGTATATATGTGGCGGTGGAGGGGAGGTTATATGGCAGAGATGTGGTTTTATGCAGTGTATACGCCCCAAATGTTGATCAGACTCACTTTTTTGATGGCCTTACGAGTTCACTGGCCTCCTTTCTGGCAGGCCCAGTGATCCTAGGAGGGGACTTCAACTTGATTACTAATGTGGCACTCGATAGGTCGCACCCACCGCTGGCTGACTCCCCGGTACGTAGATTAGCCGCACATAGGAAGGATTGGCAAGAGAGGTGGGGATTGCTAGATGTATGGAGGGAGCAACATCCTGATAGTAGGGACTATTCTTTTTTTTCGGCCCTCCATGCGTTTACTCGTTAGGATCGATTCGGTCTTATGTAGTGGCTCCCTAGCTGCTATGGCCACCCACACAGAATACCTGACCAGGACCATCTCAGATCATAATCCCTTGTTGGTATTAGTGCAGTGGCAGCGTGCGAGATCAGCAGTTCCAACATGGCGGCTTCGGCCTGACACCTTAGAAGATTCGGTGTTTAGTGACACGGTTCAGCGGGGCATAGAACACTACTTTAATGAAAACGAGGGTTCAGCCAATACTAGGTCCACAGAATGGGATGCGATGAAAGTGGTGGTGAGAAGAGTATGCATAGGCAGGTTCTCGAATGCACGAACGTCAGTTTTGAATGCACTTGCAAAAGCGGAGGAGGTATTACGGGACTTGGAACGGCGTAGACCAGAACGACCGGACTTACAAGCCCGGTTATTAGAGGCCAAAGAGGTAGTGGCGACTGAAACGGAAAGGCTGCGGAGTTATGATTATAAGCAATATGCCATTAAAGCGCATGCCGAGAGGGATAAAGTAGGTACGCTACTTGCCAGGATTGCTAATCCGGAAATTAGAGGCTGCCCAATTATGAGCATAAAAACTGAGTCAGGGGAGATGGTTTATTCGCAAGCAGCGGTGATGGAGAGTTTTCGGTCTTACTACGCGAAGTTGTATGAATGCCACTTAGAAGTGGAGGCCTCGGAAATCAGGGCTCACCTGGATTCGGTGCAGCTCCCAGTGCTGGATGAAGACGATGCGAAGGAGTTGGGAGGGCCTATAACGCTAACCGAAATTAGGGTGGCCATTAAACACATGGCAAGGAACAAAACGCCTGGGGTAGATGGCCTGCAGATCGAATTTTATCAGAAATACGTGGATATTTTGGCGCCCAGACTGTTGGTGGTGTATGCGGAGGCTGGAAGATTGGGGTACCTGCCCAGATCAATGAGGGAGGCACTGGTAGTACTGTTGCTGAAACCTGGTAGAGATGCATCTGATGTAAAGTCCTCTGTCCATGCTGACTGTGGACTATAAGATAATAAGCTGTATCCTGGCCACCAGATTGGCTCCGCACATGACTAGATTGGTGCACGGGGACCAAGCAGGGTTTATTCCTACTAGGAACACGACGCTAAACATACGCCGCCTAATCAGGATATTGGACGGTGCCGCGGACACGGATGGAAGACCGGCGGTCTTATCAGTTGATATTGAGAAAGCTTTTGATAGCCTGGAATGGGCTTACTTAGAAGAAGTACTAGGGAAGTTTGGTATTGGTGAAGGGTTTGGTAGGTGGACGAGAGTGTTGTACTCATCGGCAACGGCAAGGGTGCGCCTGGGCGCAATTGTATCTTCGGATTATCCGGTCTGTAGGGGGACGAGACAGGGGTGCTCGTTGTCCCCGTTGCTGTTTGCACTGGCAGTGGAACCATTGGCGGCGCGGGCCAAGTCGGGAGCCATGTATCAGGGGATCGATCAGGGTGGGCTATCGCACTACATATCTCTGTATGCGGACCATTTGTTGTTGTACCTGGCAGATGTGGGACAGGCTCTAGTGGGGGCGATGGACATGTTGTCTAGGTTTGGTCAGTTGTCGGGACTTAAGGTGAATTGGAATAAAACTTGTATCTTTCCGCTTAGGGCGAACACACAGTGTCCCCCTCGTGATTTGGGTGTGATCTGGGAGCCATCTTGCTTCACATATTTGGGAGTCCGCATCTACCGTGAGGTCGCGAGTCTGTTGGAGGGTAACATAGGGCGTTGTATACGTGCATTGAGGGGTTGTGTATCCTTCTGGGCCTCTCTCCCTTTGTCAGTGTTGGGCCGAGTGGCACTACTGAAAATGGTGGCGCTCCCGAGGTTGCTCTATTACTTCCGCACATTGCCCATCTGGATCCCTCAGCGGATCTTTAAAGAACTAAGGATGTTGGTAACGGACTTCCTCTGGGGTCACAGACGACGCAGAGTAGCATTGAATACTTTGCTTAGACCCAAGCTCGAGGGGGGGATGGCAGTCCCCGATTTTGAGTTGTACTATTTGGCGGCGCAGCTTCAGATATTCACGCAGCACGTGGCCAGGGAATTTAGAGGACCGGAACACGAACGAGGGTTTGCATACAGCGTCACGTCCTGGCTTACATAGTTGTGCAACAGAAACTAGAGTTGAGGGGCCTTACTATAGAAGAAAAGACGCTCAGGTTGTGTTGGCACAGGAGTGTGAAGAGGGCGAAGAAGTCCCGGCCTTATGCCCCAGAGATACCACTGGGAATGTTGGCTGCGCTACCACATGGAGGTGATTGGTCTACGCTGTTGGAATGGGAGGAGTTAGGTTTGCAGATGGTGGGTGATCTGTATGTGGATGGAATCCTGGTCCCCTTTCAGACGTTGCAGGAACAGTTTGGTCTACCGGACGGGGGCTTCCTTTTGCATGCGGCAGTGGTGGCGGCGATACAGAAACACTGGAAAGAAGGGCTCCTTGAGCCAGAGACGACCATGGCCTGCCAGTATGTAGTGATGGCCGCGGGTACATTTAAAGCGGTGACGTGCCTACATAACAGGATACTACGCGAAGGGTTGGACCCGCTTCTGGGGCTGAAATCGAAATGGGAGGATAGTATAGGTAGGCCCATTCCAGACACAGTGTGGGGTCATATTCTGAAGCGAACATGGAAGGGGACAAGGAATGCACGTTTTCAACAGGTACACTTTTACGTCCTACATAGGGCTTACCTGACCCCGTAAAGATCAAAAGGTACTTCCGGGTGAATGAAGCGCTGTGTCCGAGGTGCCTGGCACCGGAGGTTGACATAGATCACCTGTTGTGGGGCTGCCCGAAGTTGGGGTCGTATTGGCTAGAGGTAGGGGAACTCCTGAATGTGGTGACTGATCGGGAGGTGGATTTTGACATGGCGGCGTGTCTATTGCTCTGGTTTCCACACACAAAGAACACAAAAGTAACAAGCAAATTTATTGATCTGGGGCTTATACTGGCGCAAAGAGAAATTACTTGGCACTGGAAGTCTAAGGAGGGACCATCGGTGAGGAGATGGGTGAATGAACTGCTGAAATGGTCCGAATGTGAGAGTGTGCTCCGGATGAGACAGGCGGTCAGGATTGATAACGAAAAGAGCTTGGAAATGTCAAGGGCGTGGGAGACAATAGTCCAGGCGTTACGTGACTACATGGTATGGTGGAGGACGAAGAATAGACAAATTGCATACCTGGGGCTCCATGAGGCTTGGAAGAGCAAAGGCATTACTCGACCTGTAGCGAGCTCCATAGTAGCGTTAGCAAGACCAGGCCCACATCAGCAGCGGTTGCAGGGGAGGGGGGGGGGGGGGGGGGCGTTGTTTGGGGGAAATGTTAGGCACCGAGGCCATGATCAGAGAGGCACTGCATTTGAACCTAGGGTTAGATATGTTTCCAAGAGTAACGAGAGGGCCCAGACAGGTGGCGAGGGCGATGTGGAGACACACTAGGTCGACACGATAGGAGTTCATTGGTAGATGGGTATGAGACCAGGATTACAAGTGTGACGTCGCTCGGTAGGATCGCTAGAGAATGCTGGCTGGTGTAGGGGAAGGGTTGGGAGTTTAGGGGGGTAAAATGCGGATACAGAATGATGTCATTGACCAGTTATCCCTCTGGGATGATCACTGTGATGTTCTTGCTGGAAGTACAGATTGATGCGCCGCCCGGCCTCCGGGTTGTGGGCTAAATGGCTGTGTACGATATTCTGCTTACTTTATCCATGCATTGGGACACCATGAGTGTGCTGGTTAATCTATTATGTGTACTGGTTTCTAATTCCGCAATGAAAACAAATTTTAAAAAATGTTGTCCGTCCGGATTAAGACAGCTTTGTTCTGTATGTGCACTTGGAAGGACTTCAGTGCCAGGACAATTGTCAGCAACTCTAGGTGATTGATGTGAAGCAGCTTTTGTTGAGCGGTCCATCTTCCCTGCGTTGTGTGGTGGAGCAGATGTGCTCCCCATCCTGTGAAGGATGTGTCTGTTGTCAGTACTATCTTATTGAAAACAACAGGGCGCCCGACGTCGAAACAGCACCCTGCACCCTCAGCCCTAGTGCCGCTGAGGGTGCACCTTTGGTGCTACTTTGTTTCCCCATTTTCCCTGAGCTACCATCCAGGAGATTTGCTCCCACAACCAAGTGGCCTGCTAGTCAGCAGCCACCAACCGGAGGCCCTCTATCCCCCATAACATTGGGCTTCATCACTCAGCACCCGGCCACCCTAGTGCCGCTGTGGATGTAACTAGAGTGCATCTTTGACCCTGGGGGACTCCTGAGTCTATCCCCAAAACCTAAACTCCCACTACCAAATACTTACCTCAAAACCGATAACTCTATTTTCCTCCATAGGATAACATTGACTGTTTCTGTGAAAAGTTTGGAGTTTGAATAACTAAAGAAATTCTTCAAAATTAACAAAAACGATTATACTTACCTGTTTTTAGGAAACGTCCCGGAGTAGTATCTAGGTATACTACTCTGTGTAAGCCTAGTAATCTCAAAAGTTACTTACATGTTATTTTACTAAAAAGTCTATTCAAGTCTATGTACTGCATTTACTAGGTATTGCATTTCTCTGCATCCATAATGTAAATCAAACCAAAGTGCATATACAAGTATCATTCAAACTGTATTCCAATTGCATTACTACTGTAAAGTATGTATTGCTTGCTTGGTTCTAGAAAATAAAATAAAATATCTAATATCTTTATACAAAAACAATTGGTCTGAAGTTCAGCCTTTGAGTGTGTGAATTCATTTGCTGACTGAGTGTGTACCATAGATGTTTAACACGGTCCTCTGATACTGCCTTACTGCTCAACCACACTACCACAAACAGAGTGAGGTGCTATCTAACTTTACCTCTGCCTACCTTTGGGGTTCCCCTGGACTGTGCACACTACACCTCCCTTTGGTATAGTATATACAGATCCAGCTTAGACACCAATGCAGCCTCATACAGTTCAGCCAGTCCTGGCCCTAGAAGCGCTGAAAAAGTACTGTAATATTCCAGTAGTAGGCTGGCCATCTTCGGAGTTTGATTGTGAGCTAGGACCTTGATCGCCTGAGTGACTTCCTCTGTGGTGATTTAGTGTCAAGGGCAAGATTAGTTGGTGTGGGGATAAGGGGCAAAGTGATGTCCATCAGGAATGTGCAAGAGTGCACCTCAGAAGAGTCAGACGGGGCGTGGTGCAGTACGGAGTAATATGTGTGGGTATAAATGGGGGTACCGACGGGTATAAGCAGCTCTGTAATGGGGGCTGTTACGTTATCTCACTGTGTTAACCAGGCTAAAAGACGGTCCAATTCCACCCCTTCCTTGTGTACTTTAGCCACATGGGCTGTAAAAATGAAGTCAAGGAGGCCTTCTAGGAGTAATGCATATGCCGTTTTCATGGCTGCAAGTTGTGGGATCTTCGCAGGGACATGATCTGCCACCTTGCTCAATACAGCAAAATGTTTCTCGGTGTCCGTTATTTCCTTGTCTAATGTTTTAGGAACGCCTCCCACTTGCTGTATACAGAGGGCCCCTGCAATTACTTTAAAAGCATCTCACTCCACCATTCTCGTGGAGGCAGTGCCAGGATTCTCTGTAAAGTAGTGCCGGCAGTCATGGTGGAGTCGCCAGGTAGGGATCAGCGGTCTAGGGGCTTCCCATTGAAGGTCCAGGATGTGGGCCTCATGTTCAGAAATAAAACGGCTTAGGTAATCTGAGTCACATACAAGAGGGGACCGAGGAGAGGAAGTGATTTAGGCACATGCAGAGGTTGTGCAGAACTGAATAGAATGAATAGATTTACTAGTGGGAATGCAAGAACACCAGGCGTTAACTAAAGACCATTATTGAAACCATCTACTTAGGTGTGCTGCTTGTGCCCAAGTTGGAGAACTTGGAAGGGGAGGGCGGACCTTTCCAGGTGGACTTAAAAAGCACAATTGTAGTACCCTGCGAAGAAGCCTGGGGAATGTGGTTTTGTGGACCAGTATGGTGGAGAAGGTATCCCAAAAATCCCTGTCCAGAGCTAGGACCGCAAATGCTTCCAGGAAGCAGGGGTAGACCATCTAGGCGCTTCTCCAGGATTACATACCAACCTTCTGCATCTAAGGAGGTGCCTAATACTTGATAGGGGGTACCAGGTCTGATCCAGATCCAAGTGCTACAGGCGTAAGCAGAGTAGGTAATTACGTAGAAGTGGCGTCTTCAGAGTTTGCGCAGGCGCTCTACCTCCTCATTTGTTGTGAGGGTCTTTTGGAGGAAGACTATATGCACATGTTGCTGCTTTATGTAAGAAGAATGTACTGTGTAACGCTTGTAGGCGGTGTGCTCGCCACACATCTTCAGTGTAAGAAAGCAAGTCTTGCCACACGGGGGCTGCATAGTACACAGGGAAGGAGGGGGCGCAGGGGAAGGGAAGATTTTTCCCTTGACAGTCAGCATTTTGAACCTGCTGCAGTGTACGGTATGGGATCATTTTGAACTGGGTAAGAGAACAGGGAGGGACTACCATAACAGTACGCTCAAACAGGTTTGACAATAAAAACTTAAAAGTAGAATGGGAGTGGCCGCGGACTGAGTGTGATACAAAGTTTCATATGCCGTGATGTGGAGAGTGTAGGTGCCAATGGGTACCGCAGAGAACGCTGGGAAAGTAGGGCAGAGAAAGAAATTTCGGTCTGAGCGCGGAGTGGTAGGAAGCCTGTTGGAACCTGCAGGGGGATGTGCCCTATCCAGGGGAGGGGATTGGGGCAGGGCGCTCGAGAGAAAGGATGAGTGCGATGGTAGAAACTAAAAGGCGCAGAACTGAATTATAGTGACTGTGCCACTGGCATGTTGGGGGGGTGGCAGAGTGTTCAAACAAAATGAAAAAACACACTGTTATAGCATAATTATTTGAGGGTATCTGCTGAATGTGGGAGTCATCTGAGAGGAGTGTGTCATCAGTTGTTAAAAACGTGAGAGTCTTTCTCCTCATCTGTTGTAGTGATGTTAGGTCCTATGTCCGCTGCTGCCTGCAAGGCCCGTCTGTTTTCAATCTGTTCCAGATTTGGGGATGTTGCTGGGGCCAGCTGCAGAGCAACCCCAGTGTGGGGTCTTTTACATCTCCTCCAGGGACTGGGAAGATCTGTGGCAGCCCGTCTTTGCAGTCCCTTATTATTGGTCCCCCCCAGTCCCAGACTTCCTTTGGGTAGTGTCATTGGCAATGGCTTTTAGACAAGCTGGGAGGAGGAGCAAGTACTGGACTACCTGCAGGTGAAGGTGGTGTTTGACCTTCAGAAAGTAGGTCAGCAGCTGCTTGACAGCTCTGGTGTAGTCAGGAAAGAGCATGATCACTTTATCCTACACACAGAGTGGGCTTCCTCGAGGAGCAGCTCTGAGAAGGTCATCACATTCTTTAACTGGGAGGAATTTCACCAGCATGAGTCGCCTTGGGGGGGGAGGGGGTACCCCGGAGGAGAGGGCTGGACGGGCACGCGGTGGGCCCGTTCCAGTGTGGAAAAGGGCGTGAGTTCCGAAGCAGGCGTGAAGGATTTAAACCAAGTTTCAAGGTATTGTATGAGGTCACAGCCCTCAGCCCCCTCCACTAGTCTCAGTATGCGCTTGTTACTTCTGCACGATCGGCCTTCAATGTTGTCCGCACGGTTTTCTAGCTGACAGACCCAGTCTTGTATGTCTGATGGGCCACTGGTTTTCCATCGTGACTGGATGTAAGTTGGCCAGTTGCTTCTGCCCATAAGATTCCTTTGCAGAGAGTTTGCAATGGTCATCATGGAAAGAACTGAGATCTGTGGCTAAGGCACTTAAGCGTGTCTCCATTGAAACATGGGAGTGTTCTATGGCGGCCAGTATCGGATCAAGTTTATCCAATGTAGGGGGGCGTGGCTTGGCAGCGACCAAGATGGCCGCATAATCCCGCGGCACTCCGGCGGCAACACTGAAGACCCCTAAAATCCGTAATTAATCCAGGAACTCCACGACGTTCCGCACCGGGGCCGGAGAGTAACATCCTCCGACGCCCAACGGTGTGCTTTGCGCCCGAATCCGACCCCGGAGAGCTGAGAAGCGGAGATCGGAGTGTGCCCATCGGAGAAACTCCAGCCTCGAGTATTGAGCAGCCCGCCCTGGGAGTGCAGGTGGGCGGCTGCTTGGCGCAGGGGGGGTCGCGAGATGGCAGCGATCCCCGGAGAGAGAGGGAGGCGGGGGCTGGGGCCCTCATCCCCCCCCCCGTGCTGGTGTGGTGCACTGACCTCCACGGAGCTGCAGAAAGTGGACTGCCCCCCCCTGAGAAGCGGAGACTGAGAGGATAGGCCGGTGTGGCGGCGGCCCTGCGGAGTGGAGGCACAAGGCGGCAGAGCAGCCTACAAATCGTTCTACGTCGACCACGGGGTCCTGGAGGCGGCGGGGGCGCACTGACTCGAGAAGGCGGCAGTACAAGAGACCCTTGGTGGCCAGGGTTCCACGGCCGGGGGCAACAACGGACAGCGGACCGTGGGGGGGTACGAGACCCCCGGTGGAGGGACCTAACGACCGGCTAGCATCAGAGGGACACTCCGGGTCTGCAGAAACCACCCTTGCCTCCCCCAGGCGAGGTGGGGTGCGGAAGGAGGCCGACAGGCCCAGTGGTGGGCGCCAGATACCACACACGCCCATGAGAAACAAGAAGTCCACAGTGACCCAAACCAACATTATGTACAACTACACAGCAGAGCAGGGAGGGGGAGTCAGGTTCCACGCCGGGGCCACGGAGGAGCCCCGTGAGCCATCCCTGTCCTCAATTTTGCAGGCCATACAATTGCTGGGCACCACTCTGGAGTCCAAAATTGATAAAATGTCTATCAAACTGACGCTCCAACGGGCAGACCATCTACCACATCGCTGCACTCGCGCTGATGCTAGCGCAGAGTATTTTAATGCTGCCTGGTTTTTGTATTTAGGTTCGTTTTTCTGTTCGATTTTTCCCTGCTTTTAGCCTGCTTGCCTGTAGCCTGCGCCCCTCTCTCCCCTTACCTGCATTTAAAAAACGGCATTTTCTGCCTGCCAAGCACCACCATTTCGGTGGGTCCGGGTCCTGGGGGTCATTTTGGGCGCCATCTTTGTTTGGGACACCTCAGCCAGCGGCGGCCGCCATCTTGGAGCGGACTCGCACGCTCAGGGCTGATTGGAGAGCCTATTTAAAGTCGCTCCCTCACGCGCAGCGTGACGCGCAGGTGGACGCCTTCGCTTAGCCTGAGGCGTGCCGGAGTCCTGCCCGTCTGCGCCCGTCAGCGTCCCGGAGGCGACGGGGCGGCGGGGGACGCTGGTCCGGTGACTCACTGGCTGAGATGATCTGTTATACCTCTGCGATGTTGCGGGATTTGCGGGGCCTCTCTAGCTCCTGCCGTTCCGTTTTCCCGGGGCGATTTAAGGGTAAACGCCGCTGTCCGTGTTGTGGCTGGACGCCTTTCTGGACCCATGTAAATGTTCCTCGCCCTGCAACGGCTGGCGCACAGCATCTTTGTTTGCTGCTGAATACAAGGTCGGTAGGCTGCCATGCCCTGCATATTTACGATCTCCTTGTTAGGGAAAATCCCCTTTGCCTCCTACTTACCGAAACCTGGTTGGGAGAGGCTTCCAATCCGGATGTCTTCTCAGCCATTCCTCCGGCGTACAATATCTTCCGGCAGGATAGAGTGAAGGGTAGAGGCGGGGGAGTGGTGAAAAAGAGCGTTGCCTGCTCAGTTCTTCCTCTTAATTCCATCGGGAGCGCTGAGTCGCTCGCCTTCACGCTCAGACTGTCCCCGGGCCAGGCCCTGAAGGGGTTGTTGGTCTACAGGCCACCAGGCCCTCTGGGTTCCTTCCTGGAAGATCTGCAGACAGCTGTCTCTGAGTTGGTGCTGACCTCACAGCACTGCGTCATGGCTGGTGATTTCAACTTCCACCTTGACGTAGCGGATGACTCAGATGCGGTCAAACTGTTGGATATTACATCTCCACTGGGATTGTTACCGTTCGTGTCGGGGCCAACCCATGAGAAGGGGCATACCCTGGATCAGGTGTTTTCGTCTGTCCCTCTTACGGAGGTTGACACCCTGCCGGTGCTCTGGTCCGATCACAGGCTGATCAGATTTTCGGTGCTGGAGAGTGCGCGGCCGGATAACATTGCCTCGGTCTTGTCTAGACCGGCCTCGAGAGCGCTGCACAGAGTGACACCTGACATGCTGGAACAGGCGCTTCTGGATCACCCATGCCATCTCTCGGGCGATGTGGATAGCGACACTGAGGCTCTGCAGCGGTGGCTCATTGATAGGCTGGACGATCTGGCCCCCAAGGTAGCCCTCCGATCCACGGTGGCACGGCAATCTGCACCGTGGTTTACGGAGGCTCTTCGTGTGGCTCGCAGCCAATGTAAGGTGGCCGAGAGGGCCTGGCGACGTTTGTATGATGGGGAGGCTAAACTCGCCTACAAGGCGGTGGTGAAGGCCTACCATCGGGACATTCTGGGAGCTAAGAGGGACTATTTGGCTAGGAGGATTGAGGCATCCGCGAACTCCTGTAAGGAGATCTTCACCATTGTGAAGGAGTTCACGACCCCTAGTTCCCAATCGCCCCCTCTAGCTTCTTCAGATACGTGGGCAGGTGATCTGGCCGGCTTCTTCACTAATAAGATCAAGGCGATTCAGGCCTCCTTTGTGGAAGGTCCGGAGGATGGAAGCGGCGTCACCGGGGCTGGGTGCGGATTTCCGCACACACCGACGGCAGTGCTGTCTGATTTTCCTGCTGTTTCCAGCGATGTGTCCAGGCAGCTGTTGGCCAATTTGAAATCTGGCTCGCCACTTGACCCCTGCCCCGCCAAATTTTTGGCTGGGATGGCGGAGGTGGTGAATCCGCTGGTTAATCCCATCCTCAACGCCTCGCTGAGGGAGGGGAGGGTCCCCAGCTCTTGGAAGAGAGCGATGGTGATCCCCCTCCTAAAGAAACCGGGTCTCGACGTCGAGGTTCTGGCCAATTATAGGCCAATTTCACTTCTTCCGGCCCTCACGAAGATCACGGAAAAACACGTCCACGGTGTCCTGTCGCGCTTTCTGGAAGCTAACAATCTGCTCCATCCATCTCAATCCGGTTTCCGTCCTAATTTTAGTACGGAAACGGCATTGCTAGAGGTCACTGAGATCATCAGGGAGACTCTTGATGTCGGCGGGAGGGCGATGCTGGTCATGTTAGATCTATCGGCGGCCTTCGACACCGTCCCCCACAGGGCGCTCTTAGCGAGGCTTTATGACATCGGCCTTAGGGGGACGGCGCTCAGGCGGTTTACATCCTTCCTTGAAGGCCGCCACCAGACGGTCTGGGTTTCCCAGAGCTCCGCCGAGATGCCGCCATTGGGAGTTGGGGTTCCACAGGGATCTGTGTTGAGCCCCACGTTGTTTAACATCTTTATGTCCCCTTTGGCGGCCTTGGTGGAAGCATATGGGGCCCAGATCATCTCTTACGCCGACGACACGCAACTCCTCTTCACATGCGGGAAAGACCAGGAGTTTGATGGAGGGAGAATTCGGGACTGTCTTACATTGGTCTTTGACTGGTTCCAACGGAACAGTCTAAGGGCCAACTCGAGCAAGTCCGAGGTTCTGTTTTTTGGTTGCGGTGTCGATCCGGAGTGGCAGCATTGGTGGCCGTCCGACATGAGCCCTCCTGCACAGTCTTCCTTGGTGGCTAAAAACCTGGGTGTCAAGCTGGACAACCAGCTATCGCTGCGATCACACATTCTGGGTCTGGCTGGCACCTGTTATGGAATTTTGAAAATGCTCCGTAAATTCCTGCCCCTGCTGTCTGAGGAGCACAGGCGTATTACTGTGCAGGCTCTCGTCGGTTCGAGGCTTGATTATGCTAATGCCCTCTTCCTTGGCCTCCCTGATTACCTAGTTCATCGCCTACAGGTGGTACAGAACTCTGCCGCCCGGGCTATCTTTGGCCTGCGTAGACGAGCCCGAGCTTCCGGGCTGCTTCAGGCGCTACATTGGCTGCCTGTCCGGAAGCGGATCCAGTTTAAATCCCTGACTCTGATGCACAAATCTCTGTTTGGATCAGGGGCTGGATACCTGCGGCGGAGACTAGCCTTCTATCGACCAGTCCGCTCCTTGCGCTCGGAATCCCTTTACAAAGCGGTGGTCCCTCGGGTGAGGAAGGCCCGCACAGGAGGGCGCTCTTTCAGCTGCAAAGCCCCACAGCTGTGGAACTCGCTTCCTCTTTCGCTGCGCAGCACTGTCAATTTGTTCCAGTTCAGGAAGAGCCTGAAGACCTGGCTTTTTAATCTTTAGGCTGTTCTTATTGCTTCAGTTTCAGTTCTTTTTCTCATTCTTTTTTTTTTTTTTTTTTTTTTTTTGAAAACCTTTATTTATCAGAGACATGGTACACAGCGTCTGCCTACAACCACTGCGGGCCGGCCGCTATGACAATAAATAGCCTTCCAAGGTACCTTGCGTTGCAAATAGAGGACAAAAATAACAACACTACGATAGACTGGCAAGGAGCCACAGGCAAAGGATAGAGAGGGTTTCATTTTGTAATTTTGTCGAATCGTCCTAAAGTCAGATCGGGTAGCTGAAAGGGCGGACCAAGTAAAAGGATACACACGAGTTAAACATCATTATCAAGATACTGGCGTAAATCAGCACAATAAGGATAAACAAGCACCGAAGTACATATCACCCCAGTCAGCGCCCGCCCAGTCAATTTATCACATCAGGAGTTGCAATCTAGCTTGTATACGGTATAGTAGGATACAAGAGGGATGATTCTATGACAACAATGAGAGGATCCTACGACATGCAAAAAGGCACTTATTACTTGGGAAAATTCGCAGCAGAAAATGCGCCCTCAAACAGTAATATAAGAGGGAAGGAAAAGCAGGATGTGTAATCATTCAGTATCTATGCATTAAAATCGATATCATGGTCGTGAATCAATAACCTTGCGATAGTGACACAGACGCAAAGCGCGAAAATCCGTCCCGGAAAGGACTAAACCCAACCCCCATCTGACCCGAGATACATAGGAAGAAGAAAGGAAACAAGAGAAAAAACAAGAAGAAAAGGCCATAGAAACAAAAAAGAAAACGAAAATGAAGCCCCAACCCCCCCACCCTGCACGTCGAAGAGGCTACGGCCCCCCCCCCCCTACTAACGTGCCTGTCGCCCCAAGAGTACCCACATAAGGGAAAAAACGGGGGAAAGTCAACACAAGCAGACTCCCGCCCCACCCCATTCGCACAAAACAGCTCAGGCTCGATCACTAACAGACCAGCAGGTCGACAAGCAATGGCGGCGTCGTAGTATAGTTCAGCAAAGCGTCCACATCATAATGAGTGACCGGGGATCAGTCCTGCGATGCATAAAGGAAGAGTTCACCCCTGTCCCAACTTGACCCTTCCGTCAATACGTAGCCACTGAAAGTTTGCAATGGGGCACCGCCCCGGACGAACAAGGCGGCCAGGCGGGTAGAACAAGAGCAATTCCGTGAGAGGTCCCAGAAGCAAGGGACTGAAAAGTGATCTCCTCAAGACATGTAGGCACAGGAACAGGGCTCCGAGCAAATCCCTCAGGTTGCGACCCGGTAGCGGCAACACAAGATGGCCGGGTGGTGAAACAGGCCCAGGAAGGAAATCCGCATTTTGTGCAGCACTTGGCCCCGATGTCACATTCACGCGGCCGGTTAAGTGGGATCTGTGACCAACATCATCCAGGGCCCTCCATGGCACCACCAGTAGACACGTAGCAGGCACATCTAATGGCGGCAAAGAACCGCCCACGACACTACTTCTCACGGGATCGCCGGAGCCTTCTTCCAACGGCTGGGTGATAATAGCGTCTAGGCGCCGTGTAAGGTCCCCGGCCCCATCCAACCAGGTAAAGCGCAGGGAGCTCAGAGCAGCAATGAGGTCGCGAGCCGTAGGTTCCATGGTACTTAGCCGATATAAGCTCACTCGCTCTCAGGATATCTTCTACCTCGGCCAGTGTCAGTGGCCCCCACCGAACCGCCCAGCCAAAAAGTTAGTATGAAATTCACCAGAGCGGGGGCCGGCGCCACCTCCAGCTGCTACGATCGATCCGCCATTGCACTTTGCCAATACGCAGTTCACTCAGTCACAGGATGCCCCATAAGAAGCGCGGGCAGCATTAGCGTTATATGGCACAGAGTCTAAATAGCAGGGACAGACCCACCAACTGTGCGCAGGAGCGCCGACCTCCATACCTCCGAGGTCTGAAAACGATGCACCGGTCTGCCCCAGGTCAGCCAGCGCCAGCAACGTTGCTCCCGTTCCAAAATGGCGATCTCAGCCCGTCCAGTAGATCCACACGCAGCACAGAGAACAAAGGAACAGTCTTACTGAGCGGTGGATCAGATCTCCAGCGTGTGCGTCCGTGTCTGTGGCGGCGCCAAATCCCCACGTCCGTCTGGGTTGGCGCAGTGTCTCTCCCGCAGCTCAGAGATATGGGCTTCGTGGCCCGCAAAGCCGCGACCTCAAGTGGCATCCGCGGCAGGCACCAACATCCGGTCCCTCGGCCAGCAGTCGGACGCCGCCACGGCATCTAGCGAAAAAGGGTGAATGGAAGGGTCGCCGGTCACGGCCAAGCGCCGGAGTTGCCGCTTGCTGATCCTCGCACCTTCCGACGCCGTGTGAGCACTGCCCGAGCCTGTGCGACCCGGGGAAGAGCAGGATATTCAAAGGATAAATGCCGTGGCGAGCGGAGCTCGCGGACTAAGCGGCCATCTCGCTCCGCGCTCGGCCACGCCCCCCCTTTTTCTCATTCTTTTGCTGTGTTGTGTTATTTTTATTCTGAGATGCAGGTGGAAAGCGCCGGGACACTCTTTTCGAGTAGCCGTGCGCTATAAAAGAACGCTGTAACATAACATAACATAACAAGACATCGGAGAAAGCCACTCAGAACGCCGCCGCCATTACGGAACTGCATGTACTACCAAGCTGTTACAACAACAGGTCCAACAGCTAATAACACACCAACAAAAACAGATGGCGGCGCGGCTGGAGGACCAGGAAGGAAGGAAGGGCCCGAAGGAACAACCTGCGGGTTGCAGGTGTGTCGGAAAAAATGGAAGGGGCAGCGTGGAACTGTTCCTGGAGGATCTCATTCTAAATAGCCTGCGACCAAAAAGATTGTCAACATTTTTCATGGTGGAGCGGGCGCACAGGGCACCGATCCTGCCGCCACGTCCGGGGGTCCCGCCGCGCACCATCATCGCGCGGATTCTCAACTATAGGGACAGGGATGCAATCCTGCAGGCCGCTCGGCAACATGGGGACCTTTGGATAGACGCCACAATACGCTTCTTCCCAGACTTCACGCTCAAGGTCCAGCAGGAGCGCCGTTCCTTTGACGCCGTCAAGAGAGAACTTTGAGAACGCGGAGTCAAGTATATGATGTTCTTCCCGGTGCGGCTCAAGGTCTTGGCGGAAGGGAAATCCTTCTTCTTCACCACCCCGGAGGAGGTGCATGCTTGGCTTGAAGAGCAAGGCCAGCAGCGGAGGGGTCCAGAGAGTGGGGGAAGTTGGAGGAGCGCGGAGCCCCCGTCTCTGGCTTCATCTGTGGGGTCAGTGGGGGGTGCAGGACAACGACAAGGGAGCCCGCAACCAGAGAACAGAAGGAGGACCCGCAGCCTTTCGGTGTCCCCAGACCTGGGGTGACACGATGGACCACATCGGTTGGGACTGGTCGGAATTCATAGTCACGTAACGTATTTGGGGGGCTGTTGATACATACTGGCCATACAAGGCCGTTGAGGGATGGAGGGTCTCAGAATGGTTTGGGAATCCTGTGTGGGACAGACTTGAAGGCCCTGAATAACATTATTTGCTGTTACCGTTATACCATGGGGGCAAAGGGCCCCGGATGAGTCTCCTGTGAGTACACTTTCATAGCGGGACACTGCTCCAGAATAGAACAACTGGTGGAGTAGACGAGGAATTGGCATGGGGGGGGTCGGATGTAAGCCCCGGATGCTGGACTTGGTTGCACCACTAGCCCCTGAGTTTTTCGTTTTAAGAGCTACAGGCGCTCTGCTTGTTGGGGATGTCTGGCGCGTTTGGCCAGAGTAGCAGGGTAGCAGGGTGGGGGGTTGAGGCGTTGGGGGGGGTTTGTTCTAGTTCTTACTGTTTGTGTTGCTATTATATGATTGCTCTGACTCCATTGACACAATCAGCGGGCGGATGGGAGGGGGGAGGTGGCGAGATTTGGTTCCTACTCCCTATAATTGACAGGACGAATGGCTGGACTAGACACGATGCGGACACAACACATTGAAATAGTGTCCTGGAATGTGAATGGCATCCAAAACAAAATCAAACGCACCGTGGTGCTTCAATATCTCCGTAGGCAGGCCATGATGTCGTACTCCTACAGGAGACACATCTGTTAGGGATCCATTGCAAGGCCCTGGACAGATTTGGATATACCTTACGTGTCCACTCTGGCTTTACTACGGGCTCTAGGGGTGTAGGGATCCTTGTCAAAAACTCCCTGCCACTGGTCCAGGGACGGTGTTGGTTGGATCCCCTGGGTCGCTATGTAGCGATGTCTGCACAGTGGGAGGGGCGTACTCTGAATCTATGCTCCCTTTACATTCCCCCAAAGCTCCACACGACTACTCCCCCCGATATTGTAAAGTTACTGTTGGAAATGCCCATGGGGACACTGATCCTGGGAGGGGACATGAACGAAGTGATGGCCAGGGAGGAGCTGGACAGGCTGCCGCCCCCACTGGGTAGAGGAGGGGCAAACCACCTAAGGGACTTTGCGCAGGCGCTGGGTCTGGTGGATCTCTGGAGGACACACAACCCGCAGGCTACACAATACACACGTCTCTGCGGCCCATGGCTCGTCTTCAAGGATTGATTACATATTCACAAGGGCAGACTGCGTGAGCCTCTTTAGGGACGGACATCTAAAAGCTAGAGGAATCTCGGACCATTCACCGGTGGGGGTTCAGATGGTGGGCCCCAGGCGAGATTGGAGTGTCCCCCCTCGGCTTGATGCCTTTTTATTTAAGGACAGGGAATTTCAGGAGAGGTTCCGAGAGAGGGTGGATCATTATTTTGAGGACAACGTAGGGTCTGTGAGCTCCCCTGGGCTAGTATGGGAAGCGTACAAGACAGTGGCCAGGGATTTTGTACAGGCCGAGGTTGGGAGACGGTGTAAAGAAAAACATGCGCAGGTGGAAAAACTGGAAGTGGAGCTTCACGCTCTGGAGGATAGGACGGGGCTTACTCAGGAACAGGACAGGCAGCATACAGCACGCCTCCTAAGCAAGGAGTTAAGGGACGTACTGACGGAACAGGCACGAGCACACGCACTAGCCACCCAGAGGGGGGTGTATGACTTGGGAGACAAGGCAAATAGAATGATCGCCTGGCTGGAAAAAAGGGACCGGGAGCGAAGTTGGGTACCGGGAATAGAGCGGCCGGACGGGTCGGTCAGCACCACTAGTGTGGCGATTACGGAGGAATTGCACGCTACTATGAGGAGGTCTACCAATCTCAAACGATTAGAGAGTAGGGTGAATGTAGTGAATTCCTAGCCCCCTTGCGGCTGCCCCTACTGGAGTCAGCGGACAGGGACATTCTGGATGCGGATATCACGGTCAAAGAAGTGGAGGGGGACTTACTGACGGGTAAGGCCCCGGGGCCCAACGGGTTCCCGGCAAAGGCGTTTGGGTGCGTAGCGAGTCACACGGCACCGCATATGTGCAATATGTTTCACGAGGCGAGAGAGACTGGGCAGCTTCCAAGGGATTTACGGCTGGCAACGATCGTAGTGATCCATAAGGCTGGTAAGCCGCACGGGGAACGCAGCTCCTACAGATCTATATCCCTCCTTAACTATGAGACGAAGGTCCTTGGGAAGATCCTGGCCACAGGACTGGGTGAGGTGGTACAAACGCTGGTCTATCCGGACCAGTCGGGCTTTATGCCCCATAGAAGGACACGACTCAACCTGCGCCGCCTGTTTGGGGTCCTGCAGGCAGTCACTAGGCGACAGGGAGTGCCGGCGGCACTGCTGTCCCTTGATGCTTGTATGGCTTTCGATAGTATAGAATGGAGTTACCTATATGCAGTGTTGAAGAAGCTAGGATTTGGTGCCAACTTCTGTGCCTGGGTGAAGCTCCTGTATACAGAGCCCCTGGCGAGAGTCCAGGTTAATGGGGCTATGTCGCGAGAATTCCAACTGGGACAATTCACGAGACAGGACTGTCCCCTTTCCCCTACTCTATTTGCCCTAGCACTGGAGCCACTGGCGCATTGGGACGTACGGACCCTGAGGTGTGGGGTATAGACCTGGGGGGCGGCTGGGAGGAACGCATATCGTTATATGCCGATGACATTTTGCTGTATACCCAGAGACCGTCTGAGTCCATACAAAGGCTGATGGTCTTGCTACGCACATTTGTAGAATACTCCGGATATCGCATCAACTGGAGTAAGTCCCTGGGTTATGTTCTGGCGGGGCTCCAGCCTCAAATTATGGAAGACTGCGAGGGCCTAATCTGGCATACAGAGTTCCGATACTTGGCTATTTGGGTCACTTCATCCGAGACCGAATTCCTCCGTTTGAACGTGCAGACACAGCTGGACCGCCTTCACAGCGACGTGATGCACTGGAGGACTCTCCCTCTCTCCCTAATCGGCGGTGCCGTTCTATTCAAATGGCCCTGCCCCGCTTGCTCTATGCACTGCAGAGCTAGCCCTTCCCGGTCCCGGAGCACGTATTCAAAACTGTAGAGGCAGAGCAGCGCTCATTATTGTGGAGTGGAGGGTTCCCGAGAATAGCGCTTAAAAAACTACAACGGGGAGTGTTCGAGGGAGGGCTGGCGGTGCCCGACATTCGTCTCTACTATTGGGCAACACAGTTAGTCAATATAAATGGTTGGGTGTTTGCCCCACAAGAGGAACCTGCGTACCGAGCAGACCATATGGCACTGGGGGAGGACTCCTATTTGGCGGCCTTATACTCTAAAACCAGACTGTCACGAAGCAGAGCTCCCTGACCTAGATGAGCTCCCTGATTCGGACGGACGGGGTGTCCTTGCTAACGCTTCTTCCTTTCCACCCCGTCCGCAGGATCCTTTGGACGTTTCCTGGATTTCCACGGCTCTGCCTCAGGGGCGTGTACCTCTGTATCCAGCCTCTGTGACGCTAGGGTCATGTCCGACAGCACTCGCCCAATCAAGTCACACGACGTCACCCGACACGGACCAACCGGAGGAGCTGGGGGCGTTTAAGGAAGCCCCGTTCTGGACTGACGGCGCGAAACCTTCTGAACGCCAGCTGAAGCACGAGGAGGACGCCACGGAGGAAGACGGAGACGCTGTCGTGGAACCGCTACTAGGACCCCTGAAGCAGAGTGACGACAAGCCAGGAGGCCAACGATACCACGAGCCGCCCCGCCACACTTCCAGGGGAGAAGTGTGGCTCCACAAGGTACGGGGCCGTTTTCAAGGGTTGTTCAAATCACGGGGTGGGACGGGGTAGTCTGAGGGTGGTCACTATTGTTGTATCTTGTCGGCCGCCTACACTCCCTGACTGATAGGTTTGGTGGTAGCACCCTGGTGAACCCTTACTACCCTACCCTCCTCTCACAAGTTGTATATGTCGAGCCCAGCCCCTAACGTGGCTGTTTTTCTTTTCCTTTTCTCCGAGTGATCTCCAGCCCTGTGGTCAGCTCCCGCTTCCTCAAGACTGGAACCGAAGACCCGGAACCTTCCCCAAAGGAGAGGACCCTCGTGTATTGTTTGTTTCCCCAGGAGACTGTTCTTTAAAGTCTTTGAACTTATCTCGGTGTTGTCAAACCGAATAAAAATAGCTAAAGACATACTCAAACTCGTGACGATTCTCATTCTCCCGACCCCGTTCCCCACACAGACGAAACCAGACCCTGCCTCCTCAGACAGCGGTGGTGGTGGCGGTATGGAAGCGGGCAACAAAGTCACTGGGATGGGAGGCGAAACTTACGGACTGTACACCTTTGTGGAAAGGCGACTTCCTTCGGGTGGTTGCAAAGCTGCGAGATCTGCGTCAATGGAGCCTAATCGGCATAGACAAGCTGGGGGATGTCTGGAAGAGGGGGAAACTGGTGGATTTCGCGAGTCTACAGACGGAGTTCCGCATGCGTGATGGAGAATTTCTGCATTACCAACAACTTAAACACGCCATACACGCACACCTGCTGCAGGGCTAACAGTTCCCTGAATATGCTCCACTTGAGGATAGGCTGCTGCTAGACCCTATGATTGATAAGGCTATCTCCCTTACCTATAAAAAGCTTGTTAATAACCTCCCGGACACACTGGGACCGTTGAGAGAAAAATGGGAGTCTGATCTTGGCTTACTAGAAGATGATGACTGGAACGAGGCTCTGCAGTGTCCTAGAGAGGTTGCGATCAGGGCTAGATTCAGACTGGTCCAACTGTACGTACTCCATAGGTCCTGCACACCAAGAACGGTGACACATAAGATGGGGTTTGCAACTTCACACTTCTGCTTAAGGGGCTGCGGAGAGGAGGGCACCTTTTTTCACATGTTATGGGACTGCCCCAAAATCTGCACGTACTGGGTCCAGCTGCAGGGGATTATGGAAGAAGTAATTGGGGCAGAGGTTCCGCTAGAGGCCCGCTGGCACGTTCTGGGAGTGACAGGGGAGGTTACCTGGCCCAAGGGGGACAAGATATGGCTAGCACTTGCCA
The DNA here is from genome assembly GCF_964263255.1 of Lissotriton vulgaris. Lineage (NCBI taxonomy): Eukaryota > Metazoa > Chordata > Amphibia > Caudata > Salamandridae > Lissotriton > Lissotriton vulgaris. Next base: position 1,233,601,438 of record NC_141693.1, read on the forward strand.
GTATGGTGGCAAAAAGAAACATAGCGAGTTACAGTGGGCGCGCTAGGTTGTCTGCTCACCAAACGCTCCATAGCAATGAAGTGGGGATCCCCGGACAGGCTGTTGGTGGTGGGCTGGGTGGCTGAAATGGACCGATGCATTATTGCTGAGAAGACAGTGTATAAAATAAGAGGTTGCCCAAAGACGTGGGACAAGAAATGGGGGCACTGGAATGCCTATCGTGGCGATCTGTGTGATTCTCCTACAGTCGAACTGGCACTGCCCCGTGAGGGACCTGGGGGTAGACGTGTACGTTAACCGGTAACAGGCTTGCTCTGAGTGTGGCTTGTTATGCTTTATGACGCTTGTGATAGTCCTTTGATTCTGCTTTTTATATTAATAAGATCCTAAGGCGACGGAAACAACATTAGTCCGAGCTGGACCCATGGGACGGAATGTATGCTATTTGAATCTCTCTGCAGGATTTATGTATTTAAGTTTTGTTTCTGACTAAAAGTGGTGCAGATAACCTTTCTGTGTTCAATGCAGGCTATTATTTGTTTTCATTATTGCTACGCTTTATCGGTATGCCGTCTGACCTCAGGGATGTGGACTGAATGGCTGTGTATTATATTCTGACCTGTATATTGTTTTTCGCCTCATACCTGCTTGTGCCCAGAGGCAAATGATGCTTTTGTTTTTCTTGACAATCACCACAAATTAAAAATTATTAAAAAAAGGAACATAGCACGACTCTGGGGGAGTGACCTGTCACCAACGGTGGAAGAATGGGAGAGGGACTTGGACTGGTGCCAAAGGGCAGAGAAAGTTATTTACAATAGCAGGGATTGTCCCAAAAAATGGGAGAAGATATGGTTAGCACGGAGACGTTACAGGGGGGGAGTGGTTGAGTACCCCCGATGGTTTACCACTGGGATGAGTTAGGCCCTATAGGACCTCATCCTCTGACCGACACGCTCAGTGAGCACTTACTGTACCGTACTATTCGAGGGAATGCCTGTCTACTGTTGCAAGAGGGAATGGCAATGAAGCGGGGGGAGGAGATGGGGAGAGGACCTGGAGGGGGGGGGGGGGAACTGGGCGGAGAAGGTAGGGGAGCTTAAGCATAGAACGTTGAATTTCGTACGGGGTGCACCATGGAGGTAGGCTTACATGGATCTCGCCAACAGATTTGTACATTTGTAGGATTGTCACTGTACCAATGCACTTTCACTGCTATCTGATGTTGTTGCGTGCTTATCTAGGTTCCTGATCGATACTGTGACCTTATGCCCCTATTCGGCTATAAATCCATTTATTCCCTATATTGGCATAACCGTTCAAATGCGATTTTCTGAAAAGTCATCTCTGGCCTCACACGAACAGAGCCACATTCCAGCATGACTCTCTGCTACTTTCTTTGCGACCAATTAGTGCAATGACAGAGCAGCAGTCACTATCTGATATTCCTAGATAACACTCCGAGTTCTTCAACAAGATAAAAACTTAGCAAACCTGGAAATCCCCGCTTGCTATGTTTTGATTAGTAATGGAACTCTAATGAGCAACTGATAACTGTCACTTCCTAGTGACATCTTTAATTGACGTCTTATGTCCAGCAAACTTGCGTCAAACCCGGCACCTGTCAGGTATAAATATTACCAACGTTGAAGCTGTGAGCTGTTAGCTGTGAGCGAACCTGTTGCTGATGCCAGCTGCCTGCATGACCCCGTGCTGGTAAAAACTAGCACTCTGTCGCTGCAGCCTGCTATCCTGTGGTGGTGAAGCTGCTGATTACCATTATCGCCGCTACAGCGCGAACTATGGTTCAGTACGCTTGAGGAGCCGTGCAGCCGTCCTCTGCGAAGACATCCAGCCCAGCTGCCCGCGGACGCTGTCACCCCTCCTTCCTCGACGCGCTGAGAGAAGCCGCTGCCTTTCTCGTGCAGAGAAATCCAGTCCCGGCGCTTCCAGTTTACCCTCGCGGGTGACTGGGATATCGAGAGAGACCCCTGAAGGAGATACCAATCCTCCATCATTCTATTCAGAGGTATGGTGTTGACTAAACCCTTAGATGAGAATTCTTGAAACAAACCTTGGCAAAACCAACTTAACTTAAGCTACTTACTTACTCCCCTTCTCACGTGTTAGGCTTAGGTCAGGCACACTGGGGTAGGCTTAGTTAGAAGCACCAGTTGAGTATGTTAGCCTAATGTATATATGACTGTATATATGTTTTATTACTTTTAAACCATTGTATGGCTAAGAAACCATATCAATGCTTTTACAGTTCTATTTCGCAATACTTATCTTACTGTACGTACTTTTCATAATAACAGTTATTGCAATTGTGGCAATACATTTCTCTTGTATGAGAAGAAAGACTGTTCAATAAATGTTAACCTTTATTGATACACGCCCGTCTCTCTATTCTCTACATACTGTGAAAGTAAACTGCACTAGACTGACTGAGTGAAATCTACGTCTATTGTTTCACACGACCCTAGAGATCGACTCTTGATCTGAGGAGCAAAGTTGTCATGTTGCACGGTTGTTGGAAAGCTGAATCCCTTCTTGTCTGTGCCAAGGAAGCTGATCACTTCCTATGCAGAGAAGAAAGTTTCCAGTGACCTCTGAGCTAGTTGGTAACACAACCCAATTAAGTTTAGCATAGTCAGTGGAGGCCTGGAATATAAGCAGTTCCACGTCGATACTACTGTTTATGTTATTCCAATGCGCAGGGCCTAGTGGGAAACTAGGAACTACACTACATGGCGCCCAAACGTTTGGTAAGGCGATAAACTAACGTAAGACTTGTAGAGTAACTCAGTCGTGCATATTTCACACCCCTTTCTCCCGTAAATACTCCAATAGACGTCTGGAGTGGGTGAAAGGTTAAAATCCGCCCGACCTTAGTAGGAAGAGATTCCTATGTAAAGCTCTGGTTTATTCAACGTTGAAGGATACAGTGTTCCAAAATATTGTGCATCTAATCTTTGTCTCCTTGGAGACCTACTCTGCAAACCTCGCATTTTTTACAATGCCAGGAGAAAACGGAGCCCCTGGGGCCGCAGCAGATGCGACTCAGCAAGGTCCCGAATACACAGACCCGGATGCTATTATCATCCCGGTCCAGTTAAGAAGATCTATAACTTTAAAACTTATAGAAAACGGACTGCCACCTCAAGGTGGTACAGTAATTTTCGTGATAGAGGCTCACGAGTATCGGCAGACAGAGGTATTCTATTCATGGATAAACTTTCCAGCGGTAAACGCTATAACACAAGAGTTTCACTATTACAAAATAGAGGAACCTCCGGATGAGTACGCCCCTTTCGAGGAGGTTGAAATTCCACTTAAATTTCAAGAGCACCTGCTCTGGTTTAATGGCGCCCTAAAACACAATGATCACATTACCAGGCTCGGTCCACTAGGTAGACCAGGAGCCACGTGGCCGGTTCTAGCCAGCTACACACCACATCCTGACATTATAAGAATGTCTAGAGAAGAGCTGTTAGCACAGCTAAACACATTAATAAAAATACATAGGCAATTAGTCCAATATGTAATACGGACTGCAACAGTCCAGCCAGCTGTTAATACACCACAGCTGACCCCTCATCAGGGGAACACAAATAAAATTACACCACAGAACATACAGTCATGTCTTGGTAAAACACCCGTAAAACGGGAACAAATTCCTTTCTGGTTAGCCCAGAAAATCACTCAAATAGAGGCAGTATTTCCTGATACTACCCCTATTGAGAAACACAGAATCTTGACCATCTGCCTTCCTATGGGAATCGCACCACACGTGGAGGACTGCGACACTTGGGGTACAGTCTTTGCTTCCATTTACACAAAAACACACGGTGTTCCGTCTATGGCGGTAATACCAGACGTGCTAAAACAGATTCAAAATGAATTCGGTCCAGAGCCCGCTTTAAATCTAGGTATGAAATTACTGAAAGACTTCAAGCAGGTCACGGCTATATTATTAGCCAACGTAAAGGGAGAAGCAGCATCTGTGGCGATTCGCCAGAAGTTGAGGGAAACAGATATAAAAGATCCTGTTGAGCTTGCCAAAATCATAGAAAAGTGCTATGAAGAATTAGGTAGAGACAGCTTGGGTGGGAAACCAGTTAAGCCCCAACTGCTCGAAAATCCTGAAAAATTATTTATTAAAAATAATTTAAACACTCCAAAAAAGAGCTGGGATGGAAATAAACAATCCACTCCCAAGGAAAAAGTTTTCCAGTCCAGAGGAAGGTCTCCTCGACGGAGGGAAAGAACTCCGACTCGAGAACGCCAGTCTCCCCAACGGGAGCCCTCTGAGAAAAGATATAACCTTAGAAATAGGGATAATATAAAAAAACCTGATAGATATCAAAGTATTGATACACGTCCCTCTCGATCTTTTCCACAGAATTCGGAAAGAAGAGGACGGTCAGACCCAGGAGAGCACACCAAGTCCAAAGACAAGGAACCTGCTCAAAATAAGAAATCTCAATTTCAGAAAAAGAAGGTAGCCAGTATTAGAGTAATCAACCATGCCGAGAATACTGAGGACACAGTTGAAAAACGGGGAGTGGGCATTGACAATGTTGGACAGTGCAGCAGAAATCAGTATAGCGCGCAAGATCTTGATGAATCATCTGGAGACAGTGGACACGAATGAATACATTCAGGTTGAAACTGCCGACGCCAGACTTAGCGAGCCCCATAAAATATACGAAATAACATTGCGTATGGAGGGTGATAAGACTAGGAAAATTAAGGGTCTATTTTGGGATAAGCTCTCAAAAGGCTATGATATTCTGTTGGCTGAAAAAGATTGGCCCCCGGAGTTTGTCAGGGAGTGCCCCCGTGGCGAAGAAGTGATTATGCCTGCCTTCTCGAATCACATACCGATTCACAAAAAATACACATATGCAAGGAAATGGGCAGTAGCCCAGGCACCTGCATTGTATAAAAATCATGTAGGATGGGATGAGGATTCACCGCCTCACAAAATCCAACTAAAAAGTGAACCAACTGCCCAACGGCAGTATCCCATAAAGCAAGAAGCTAAAAAACAGGTCAGGGAGATCTTAGATCAACTTGAGTACCAGGGGGTCATTGAAACATGCACCTCTCAGATGAACAATCCTTTGTTTCCTGTCTCCAAGCCAGACAATTCATATCGTCTAGTTTTGGACTACAGACACCTTAATACATGTTGCAAAACTTTTGCAGTACAAAACTCGCATAGTGCAGCCCTAATGAATAACATAGTTAGGAAAAAATACAAAACGACATTAGACATTTCTAATGGTTTCTTTTGTCAAAACATTGCACCAGAAAGCAGATACTTGACCGCTTTCTCCGCATTTGGGTCACAGAAAAAATTCTGTCGACTCCCACAGGGGTTCAAGAACAGCCCAGGACTATTCTCAGCTAGGGTAACAGAGTTACTACAAATCTATGATGATGAAGCATTGTCTTACGTAGATGATATTTATCTCACAGACGACGACTTGGATACTCATTTGAAAAGGGTGAACACCATTATACTTGGGTTCGCAGCAGAGGGTTACAAATTCAACTTTAAAAAGTCCCGAATTGCCCATCTGACAGTACTATTCTTAGGGTACGAATTATCAAGTGAAGGGAAAAGCCTAGCGGACAACTTCTTAGAGAAGTGCGCTGTACTCCAAGCTCCAAAAACGCTGAAGAATTTACAATCCATACTAGGTTTTCTGAATTTCGGAAGAACTTACATACTAAATTACGCAGAGAGGGTTAAACCTCTCTACGAACTAATTAAACCTGATTTTAAACAAATCAATTGGACTCAAAAACACACAGAAATTTTGAGATCACTGCAAACAGACATGTTAGCAAAAACAAAATTAGATACACGTGACAACACTATCGATCTTGTAATCCGAGTCATCCCAGGAAGATGCGGATTCACGTACCTAACCTCTAATGAGGGAGAAAAGGTACCAATTTCAATTAAATCTCACTTGTACACACAAGCAGAAAAAACATTCAGTCACACAGAAAGAACTGTGAACGCAGTGCAAATCGCATTAGCAAATGAACGAGAACTAGCACACGGCAAACGGATTAATATCCTTACAGCGGAATCCGCCTTCGAGGCGCTATTCAGCCCAGTAAACCTGCCTACAGTGTCACTGGATCCGAAATGGATACAGTGCATAGATTCTCTAGGAGCGGAAGACGTGAAATACTATTTCGCCCCGCAATACGAAGAACTGAATGATTTAGAATATGAAGAAGAATATCCTCTGCCAATCGAAATCCTGCCTCTCCCACAATATGCCTGTATAATCTATACAGATAGCTTTGTACAGCGTTTTAATGTAGAGAGCAAATCCTACAATGCAGCATGTGCGATCATTAAAGGTCGTTGGCTGTGCGGTAAATTCAGACCGAAAGTAACAAAAACTGAATCTGTAAGAAACTGTTCGGTTCAAAGAACTGAAATCAGATCTTTAAAGATGGCGCTCGAAAATGCAGAACGCGAATTCCCCACACTTATCGTGTGCGATTCTCATTTTTGCGTCAATTCTTACAATAACAAACTGCAGAGTTGGATCGAAAACGACTACAAAGATGACACAGGTGCCACAATAAAGCATAAAAAGCTCTGGAACGAGGTAGCTCTTTTAAGTAAAGAACTACAAAAGACTCACGTGATTCACGCACAGAGTCTTCAACGTGATGGCGTTCACGTTGCAGGGAATTCATTGGCTAATACAGCCACCGCGGAAGCAACTAACCCGGCTTCCATAGCCACAAAAAAGCGTACAGATAAGTACATAGACGGGGAAACCATGCTGGCAGTAAAAACGACCGTAAAAGGCGACTGTGCAGCACTACCCGTAAATTATCCACTCAATTATGCATACATAATCAATGCAAACTCCGTTCCTTTTGCTCGAATCCCTGGAGTGGGGGATAGAGTAATTCCAAACATGAACAGGAGAATATTTTTAATAGCAGACGCACACATGGGTTTGGGTCTAAGGCACAGAGAGATCAAGGAATCACTGACTGAATTACAATCAGTATTCTGGTGGCCGGGAATGAGTGTAGAACACCAAATATATGCAAACAACTGTGAAAACTGTAATAGGGATCGCAGTAGCGAACCTTGCTACCGGCTACCAGTCAGAAAGAGCGTAACGCTGCCTACACCCCATCCTGCGTCCTATTAATAGTTTAGACGAAAAGCACTTAAAAAAAATGAGGCCTCCAGCGCTCGGCTGACGCTGGAACGGTTATAAAAGATTTGCGAGTCAATATCGGCACATACGCAATTACCACGTTCCATTCTGACCAGGGTCCTGCTTTCAGCTCTCGAGCTTATGGGGGGGCCATGGCTAGCATGGGAATTGGGTTGCGGTATTCTTGTCCATCGCACAAGTGTGGTAGAAAGAAAAAGCTGTGACATAAAGCAATCTATAACAGCGAAGGTATTAGGTTCAGGCGCTGGGTGGGTCAAACATTTAATAAGTGTCCAGACTAGTCTTAACAACATGCCAAGAAATTCTCTAAAAGGTTTCAGCCCATACGAACTATTGTTCGGAATTAGAATGAGCGTTCAGGACCTCGATAGTCAGATGTCAGTGGTACAAGAAGAAAAAACGCAGTTTGAAGTAAAAGACCGTTTGGCTGTTTTACAGGAACTGAATGAAACAAGAAAATCATTAAGCAACATAAAGTTAAAGCAACAGCCAAGTACCACTGACGAGGCACCACCCGCAACAGCCCCAGCAAGGCCTGTCTGGATTCCAAAGAATGGGGATCTAGTCAGAGAAAAGATCGCGGTTAAGAAGGAATTTGGGCCTTCTTACAGAAAAGCAGTACCTGTCTTAGCAGTCACCGGAACAAGATCAGTTGTGCTACCGCCCCTTGCTGGTAAAAAGGAGAACAGAGTCGTGTCCATCGACTTGGTAAAACCACAAGCATGTGGCCTATAATCAACAGTAGGCCCAGTGGACTCCCAAGAAACAACAGAATACCCAAACTTGCAACAATCCAAGAGGTTCAAACTGAAAGACTAATCACATTCGATCAGCCTGCAGTGCACAATGAAGGACTATGCAATAATGCCATGGAACTCGTGCCTCTTGAAACACAGATTGAAACAGTTCGTCAAGAAACAACACCAGTCTACAATGATGTGGCATCAGAAAGTGCTACCGAGAGACAGATTGAAAGAACAATCCCATCAATTGACAGAACTGCCTCTGGTTATTTCATCAACTTCGACAACTTCTCTGAAGATTTAAACGACCCCGAAGTGATGCCAGAAACAAAAAAGTATTCTAAAGTAAATACAACAGGACTCCTTCAACAAATCAAAGAACTATATCTGGATTCACCGTTGATTGAGCATTGGATTATCACAGGGGTATTCATACTCCTACTCTGCCTAATTTTAGTTTTAATTTTAGGGAAGTTCATTACAATTGAATGGACACAGCAAGACAGAACATCAACCGAGTCCTGAAACCACACAGATCATCCCACGTGAAGAAAAGAGAACTGTCAACAGTAAATGTCACAGCAATTCCAATACCTGGTGGGGTAGTATGGGAGAAAACAGACTATGAGATCTATGGTCCGGTCGAAATCCTGAAGTATCCTCATCAACTAAAGGTTTCCTTAAGTGACTTTGTGACACCAAGTACATTCTCTGATGATTGGGACTTTAACAGTATTAATGACATGATGTCTGATTTAGTAATGTCAGCTAGATTCACAGATCATGATTATTTACAAGGTTCATCTAGTTATGAGCAGTTATTCTGTTACACCCATTATGGGGATCATTACTTGCATAAATCTGCACAGCCTAGAAATGTTTTTATGTATAATCAATGGGAACATTGTTCTACACCACCTAAAAGCAGTTCTAAAGCATTTTTTGAGAAATTCAAATATTTTTCAGGGTTTAACACCAGTGATGCAGAAACGTTTTATTACAAACTGTTAGATAAAACAGGAATGAAAACAATGCTAACAAATTCTAAATTGATATATTCAGAAGCATTTTATGACAAAATGATGACATTTGGTTTTGATTATTGGAAAAATAATATTGAAACGAAAACCATTTGGGGTACAAAAGATTGGCAGGTGCAAGGCATTGAAGCACTTTTTAGAACCTGCATGATACCAGAACAAATGTTATTCTTAAATGACACTGTACACCAAACATCTTGTCTTGGCCTAGCTAAGATCAAAGAAATGAAAACACCGTCTATACCAAAGCCAATACCTGAAAATGCAACAGCTGATATTGAGTTAGACGTGTCACACATTTTACATTTCAACAGAACACATCCTGATTGGAAAAAGTGGTTAATCTGGCCTACAGACACAAATAGCTGTCAAGATAGATTCCTGAATAAAACACAGGGTTTAAAAATGACCAGATTAGACTCAAGATACTCCCAGAGACAACATCCAGGGATTATAACAACATACAGTGTAGGGAAACTCTGCCTAGAATGGCTAACTACATCCACACTGGCTGAAATTAAGCAACACTTGTCTTTATTAAAAGATGGTGCTGATTTGCGCGATTTCATTCTTGGACCACGCAAACAGCGTCAAAAGCGTTTCATAGCGACCAGTATCTATGCTGCTTACAACGAGGCTTGGAAAGTAAAGCAAATTGAAACTGCTGAAAAAATACGAGAAATTGATCGTATTAATTTGGAGAAATCACTTTCTGTGGTAGACAATGGGTTAATGACTCTGTCTTCCAGAATATATTCTTTGGACAATATTGTATCCTCTGCCTTTGATGTGATAGACAGAGGTTTGCTTATGTTACAACATGGCCAGTCTCAATTACGCTCTATTATAGAATTAGGCTGGACGCTGCAAAATCTTCGTTCAGGCTATGTGCCTTGGCGTTTAATCAACACAACGTCATTATTTTCCATTTTTAACCTTACTGATAAACAGATCAGTTTGGCGCAGAAAGGAGCAGACTATACAATCTTGAGCACCGAGAAACTCGAGAGATTACCATTGACAATGTCAGAGAGCCCTGTCATTGAATGGATAATACACGGAATTATCACAATTCCGATAACAACTTTCCGATTTCATAAATGCCTTGAGTACATACCTGCTGGCCAGTATGAACAATTGGGTAAGGGATATGTAAAATCCGAATGGAAATTACCATACACTCATTCTTGCTATAGTGACAGTGACAAAAATGTATTTCTTAGTGGTGACAACTGTAAACACTCACTAAGCGGTATACTTTTGTGTCAGGGTATTAATTTACACGGAGCATGTGATGGAAATTCAAACAACCTTTCATGCCACCAGCTAGTCACACCTGCAACTCAGATAGAGCCCTTCTTTATGCAACTCGCAAACGGGAGTTACATTCTTAGAACGGATCACAGGTGCTGTGGCCTCGCGCCAGGGAAAAGTTATCTAGTACAAGTAACGTCCATGGTCAAATGTTGTATGCAAGCATTGTTCCCGAGCGGGCCTCCAGACATAGTGACTCCCCTCTGGCCTCGTCTGAATCTCTATTCTATACGAATTGATACATTAAGCAAAATGAAATCTGTACTTTTACAGACAACAGTGCCTATAACGTCATCTAAAGAGACGTATGATCTTCTAGTCGCAAGGACGGCTACTGAAGTCCATGACCTTTTATCAACAAATTGCCCCGTGCATTTCGTAGAAATGTTCAGCCAACTCCTTAACATGTCTAGTGCAACAAGCATCCCAGGCATATTTAAGACAGTCTTTACGGGACTGCTAACACCCTTCCAGGCAATTTTGGGAATCTTTCCTAATTTTGTGCACTCCATCTTTGGCGGCATTCCACTATTTTTGGGACTCGTTGCAGGGATTCTATTTTTGACCCTCCTGCTACGTTATGGCAAGCCTCGGCTCAGACATAGCTCCCATGGGAATGGAAGAGACAATCCTAGCAATGCGCTACAGGGACAGGATAGCTAACGTCCTCGGATTGGCCAGGCTGAGAGATCTAAACATGACCTGGTTCCTTTCATTCAGACCGATATGGCAAAATTGCATTTTACCTGTGCTACGATGTATGCTTTGCGGCGAGGAATGCGTGTTGGACATCTGTCTTTCACTTCTATCAGCAGTACCAATGGACGTCGATACTTTGCTCAGTCCAATAACGGCTCACGCATTGTGTTGTCCCCAGCGGCTACCAATCCTGATGACGGCATTCGTGGAGACTCCTGTACTACAGCCAAGTGGTAACAGTGGAGCGAGTGACAAAAGCAACATCATCCAGGTACAACGTTCTGTGAGCATTGCTGGTCCTGCCTTCGATGACAGCAATCATTCTCACACCTGCCAAGTTACAGCGCTATCTAATTTGGTTGAACTATCACCTGATTTTGTAGACCAATTCTTTGCGAGCCTGTCTGATACGATGTTCTCACCCATAGAGAAACAATAACTTTTGAGAAGCTTTCCGACACACAGCGTTCCCATGAACTCTGAATTCGGCCTTCAGTTTTGATCAACAAAAACTGCCAGGAGCTTTGGAAATCTATTTTTCTTTGAATTGGAATTTTTTTTTTTTTTAAATATTGACCCTCTCTTTTTGGCACGAATAATTCTTTGCTTAACGTAAAAACTATTCTTAGAGAACAGAAGCTTCACACTTCTATTTCTAAACACATCTAGAGACATAACATAACACCAGCCTCTAGCACACATGTTATTACAATGCATTTTTATGTGATGATTTATCTCGCATTTCTTCTGTCAGAGATACTTCATGTGTAATTCCTTTTGCATAATCGTTCATTCATTTCAAATGCAATAATTCTTTGAATGATTACTATGCTTTAAAAAACGTACGGTACCTAAATTCCATGTATTGCAAGTACGCCTATTTCGAATGCATTTATGTATTTTGGGGTGGGCAATGTTACACATACATCTAATTGCTTAGTTTTAGTTATTTTGATGGACATGTATACGTGGAGTGGGTGTTGCGTGCTTATCTAGGTTCCTGATCGATACTGTGACCTTATGCCCCTATTCGGCTATAAATCCATTTAATCCCTATATTGGCATAACCGTTCAAATGCGATTTTCTGAAAAGTCATCTCTGGCCTCACACGAACAGAGCCACATTCCAGCATGACTCTCTGCTACTTCCTTTGCGACCAATTAGTGCAATGACAGAGCAGCAGTCACTATCTGATATTCCTAGATAACACTCCGAGTTCTTCAACAAGATAAAAACTTAGCAAACCTGGAAATCCCCGCTTGCTATGTTTTGATTAGTAATGGAACTCTAATGAGCAACTGATAACTGTCACTTCCTAGTGACATCTTTAATTGACGTCTTATGTCCAGCAAACTTGCGTCAAACCCGGCACCTGTCAGGTATAAATATTACCAACGTTGCCTTAAGCAAGGCGAAGCTGTGAGCTGTTAGCTGTGAGCGAACCTGTTGCTGATGCCAGCTGCCTGCATGACCCCGTGTTGGTAAAAACTAGCACTCTGTCGCTGCAGCCTGCTATCCTGTGGTGGTGAAGCTGCTGATTACCATTATCGCCGCTACAGCGCGAACTATGGTTCAGTACGCTTGAGGAGCCGTGCAGCCGTCCTCTGCGAAGACATCCAGCCCAGCTGCCCGCGGACGCTGTCACCCCTCCTTCCTCGACGCGCTGAGAGAAGCCGCTGCCTTTCTCGTGCAGAGAAATCCAGTCCCGGCGCTTCCAGTTTACCCTCGCGGGTGACTGGGATATCGAGAGAGACCCCTGAAGGAGATACCAATCCTCCATCATTCTATTCAGAGGTATGGTGTTGACTAAACCCTTAGATGAGAATTCTTGAAACAAACCTTGGCAAAACCAACTTAACTTAAGCTACTTACTTACTCCCCTTCTCACGTGTTAGGCTTAGGTCAGGCACACTGGGGTAGGCTTAGTTAGAAGCACCAGTTGAGTATGTTAGCCTAATGTATATATGACTGTATATATGTTTTATTACTTTTAAACCATTGTATGGCTAAGAAACCATATCAATGCTTTTACAGTTCTATTTCGCAATACTTATCTTACTGTACGTACTTTTCATAATAACAGTTATTGCAATTGTGGCAATACATTTCTCTTGTATGAGAAGAAAGACTGTTCAATAAATGTTAACCTTTATTGATACACGTCCGTCTCTCTATTCTCTACATACTGTGAAAGTAAACTGCACTAGACTGACTGAGTGAAATCTATGTCTATTGTTTCACACGACCCTAGAGATCGACTCTTGATCTGAGGAGCAAAGTTGTCATGTTGCACGGTTGTTGGAAAGCTGAATCCCTTCTTGTCTGTGCCAAGGAAGCTGATCACTTCCTATGCAGAGAAGAAAGTTTCCAGTGACCTCTGAGCTAGTTGGTAACACAACCCAATTAAGTTTAGCATAGTCAGTGGAGGCCTGGAATATAAGCAGTTCCACGTCGATACTACTGTTTATGTTATTCCAATGCGCAGGGCCTAGTGGGAAACTAGGAACTACACTACAATGTGTATTTTAATGGAGCTGTTATGTTCAATAAAAAGATTTTTTTTAAAAAAAGTTTATCCAATGTAGGAGTCATCTGGGTGGAGCCGCCCAGTGGCGTGTCAGGAACAGCACTGGGCAGAGGGGCAGCCTTTGAGGCTGGGGCCAGGGTGATCGTACGGAGTCTGCCCATGTTGTTAAGCGTTAAAAAGGTTTGCCTCAGAGGAACATAGACTAAAACAGAGCTGGAACTGCCTGGTGGGCATGAGAGATGACAGGCAAAGTGTGTTGAGTCGGTTCAGAGATGGTGCAGCTGCATGAGGGGGGAGCTCCTGGTGAGGTGTGGATGTAGGTCCGCTGTTCGCTTCCCTCATCATCTCAGCTAGATACAGGGCTGACAGCTGCATCTCACTTTGGGACAACTTGGTGCAACTACACAGGTAGTAGATACTTCGGCTTCACCGCATGCCTTGATGGGGGTGCAGAGGCAAGAGGGCCGCCAGCAGAAGTGTGATAGCCCACATGGGGCCAGGCGAAGGTTAGATGTCCGGCAGCACTCAGACACCCAGTCAACAGAGGCCCCCAACCACAAAATATGGGAAGGGCTTCTCTCTGTACGTCCCGATATGAACGCTGATGCAGTGGGGGAGGGGCCCTCTAAGCCAGGGAGTCGTCTATAGAAAGGGGGGTCACCCTTGTGCAGGAGGCAGAGGTCCTAGATGGCCAGGGGCCTCAGGGGCAACCCATATAGGGAAGAAGCAAGCCAAAGCAGGCCGTCAGGCCCCAAAGAAAACCTGAAGGCAGTCACCCATCGTGTGCCAGGTGTGGGTTGGGCGCTCACCTGGTTGGTTTGGACCTCCCAGGCCAATCTCCTGTACTGCGCCACAAGGTGGGTGTCCGGAAGCTGAGTCGTACCTTCGGTGAGGAGTGGCCGGCCCCTGCTGGGATTGGAGCTAGCCGCCACAGGAGGGGGCGTCTGGCTGCAGGTCCGGAAACTGCAACACAGGTGAGCGTGAGTGCCAGAATTGCCTTAGGGGCGTCCCATGCGGGACAGCAGCAGACTGCTGCAGGCGGTTAGACCCTTGAGCGCAGACAGTCCCCACTTGATCGCTCAGATGGGAGGGATAGAATTCACTGGAAAAGAGGCAAGCAGGCCAGGGGAACAGATAGTGTCAGAGTTGAGCAGATGGTGGTCGGACTTTTGGGCCTGCGAGGTCGCAGCAGACAACCTGGATGTCCTGGACCTCACAGGATAGATGGCATGGTCGTGTCACTGGAAGAGGGCCCAGGTTTCACAGTGTGTCTCTGATGAAGAGCAGCCAGTTCTCTCAGAGACCGAAGAGCCAACCACTGTGGTGGGTGGATACCTGGGGCCGCCGGTCAGCAACCCGCAGCCCATGCAACTTGGCCCCAAAGGCAGGCTATTACCGCAGGCAGACTCGTACAATTTGCAGGGATGGCAGCGAGCCCCCAGAGACTCCAGCTCAGGCGAGGCTGCAGACAGCAACATTTAACGCCCAGCGGTCATCAGATGGGGCTTCATGCCAGGGTGTTTGCCGATGAACAGCAGGTGACCAGAGCTTCAGGGATCCACATCCGCCATCTTGGCTGGCCTGGCCCGGATGATTGATTGATTGATAAAAATGTATAATGCGCAAAACAATGACCCGCAGGTATCAAGGCGCCTAACAATAATATCAAAAGTCTGAATCAATCATCATTACACATAGGCCTGCAAGAAGAGGCGGGTTTTTAAGGCACCGCGAAATGTCTGCAGGGAAGGTAGGGACCTGAGATCCAAAGGAAGATCATTCCACCATTTGGGAGCTAAAGTGGAGAAAGCCCTGCCACCCCATTTAGCTCTTCGCACACGAGGGGCTGACAAAAGCAATTTCCCGGAGGAACGCAGATTCCTTCCAGGGATGTAGTGGATGACATCTCAAATTACATTACTGTGACATAATCCACAGAATCACACACTCCTTTACAACCTCACATACACCCACTCACACATCCACACAACCACTCACATACCCATTCACAGACCCATATAAGTACTTACACAACCACTCACTCATCCATAGGGCCCTTCACACCCCCACTTACTCATTCAACCACTCACTCACCCATACAGCTACTAAAACAGCCACATACTCACCCATACAGCTACTCAAACACCTACTTATTCACCCATACAACCACTCTCCCATACAAGCACTCAAAGCCATTTACACATCCATGCAAGCACTCCCACATCTGCTCACTCGCCCATACAGCCATTCAAACAGACACTCACTCTCCAACACAGCCACTCATTCACCAACTCACTTAACAAACTCCCACTCAAACAGCCACTCAGTCATCCATACAGCCACACACCTAGTCACTCATTCTTACAGTCAATCTGACCTGCACCCACTTGCTCGCCCATAGTCACTCACACATCCACTCACCCGCCCACCCATACAGCCACTGACACACCCATTCACTCACCAAAACAGCCACTCATTCACCCACACCACTACTCTCACACCCACATATTCACCCATTCACCCACCCACTCACACAGAGAGCCACTCATATAATGTCTGTTAAAAATGGAATCATTCATAAAGTATACTAATTTAACTTTTGTGGTACCTTAGTCTATATGTTTAACATTCAGAAACTTTTAGAAAACACAATCATTGGATGATGTCATCAGTGAGGTCATTTGAGATATCAGTAATGTCATTTGAGATGTCATGAATGATGTAATATATGAGATCATAAGTAGTCCATTGCAAGGGCTTGAGTTATCGTTAGCTCAGGTAACCAAAACTGCAAAATTTCAATGGATTTGGATGAGTGAAATCGGAGTCGAACTATTACATCCCTGTAACCTTTGTGTTTTTTCTTAATAGAGAAAACTCCATGGTTTTGCAGTAGCATGGGTTGAAAGCTTGCATCGGGGTACTGGGAGTAAAAAAGAAAACACAGTTTGGTCATCAGCGGTGCATGACAAGGGTATAAGTTGTAGTTAGCTGAGTAAATTATAACTAACTATAATGCCGCTTTAACCCTTACTTTATTTTCAGTGAACGAACGAAAACACACACACAAAATGAAATTTCAAACCCTTTCCCTAATATTTTTCAACATTCAAAGTGTTGACAAAATAAGATTTTTTATTTCTTCTTCTGGAAACGTACCTGTTGTTGTGGCGAGCACAATAATAGGTCTAGCAGTAGGGTTTCCTGTTCTAAATGGTTAACCTGATGGGTTGGGAAAAAGCCAAGGTAATTCCGAAAACAAACCTTCCTGGGTCACTTGTGTGAAAGCTGAACACTACTGTTTGCTCAGTGATCCAAAAGAGAAAGAGACACAGACACCAATGCGATAGCATTAAAGAAGAGTCAAGAGTGGGTAGATCACCTGAATTTCATCACACTTGATGAGTTTCTCCACTTCCTCCTGATGCAGGAGGATGAACTCTTCATGCTGCACAACCTCAGGAAAATGCTTCTGGCTGAACACCTCGGCGGCCTGCATCAGATCTACACAGTTGTGGGTCTCCGCAAAATCACGAATCCCCAAACAGTTCGACGGATCTAGCTGGCTTTCCAGAAATTCACAGCAAGCTCGTTTCACACCTATTGAAAAACAGCAGAAAAAATATATAAGTAGGTTAAAAAGAGGGGCAACTACTGCAGCCCGCCAACCAAAATATGAAAACCATAGTGATTCACAATGTATTCAGATGCAACCATCCATCTACAAACACCCATTTTTCATTATGTTCAAATGTGCAATATTTTTTGACAACGTCTGTTATTGTCTGTTTAAGAATTAGTTCTTTACTGGGAAGGGACTAAGGGAGTAGATTCAAGTAACACAAACTAAAAGGGTTTGAGGCCTGGGATCTTCTGGGCATCTCCACAATAGGAGGCATCATAGATAAGGGGGAACTCAAAACATGGACGATGCTTAGCCAGGAATTCAACCTGCACAAATCCCAAATTATCAAGTATGCACAAATGCATCACGCATGGCAGGCAGAGGGTATTCAATGCGAGCATCTCCCGGATTACGCCCCACTTGAGGGAAGGGTCCTACAGGAAGAACTGGTAGATAAGGCCATCTCCTACACATACAAAACCATTAGCAATAACATGCCAGATGGACTGGGAGGGTTGCGGGCTAGATGGGAGAATAATGTTGGGCCATTTGAAGACATTGATTGGGAGGCAGCATTGATGCATCCCAGAGGAAGTTATTAAGGCAAGGTTACATCTCATACAATATAATGTACTACATAGAATTTACTATGATCAAGACAAACTATACAAAATGGGAGGGCAGAGTCACCTTACTAGCGTACACTCAAAGCGATTATAAGTGATTTCTTCCATACAATATGGGCAAGTACCGAGTTGCAGGCATACTGGGCGAAGATAATCGTGACCTTAGGGACAGTACTAGGAGTGACACTGCCGGTCGAACCAAGATTTGTTGTGCTAGGAATCCCAAGTGAGGTGGACATTACTAGGGCCCAACTAAACTTCCTCTCCCTAGGAATGGTAGTGGACAAGAGGGATGTGGCCAGACGATGGCGACTACACTTTAGGCTTGATATAGGGGAGGATACGCGACAACTCACCCCACAAATAACTCGGGAGACTACTGTGGGTAGCTATGAGGAGGGACCCAGATAGAGGGCCCGCACAGTCGTTCATTACTTTTAGACCCAAAGGGGGGAAGGAAGTACAGTTGTTACGAAAGCAAAATGGTTATATTGACGATGGCAAAGTTTTGACGCTGCCAACAATTGTAGTACTGTTTAGTGTATGTACTCCGTAACTAAAAATAAAAATACATTTATTAAAAAAAAAAAAAAAGAATTAGTTCAACAGAATTCTATTCTTGACACTGGCTCCATTACAAAATTACAGGTGAATTCAAACCCAAGAAAAACGTAATATCTTGCAGAGAAAAGAGAACTATGCATTGCCAGCAGTCACCCTTCAGTAAGACTAGTCATGCTGTGCTAGCTACGTTTAAAACCAATGCCATCCCTTCCATAAGGTCATGGAAAAGACAATCTGGTATTAACCACCCTCTAATCCTGTGTGCTTATACTATGTAGCCACATGGCAACCCCACTAGGCTGCAGTAACTGTACTGCTTACAATGATGCTATCAAAACCACTCTTCAGCAGAAACATCAACCCAAATCATATAGTAAAACAAGCACCAAGAATTAACCGTTTCAGTTCCACTCTTACAAGATTATTGCAATGCTCCTGCGGTAATACCTTTCTCAATTGCAGTCATACTAGGACATCCATTCTGAGGAGTAAACCCAACACTTCCAATTATGCTTTGTGAGGTATACTTACCTTTCAGCTGAAGCAAACATGCAGCTGGCAGTAACTCCTGCACGTTTTCTACTGTTACATGCACAGTCTCAGTGTAGACAAAATCCAGGAGAATTTCCATGGTGGCAGCGGTGAGGCCCTGTATATCCACAAACGGTTTTCCCTTTTCTGAAAGCTAGAAAAATATATTTAAATCAGGCATATTAGGCAAGGGCAGGCTTTCATCAGTGGTAAAGGATGCCATCATCACAGAAAACAGAAAAACTGAAGCCATTTCAGAGAAAATGCAAATATTACTACCCAAAGTATCATATGTTTGGGTCTTAAATTGCCCTCCTTCACAATTTATCATGATATGGTTACTTACCTGTAGGATTAGTTTTGCTGCTTAGGTTGACCGCTTTTGACAGGTTCCTCACTGCTTCCAGCCTCTCAAGGTTGAGTACGCTTTCTTCAGGTCTGACCTCTTACCTTGCACCAACTCAGTTGCCTGGGTATTTTCATCTTCGTTGTTGGACAGACCAAGAGAGTGATCTGCTTCTGCTGTGATGTCATCATTGCGTAGCGTGGCCTCCTCTGTTTCTCCCAAACCTTCAGTGTTTTTTTCTCGGCACTTGGAACAGGGTTTACAAAACTTGGAGCTATGGTGCAAAAAGATGCAGACTTTGCGGGAATCCATTTATACTAACTTGTGATCGCACCTTGGACAAAATCCAAAGGGTGTGTTCCCCACCTCCCCAGACGGTCCAGAATGCCTGGCTACACATTCTACAACTGTTAAGTTGTCTATCCGGTTGTGGTTTGCAAGCAAAAAGTGGTCACACCAGCATTTATCCCCAAATCTTTGGTATCTTTTGGTGTTCTGCTAATTTTTTCAAACTTTACTTCGACGATCCGTCAATAAAACTCTCTAATCCTCCATTTTGTCTCCAGACCCAATAGCGGAAAACTGAATACTAAGACACCAACCACACACAGGGGCTTTTGAGACATACATCTGGCATTACAAGGGAAATGACATAGCATCAAATGGTGCTAGACGAGGCCAGAGGGCAAAAAAAAAAAATGCAAAAAAAAAAACATAGGCGAGAATTCTTTAACCAGCAAGCAGATGGTAAATAAATGCACAGCATGTGAATTCAGAAATGATTCACGCTGCAGATAAAACAGCATCAAGTTATTTATTAACAGTCACATAACATTTGCCATAGCTTCTCATGTTAACTCTCAAGGAACTTGTCAGTCCATCCAAACGTGTCAACCACAGTCTTTCCACTTCATCTGCTAACCTCAAACTAAACAGATATTTACACCAAAGTTACAAATATGTAAACGGACGATAAGTCTTAGTTATGACAGAAAGACTGGAGACCAAAAGAATGGATATCCAACACGAGGGGAGTACTTATTTCTCTTGTTCAACTTCCTCAATTCCTAACGTGTGAAAAACGAATAAAGTCAGAATAACAAGCATTTACAATGCAATAGGTCTCGCAGCATTAAAGTTTGTGTTACTGGCATTGTAAATGACAATGCTTTGCATTAATTATTTTTTTAAATTTGCAATTGGTATATAAACATTGTTTGTGAATGGTTAGCTGTTGCTTATGCTAAGCAAAGTTGGAAGTAATATAGAGTGCTAGTCTTGCTTGTTATAAGCATGCTGATTTGTAAGCGCTCTGATACCTGCGGGTAAAGTTTGCGCTATATAAAAGTGAAAACTAATAAATAAATACAAAAAGGCCTACCTGTACCACGTCCGTTCTTATTCTGCGATGCCACATATCTTTGGGTCCCTGTACTTATTAACTGCACCCGGTTGTGGGAAACCTCCATGGCAAGAACAACGTGTTGCGGGGCAGACACGGGCAATGTAGCCACTGTCCTGTGGCTGCACCGCGGGGTAACAGTGTAGGGGTAGTGTCAGGAAATCCCTGCACCGACAGGGAAAAGACATCCGCGACTTCAACGGACTACAACTCCCAGAAGGCCAAGCGGGAAGAGCGTTCTGCAACTCAGAGTAGTGGTTGCATAACGCAATTACAATACGCCTATATAGGCGGTACTTGAATGAAGAAGGGTGTCGGATATTCTAGTATCCACACGGCCTTCCACCAAGCTGTTCCTGTGCACCCGTATAGAGAAGAATTCCCAGCAGGATCCTAGGACAAAGGCGGAGGTGGATTGAGAGAGTCTCCCCGGGCCGCTCTTTGTTAGTCTGCCCTGTTTCTTCACGGTGAGCCGCCAGGAAAGCTTCCTTGCCGCTTCTGACGAGTCGAGAAGCCTGCCATTGATATCGGACGCGGAAAACTTTGCCGCCGCTGACTCGGAGGAGTCGGGAGTCCAACACCGGGGCAATCGCTGGTGTGAGCCGTAGCTCCCAGCCTGTCCCATAACTACGGGAGACTCCAGCTGTTACGCACACCAGGAGGTGTTTGCCGCGTACCGGCTGTAGAGTTTCCGACGACGATAGAGCGGCTGCTCTCGTCACCAGCTTCTGGCATTATTGGGACAACGGTGACGCATCACCCGGAGGTGAAGCAGCGTCCCGTTGTAGAAGAGGAAGAGGTCGAGCGGCTGCTCCCTTCAGGTCGAGACCCCGGCTGGGTGTCTCCATGACTCCTCTGTAGAAAAGGTCGAGCGGTTGCTCCCTTCAGGTCGAGACCCCGGCTGGGTGTCTCCCTGACTCCACTGTGAGAAACGGCTGTTTCCACGATACCCTCAAAACACATCGAGTGGCATTGCCGGCTACTGTGTTTCTGCCCTCTGTTGGCATACGCCGGGACCACCGTATTTGTAGAGGACGGGGTAACGTATACCGGCTGGAGGGGACCAGTAACTATATACTATATTGATTTCTTGTATATTGAATTGCTATACAAATAAATCACCAAACATAGAACCGTGTCGTGTCCTGTTTTGTGGTGTCTGTGGCGACCCCGAGACCCCCAGGTGTTACAGGTAGGAAGGCAGGCAGTTGGTAGTGCTGTGCCATAGCAGTGTAGTTCTCTGTGTATGCTGGGCATGGGGGTTACTGTATCAATGCCATACAAAATGACACCATGCCATACTTTGTGAATCTACCAATCTGTAACTAAAAAAGGCAATAGGTCTCGCATTAACGAGAGTTTGAGCTATTGACATTGTAAATGACAATGCCTTTTATTTCAGTTTTCTTTTTTTAAAACATAATTGAAAGGCATTGTCATTTACAATGCCAATAGCTTAAACTTGCGTACATGCGAGACCTATTGCATTGCAATTGCTTGTTTCTTGAAGGCTCCATGAACAGGTTGGTGAAGCTCTGGGGCACCTTGCAGCCAGTGCTCTCTAACATGGCATGGTAGCTGCTGTTGAGTCTAAATATGTTCTGATGTAAAACAATGTGCACTAGCAGCTGAATGTCTACACCCACATCCATCTCCAGGCCAAGTTAACAGGAAATGCAGGTCTGTGCTTTATGTACATCTATCCTGGCCAAAAGATCTCCTGATATTGCAATGGTGCCTGCTACCGCTCAGGGATGCTGCAGCCCTGTCGGCAGAAGGAGGCGAAAAAGACTTATTAAACCTAGAGGAATGTTGGCAGAGAGACGGAAGCACTCGGGTGGTAGGATGGCGATGGTTGGAAAATGAACAGCTTGGCCTGTTAGTGAACGAAGAAGATGAAGGGGGCGGGAGGGGGGGGGGGGGGGGGGGGCAGAGAAGCAGTCACTCACGCCCCCTAGGGATGGGGCATAGTATGGGAGTCCTGGCTGATTCAAAAGCTCTTGTGTAAAAATCACACATTATAAAAGCAGTGAAATTATTCTGGCAGTTTCTGCTTTGCCTTTGATCGGCCATGCACCCTTGTCTCCTACAACATGATCAGATGGTTCTTTTCCAAAAGTACCTGGTCGAAGGTTGATGGCTTCCTGGAATTTAGAAAAACGTTTCTAGGTTATACCTGGAAACGGCCACGGTTGCAACCAGGAATGCTCCTGAAAAAAGGTCAGAAAATACATTTTTCACAGGCAGAAATCCCCCTTGTGTTGTTGGTCTGCCACCATTTCTCTCTGCCTCTCTCTCCAAGACTCTGCGCTTACAAGTGGCAGAGATCATGTATGGGCTGCTGTTAAAACCATTGATTATACATTGACATATAGTTGACTTGGATGGCAATGATGGTTACAGTGAGAAATGACATACATCCGGCCCTCCTGGCCGGAGCTGGACACCCCTCTTCTTGAGGGCAGTCTTGTGCATACGGTTTGTCCCTAGGGGATTGGTTAAGACTGGTCCACTGGCTGCTGGGTACATAAGCACTGCGGGAGAGGGAGGGGCGCACACCTCCCCCTTTCCATCAGGAAGTTGTCTGTTGTGTCCTCTTCAGCCTGTTTTGGGTTTTGCCTTGGCTGTTTTCAATAAATGTTCATTTTAATGTTAATGTTCTTGAACGCGCTGCTGCTTTTGAGACCCTCTAGATGTGCAACTCCGACGGTGCTCAACTCCTCCGTGCTGTCTTTGCATTAACTGTTAATAACAGCCCGGATCCGCTTTTCATCCTCCCTGCCAGGCACAGTTCTAGAGGCAAGCCCCTATTAGTTGGAATGAAACCCAGTGTGCTTTCAGAAGTCCTTGAAATCCACAAGGTTGCCGCGTAGCACATGAGAGTGAAGTTCTGCAAGCGAGCTCCGGGTCAGCCGGATTTGATTGTGGAGAAGGGAAGCATTCCGCCAGATCAGCCCCCTCCCTCCCGCAATTACACCCCTTTATCAGGAGCTTTCACACTCCAGCCGAGGCCGAGGAGATCCCCCTAGAAACGCCTTTTAAGTTGCTTTAGTTTCACGCCTCAAGGCCCGATGCTTTATGCGCAGCCCTCAGAGAGGTCCAACAATCACAGACACCGTTGTGCCGCTTTTGGATTATCGCGATAACGAGCTGGAGGTGCTTTGAAGTCTGGAGAGACAGCTTCAACCACCCCAAGACCGAGTACAAAAGTGCGCTAGTAGTTCAATGAGCGCGGTTTTTGATAAATCGGTTAATCTGTCTGACACGTGCTAGCGTTATTTATACATTTAAAACTAGAGGCTAGAACTGAGGCAGGGGAGGGGGGGGGGGGGGTCAGTCAAAGAGAGGATCAAGTGAGAGCAAAATGTTGGAGATCACAGAGGGCAGCGAGAGAAAGAGCAACAAGAGGGTGGTGAAAAAGAGGTAGAACGGCGGGAGGGCCTTGTGAGAGAACAAGTGGACGGGGTGTCAAAAGAGAACGAACAGCCAGAGTGGGGGTCGAGACTAAGAGCTAAAATGGCGAGACTGATCAAAAGAGGACCCTTAAATTGCAGAACACCATGAGGCAGACAGTCCACCCTACCCAACTAAGCGAGGCTAGCGCTAGAAGAACTCAAGGAAGGGGATCAGGGCGCAGCGAGACAGTAATATAAAACCTAGACCCTGGCACCTAACGCCAGCACCAGCCCGTTGACTGGCAGTCCCAGGTGAGAGTAAGGGGTGCGTGAAACCTCTGACAGAACCATGATGAGGGGCGGACTCAACTATGCTGGCAGTGCCCAGGAAGATAATAAGGTGTGACTGACTCGGGGTCAGCTCTTCCATCAACGACATTATACATAACGTCTTTTTTTTACTATATCTGATCACGCCATGACTCGCATACAAACATACAGCGAGCTAACAGAACAGGAAATTCTACTCACATGATAAATCGAGCAATTCTAGTCAGAGGCGTCAAGTTACCTGCACGGTGCATATTTACCGACTCCGACGCTTTGGGGGCACTGCTGGAGGTAAGGAATAATATTTTGGGGGTGCTTCCTCTTGGGTCTGAGGAAAGAGGTCCGCTCATGTGCGCTTTGCTATGGTGTGGCGTTTTGAAGTAATTCCACAAAAAAACAAGCCGTGAGCGAAACCGAAACCTTCCGTGGGGCGGGACTTCAGTCTTCAGAAGCCCGCGCACGCGCCCACGGAGAGAAGCAGTGCTGGTGACGCAGGGCTCCCATGCCCGAGGGAGAGCCCCGCGGTGGCGGCTGAAGTCCGGAGTGGCGGTAAGTGGGCCGTTCTTGTGTGTCTCTTTGTGTGTGCAGGGGTCTTTGTATGTGTGTATGTGCGTGCGTGTGTGCAGGTGCGCTCGTGTGTGTGTTTGTCTCTGTTTAACGCGCATGCGTGCAGGGGGAGGTGTGGCTGTGTGGCAGCTTTCCAGGAGAAGAGACAGGAGCTGGCCACAGCGAGCGCGTTCACGTGCGCGTGGCCTGCTCAATTCCGAGCGCGCGGCCAGCTCCTGTCCCCTCTCCTGGAAAGAGAATCCCTAACAATAGGTCTCTGGCGAGACCGCGGTTCAACACCACGAGACCTAAAAAACGAGAGGCAGTCACACGGATCAATTAAATAATTTACAAGAAATGCCTGCAGAAAGTGGTCGGGGAGTGGGGCAGCGCTGTAGCTTGCGCAGCCCACTGTCATCCAGGACACCAGGAATTTATCTTTGACTCATTTGACAAAGGGTACCGAGGGTTTGTTCCTAGGGGGAAGTGCTTATAAAGCGCACAAAGAGAATCATAGCTGTCTGCAGTAGGAATGCAGTACAATTTTATAATTAAGTAGTCTATAAAAGGACACAGGAAGTCTTTGAAGGCTAAAAGCTTGGGCATCAATCTTGTGCCTCCAAGCAATGGAAACAAAAATTACAGAACTTTAAAATGTTCACTGAATAGAAGCTGTTGTCTTCTAAATAAACAAGATGTAGTAAAGGTGTAGAGATGTATCTAAAATGCATGTGAACTGCAGACAGTATGTTGAAAGAGTACTTGAACTACAAATAATTTTTATAGTTTGAAAATAACTGCGTACTCAATTATATTTACCCGACCTGCCAGTAGGCTCATCCGGCTAAAAATAAAAGCTTTATGAATCCAGATATCAAGCTTACTATCGATGGAAGGGTGGCAGGCCATCATGTAATGCTGGGAGAAATGTTACTCATCTCCAGGAGAAGCAGGATTTAGTTTTTCACCGATTAAGGGAGACTCAACTAAGCATGAACAACAAAAGCGAAATGAAGGTCACACAGTACATGAGGCTGTATGGGCTTTCTTGACTTTTAAACAAGAAGTGGCATAGCCAATAGGTCTCGCATTTTGGACCTTAGAAGTGTTTAGCAATGCAACACATTATCCTTATCTCACCCCATAGTAGAAGTCATTGCTTCTTACACATGCAATGCGATGGGCTTCCAATGAAAACAAAGGGTTGGAATCGAATGAGGCCCCAAGCAATTACCAGTGGCTGCCACTAATTCAAGCATTCTATCCATCACTTTTTGGTTTTCTTGAGTGGCTGCACATTGTACCATAGAACAGAATCTGCATCCTAAAGAAGACACCCAAGTGAACATAAACCTGTCTGGTGTTGCTTTATGTTCCCATACCGAGGAGACCTGTCTTAGCAGTTCAGCTGGACTCTTCCTACTGGAGCAGTCTTAAGGCTGATTGCTCAAATTGTGGGCAAACACAGAAACTGGAAAGCGCTCCTGAGTAATCTCCGTTGTGGCTAAGAATAATTCAAGCAATCCACCATCACTTTTCTGTTTTCCTTAGGAAAACGCCCATCGATGGAGGTACAGCATGGAACTTGTCCCAGACTGACAATCAGTGGGAGTTTGTGTTGATAAGTCTATGGTTTCCAGCACCTGGAGCAGAATAGGACAGCGCTATCAGCTTTGTTTAGACAGTGCTAATTATTATACTGCATGGCTCCAGCATTTTACACCTGAGGAAGCGCTATAATGCAGGATTATTAATTTTAATGTGGTGATGCAGGGGCTTGCCTTTAAATGTGTTAGGCTAACGCATGATGCGTGGCACTTGGCAGGGCTCAAATTGTTTAAATAGCATAATAACTAAACTCCATTTGAGAAGAAAGCAAGCGTCATCCTTTATGGTAATGTACTAATTGGATATGTGTCACGTATTGCCGTAATACCCAAGCATCTGTCTGATGTGTGGTACACTAGTGTCTTAAAAACCTTATGGAATATTTGTTTTTATAGGTTTACTGATGAACAACTCATCAGTCTGTGTATTAATTGTCTGCCAACGGCAGTACCAATGCCTTTTTTGCCTTCTTTTGACATCTGGCAACATAATCATTTTTTGATTCATGATGTAATAAAATGGTCAGCAGATTTTGGAAACAGAGAAAATACACGACTAATAAAATCCTAAAATCATATGTTTGGCCAAAAGAAATTCTTTGCATACGATCTCGAGCAGTGACGTGCTAAATCAAAAAAACGAGGAACATTAGGCTATCACAGCAACTCAGGTGCTATACAAGGGATCAGAGGAGAGTGTTGTGTGTCGATTTAGATACCGTATATAGATTTCCTTAATCATGGCCTTGTATAGGTACAATTCACATTGCCCTAATTTAGGCATAGAAATCCAGCCCTTATTTAGGAGTTGCTCATACTAACCAAATACAGGCATGGTCAACTACTTCCGTTCATCTTCGTCACAATGAGTTCTTGGAAAACCAGACTCTTAAGCCATTAGGACTTCCCCTTGCCTGGATATTGATTTCTCCAATAACTCATTTATTATGCATGAACATCTATTCCTTCATATGCTTGAGTTGTACGTCAATACCGGCATTTCTAAACACCTTTAAGGTATAAATATACCTTCACTTGCCTATGGCAAACCACGTTGCACTGTGAAACTCTGCTACCTACTTGCCCGACGCAGCTCGCCACAGCAAGTTCGGAAGGAAGTCAAGTCTCCAACTGACGCACTGACCAGATGCTGTCATCCTCCTCGCCGAGAATCTAGCTCCAGTGTTTCTTACTCCCCTTGCGGGGTGTTAGAGATCGCGTCCGGGAAAGAGATACCAACCTCTCTCATTCTAAGGTAAGGAGCAGACTAGAACCTAAAGAAACTATAGGCAACTCTTGGCAAAACTAAACTATAGCTAAACAGCACCAACTTCTTCCCTCGTACTACACTAAGTTTAGGTACACTGAGGTAGAATTGTTTTAGAAGCACCAGTTGAGTATTTTAGCCTGTGTTATTTATGTATGTATTTTTATATATTTCATAGCTACAGACCATGCTATTGCAGTATTATTTTATTGTACTGCTAACGCAGTACGTATTATACTTTGGATTTTGTCTTACGATTGTAGCAGTTCATATCTCTTGATGAGAAATAAGACTGTTCAATAAACCCTTATATTGAAAGGCCAGTTTCTCTATTTTTGTGCAACTCTGTAGAAACGAAGCATGCACAATTTACTAAGAGAAACTGTTATCTATTGTTTCCACGATTCTGAGATTGCTTTGATTCTAAAGTAAAACAAACTTGTCATGTTTATGAGGTTGTCAGAAACGAATCCCTTCTTGTTCATTCAAGAAGTTTCTAGTGAACTCCGAGTTAGCTGGCACACACAAGTAATTAAGTTTAATGTACTCGATAGAGACATTCTGAACTCAGTCCTACGTCAAAACTATAGTGTATATTATTCCAATGCGCAGAGCCTATCAGGGATATAGGAACTACACCAAAGGCGCCCAACGGTTTGCTAATGCACTAATTTAACGCTAGATACTGAAGTAACTCAGTCGAGCTTTTCTCAGAGACCCTTTAGTTGTAATACTCCATAAGACGTCTGGAGTGGATAAAGAGTAATATCCGCCATTGCCGAGTAGGACGGAAAATCCTATGTATTAGCTTTTAGTTTGTTCAACGTTGAAGGATACAGTGTTCCAAAATATTGCGCACCTTATCTTTGTTCCCTAGAAACTTGCTCTGCAATTTTCATTAAACAAAGTCTAATAACGGCAATAACACCGAAACCGGTGGAGCTGAGGCTGACCAATCCGAAGCAGCTTTAAACTGTACAGGTTTTACTGAAACCGATGAGAATGCTATAATCATTCCTATTAATTTAAGGAGAGCCATCACTCTAAAACGTATAAAGCATGGCCTAACACCAAGGGGTGGTAGAGCAGTTTTTGTAATAGAGGCACATGAATCTCACCAGACAGAGGTATTCTACTCATGGATAGTATTCCTTGAATCAAATCCAATAACACATTTGTTTCACTTCTACAAAGAAGATATTGCTTTCGAGGATATTGGAATTCCACTCACATACCAGGAGCATAATCTCGGGTTTAAAGGCGCCCTAAAACATTTAAATCACATTACCAGGCTCGGTCCACTAGGTAGACCAGGAGCAACACGGTCGGCCTTAGCCGGCTACACACCTGACCCTGACATTGAATCAATGTTGGACGATGAATTACTTCGTAACATACAAAGATTAATAGAATAATAGTTAAACCACAACTGTCAGAATGTCCTGAAAAGGTCTTTACTAAGCACAATCCAACATCTTCTAAAAAAGTGGGAAAATAGCAAACAACCTTCCAAAGAGAAGAGTTCACATTCCCGAGGTAGGTATCCTCAAAAGGAGGTACAGCCTCAGGAATAGGGATAATTTGAGAAAACCTGACCGGTATCAAGATACTGATACACGTTTCTCTCGTACCTTTCAGACATCGTCACAGACATCCGAAAGAAGAGGACGGTCAGACAACAAAGAGGAACGCGTGAAGTCCAAAGACGATCAACACGTTCAGAAAAGCAAATCAAAACCTCAACTCAC
Source organism: Lissotriton vulgaris (assembly GCF_964263255.1). Classification (NCBI taxonomy): domain Eukaryota; kingdom Metazoa; phylum Chordata; class Amphibia; order Caudata; family Salamandridae; genus Lissotriton; species Lissotriton vulgaris. The sequence continues at coordinate 1,233,630,984 of NC_141693.1, forward strand.
CAAAAAAAAGGTAGCAGGTCTAAAGATTAGACATGCCGAGGATTCTGAGAACACAACTCAGGACACAACTCAGGAACGGAGAATGGGCTCAGACAATGTTGGACAGCGCAGCAGAAGTAACAATACCTCACCAGAACCTTAAGGGACTTCTGGAGCTAGTGGACTTGAATGAAGACATTGAAGTTAAAACTGTGGATACTAGGGTTAGCTCTCCACATAGGTTATATGAACTAACACTCCGGATGGAGGGAGACATACCAAGAAAAGTGAAAGCACTCTTTTGGGAGCGACTTTCAAAGGGTTATGATATACTTCCAGCAGAACAAGACTGGCCACCAGAATTTGTCAGGGAGTGCCCACATGGCGAAGACATCATTATGCTAGCCTTCTCTAGCCATATTCCAGTACATTTAAAATATACTTATGCCAGGAAATGGGGAGTTGCCCCAGCATTATACAACAAGCATTTACAATGCATCAGTTTCGCCTTTGGAAAAGTTTGAGCTATTGGCATTGTAAATGACAAAATTTGTATTTATGTGTTGGTTTTGAAAACAGATAAATAAATGGCATTGTCATTTACATTGCCAATAGCTCTAATTTTTCCAAAGGCGAAACCGTTGCATTGTAAATGCTTGTTTTTTGTAATGTTTCCTGGTCTAACTTTGCATGAGCATCCCAAACTCTTTGAAGAAGAAAGGGTGTCACAACACAAACAACTGGATTTCGTAAAAGTAGTGAAGGTACATTTAAATCTGGGTCTCTGGAGTGTCTTCAAGACAAGGCGTATGCTTCCATATTTTTAGAACAGGAATTCATAAGAAGTTATGCGGCTGGTGAATGGCAACTGAATACAATGTGTTCCCATTTCATTCATTCCTTGGCATGGCCAGATACTGCAATATATATAGATCTATATCATGTCTTCTTATAAGAATTCATATATATCTTCAGGACTTTGCCTCAGGTAGTGCATGACTAAGAAACACGTTAAAAAAAATAGACAGTCATACTGCTAGTCTTAGAAATGTAAAGATGCTTTTGTAGCCATCAAGAGATGTGTTGCTAAAGTGAACGTGTCCTTCCATGACCATGCAATGCACACAAGATTGGTGTGGATCTAAGTCTATGGCCTAAGAATTTTTTTAGCCCAGCAGGAGGCGGGGGTCTGATTGGCCCGGAGACACCACTGCCAATATTAACAGAAGACAGAGGAGTGCTGAAAGGCCAATGTCTAACCTAATAGAAGGAAAGTCCTATGTCTAACCTAAAGAAACAGGGTGTTATTGTGCAGCTGAACTCAGTTTCTGCCTGTTGCCTTAAACTTGAAACTTGGCAAAAAAGGGCAATCTTTTCCTGACCTTTGTCGACTTGAGCTCGGCATTTGATTGCCTGAGTCATGAAACCTTATGGGAAACATTGTCGCAACTCGGCATTGACATTACTCTGCTGAATTACATTAAAGAACTATACCGGGGGGCGGGGACAAAATACGCTTTGGGAACAGGGGGGAATGTACATCTGTTTTTCCTATAAGAAAAGAAGTTCGGCAGGGCTGAATTCTTGCGCCCTTCCTATTTAATCTTTAGATTAACAGTGTGGCGAACCATTTAACAACGGCTAAAACGGATTTCCCCCAAATCAAAGGTACCCCAGCTCCTATCCTACTATATGCCGATGATGTGGTAATTATGTCAAGAACCAAGGTGGGCCTCCAAAATACACGTTCTATCTTTGCAGAATATATGGGAGCCAGAGGATTAAAAATTAATGTTGGTAAAACTTTTAACATGTGTTGTACTCTAAATAAAAATGTTTTATGCAGCACATTTTTAGAAAAGTCCAAGACAGTGCCAACGGATGAATTTTCCTATTCAGGAATAGTTTTTAACAAAAAGGGTACTTGGGCATCAGCAGCCGACGCCTGGTACATATTCTTATTGACATTTACAAGTCGAAATGAGTCTCCGCGGTAATGTACGGTGCGGGGATATGGGGAATTGCTGACACTAGAGACATTCAAATCTGTGAAAATGCGTTCCTGAGATTTTTGTTAGCACTCCCGAAGTCGACATCAAGTTATGTATGTCACAAAGAAGTAGGCTTGACTTATGTGACTGACCTAATTAAAGTAAGTCCGGTTGTACTTTGGCACAAAGTTTGGAATGCTGAAGAAACGGGCCTTAACAGAGAGATCATACAGGACTGCTTGAATCTCCAGGGGTTTGCCTATGTAAAGTCTTTTTTGGAAGAAATTTGACTTCTTGAATACTTCACTTCCCCCAGTACTCTAAGTTCCATTTCTAGGAAACAGCTGAAAGAATTGTGATTGGAACTATTAGAGTCAAAACAGTGGCAGATAGAAGAAAAAAAGGGGTCTGTAATACAGAATCAACTAATGGAGCAGGGATGCGGCTTACAAAAGTATTTAGTTCTGGTACAGAGCAGCTATTCCACGATGCTTTTAGCACGGTTTAGAGGAGATAGCTTTTTCAGACTGATAACATTCCCAGAAATAAATTCATGGTCAAAAGACCTACCGCTGTGCCCATGCAATGATACTTCACAACAATCTACAATTCATTGTGTGTTGTTCTGTAAATTTTACTCTTACGCCCGGAACAAATATTTAAAGCTTTTATTGAAAAAATGGGGACTGAGACAGTGCAGACCGGCATTCCTGAAACTCCAGATGTTGGAAGATGAAATGTCCATGCATCTTATGTCTAATTTTCTGAAAAACGTGATTAGGTGTAGGCAATCTATGAACTGATCATCCACTTATTTATTTTAGCCCTGTTTTGTACCTTGTAATGTATTTTTATCGTGCTGTGTAACTGCTTTTATGATTTTTAACATGTAAAATCGAATAAAGCTATCTTTGATTTGATTTAGATACTAGTATGACATTGAAAGTTGGGCCTGCTATGATGGTCTATATGTGTGAATATATTGGTGGTAGCCTGGGGCCATTAAGGGATGTGGCAAATTAGCTGACTGTATCTTTAACTGCATCAGAATGGACCATTGAGCACATCACATACCTGAAAGCTTCTCCCATACTCACACACATGCATTGCCACTCTATACCACCCTACAGCGCCACACTAACAACCTACATGCGCATGATTTTGGTCACATACCATGACAATAGACAGGTAAATTTCCCTATTACACATGGAAATGAGCACCGATACTGGTAACGTGGGTAGCAAGAGAAGTTTACTTATGCAATAGCCGCTGTGCAATAAGGTGCTTTCAGCCTCAACCTCCAATGCCCTCGTGACCTTTTGGCCGGGGGGGGGGGGGGGGGGGGGGGAGGGACAGCTGGAACTCCACAAACTGGCATGGATATCTTCCTGAGATGCTCTTTCCCTCTGTTCTCTTAACCTAAGCTATTTTGGTTAAATTTTTGTAACTTCCTTCATCCATAACCGGAGTAGGCTCTATGATCTGCAGCAGCCTCTATTCAAAATACTTTAAAAGCGATACGTACCTTTTTAAAAAACTGTTGAACTACAGTGTGCCAATATGCGCAATAGTTCACTTGAAGCTCCATCTTACCATGCAGTTTGTCTAACAGTCTCGAGCGCTCAAATGATCAGTCTACAGTGCTCAAATCTTGCCTTCTGGGAACATAGAGTTCTTCCATTTATACGTAACCAACCCAGAACTAACATTTTACATTGAAGTAGCTGTGCATTCGTTTAGTTTAAAAACACTAACTATCCCTCACTATTATACACAGCACCCAAATTAAGTCTCCAGTCTCATGCAGTCTATTCTGAGTTTATTTTAGATAAGACCAAAAGAGTGGTCATGCAAAACCTCCTTTACACAGCGTGCTTTTGTACAGCTTCCGAGGTTTAATGAATAGAGTCTGTGCATACTATTTTACAAATAACTGTAGTGGTAAGCAGGCAAACATTTTTAATGCAAAATGAACAATCCAAAATCAATTAAAACAAGGCCTAGTGGTTTAAGAGTGTTTTATAAAGATGTTAATGTCTTTAAAAAAAACGTTAATGGGACCAAATTGACTGGGTAATGTAGAGAAAGTTTTTAGATGTTTAATCTAAACACAAAAGTCCCCTATTGAAAAGGCACCGTTAAAAATATCACTCGTCCCTTGTTAGAATGTATTATATGTTGCCAGACTTACCACGATACCGGCTAGGAAGCGAATATAGACGGAACATGGCTTCTTATGGAGGACAAGTGAAAGATGGTCAAATAAACATCACAGTAAAGCCGGTGAGTTAAAACTATTAGTGGGTGTTGCAACTCATCTTAATCAAGTATTGGAAAATACCACTCATGGCTCGAAAACGAGGTGATCTTGTCTCACAGGTGTTAAAATAAAGGAAAATGAAACAAATAAACATACAATGGAAAATGTTTGCAGCCAATCGCCATTAACTATGTATTTTGACACTGGAGAAATTACTTGGACAGCTTTTACAAATAAATATTTTGTGGGCTTTGATTTCTCCATGGTTCCAAACAAGGACAGGACACACAGGGAAGGTGGCAGTTGGGTTCTTTAAAATGCCAAACAGATATATGGTGATGGTTTCCTTATAAGGACAATGCTTAAGACAACCGCACAAAATATATATTACATATAATCATAGGTACTTGAAACAGTGAATGCATCGACCCTGTCTCAAGCACTTAAATATGCTGAAGGAACACTAATGGATTCTCCACAAAGTCAGTGTAATTTCAAACTTGCCTTCAACAAGAGCTCAAACATGAGACTCGCCTGCAACATCATTCACACTACAAAAATTGTGGAGATGCAGCAATATCAACACAAAAATAAGATGCATCAGCCAACATGCATGGAGTATCAAACGACAACATACACCACTCATTGCTAAATCATAGAACGAATCATCTACAACGGGTCAGAATGGTACTAAAATGTGTCATCATATGAATTTAAAATTTGCAGTGCAGATGTTTGAATGTAAAAATTAACACTTGGCATAGTACAGCCGATTCCATATGCAGCTGTAATAATAATTAACTTTTACGATCGGCTCAATAAACTGATCGTTGAGGAATGAATATACATCACAACTTGCCATGGGGTAACTATGCTTCCAACCCCTCGCTGTGAGGTATGAAGAACGAAACTGCAGACACTGAGAAATGCAGTAAGCAATATAGAAAATACCACATGGAAATGGTTCATGTATTGCACACATCTACATAGGCACCAACTGAAGTTATGACTAGTGACATGAAGTATATCATTCATAAACAAGAAAAGGGCTAGATATGTTAAACGTAAACAATCTCCAAAGTGAAGTAGACTTCTCAATAGTTTAATCAAAGCTGTTAGCTATGGTCAGATTAGGAGACAGTGGCACAGTGGGCGCACGATTCACCCAAGATCACATACTTTGGTAAAGTAGGAAACCCGAAATAGCAATGATGCACTTGCATGTTCCAAAGGCTATAACTTTGCCCTCATAATACATTGCCAGGAATAAGCTGGGAAACTGGGCTCTGCTGAAAGGTACCAGCTCACAAAAAAATATAATAAATAAAATAACGAGATGGATGGAATTCTTTAATCTCAACCACTAGTAATTACTCTGGTTGCATTCCAGTCCATCATTTTTGGCTCAATGCGAGACTACCAACAGTAGCCAACTAAACGCAAATCCACCCAAGTCAACTCCAACAGAAAGTCTAGTCGGACCGCTAAACCTCCTATTCTGGAGATTATAGCTTACAGGCAACATTCAGTTGGAAAGAACTCCAAATTAAAGCTATTAATCCAGGTGAATGGCTTGGGTGCGGAAAGAATGGTCACCACAGGTGAGCGACACTTGTCTGGGATATCCTGGCTGGGGAGGAGGGTACTCAGTAGCCGAGAGGCAGAAGACTCATCGGATGAGGGACAGTGAAGAAGAAATCGTGGGTAAGTGATGGTACGTAAACAAACCACACGTGATTCGCAAGTGTGGAGGAGCAAGGTGAATGGGAGGGTACCCATTGATGCGTAGGGAGGGCACCGGGAACCAGTGAAGATACGATAATCTAGGCGAGTGACAAGAGGCCACCACGGGTGAAAAGCTGTTGATGTGGAAGACGCCACAAGTAGAGAAGCGGAGACCAACAAGAGATTGGCAGGTGACTGCTCGGAGGCCAGTTCCGATTGGCTATCAGGTGCTTGAGGGGCACAACATCGATATGGGTGAGGGTTCAACCGTGGCTAGGAACAACTGCTCCGTCACTTTTCGTCCTGCTGTAACAGTTTGTGCTGCCCTATGCTATGCATGGAGACGAGTGGCGCATCTCTAAGAACACACCGCAGACTGAGAAGCAGCTACAGAGGGAGATATATAGATTGTACACGCGGTCCGGTTGAGTCAGCGTGGGGAGTAGAGGGAGGCTGAAGGGGGGCTGTTTTCCCGCGCAGCCGGGTTAGGTGCTGTCAGATGGCGGGAGCTCTGCAGCGCCTTCTTGTTCCACGCCCTCCAAGCCAGCCCTACAGCTGCAAACACCGCTATCCGAAAGCGACCAGTCTTTTAAAGGATCAAGGTTGCCGCGAGAACGGTGCCTTCTGTTTCCCACAACAGGAACTTACCCGCCATTTGAGCGCCTTGGTAGCAACTAAACCAGAGCCAGCAGGATGAGCGAATAAGCCGCGCGCGCTCCGTTTCCGGACGCCACCTGACGTACTTCCGGCGGTGTTGGGAAAAACAAACGCCTCCTAAAGCTCAGCATCAGAATGAGAGTGCAGGAAAGAGGCGAGAGAGCCGAGCCTCTTAGGCGCGATTGCACGTTTTGGAAAGAACATATGGCTTTTGCGTGCTTTGGCATAGATCGTTTACAAAGCTTTCGGAAATGTTGTTCTCCCTTTGGTACTATACATTTGCAACCGCACGCAACTTTGGGGAAAACGAAGGCGAAAACTCGTCCGAAAGCATGCCAACAAGGAGTTAACATCCGAATGTTTCCGAGGAGGCTGTGATGTAAGGTGCCGAGCGATGGGCCAATCCCAGTGCGGCCCTGAGGCGAGCCCCCGATGACGTCAGAGCTCCTTGACCAATCGGAGCGCGGCTCCCTCGTGCCAGCAGCCTATCAGAGCACGGCTCCTGCGTGCCAGCCACCAATCAGCTAGCTGCCCCTTCGGTTTGGTCTCCGTGGCTCTGGAGATGCGGGCGGCGATTTCGAGGGCAGTCTCAGGCCCCGGATAAATCTTAACAAGCACCTACGAGGACACGGACAGCGGGAGGGGAGGGGGGGGCGGGAAAGCACACGGACAGCGGGAGGGGGGCGGGGAGGCACACGGAGGGGGCGGGAATAGCTCCAGAAACAAATCACTAAGTGAAAGGGGAGGGAACGGGAAAAAACGAAACTCCGCCCATGGAAAAAATCTCGGGAACGCTCCCGAATCTGGTCCGGCCTTGACGGACAGATCTCTGTTCCAATGGCTAGCCTCCATTTATGGAGCTAGCCAATGGAACAGAGGGGCGTATTCAAGAGTCCCTTACAGAAGACTAGAGATTTCTCCTGGGGGCGGAGCTAACGCTCCGTGCCCCAGGCGAAACCTAAAAATGATGTAGGATGGGATGTGGATTCACCTCACCATAAAATCCAGTTAAAAACATCAACCAACTGCACAAAGTCAGCAAGAAGCTAAAAAAACAGGTCAGGGAGATCTTGGATCAACTTGAATACCAGGGGGTGATTGAAACATGCACCTCATCAATGAACAATCCTTTGTTTCCTGTTTCCAAACCAGACAATACATATCATTTAGTTTTGGATTACAGACATTTAAACTCTTGTCGCAAAACATTGTCCGCTGATAGCGCTTAGATACCTCTGGGTGATATACCGCTCTACAAACTTATAATAACATAACATAACATTTGCAGTGCAAAATGCACACAGTACAGCATTAATGAATAACATTGTGCGTAAAAAATATAAAACCACATTAGATATTTCAAATGGTTTCTTTGGTCAAAACATTGCATGAAAGCAGGTCAAGTCAAGTAAGCTTTATTCGACAATTGTCATAAAAGCAAGCTCAATATATAAAAGTACATGTATAAACCTTTAGTAGTAAAACCATTATAAAATCAGAATATAAATTTCATGAATAAATAGATAAAATTATTACAAAAACAGTACAAATGTGCAAAATATTACTCTCAACAGAGGTACTTAGCCTACGACTTTAAGTAATGTATTATTCTTTCAAGAGTCGGGCTCTGATCGTCCATGCCCATCCTAAGAATTTAGCCATGGCTAAATACACAGACATATTAGTACTGGTCCGGATGAGTCTAACTGCAAACATTCCTTTCCTTGTTCCCAATGACCTACACATCGGTTTTAGCCACTTTCGTCTCGGCACTGCATACAATGGGCACTCAAACAGAAGATGGCCGACGGTTTCAGTAACATCTGAGCAAGCTGGACAAGCCACCTTGCCCCCACTGGACCATCTATTTGAGAATGCCCTTATAGGAAGGCTTCCCACTCTTAACTGAAAGTAAAGCTTGCGGTCAAGGGGCTTCGTAATGACATCCCAAAATTCCTCAAGTTTGACTGAAAGCAAGAATTTGACAGCTTTCTCGATAATTGGGACACAGCGTCAATTCTATCTTATCCCTCAAGGATTCAAGACTAGCCCGGGGCTATTCTCAGCAAGGGTAATAGAGTTACTACAAACTTATAATGACGAGGCATTGTCATATGTTGATGATATCTATCTGACAGACGATGACCTGACTTGAACAGGGTGAACACCATTATACTGGGCTTTGCCTCTGAAGGGTATAAATTCAATAAAAAAATAAAAATAAAAAAAATAAAAATCAAGAATTGCCCATCTCAACGTCCTTTTCTTAGGATATGAGCTATCAAGAGAAGGCAAAAGCCTGGCAGACAACTTTTTAGAAAAGTGTGCGTTGCTCCAAACTCCAAAAATGTTGAAGAACTTACAGTTGATTCTAGATTTCCTGAATTTTGGAAGAACTTCTAGTCTTAACTATGCAGAAAGGGTTAAACCTCTCTACGAACTAATCAAACCTGATTTTAAAACCATAAATTGGACACAAAAACACACAGAAATCTTGCGTTCACTACAAACAGATATGTTAGCAACAAAACATTTACAAACACGCATAAACGTACGCAAATTAGTGATCCAAATCATTCCGGGTCAATGCGGATTCAACTACTTAACTTTTAATGAACGTGAAAATGTACCAATTGCATACAAATCACATTTGTACACACAAGCAGAAATGAAATTCACTTCAACAGAAAAAATTCTGAAAGCAGTTCAAACAGCTGTAGCAAAAGAGAGACCCCTAGCACAGGGAAAAATAATTATGGTTGTAACCCCTGTACAAGCAGTTACGAAAGCAAGCATTCCGAAGACAAAAGCTTTACATGAAAGATGGATACAATGGGTTAATTCTCTTGTTGCAACTGATGTTGAATATGTTTTTGATCCTTATTTAAAAACACAAGCATTCCTGCAATACAAACAAGAATGTCCTCTTCCTACTGAAATTCTACCTCTAGACCAGTATGAATGTATAATTTATAATGACGGATCTGCACAACCCGCTACGGAGGGTAAGCAAGCTTATAGTGCAGCATGCGCAATCGTTAAAGGTCGTATGTGCGATGGCAAATTCAGACCTATGGTCACAAAAATGCAATCTCTAGGAGATTGTACAGCTCAGCGAGCTGAACTACAAGCATTCATAATGACACTTGAAAATACAGATCGCAAATTCCCCACACTTATAGTGTGCGATTCTTTCTACTGTGTACAATCATATAATTAATATTTACAGAATTGGCTTCAAAACGGTTTCAAAGATGCAAAAGGTGCCACAATCAAGCTTACAACGCTTTGGGAACAAGTAGTTCAGTTGCGAAACGGACTACAAATCACTCATGTGATACACACGCTGAGTCATCAACGTGGTGGCGTTCACGTTGAAGGGAATTGATTGGCTGTTGAAGCCGCGAAGGAGGCTGTGAAACCGGCTTCCGTAGCTGCAATCACTCGTTCAAAAATGAAAATAGACAGTGAAACTGGCTGCAATGCGACAAGCAAAGGCAGCGGTGCAACGTTACCTAAAGGGTTTCCACTCAAATACTCATATATAACTGATACAAACAATGTTCCGTTTGCTCGAATCCCTGGAGAGGAGGATAGGGTAATTCCAAACATGGAACATAGATTAGGACTAATCCTAGCAGCACATGAAGGGCTCTCCTCTGCTCCTGCAGGTGTTTCCGCCATAGTATCGTTATTAAAACAGAGGTACTGGTGGCCAGGCATTAGGAAACAGACCAAAAACTACGTCCTGGATTGTGAAATATGACAAAAGATGAAAGTCTATTCTGTGAAACGTCCTGCGCCGACGCCCCTGTTAATCTCAGATAAACCAGTAGCGTGCGTTTACCTGGACCCCTGTGGTCCCTTTCAAAGGGATGGTAACTACAAATATATCATGGTCGCAGTGGATTCGTGTTCAAGGTTCATTTGGATGTGGCCTCAGGGCTCGGCTGATGCTCAAACTGTTATAAAAGATTTGCAAGTCTTAATCGGCACATACGCAATAGGCACACTACACTGCATTTAGCTCTCGAGCTTACAAAGAAGCCATGGCAAGTTTAGGCGTTGAATTGCAGTACTCTTCTCCAGTCCATCCTGAGGGAAATTCTGTTGTGGAAAGAAAAAAAACAGGACATAAAGCAGTTTATAACAGCTAGGGTATTCGGTTTGGGTGATGGGTGGGCCAAACATCTGCATGGGGTCCAACGTGCTTTAAACAACTTGCCAAGAGATTCTCTAGGGGTGTCACTCCATATGAGGTCCTATTTGGGACAACAATGTTGTTTCCGGATCTTGATTGTCATGGAACAGTGGTAGAAAATAAGAAATTTGATATCAAAGATCGTTTTGCTGTTTTACAGGACTTAAATGAACTAAGAACAAAACAAAGCAACATGTTCCTGAAGCCAACAACCACTGGGGAAAAGCAACCGTCCCAGAAAGGCCTGTCTGGATCACAAAGCTTGGTGATCTAGTCAGAGAAAAGATCGTGGACAAGAAGGAATTTGGACCTTCTTACAGAGAACCAGTACTTGTCCTAGCAATCCACGGATCAAGAACAGTAATTCTGCCACCCCTTGCTGGTAAAATGGAGAACAGATTTGTGTCTATCGACCTGATCAAACCACACTATGTGGCCGACACTAAGCAGTAGACCAAGTGACTCCCACAATGTAGCAGACGCACTGCTCTAGCTACAGTCCAAGAGGTTCAAACTGAGAGACTCATCATCTTTGAAGATACTACAGTGAGAAAAGAAGGACTAAGCAACAAAGCTATAGAACTCGTTCCTCTTGAGACCCAAATAACAGTTCGTCCTGAAGCACCTGTCTACAATGAAGTAACAAGTGATCAAGTGGTTCCAGCAATTTCAACAAATCCGGATGCAATTCCAACCACTGACAGAACTGCCTCTGGCTATTTCATTAACTTTGATACGTTTTCTGAGGATCCCAGCGAACCGGAAACAAAGCCAGCAAACAGAACTTTCAAAGAACAAGCGACAGACTTTTTTCATCACCTGGAGACTTGTCAGCAGTGAACATCACAGCCGTTCCTATACAAGATGGTATAGTTTGGGACAAAACAGAATATGACATTTTTGTCCCGTCTGAGCTTTTGAAGATTCCTCACTTATTCAAGATTTCATTAAGTGACTTTATTACTACTTCTAGTACCTTTTCTGATGATTGGGACTTCGAGACTGTTAATAACATGATGTCTGATCTAGAAATGTCTGCTGTATTCACAAATCATGAATATTTAGAGATTCACCAGACTATGAACAAATGTAATGTAACATTATGGTATAACCAATGGGAACATTGTCATACACCTTCAAAAGGTAGTTCAAAAACTTTTGCGAATAATTTTCCATATTTTACAGGGTTCAATGTATCCAATCCAGAATCATTTTACTTTAGAAATGTGAACAAGAAAGGAATGAAAAGTATGTTAACAAAATACAAAACAGATTTATTCTGCAGCCTTTATTGCCCAACTGTCTAGACAGGGTTTCGACTTTTGGAAAGACAACATTGAGACAAAAACGGTCTGAGGTACAAAAGATTGGCAAGTGCAGGGGATAGAAGATATGTTTAGAGCCTGTATCATCGCTGAGCAAATTATGTGTTTGAATGATACTGTCCAACAAACGTCTTCCCTTGGGTTAGCCAAGATCAAAGACATGAACACACCAACCATACCAATACCTGCGAGTAATAGCACTACACGGGGGAGGTCGACATACATAACATTTTGCATCACAACAGATAAGATCCAGATTGGAACAAATGGTTGCTCTGGCCCATAGACACAAACAACTGTCAAGATCGATTCCTGAATAAACACAGGCTTTCACTATCAACAGGCCAGACCCACGATATGTTCAAAGACAGCATCCTGGGGTAATACCAACATACAGTGTAGGGAAGCTATGCCTTGATTGGCTACAGAAAGCTACACTACAGGATGTAAAACAACACTTATCTTTACTAAAAGATGGCGCAGATCTTAGGGAATTCTTACTAGGACCAAGAAAACCGCGTCAAAAACGTTTCGTATATGCCGTTATATATGCTGCATATAACAAATTATGGAAGATTACCCAAGCAGAGACTGCAGAACGAATACGAGAAATAGATCGTATTAATTTAGAGAAATCTATCTCTGTAGTAGACAATGGGTTAACGACTCTGTCGTCCAGGATATATTCATTGGACAGCATTGTGTCTTCTGCCATAGACATCATGGAACAAGACTTGGTCATGTTGCAACATGGTCAGTCTCAATTAGGTTCTATCATGTTATTAGGCTGGACGCTACAAAACTTGCGTGCAGGCTATGTGCCTTGGCATTTAATCAACATTACGTCACTGTTTTCAGAATTCAATCTCACTTATAAACAGATCAAAGTGGCACAAATGGGAGCAGACTATACGGTGCTGAGCATTGAAAAACTGGAAAAATTACCATGCACGGTAGCAAAGAAACCAGATACTGAGTGCATAATACATGGTAAAATTACTCTGCCTGTTACAATTTTCCATTTTCAGTATTGCCTAAAACACATACCAGCAGGCAAATATGAAAGGTTGGGTAAATAATACATCAAGACATCCTGGCATTTACCATACACACACAGATGTTGGAGTGGGGGGCGTAAAGTGTTTCTTAGTGGTACTAACTGTGAAATCGCACTAAGCGGTCCTCTTGTCAGGGTATTTATTTACACAGAGCCTGCGATAGTTCCACTACCAAATTATCCTGTCGCCTGCAAGGCTCACCAGCTGCAGTGATTGATCCAATTTTTGGACAACTTTCAAATGGAAGTTACCTCATGTTGAACGATCACAGCTGCTGTGGCATGCTGCCAGGTATCCCATATTTAGTGACTGTTACATCCAGGGTCACTTGCTGTATGCAAGTATTGTTTACATCTCTTCTATACAAATTTATACTCTAAGCAGAATGAAAGCCATTCTTTTGCAACAAACTGTGCTACTGACCTTGGCCAAAGAAACCTATGATCTACAAGTCGCAAGGTCTTCTGCCGAGATACATGCCCTTTTGAATAGAAACTGCCCTATACATTTCTCAGAAATGCTGGGGCGTATCTTAAACATGTCTGATACGAACGGTAATGTACATGTATTTAATACCGTGTGTGCAGGACTGTTAGCACCTTTTAAAGCAGTCCTCGGAATAATTCCAAACTTCGTGCACTCGTGTTTGGTGGACTGCCACTACTTTTTGGACTTGTCGCAGGGATACTATTTTTGCTCCTACTGCTTCGATCTGGCAAGCCAAATCACAAACGACACCCAATTCACCAAGGAGGGAGCTCTGCTGGAGATGAAGTGTCGTGAGCGCATCGTCCAAATTTTGGGTTTACCTCGTCTACGAGACTTAAATACCACATGGTTTCTGTCATTCAGACCAATCTGGCAAAATGGCATCTTACCTGTTCTACGCTGTCTGCTATGAGGTGAAGAATGCTTGCTAGACATCTGTCTAACACTCCCATCAGTCATGCCAACGGATGTCGATACTCTGCTGAACCTGTAACGGCCCATGCTCTGTGTTGTCCTCAGCGGCTACCAATCCTGATGACAGCATTCATTGAGATTTCACAGACGCAAATTGCAACTGCTGAGGTACGAGAGGAAACATGCACGCAGGTAACATCCGATACGAACATTGCTGATGCAACCAATGCTGAAGGCGATAGTTCACATCTATGTGTGGTTAATCTTCTAAACAGAGGGAGGGAGACAGAGGGAGGGAGGGAGGGAGAGGGAGGGAGGGAGGGAGACAGACAGACAGAGTGAGGGAGGGAGACAGACAGACAGAGTGAGGGAGGGAGACAGACAGACAGACAGAGTGAGGGAGGGAGACAGACAGACAGACAGAGTGAGGGAGGGAGGGAGACAGACAGACAGAGGGAGGGAGGGAGGGAGACAGACAGAGGGAGACAGGGAGGGAGACAGACAGAGGGAGACAGGGAGGGAGACAGACAGAGGGAGACAGGGAGGGAGACAGGGAGGGAGACAGACAGAGGGAGACAGGGAGGGAGACAGGGAGGGAGACAGGGAGGGAGACAGGGAGGGAGACAGGGAGGGAGACAGGGAGGGAGACAGGGAGGGAGACAGGGAGGGAGACAGGCAGAGGGGAGAGAGACAGGAAGAGGGAGGGAGACAGGAAGAGGGAGGGAGACAGGAAGAGGGAGGGAGACAGGAAGAGGGAGGGAGACAGGAAGAGGGAGGGAGACAGGAAGAGGGAGGGAGACAGGAAGAGGGAGGGAGACAGGAAGAGGGAGACAGACAGACGGAGACAGGGAGGGAGGGAGGGAGGGAGGCAGACAGAGGGAGGGAGGCAGACAGAGGGAGGGAGGCAGACAGAGGGAGGGAGGCAGACAGAGGGAGGGAGGCAGACAGAGGGAGGGAGGGAGGCAGACAGAGGGAGGGAGGGAGACAGACAGAGGGAGGGAGGGAGACAGACAGAGGGAGGGAGGGAGACAGACAGAGGGAGGGAGGGAGACAGGGAGGGAGGGAGACAGGGAGGGAGAGGGAGGGAGACAGGCAGAGGGGAGAGAGACAGGAAGAGGGAGGGAGACAGGCAGAGGGGAGGGAGACAGGAAGAGGGAGGGAGACAGGAAGAGGGAGGGAGACAGGAAGAGGGAGGGAGACAGGAAGAGGGAGGGAGACAGGAAGAGGGAGGGAGACAGGAAGAGGGAGGGAGACAGGAAGAGGGAGGGAGACAGACAGAGGGAGACAGACAGAGGGAGACAGACAGAGGGAGTGAGACAGGCGGAGTGAGTCCGGGGTAGACCGAGGGAGGGAGACAGAGGGAGGGAGGGAGGGAGGGAGACAGAGGGAGGGAGGGAGGGAGGGAGACAGAGGGAGGGAGGGAGGGAGACAGAGGGAGGGAGGGAGACAGAGGGAGGGAGGGAGGCAGACAGAGGGAGGGAGGCAGACAGAGGGAGGGAGGCAGACAGAGGGAGGGAGGCAGACAGAGGGAGGGAGGCAGACAGAGGGAGGGAGGCAGACAGAGGGAGGGAGGCAGACAGAGGGAGGGAGGCAGACAGAGGGAGGGAGGCAGACAGAGGGAGGGAGGCAGACAGAGGGAGGGAGGCAGACAGAGGGAGGGAGGCAGACAGAGGGAGGGAGGCAGACAGAGGGAGGGAGGGAGGCAGACAGAGGGAGGGAAGAAGACAGAGGGAGGGAAGAAGACAGAGGGAGGGAGGCAGACAGAGGGAGGGAGGCAGACAGAGGGAGGGAGGCAGACAGAGGGAGGGAGGCAGACAGAGGGAGGGAAGAAGACAGAGGGAGGGAAGAAGACAGAGGGAGGGAAGAAGACAGAGGGAGGGAAGAAGACAGAGGGAGGGAAGAAGACAGCGGGAGGGAAGAAGACAGCGGGAGGGAAGAAGACAGAGGGAGGGAAGAAGACAGAGGGAGGGAAGAAGACAGAGGGAGGGAAGAAGACAGGGGGAGGGAAGAAGACAGAGGGAGACAGACAAAGGGAGACAGACAGAGGGAGACAGACAGAGGGAGACAGACAGAGGGAGACAGACAGAGGGAGAC
Organism: Lissotriton vulgaris; assembly: GCF_964263255.1. Classification (NCBI taxonomy): domain Eukaryota; kingdom Metazoa; phylum Chordata; class Amphibia; order Caudata; family Salamandridae; genus Lissotriton; species Lissotriton vulgaris. The sequence goes on from NC_141693.1 coordinate 1,233,647,178, forward strand.
AGACAGAGGGAGACAGACAGAGGGATTCAGACAGAGGGAGACAGACAGAGGGAGACAGACAGAGGGAGACAGACAGAGGGAGACAGACAGAGGGAGACAGACAGAGGGAGACAGACAGAGGGAGGAGGAAACTGTGGGAGACAGAGAGAGAGGGAAACCGAGAGAGAGGGAGACAGAGAGAGAGGGAGACAGAGAGAGAGGGAGACAGAGAGAGAGGGAGACAGAGAGAGAGGGAGACAGAGAGAGAGAGAGACAGAGAGAGAGAGAGACAGAGAGAGAGAGACAGAGAGAGAGAGACAAAGAGAGAGAGAGAGAGGGAGGGAGAGAGAGGGAGACAGAGAGAGAGAGACAGAGAGAGAGAGACAGAGAGAGAGACAGACAGACAGAGACAGAGAGAGAGTCAGGGGTAGACAGAGGGAAGGAGAGGGAGGGAGACAGAGGAAGGGAGACTGAGGGAGGGAGAGCACTGCTCTGCCTCCGAGAGAGATTTTGTGAGAGAGGACTTTGACTATCCTAAACGGTGGCCTGCCATTGGAAATGAGCTTTCTAGGTTGCCTCCCTTTGGCTTTTTGGGCCTGCCCACACAGACTGGCTTGCCTGCTTCACAGCTATCGTGAAACAGTTTCTTATCTCAAGAGGCGTGTTAGATAAACTCCAAATAGGCCCTCGCAAAAGGACACAGGGTGCTGCATGTTTATTTTGCATCGCTATTTCACTTTTAACCTCATAGCTGCTATTAAACATTCCTCCCCAGTGCTGCGCTGTCCATTGGAACTGGTGCTGATGGACGTCCAATGGTCGTGCGCAGCACTGGGGAGGTAGTGCTGCCGTCGGCCAATGCACCGAGGCAGCACTTAAGGGGTTAAGTGAAAGAGCGATGCAAAAATAAACAGTGGGAATGGCGAGCACGTGTTCTTTTTTCCAGTCAGACTTGACAAGTGATGAAGCAGGTTTATTATTAAACAAGCTATTCTCAAACATGCTTCTCACGAATAAACAGAAAAGTAGGTTGAAGATCGGAGTGGAAGCAATGTTTTCTTTGCGAGGCAGCTGGACGTCACCGGCACTGCGACGGTTCTCTTCCCGGGATCTAGGGCGGAGTGGAGGCAATGTTTTCTTGGTGAGACAGCTGGATGGCACAGGCAACGCGATGGCTCTCTCCCCGGGAACTAGGCCGTAATCCAAGGCCTGAGCACCAAACATGGGAACACGCAGGCCCGATGCACGCAGAATGGCAACAATTTACTTCCCATGGCTTGCTTTCAACAAGTCCCTCTGACACGGCAGCTGAGTGACATGCAATAGCTAAAACGGCACAGCCTCACCCTGGCGGGCTCTGGAGCACTAAAATCGATGCTCGAACGGAGGTTTGGTGTTTAACTGGAAGAGAAGAGGGAGCAGAGCGACAGGGCACCGCAGCACAAACTTCTATATTATTTATAGCCTTCCTGAATAATGAATAAACTCTGCACTTTCCGCAGTCAAAATATAAGGATTATTTATCATAAGAGGAAGCCAGAGCCGCGGAGGGTCCAAAATCTTTTCCCCCTTTCCAAGTACTACACTTAAAAAAGGCTTTGCACTTCTGAACCAGAAACACACGACATTCCAGACACATCTGAATTAGCCTCTCATAAAACTCATTAAAATTCCCAAATAGCAACGCTTCGTGCCGCAACAAAAAGAGTTTCTTCAAACAGTGCTGCCTAATTTGCACCTGAAAAGAGGCTTTCTACGGCAGGTGTAAAACTGCCCCCCTACCCGCCAAAAATATGAACGTTTTACAATTACATGCCAACAGAGTCCCCGTTGAGCGTTAATTAACCTCTGCGAGTTGGTGCTTCATGTTGCGTCCACATGGTGCTTTTTTTACCAAATGCCAACATATGTGGCTAAGAGTGAATCTCCTTTTATACAACGCCCACATTAGGCTTTTTTCCTCACAAATTGCGTGCTCTGCCTTACTCTGCACCTATTCCAAGTGCCACTACCGGACTTTGTTCCCAAACTCTTTTGTACTTCATTTTTAGTAGGGCTAACTGTTCTGTCCTCCCCCCTTCCTCGGCGCACACGTCCGTTCACGGAGCCTCTCCACGCTTTATCTTTTCCCTGACTCTCTTCCTTCTCATGCTCCACCTCTCTCGCTCCTCCAGCTCACGCCCTCCTTCACATGCTAGCCATTCAAATGCCTCATGCACTCTCTCCGTTCCCTCTCTCCACTACCCTTTCCTGTCTCTCGCCTCGCTCCCCTTTCCTTTCTCTACGCTTGCTCTCTCTCGCTCCCCCTTTTTAGGTTTTGTCTGGCGAAAAGATGCGCTCTGCGCATCTTTTTCGCGCAGGCGAAAACCTAATGAGTACTGTAGTGTGGTTTGGAACGGCCCCCGTCATTTATTGGCTAGCTCCATAAATGGAGCATAGCCATTGGACGATGGGCCTGTCCGTCAATGCCGGACCAGATTCGGGGGCGTTCCCGAGATTTCTTGGCTTTTGCCGACGTCACGCGACGTCAGCCAAAAGCCGTGAACGCCCCCGAATCTGGTCCGGCATTGAAGGCACCCGGAAGAAGTCCAGGTGAGTGCTTGCTTTAATTTTTCGCTGTTCCCACCCCCTCTCCTGCTCGCAGCGTCTCCGGCCCCCGTTCCCGCCCCCCTCCCGCTGGTGACCGTGCTTTGCTCTACAATGCCCGTTCCCGCCCCCCTCCCGCTCTCCGTGTCTCCGGGCCCCGTTCCCGCTCTACAATGCCCGTTCCCGCCCCCCTCCCGCTCTCCGTGTCTCCGGCCCCCGTTCCCGCTCTACAATGCCCGTTAATCTGCTCTGCTGCATAATTTGTGCATAATTTAAATTTTTTTGCCTCATAATTCCATTGGCTTCCATGATCCTGCACTGTGCTGTCGACCCTCCGGAGAACCATTGTAAATGATGAATTGTGGTAGTTCCGCCGCCGCCCCCTCCTCCACGCAGCCGATTCTACCCCTTCCCGCCCCCTGCCGATTCTACCCCTTCCCGCCCCCTGCTTCCACCCTGTATTAAAACATACTCCCTGGTGGGTGGCGCGGCTGGGGGTGCCCGCCTTCCACTCCTCCTACGGCTCCTCCCCACTCCTTCCCCGCCCCCGGACACAGACACAGCGCGGCGGCCGCACTCCACCCGGACCCGGCTCCTGGCCCCCTCACCCTACCGAAACGGCTCCAGCAGGTTTCCGGGGCCCAACACCCCCGTCCAGCAGGTAAGAACGGCACCCCGGGAGGGAGGCGGGGAAGCGGCAGAGTGGCCTACTCGAGGCCCCGGCTGCGGCCTGTTCCGGCCTTTGTGCCCCTCCAGCCGGGGCCTCAGTTGGGGACGGGGTGCAGCAGGCAGGGGGCTGAGGAGGGGCAGAGAATACAACTATGGATGTATAATGAATACATCCATAGTTGTATTCCTGAACCAAAATAATGTTTTCAATGTAATGTACAGTGTCCTCTTTCCCTCTCTTGCCCACAGACACTAGAAAATCATGTGATTGCTTACTGCTCATGTGTTTCATGGGTTGGTAAATAGTCAAATATGTGATGTATCCGCGTCACCCCTGTGCCCTGTAGAGAATACAAGATGTGGCTTTCCATACAACCTCAGCAGTCCTCAAGGAATGTGTATTCTAGTCGACGGGGTTCCAGTGATACTCTGAGGCCCCTGACAGTTCATCTTATGTATTGTTGATGAGAGGAGGACAGTAACAAGGGACTCTGAGCACCGGGATTGGCAGATCCATCTTCGGGTTGGCAGAGAGAGGGGAGGTGGAGGAAGGCCGCCGTTGCAGCCCGGCGGGAGGGGACCCAGAGCGCACAGGAAGGCCAGCGAGCTTAAAGGCTGTACAAACACGGCACCCAATAGAGAAATATCTTTATGGCGTGTACAATTAATAAAGTGTGTACCCGTTCCCGCCCTCCTCCCCCTCCTTGCAAACTATAATGAGGTCCTTGCGAATCCCCCTGCTCGCCCCTACCTCCCCGTCCAACTAGCAGATGAGAATCTGTGGATTCATCCTTCACCGCTAATGTTTACTTTATGCTGATGATTAGGCAGCGGCTTCCCACTGGAGATGGAGTATATTAAGAAACACACATTTCAAGCAGTAATTGTCCGTGCGAGCGCGCCGCATCTCATTACAGTCGAGGCTGTGAAATACCGCACGCGAGGGGGGTCGCTGACACCCCGTGCGACCCTGCTGAGCCGGGCGCGATGGAAATGGCTGCCTGTGCTGTACTGGTCCAATTTGCTTGTTTTTGGAAATTTCGAAATCTTTGGGGATGCTGCGTTAGTGTCAAGGAAGCTTTTGGGAAAAGGAAGATCCTATTTGAGTATGTACAAAAGATGGTTTGAAGCCACACTAGTTCAGTTGAAATTGTGAATATGTTGGTGTACCCAAAAATTACACATACCCAAAGGTTGCACATAACTTTATCGAAGGGCATTCGCATTAAGGTATCTGCTGGAGTTGAGGAGAATAGGCCTATCTACTTTAGCAATTTTTTTATTTAACTGATAAAAATACAGGGGTCCATTCACAAACATTATGAAAAAGGTTGGAAATCTACACATCGTAAGTTTCCTCTTGTTATTTGCATGTATACCCCACTTGTTGAGTTGCATAGCCCCCCAGCACCCCTCCCAGCATGGTAGTTATTCAAACCCTTTCCTGCCGTGGAAACATTAACTTTATGATCACATTTAAATGCGTTTTTATAGTGGAAAGACTCATACAAAGTGTTTGTGTACACAAACTACGTTGTGATTTTGAGGCCTTTACGAGTCGTCGGTAACAGTGGGCAGGCCAGAGAAGACTTGGGTAAGGGGCCTGGCTCTAGCAGCCAAAACGAGCTAAGCCATCACCCTCGCTCCATCTCGCTCTCTGCCTCGGCTTTCTCTTCCTTGCTCTTTCCATCCTTCGCTCTCTATGTCAGTTTCTCCCTCCTCGGTCCGTTTCTCTCTCTTTTCACCCCTCCTTCGTTTTCTACCTCCTCGGTCTCTCCTTTTGTCTCTTTCTCTTCCTTGCTCTTTCCATCCTTCGCTCTCTATGTCAGTTTCTCCCTCCTCGGTCCGTTTCTCTCTTTTCACCCCTCCTTCATTTTCTACCTCCTCGGTCTCTCCTTTTGTCTTTCTCTTCCTTGCTCTTTCCATCCTTCGCTCTCTATGTCAGTTTCTCTCTCTGCTCCCTCGTTATCTCCCTCCTCTCTGTCTCTCTTTTTGTCTCTCTCTTCCTTGCTCTTTCCATCCTTCGCTCTCTGTCAGTTTCTCTCTCCTTAGTCTGCTACTCTCTCTTTACGCCCCCCTCGTTATCTCCCTCCTCCTCTGTCTCTCTTTTTGTCTCTTTCTCTTCCTTGCTCTTTCCATCCTTCGCTCTCTGTCAGTTTCTCTCTCCTTAGTCTGCTACTCTCTCTTTTCGCCCCCTCGTTTTCTCCCTCCTCCTCCGTCTCTCTTTTTGTCTCTTTCTCTTCCGCACTCTCTCTCTCTTTGGCTCTAGAATGCTTCGCTGAGGCTCCTTTGCTCTGCCTTTCGCCCTCTCTTCTTAGTTTCTCCACCCAGCAGTAGCACCTGCTTCTCGGCTCTGCTTGCTTTTGGCTCGAGACTGCCAGAGGACCTCGAGCCGAACCAGAACAGGGCATCTGGGTCGAACCTTCTAGCCCACCTCTAGTTTTTGCATGTTCACCCCACCCACCCATCTCCCCTCAACCCCTCTCCCCTCCCCCAATCACCTCCCCTGCTGCAGCCCCTCTCAGGTGACTGTTCTGCCACTAACCCAGTTTCATATTTGGTTACAAGGGGTCAATTCAATGCCATTTATTTATGTTAAAAAAACCCATAAATAAAAATAATGTCAAGAGCAATGCCAATCGCTCTAACTTTAACAAAGGCAAAACCATTGCATTGTAAATGCTTGTTTCTCTCCTCTTTCGCTTCTCTCTTGGTCTCTCTCCCTCTGCACCTTCCTCTTCTCTCTTCACCCAATTTCTCCCTTCACCTCTCACAATCTCCATCCGCTCTCTTTTCCACTCCTGTCTTTGTCCCCGTCTTCCCTTTTCACCCCCTCCTCTCCAACCGTTCCTTTTCTTTATTCATCCGATATCTCTCTGGATGCACAGCTGCTGCGTTCCTATGGCAACATGCTCGGGTACGGTTTCTTTGAGAATGTGGGTGGCATGTGGCGGGGCATCTCTTTTACACACTCGTCCGTCCTTCTTCATGTGCAATCTGAAAAGTCTGACGCTTATGCGCATACAAAGCCTTCCCCCACCACTCCCCCAGCACCGTGTTAGCACATTTTGTTTTTCTAAATTACATCATGCCTTACGATATTGGCACCGGACAGTGGCAATGCTACCGAGAAGTGGTGCTACCCTTTATTGGTATAGTACCAGCAATGCCCAGCAGGGGCGGCGACCTATTTAAATGGAGCCGTACTACTAATTCTACAGCATCAGCCCTCCTCCCCCCAGAAGACAAATATGTGCCTTAATGAGTTGGCACCAGTACTCCACAGGACTCTTGTTGCACTTGTGATACGACAGTGCAAGCAGTGTTCAGCCGTGGAAATGACCTGTGCTGGCACTGCCCAGGAGGGCAGGTATATGTTTAATGAAATATGAATATGAATAGCCTACCCAGCTGAGGTGGTACACACGTCATGGATACAGTGCCAGTGCTATCCTGCAGTGCAGATATACGTTTACTAAGACAGCGCCAGTACTGCCGGTCAGTGGAGATGCATGTTTAATGATACAGCACCAGCACTGCCCAGCAGGGATGCTACACTTGCACCGGGGCGCTGCAAGCACCACCCGGCAGTGGAGATAGACATTAATGAGCAGGGCTGCTAAACATGGAATGGGACAATGCACCACTACCAAGCATCAGTTACATGACTCTCCACATGTAAAAACCCTGTCAATTTTCATTTGTTAGCCGCAGCTAGCATCTTCATCGCACGTATTTTTTGTGTGTGCAGTTTGAGCATGATCCAACCCAATGGTTTTCACCCTTTCTCCCGCCACCTCCTTTAGTCATGTAGCAACAGGGCCATGGGACCCTAATTCAAGGGATAAGTAAATACCTCCTTTATCCCGAGTTGGGTAGTAATGATTAGGGCATAATGGGTTTCTTACACCCTTTCACCCTGCTGCACCAACGATACTCCATCCCTACCATTGGTGTCTCTATGTATTAGTGTGTGTCTCACGGGGTGCATGCGTTTCTCAGCATGTGCATGCATGTGTGCCCGTTTGTAGTGCGGTTTCTATGTATGTCTGTGTGCGGGGATCATCAGGGGGTAAAAGACATTGTGGTCATTTACAACGCCATTACTTGATTAATGCTTCACGAACCAAAACAACTAATAACATTTTCAATGCCAATAGCACAAAACAATGTCATTGAGAGACCTATTGCATTGTAAATTCTTGTTCTGTTAGCGCGAGAACCCCTCCTACAGGACATCAAACTAAACACCGAAATCGCTGGGGATAGGTTTTAATAACATTCAGGTTAAACAAGGTGCATACGCGGATGAAATTCTGATAGTCACAGAAAATCCTGGCTCCTCAATTAAGGCCCTGATGCACACAATTGAAATTTACTCTGTACACTCTGGCTATAAGTTGAACAGAGACAAGTCTGAAGTAAAACCTTTAAAATTCACTGCACAAAAGAGATTTTAGGTAATACACGCCCGGCATGGCAACCCGGACACCTAAAATACTTGGGTATCGAGTTTGGGAGCAATGTAATCGATACACTACACCACAATAAAAACACTACCATAGATAAAATTAAAAAGCTACTAGACAAATGGTCCCCCAAATTTATCACTTGGTGGAGCAGAATCAAAATGATAAAAATGATGATCACCCCGCTAGTCAATTATCTCAACAACATGCTACCCCTGGTATTAACAGAAGACTTCCATCACAAACTAGATAACCTCATCTCAAAATTCATTTGGCAAGGTAAGAAGGCTAGAATATCCCTAAAAAACTCAGGCTACATAAATCTCTGGGGGATGTTAAACTGGCTGATTTTAAAACATACCAAACTGCCTTCCTAGCAAAGCAGGGTTCCTATTGGTTTTCTCCTCCTAGCAACTACATTACAGTATGGTTGGAAAAAGAAAAGGCCATCTTAGACAAATTAAAACCCTCTTGCCTGGCTAACCACCAACTCAACAAAACTAGTCAGATCTAAATCTATATTCAATAAACTCAATCCTAAAACTAGAAAAGAAACTCGATTCAAGCATACGAGTCTCAAACATGGAATCCCTATGAAATACCCATAACATTAAGTACAAAGGTAGACTCATACACTTTGAGGCTTGGATGGATAGGGGTATCTTCTTCCCTCAACAATTGGAATGTTCATCATATCCTTTCACTTTTACAAAATCCAAAGTACATGCACTTTAGATATATGGAATTTTATAATTTTCTTAAAATCAAAGCGGCCATATCGATCAAAGTCTGAGCTACATAAAACAACCCCATCTCTACCAATCTTCATCACTAAAATTAACAAGTTGGGACATCAAGTCTCCTACATTTACAAACTCATACGTCCTAAATTCTCAAACTTAAATAAAAATCTAGTCACGTTCTGGGAACAACATTCTTTTAGCCCCCTGTCTGATGAACAGTGGACCCAAATATGGAAATCGATTACCTACAATAAAATGTCCCCTGTTTTATCTCAAACAAAACCATGGCTTATCCACAAACCTTACTGGACACCAGCACGATAACACACACAACATCTCCGGCCAGACTCGACCTGAGGGAATTGCAAAGAAGAAGTAGGCGACTTCGCTCATCTCATTCTGCACTGCAAAGCGCTATCAGCTTTAACCCTGGGTTGAGTTCACGAAGTTGCACTACGATGAGCTACGCGAAGTGCAAAAAAAACTCAGTCGCACTACGCGGAGCTCCGCAAGCGGCGGAGTACGGTAGAAAAATGCCGTTTGCGGTGATTGCACAGTGCCGAAAGCTTGTCCGCACTGTGCAATCATTTCGAACAGCACCATGCACAGCCCAAGCTTAGCTTTTCTGCCGCTCAAGTACATTTTTTACTCGAACAGTAGTTTTCTCAACGAGAACAGGCAGTTTCTCAACGCGAGTGGTCGCTATCGCGAACGAGGAAAAATCTCGCCGGGAGGTGGATTTTCCGTGCTCGCCAACTTGACATTGGTGAACGCGAGCGAGGAAAAAAAACTCCTTTCGGAACTCCGCGGAGTGGGGAAACTCCGCAAACTCCACGATCTGAGCGGAGTTCAAAGCCTAGGGTTAATCAGCTTTCTGGGACAATGTGTTCACGTTTTTATCCAACTTATTTGATTGCCAATTTCAAAAAGAATTGCCTCCCTAATTGCTGGCTTTCTAAACACTGACAAAGAAAACCAAACGGAAAAAGCACTATTGGATCTTTTCTTCACTTCCGCAATAAAAATTGTCCGGAACAACTGGAAAAAGACACACACAAGGCCTCATTCAAATGCTGGATTAATTGGATCATACATATTAGAGGCGCAGACAATATCGCTCTCCAACAGTCTCCCTGGAAAGCGTCAGACATATCTGGGACAGGATCAATAATTACCTCCTCACAAACAAACCACTGTTACATGCTCATAGATTCACTATTCCTTAGTTAGTCCCATTTACAATATTTCCATCACACTTACTAACACCCATAGGTGGATTCATCTCCTATTTCCTCTTACATGACTGAGTACATGTTTAAATTATCTCTACCTCTATTTACTTTCGAATATAAAATCGAATCTCAACCGGTATACGTAGCCTCAGGTCACCTATTGTTTCGTTTTGTATTGCTTTGTATTATTATCAATTTGTAGCTGTACCATTTGTTTATCGATTTGCAATGGATTTATCTTTCTGTACTTCATTATTGCTGTGTATTATTACCAAATGTAAGCAAATCTATATCTTCTATGTTTTTTCTTTTTGTACACTGCTTATTTTCAGAAAATTAATAAAATCTTTTGAAATTAGAAAAACTGTATTTTCTAAATTGCGTGTATTTAACTTGCGGTATCTCTCATTTCCACTTGAGCTGCAGATGCCATAGGTCAAAAACAGAAAGTGGCAACCCCTGCTCGCGGTTTCGAAACTGTGCTGTCTGCAGCTCACGCGTTGGCTCTGAGAAATTCATGGTTGAATATAATGCACTTCAGACAGTCCAATTGCATAAAAAAGAGGAGCTCTGCGTGTCACAGCCCACATATTCATGATGTGCCCCCAGCAGTACTCGCTCTACAGATGCCAACAAGGTGGAAAGCGGAATAAGTCGAAAAAAAATACATCATTCATTTATGCCAAAGTCCAGAACTTCACCTGCTGAAACATAATGCACAGAGCTCTGGTCTTGTTTCTGTATTTCCATCGGAACCCTCTATGCCCGGGAGCATGCTGAATTTGTTGAGCTGGAAAAGGAAATATTTTTAACAACTCTGGGAATTATGTCCCTAAGGGTGCCGAGGGTCTATGAAGCTCGTGCAGTCTGTGTATTGCTTCAAGCCATTATACAACCTATTGACTTCCAGTCAATATTTTTTATTTGGTGGCAGCACCTGTTATATATCCCTGCAGATCCGCCATAACATATCCCGCTCTGGAGGGGAATCTGTTTGGATTGGGGACGCCCGCGCTGTCTAACTCACGAGTCTCATTTGTTATAAGTGCAGGGGTCTCAGTGTGTTCTAAGGGGAGTGCTGTATCACGCCTGTGCATCCAGTGATTTAAGGTATCTATCGCATTGCAAGTACACCAATTACAGAAATATCAGCATCCGTAGCCACACCGTTCAGTCTACTGGTGTTGTCACCCAGCTACTCTCTAGTGTGGGAGAAAAGATTAACAGCCACTGAGAGCATTTGGAGAAGACAGCAGAGACAACACATGGCAGGGGAATGTGGTTAAGCGACAGCTCTCCTTATTCTAGCTATAGCCCAGTGACACAAACGGTCACAGACGGGCCATTTTCTAATCCAGACCCTGCATGACGTATGGCCCCACGCTTCCTGGCAGAAATCTCAGAGGACCAGTGAAGGGAAGGAGATTGAAGCTGACAAGACTGTGCATCTTGAAAAGGGCTGCAACATGTGTAGCGAATAGCAGAGACTTCCTCCCTCAAGGTGGCTGAGAATCAAGACCAGACAAGGGGTGAGAGCGGAGAAAGAACGAGGCGGGTTTCGGCAGACCCATTAAAGCGGCAATGCCAGTTATGTCATTATGGGGCAAAGAGCTGCTATCGCAGTGTTTTTGTGTACTTTTTGTGCTTGTTTCTTGTAATTCATGGGAAATATTTGTTTAACTGCGAGTTGCATTTTAGGCATTGTTTTTAAATGCAGGCTCATGGGATCATGCTGATGCAAACATCGCAGAGCCTGAAGGAAAGAAAGAATAACTGGAGTGAGGACTAGGAGGCAGCTGCAGCGAGGAGAGGGAGCAAGCGTGGGCACGAGCAAGTTCCTGAGCCTAAACAAGCACAAAGAAAAAAAAACAGTGCTCTCAAACTAATAAATAACATGACGAGTTAGAGAACATGTAACAGGTGTAGTCCTCTTAGGATGTTACAAAAGTAGAAAAGGAGGGACAACTGAGCATATTAACAAAAGAAAAGCAGCCATTTGCGAAGGACCGTAAAAGTAGCCAACTACAAAGAAGGTGGTGCTTCAACCCCCATATTCTGCTGCATGCGCTGCCTAGGCGAGACCTAATAAACAGAGAAAGTTAAAGACAACAAACCGTCTGGCTTGAACCAAAATAACATCAAACATCAGCAGTGGGCAATGGAGGTAGGTGGTTGCACATGCAGTAACTACCATCTACAAAGGAAGGAATGGTTGCACATGCACGACCCACCATCAGCATAAAAGGCTGAATTATTGAGCAGAAAGGACCAAACACAGCTGCTGCGGTTCCTACCCCTGGTTGCTGCCAAACACAAAAATAAGTGGCAGGTACGGTGCCACTGCTCAGCTCGTTTTTAGCCTTTCTTACTTTTTACATTTTAATTTGCATACCATTCACTTCTTTGGTGATTACCTTGCTGGTGTGTCTTGCTCCTGTCCTGGTTTGCTGCAGCTGCTGTGGCATTTGTGTGGAGGGCTAAAGAGACCATAATCAACACCCACTTCTGAGGTCGCACTCACTTCCTGTGCGTGTGTGGTCTAGTTGCTCCAGTAAACCATCTTACAAGAGATGGCTGAGTGGAAGAGCCTAAGGCAAGCCCGTCTGCGCATCCGGGCCAGGGCCTGGGGTTGGAAACCCTGGTCTTTTGCAGTCAGAGGTTAGATCCTACACCCCCTTGTGTGTGCATGGTCTAAGGCTTGCACTTAAAAATCACGGTCAGGCTTTTGAACCTAAAACCCTCTTGCCCCCATGTGCATTCGGCCAGTTTGTTTGCTCCCCTACCATCATCTATCCTAGGGTTGGTAACCCTTTGTTTAGGTAACAGATCAGGGATGTTTAGCATGAGATTTTCTCCAGTCGCCAGGATGAACTCTTCGAGTCCCAATAATTTCTCTGTTTTAGCTTGAATTGCCACTCTCTCACTAAGCACCAGCTGTACTTATTTAATATTCTCGGTCATGTTAGTCCAGACACAGTATTTCTTACAGAAACCTAGCTGCACAAAGGTTCCCTACCTGACATTATTTCAACACTTCACGCCAATTTAGCCCTGATGGCACTAAATAGAACTTATAGAATTGGTGGTGGTATTGACATCATCTTTAAAAAGGCTTTTAAACATAAAATAAAGGACTTCCAGATTCCTAACTGTGGAGCCCTGCTATTTACTCTTTCCTTGACGCCAATATTTACGTTCTCTGGGGCACTGATTTAGCATCCCCCTAGGTGCGCCAGTTATTGGTGTTCAGCTCTTCCCGATTTACTGGCTCCCCATAGTCTGCTGCCAGACAACTTTACTTTGCTCATCGATATCCATCTTCACCTTGAGGATGCTAATAACAATATATCCTTAGCTTTTATCGACTAAATAGACACTCTCAATCTCGCTCTCCTCAAATCTGCACCCACTCACATTATGGTGCACCTTTTGGACCCCATTTTTTCCAATCTAAAAGCCTTGACGGTCACTCCTCCCTTACAACTCTGTTGGTCTGATCATTCTGCGGTGCCTTTCAGAATCAGGGTCTCCTCCATCCCTCTTTCTCGGCTTGTTTTGAAACCTAGAGCCAGGAACTGGTCCAAACTCAACATTTCGGAGTAAAATGAGCTGTTTCTCAATATGATACCCACCCTTATCTCTCAACCTGAACCTGACCAAATCTCTGTGCACCAATGGCTTACTTAGGCCACTGATTCCATCTTGCCATCCACGTCTAAACGGACGTGCAGAACTCATCCTCCTGCTCCTCGGTTCACTTACGCCCTCAGGCAAGAAAACAAAATTATGTAAAATCGTAGAAAGGATGTGGAGAAAACTTTATGCTGTTGAGGCCAAGTCCGAATATGTGGCTGCGCTGAAAAAATATCATACCCACTGTAAATCAGCGCATAGCATAGCATGTACTTCACTGAGAAGATTACTAGCTTTTAACATTGCCAGAAGACTCTCTTTAAAGTAGTATAGCATCAACATTCTGCCTCCACACTCTCACAACATCAGAGCAATGAGTTAGCTACTTTCTTTCAAGGTAAAGTTTATATAATTCACTGCCAATTAGCAGCAGATGCTGCTAAGATAGAGAGCCCTTCCCATCTTGTTGCCCTGTCGGAAAGTCACGAGGAAGTGACCCTCTAGTCTAATACGCCTGAGGAGACCTCCAAAATTAGGGCATAGTCCTCTTTGGAAATGCAGACATTAAAAAGTATGCTACAATCTATTAAGTCTTGCTCCCTGCAGGATTCCTTCCCTCCTGCGAAACTCAGACTTTTAGATGACTCAGTCTTAACTGTCGTACTAAAACTTCTCAATACTTCTATGAAAAAAAAAGGTTACATTCCTCAGAATTGGAAGCACGCCCTTGTGTGAGAAAGTGGCTCTATATAGACTGGACCAGAATAAGGTACAGTGTGTATAGAGTCCACAAACCCCAGAATTATAACAGAGGTTAAAGCTAGGCGTGACCTTACTCTCTAAAGTGGTAGCTTGGTCGAGCAGTAAGGCAGTACCAGAGGACAGTGTAAAGCATTTGTTGTACACACTCAATCAGCAAAGGGTTTCACACACTCAAAGACTGAACTCCAGGCCAATTGTTTTTATATCCAACATATAGATGTTATATTTCCAGAACCAACAGGTATCAAAATATACTGCTCTCAATATGAGAGGCCTCAGATGAGTACTTTGCAGCAAGGCAATACACTTTGTGAACACAATAGATACAGGGGTTGCAGTAGGCAACACAATTCTAAACACACTTTAGCATTACACCCAATAAGTTCTCATCATGTAAGTACAGTTGATTACTTTGTAGATTACTTTGGTAGTTCAAGGGCTGGATCCTAGATTAAGTCCAGGGGTCTAAGCTGAAAACAATTTAGTATAAATGTTTTAGTTATTGTAGTGATTTTTCAGGAATATAAAGAGGTTTTAAACGTTCACACTTAGAAACTTTTCAATGAAAATCTGGCAAAGTTATCCAAAGAGAGAAAATTTAGGTTGCAGGTAAAGTACAATCTCATTACTTTTGTAATCCAGTACTGGGCTCCTAAATCCAGCACTGCGGTCTCAACTTAAAACAGGTAAGTAATTACATTTCAGTATTTCGTATGATTTTTAAAGAATATTTTAAGTTTTCAAAAGTAGACAGAAGACATTTCACCTTCGGGATCAAGTTTGCGCTGTATAAAACTTTATAAATAAATAAATAGAAAAGCAGACAATGGATTCCTATGAAGAAAATACAGATTACGGGTAAACCCGGTTCGGATTACTTTTGTGGTTCAATTCTGGGCTACAAGGTACAGTACTGGCTTCTCACCTGATCACAGGTGAGTACTTCGGAATTCGTTACTCGGCTGATTTTATAGGAATATTTAAAGTTTTCAAAAGTAGGCACTTAGAAGATTTTTTGAGTCAAACCAGTCAATGTTATCCAATGGCAGGTAAGTGAGTTACCGGTTTCCAGGAGAGTACTCGGCTGGTGAAGTTAAGGTTCTGGGCATAGACTCAGGGGTCCCCCAGGGTCAGGTAGGTACAGTTGGTTCACCCTCAGCGGCACAGGGGCGGCCGGGTGCAGAGGTAGTTAGGTCAAATGTTATCCAATGAGGGCCAGGGGGCCTCCGGTTGGTGGCTGCTGGCTAGCAGGCCACGCGGCTGTGGGAGCTGGGCTCCTGGTCACTTGCTCAGGGCAAATGGGGAAGTAGGATAGGGCACAGGTTGCGCTGCCAGGGGCACTCGGGCGGCTGGGTGCAGGGTGCCTTTGAGCCTTCAGGCGCTCAATGTTATTCAATGGGAAAGGTAAACGGGGAACAAAGGCTGCAGACTAAGGGACGGTGATTCTTCAGGTGCGACCACCACTTCGAGAGGTAAGTTGGGATCCTGGAGAAGAGGTAGGTACCCCAAAGGGAGGCACAGGGGGTCGCAGGGTGCAGGGGTGTCTTTGGATGTCTGGAAATCTTACTCTCGGCTGGTCGCGGTTGGAGGGGTCCTTTGTTCTGAGGCTGCAGGCGTCGTCTGGTTCGTTGAGGAGGGTTTTTGGGCACGGGACTTCGGGTCCCAGTCGCCAGGGGGACGTCCTCGTGGTCTTGGATCACTCGGGCACAGGCCGGGGTTGGCAGGTGCAGAGTGGGCAGGTCTTGAGCTTCCTGCCCGGCACCAGGGGTTGGTTGTTGCAGCAGAGCCTCTGCTTATGTCAGTCCCAGTCTTGAAGGTCAAGGCAGGCAGGTCCTCCGGGTGTCCCAAGGTTGCTGTCCGCAGGAGTCGCCAGGATTAAGCAGAAGCAGGTTCCAGGATCGACAGGCCGGTAAGGCTGGGGCCAAGTCAGTGGGTGTCATCCTGTTGTTAGCAGCTGCACGGCGGGTCTTCTTCTTCTTGACCTTCTTTCTTCTTTTCCTATCGGGATCTGAGGAAGGAAGGTTCAGGGAGCCCCTAAATACTGAATTTAGGTGCGTTACGGTAGGGCAAGGGCAGGGACCAATAGGTCCGTGTCCTGGGGTGGGTACATCCCCTTGCCTGCTCCTCTCCTGTGGGAGGCAGCAGGAGCCTAGCTGTGATTGGGTAGGGCTCCCCATCTTCAAGATGGCCGGAGCTCGGGTCATGCTTCACCTCGTCTCCCCACCTGATGGTGGGGTTGGCATAAGCTGGCACACCCCACTTCCTGACGTAGTTTTTCCCGCCAGAGTGGGGGTGAGGACTGGTGGGGGCCAGTTGCTTGGTACAGCAAATGGTCTGAAGAAGCTCACAGAGGCGGCAGGCCTTTGAAGCTTCACCCTGCCCATCCTGGGGGAGGAGACCTAGCACCTCACTCAGGATGTGCATTGTTACAGGCCCAGGAGAGCTGGGGCTCTACGCCCAGGGGTCCAGCAACATGTCTGCTGTGGGGCAGCCTCTCAGTCCAGACGTGGATTGTAGTTATGTTTCAGGGGGCATCTCTAAGATGCCCTCTGTGGTGCATTTTTCATTAAATCCCACACTGGCACCAGTGTGGATTTAATGTGCTGAGAAGTTGGATACCAAACTTGTCAGTCTTCAGTGTCGCCATTATGGTGTTATGGAGTTCGTAATGTCGACCTCCCAGCACCATATACTCTTAATGGCATCACTGCACTTACAGTGCCCAGGAATGGCCCTGGGTACTGTAGGGGCACAGGGCTCATGCACCTGTGCCCACAACACTGGCATAGGGCACCCAGCTAGAAGGGTGACTGATGCATGCCAGGGCAGTGGGTTTGGGGGCATGGCACACAGGGATGTGCGCTATGTCGACTGTTTAGTTCTGCACCAAGTCACTCAGCCTGCAAAGGCAGTGTGTGTGTGTGTGTGTGTCAAGGTACAGGGCCCCTAAGGGTGGCACAATAAGTGCTGCAGCCCTTAGGGGTCTTCTCTGGTCACTATGCCCTGGGTACCTAGGGTACCATTTACTAGGGGCTGACAGGTGGCCAGAGATGACAATTGGCTTTTAGTTTCAACACAGTTTTAGGGAAGGAACACAGGCCCTGGGTATCTGGTTGGCAGGAGCCCAAGGCACACTCAGTCAAAGCACATCAGCAGTCAGAAAAAAGTGGGAGCATACCAATGCATGAAATATGACACTTTCTCACACCTTGTCCTTCCCTAGTTAAAAAAAAATGATTTGGACCCTTCCTGTTGGTCACATTTCCGTCTGATTTACCTTCTTTCTGTCTTTTCCAAAATCTTGGAAAAGTATGTTAATACTCAACTCACCACATTTGTTGACACTCACCGGCTGCTTTACCCTTCACAGTCTGGGTTCAGCACCGAATCCGCTCCACCTACCAGACCAGTGCTGCCACATAAATAACCAACTGCAAGTGAAAGGCAGTGGAAGTACCCTGCCTGCCGCCTGACCTCTTCAGTGGACCCCCCTTGGCCCATATCACGTGGAGGATGCACGCGGACCGGTGTTGGGGGCACAGCAGCCCCTCAAACCTATGCTCAGGCAGACAAAATGGCAGATGCGGGAACGGCTGATTTGATGTCTTGCAAATTGGATGCAGTGCAGGCGGTGGTGGGGAAGCTTGGGGAAACAATGAACCAGATCCGCAACTCCCTGGAAAGCAAGATAGACAAGGTGGTCTTCGATCTCACTTTGCTCCATGCGGACCACCGAAAGCTCACGGACCGAACCACCACTGCCAAAGCTGCCATTGTTGACATTTCCCCACAAGTGGTCACGGAGGAGGAGCACATCCAGGGGTTTCTAAACAGAGTGGAATACTTGGAAGACAGGGCTGAGGATGCGGAGGGCCGAACTAGATGCAACAATATCAGTGTGGTGTGCCTGCCAGAAGGGACAGAGGGCAAAGACCCTGATGGAGCAGATTTCATCTGCAGTCAGGCATGGTTTTATTTTTTGTGCTTCACACAGACTGCATTTAAATTGTCACGCACCTTTTGGTGCAAGTTAAAAACATGGCACATGAAACATATGAAAGTGAGGCCTATTCACTCTCAAATGCTTTTGCTGAATTAACATGTGTTTTTGCAATGTAGAGAAAAATGGCCTTTTTAGCTTTGAAGATTAATAGAATATGTTTCTCTCTTCCCAGCTCATCCCTAAATCCACTATTTCTGTCTTAATAGACTTTGACTTGTTGCATATTTTGATAAATATTTTCAGTTAATAACATCTCTTTTTCTTTGTTGCACATTGCCATGTTGTCATAAATAATAGAAAAGCTGCTTTACACTAGTAGCTTGGCTAGGTAAACATTTATACATGACATTAATATTATCTTTTTGTTTGTTTTATTTTGGGGCCTGCCATTAAATGGCTGCCTGTGAAACCAGCTAATCTATGGTTTGCTTTGAAAGAGAAGGGAGCATGCGCAGACTGTAGCAGCTTGACTCAAACCACAAAGAAGTCAAGGACACCGTGAACTGTACATTCTTGTGATTCTGCCAATGTACCAGTGTTAGTTAAAAGTATCCATCTGACTGCTCTGTGAAGGAAAGAAGGAAAACTATAGAAACATTTTCCCTAGCAATTGTTGCAAACTTATAAAATGTATTTATTATGTATGCTTCTTTTGTTAAAACTGATATAGTCAGGTTTTTTTGAATGAGTCAGGAAAGTGAGAACTCATGCCAGATCATGACGGACCAATCACGTACAGGTTTTCCTGAAAGTTGAAACATTTTGTGTAGTCTGCAAAAATTCTGTGTATAAATACTACCTCTCCGGAGGAGGGGCTGGCTTTTCTCAGCTCAGCTGGCTTCTAGGCTCATTAGGGGGGTGTGTGAGCTCTTGAGAGAAGGAACAGATTAGGCCAGACATCCTATGGGTTAGGTACGAGAACGTCCCGGGAGATTGCTGAAGGGGAGGTGCGTCCGAGGAGAGTCAGGGGGAGGTTTCTTGCTTCCACGTCATATCTTGGCACTGCAGGCCACATTCCTTTGAAGCCTGTGAAGGAGGGGCTATCTCCCTCCCTGCTTGCTCTTTACACACAGATGCACAGGGCACCAAACAGATAGAAAGGCTTTTTAGATTTAGATGCTAAGCTATAGGTTATGCTTTGACTAATTAATTAAGTCTGAAAAGATTTATTTTGACTTATGCATTTATTTCTCTTAATGGGAGATTTTTGCAAACTATTTGATTTTTGATTAGCCTTTCAAGACTATTTTTTCTTAGAAACTCTTTAAGAATTTTGAATGACATTTTGCGCCACATTCCTATATGTAATGCTTATATGCACACTGTAATATGTTCTGTATTAATGCTATTTTTTCTGTTTTCCAAATTCTGTAACCTGATTGATATTTTATTAATGAATAAACTGTCAGAGAAAACTTAACTTTTGACTAGAAAATAAAACCCTTTAAATACTCAACAACTCTTTACTGGCTTAAAATAATAATTGCATTTTTGACTGTTCATGATTATTAAAGTCTCCTGAAGGTAATACATGGTGTGAAGGGCCCAACACCTTTTGAGCGGTAAATTAGAGGTAGCATGAGGGTTTTGCATTGAGAAATTACCAGAAGAAATTACCGCTCCATCAACCCTGTGTCCTACACTGAACACTGGCTTTGCACGCTGCTGCCCGGGGAAGCCCTCTCTCCTCACTTTGTGATCGAGAGGGAGCACAGAGTACCAGCTGGGCCCCCATCCCCGGGCTCAAATCCAAGACCGCTTCTAATCAGCCTATTAAACTACAGAGACAGAGATGCCGTACTCCAGGAAACCAGGAAGTTACAAGACATACAGGTGGAAAATCACAAAGTCATGTTTTTACCGGACCACACACTGCAAGTTCAGAAACAACGATACTCATACATGGCAGTGAAAAGGCGTCTCCGGCAGAACAATCTCAAGTACTCTTTGCTGTTTCCGGCAAAGCTAAAGGTAGTCGCAAACGGAAAGACTCACTCCTTCAACACCTCAGAGGGAGCGGAGGACTGACTTGACAGTTATGACTCCACGGGCGGTAGGGTCCAGACCACCAGAATGAGAGAGCTGAATCCCACTGTCTCCCCACGGCGTCGTCGTAGGGTAAAGAAAAAACACTCGGCCCTCAACCTCTCAAACCCCTCAGACTAGTTCCGGAGCAGATACTGAGCAGCCAACTCCAGGCCCTCCGGGAGGTTGCGGCTATCAGCAGGACACAGGATTAAGAGGCTAACTCAACTTCTGACCAGCAAGGACTGGCAAGTGACTACGATCTCCGACAGTTTTCTGGTCTCACAAGACTCATGTGAACTGCCTCAAGTTACTCCACAGAACTCTCATTACATTGCCTAGACTCCTGCTCTCTATATTTACTGCCAAGCACAAAGACTATGACACAATATATGCAAGTATTATAGAACTGCGTTCAGATTGAATGATACAATCATTTGCTCTCCATGTCAGAAATGTGTATCAATGCTAGGGTTCTGGCTGAAAGCGGGAGGCTTGAGTCATAGTCGAAAACGGATTCCAGTGTTAACAGGTAGGGGTTCCTACACCTCCCCCCAATGGGAACATCATGTTTGACATTTGAGCTGCAGCCCTGATCTGCGTGCACTTAGCCGGAGGTTGGGGAGCTGCCGGAGATGAACCCCCATTGTTTGAGACCTCTTAGATTGCCGCGTACTGTAGTCCCCCTAGACATAGTTTAAATGTTGCTTCTGCTTCTTGTTTGGACGGTTGCCTGTTGCACACTCGCCCTTTTGGTATTTTTATTTCAATACAGTTTGTGTGTTTGTTACAGCATCATTTACGTGCTGAGGTATGGTAGTCAGGGAATTGGCTCAGTGGGGGGACATAATCTGCAACCGTTTTCAAACACAATACTTCAATTCTCCACGATCATCGGCCCGAAACGGCTTATGCGGTAGCAATAATCACACACCATGGCACTCATTAGTATAGGCACTTGGAATGTGAGAGTTATACACAGGCCATCACGCAGGTACCTCATATCTCAAAGACATTGCATACAAATAGCCCTCCTCCAAGAGACACACCTGCCCAAACCAGAGGTGACACAATTACACAGGAGGTGGAGGTGGCAATTATACGCTACAGGCTACTCAGCGTACGCTAGGTGAGTTTTGATATGGGTCAGGCAGGGACTCCCTTCCCGGTGGTGGACTCTTCAATGAACGCAGATACGTAATAGTAAGGGGAGCACTAAATGGAAGACCAGTGGTTAATACATCATTGTTTGCGCCAAATTTCAATCAGGCCGCCTTTTTTAAAATGCTGTCACACAAATTGGCTGCATGGCATGCTACCCCCATGGTGTTAGGAGGTGACTAGAAATAGCGTCTTATACATTTTGCTTTCTACAGGAGGTCCAGGAAAGCATATTCTCGTTATCTAACGGTAAGGCACCGGGACCCAATGGCCTACTGACAGAATTTTACAAGGCCTAAGCACACTTACTAGCGCCGCAGCTGCTAAAGGTGTATGAAACTGCAGTAGATGACTCCACACTCACTGACACAAAAATTGAAGCGCTACTGATCTCTCTCCTCAAACCCAGTAGAAACCCTGAAGCCTTAGGTTCTTATCGTCCATTAGCCCTTCTAAACACTGATTACAAGATCCTTGCATCAGCCATGGCTAAGCACTTAGCCCCATTGGTAGAAACACTGGTACACCCTGACCAGAATGGTTTAGTCACTGCCAGAAGCACCTCACTCAATATATGCAGGTTCTTCGGGATTAAGAAATATTCACTGCACAGATGGCCACACTCTGGCTGCCTAGTGCTGGACCTGGAGAAGGCCTTCGACTCCCTGGAATGCCCTTATTTGGCGGCGGTATGACACAAATATGAGCTGGGGGACCATTACATGAGCATTGTCCAACTGCTTTACCAAAGCCCTATTGTTCGAGTTCGGACTGGCCGGCTCATTTCGGATCCCATCCAGGTGAAAAGAGGCACGCGTCAAGCATGCCCCCTGTCCCCGTTGCTATTTTCCCTAGCCATGGAGACACTAGCGATGCTACTTTGCAGAGATGGCGATACATGAGGCATGCAATTAGGTGTTGGGACACCTGCTGTTTCTTTATATGCAGACGACCTGCTATAGTATGTGCGCGATCTGCACGATACTGCCACAACTATAGCGGACATGCTTAGGGACTTTGAGAAAGTCTGGACTTCGGGTGAACAGGGCAAAATCGGATGTCTACCCCTTTAGTGAAAATACGGTGGCGACGGATGTGTTTATAAATGGCTCCACTCTCACTTGATACACCACCGCATTCCGTTATCTTGGCGTCTTTGTATATTGATCACCCACCGACATACTAGAAGGAAACCTAACCAGAGCTATCTCAGCTGTTAAGGCCCAAGTGCACTTTTGGAAGTCACTCCCATTGAATGTCATGAGCAGCATCACATTGATAAAAATGATAATCCTGCCAAAATTATTATACTATTTTTCGAACCTCCCGATCCATATCCCGGCCAAAATTTTCTGTGAGCTGGAACGTCTGTTCCGTGACTTAATCTGGACCAAAGGCAGACCCCGGGTTGCAGTGTGGAAACTATACGCCCCCACCATTTCCAGTATATCCTGGAATCCCTCCCATGTAAGGGTGATGAAGACAAACCCCCACACCCTCAGACGGATTTCCACTCAGGCCCCCCTGAATATATTCGAGGCCTTCCCCCATGTCCCAGGAAACTCTCCTCACCCAGCTGTCCACGGTAAAGAGTGGTTCTCCTACTGACCCAGCGCCACTAAACATTCTGAAACAGGTCACCACAATAATAGCCCTAATTTGATAAATCTGGTCAATGCCTCGCTGGCTACTGGAATAGTTCCCATCAAATGGAAAGGGGTGAGGGTTAAAGCTCTACTTAAAAAGCCTAATCTGGACCCTGTAGAATTGGGCAACTACATCGCCATATCCCTTCTGCCAGCTATAAGCAAGGTGACAGAGAAACACGTCAACCTAACTGTAGAGTTGATTACATGCATGTTACATCATTGGAATGTTGCTATGTTGTTAATATTAAGCAAGCCCTAAAAAAGAATTAAGTTGATCTTTTTTTTGTGTAGTAGGAGAATCTTTAACTGCAGTAATGAAGCATTTTTTGGACTTGATATCATCCTTTCAAATTTCATGCCCCAGGTATGTTACATTGTCACAAACAGCGAAGCCCCAAGCAAACAGACACTCGTCACCTAATACATCAGCTGTGATCTATAATGAAATACACTTGTGGCCTGAACCATTTCCCGCGAACGCACCTAGGTTAACAACTGCTTGCCCAGCACGCCCGGCTCTTAAGTGTGTGCACGAGCCAGAGTGCCACCCTGGCGAGCTAACATACCACAAATGTACAAGATGCACATATCCAGGCCCAGCTACGATACGTTCTTGATAACATTTTTTTTTTTTTAAAGGTACTAGTTTAGAGGATTAAAATATATATATCTTATTAGCATATTTCGTAGGCCTTTTAGTTTTATACGGAGGTGATCATGTATGTATAGCCCCCATGTGAAAAACTATTGCGCATTCTACGTGACAACTGAATGCAGCCGTGCTCAAGGCGATTGTGTATCTCACAGATGCTATTATCTGTAAACAAAGGAAAGAAGTGACACAGAACAAGAAAGATGTGGTCTACAACTGTTTACTTTAATATCACAAATGCAGAAACATGTATATACCTGTTCTGTAGATGTAATTATGTTATGAACCTCAGCTGCATATACTCTCACAATGCCTGTCCGAATATGTATGAATACAGTTTTGAACGACCTCAGATTTTTAAAAATTTCAAATATGTAATAAAGATATTTAAAATAAAAATGGAGTTGGGTAGTTATTTATTACTCTGCGTTGCATCAAACTGGTGAAAGTAAGCCAATTTTTAAATATTATGTACCGCTAAATACCAGGGCTGCTCGAATTCAAAGTGATATGCCACTCAAATAGACTTCCAGAAAAAAAAAAGAGATCTGTATTCATTAGTGCTCAGTTCAAATTCACAGTACCTTTGACAGGTTATCCAGGTTTCAATGACTGCCCTCAAATTACTCTTTTAACCAGTGCTGCCCCATGACTAATGCAATTTTTCAAACTCAAGTTTTTCATTCATATTTCTACTGTTTAATACCATCATATACAATCAGTTTATATTCCCTCATCGGAAACATCAGGAAAGATGCAATCAACCTATGAAGGAGAGAAAGGGAAGGAAGGATAGTTGAACTAGTGAGCAAAGTGGTATTAAAATCTTTTTTGAGGATACGTAACCTCTTCTTCCAGACAGGAATGATGTCCAGGTTTGTACCAAGTAACCCTGAAGAACAACAGGTTGTGTATCCAACTTACCTCGCTGGTGAACATGGCACAGAAATAGTCACTGCAAGCTGCCAGTACAATGCGGTGGGCAGGAAACTCCTTTTCGTCAACTTTCAGGATGATATCACAGAGCGTGTTACTCTTGCGCAGGGAGTTCATTGAATTCAGGATGGACTTGGCGTGGGAGTTGGTCATGATGTCCTTGGGAGCCATGGTTTTGCATCATTGGGGACCCGGAGGATGTGAGTGAAGCAGAGATACGGGGTCAATTACCTGAAGAGAAAGATTACATATTTTAATTTACTATACACATGTGCAACAGAGTTAAAAAACAAAGCACAGCAAGTTGATCTACTTTATGCGGTTTACTTGTGCTGGGTTAGCCTGCCTGGACACCTAAAGGAGAGGATGGGCAAAAGGAGGACATTGGAAGCATCATCTTAGGGATATCCTTGGTTACAAAGGTCTAAGCGAAAACCTCATCTACAAAACAAGAATCCATGGCCATGAGATAGGTAGTTGGTAAGATGCATACTAAGTGAAACATGACTCAATCAATGCCAAGCAGGTAAACTGGAAGCAAGGGTTTTAAAGACTCATTATTTCAGAAAAATGTTTACAAATCTAATCTATACATCTGGGACAGACCAACATAAAACTTTCCAAGAAAAATATTTTTCCAGGAAGCATACATGCATTTTCATCAAAAGGAGAGTGAGAGTGATAAGTGGGGATATACTACCAACTTTCTCTAGAAAACTATCCAAATGTTTTGCGGATTTCCACGTATAGGATAAAGGGCAAACCTAATCTCAGCACATAAGAGAAGATTAGATGCCCTAATGACTGTCATATTTCTCAAGCTTCCTGTTAATAAAATACAGTTAAGAAATCAAGAAAAGGGAAAATGGCAAAATATAATTAAACCGTTAAATCGAGCAACGAAAAAATTAAACAGAAACAAAGCAGATATATAGTTTGTACTGTCCAATTTAATGTTGGCTTAAACGAAACTACAGCTTTACAGAATCTGCCCACTGAATCTCACAAGCTAGCTTACCAGTGAGAGAACGTTTTATTATTTAGAAGGAAGTAGAGAATCCCAGAAAAATGTATACAAAGTCTATGCTTTTGAAATAGTGTAAAAGTTTAAAAAAATCACAAGGCAAAGGGCATGCTGGTACCATTTAATCAAGGCATAAACAAGATTACTTTTCAGAGCATTATTCTAGCTACAGTAAATATTGCATGGGTTTTTCCTTTATTGAGGAAAGGTTTGTTGGACTCCTTATTTGCAACAAGTTGTAGATATGCAATTATAGTTGTATTTATTGCGATTTGTTGCTTTAGAGAATATTCTATATCTTCTGTAAAGCAAGAGGTCATAACATACATGCAAAATAACCTTTTTCTATTTGACATGAATAAATATTTATAAAAATTCAATTAGGTCATGTGATTTAACTATACCAGTGTTGGCAATCTCAATTCTGTGTGAAATTTAATTTCTGGATTTAGAGAGAGACTTTATTGCTATTATTTATTTGAGGAAGGCGGTGTAATTCCCCTGTTGATAGGGCTATTTAGAATTAATGAAGCAGCCCTAACCACCCGCATCAAAGCCAGTGCCAATCACACAAAAGAACTCTTCAGCATGGTCAGAGAATTCTCCTGCCCGTCGCCCACCGAGACCATAATTCGCCCTTTCCAAGCCCTCTGCGACTCCCTGGCGGACTACTTCCACAACAAAAAAGAATACATCTACAGCAACTTCAACCTGCAACCAACTCACCCTCAGCTACCTCCTGACAGATCGGCAACTACAAAGGCCACCTCAGTAAATGGACACCACTCACCACACCAAGAACCCAATGATCATGACCTCCATCCACTCCAGAGCACCAACAGACCCCTGCCCCCACCACTTTTCAACCTGGGACAGAAGGCGATCAACAGTGCCCTCACCAACATCCTCAAGTCATCTATCACCACAGACACCTTCCCTGATGCCTGGCTGGAAACACCCAACTATGAATCCCATCCCGTAGAAACTCTATGCCGACCCCAACAAGCTGAAGAACTACCACCCCATCTTGTTCTCCCCTTCCCGGTAAAAGTCCTGTAGAAAGCCATCATTCACCAACTCACAGATCATCTGGAAGGGCACAACCTACTCAACGCCACCCAGTCCGGCTTCCGCACCAACCACAGCACAGAGACTGCTTTAATAGCTTTAACCGATGACATCAGATCCATTCTCAATCACGTTGAGACAGCAGCTTTGATCCTCCTCGACCTCTCAGCGGCCTTTAACACTGTATCCCACAACACCCTCATCAGCAGCCTCCACTACATTGGCTTTAGAGGAAACACCCCCAAATAGATCACTGTGAGAAAGTGGCTCTATATATACTGGACCAAAGTAAGGTACAGGGTGTATAGAGGCCACCAACCGCAGAGGTATAACAGAGGTTAAAGTCAGGGCTGACCTTACTCTCAAAAGTGGTAGCTTGGTCGAGCAGTAAGGCAGTACCAGAGGACAGTGTAAAGCATTTGTTGAACACACTCAGTCAGCAAAAGGTTTCACACATTCAAAGACTGAACTCTAGACCAATTGTTTTTATATCCAAAGATATAGTTGTTTTATTTTTAGAACCAACAGGTATCAAAATATACGTTTCTCAATTATGAGTGTTCTCAGGTAATTACTTTGCAGAAAGGAAAGGACTTTGTAAACACAACAGGTACAAGGGTTGCAGTAGGCAACACAATTCTAAACACAATCTATCATTGAGCTCAATGGGGTTTTCTACAAAAAAATGCAGTTAATTACTTTGTAGATTACTTTTGTAATTCCAGGACTGGATCCTAGATTCAGTCCTGGGGTGTAAGCTGAAAACCCTTTAGTAAAAACGTTTTGCTTATTGCAATGCTTTTTAAGGAATATAAATGTATTTTCAAAGTTGACACTTGGAAACTTTTCAGAGAAAATCTAGCAATGTTATCCAATGGGAGAAAATTCAGGTTACAGGTAAAGTACGTTCTCGTTACTTTTGTAATACAGTACTGGGCTCTTAGGTCCAGCACTGGGATCTGTACTTAAGACAGGTGAGTAATTACTTTTCAGTAGTCGGTACGATTTTTTAAGGAATATTTCAAGTTTTCTAAAATAGACACTTAGAAGAAATTTAATAGAAAAGCAGACAATGGATTCCTAGGGAGAAAATTAGGTTACTGGTAAACCCGGTTAGGATTACTTTGGCCGTTCAGTACTGGGCTACTAGGTACAGTACTGGCTTCTCTCCTGATCACAGGTGAGTACTTCGGAATTCAGAATTCGGCCGATTTTATAGGAATATTTTAGAGTTTCAAAACTTCACACATAGAAGATTTTTCGAGTCAAACCAGTCAATGTTATCCTATGGCAGGAAAGTGCATTATCTGTTTCCAGATGAGTACTCGACTAGTGAAGTTAAGGTCCTGGGCATAGACTCGGGGGTCCCCCAGGGTCAGGTAGGTACAGTTGGTACACCCTCAGCAGCACAGGGGCAGCCGGGTGCAGAGGTAGTTAGGCCCAATGTTATCCAATCAGACGCAGAAGGACTTCCGTTGGTGGCTGCTGGCTAGCAGGCCACGCAGCTGTGGGAGCTGGGCTCCTGGTCACTTGCCCAGGGCAAATGGGGAAGTAGGATAGGACACAGGGTGCACGGCCAGGGGCACTCGGCGGCTGGGTGCAGGGTGTTTTTGAGGCGTCGGGTGCTCAATGTTATTCAAAGGAAAAGGTAACAAGCATTTACAATGCAATGGTTTTGCCTTTGTTAAAGTTAGAGCTATTGGCATTGCTCTTGACATTATTTTTATTTATGTTTTTTTTAACATAAATAAATGGCATTGTCATTTACAATGCCACTAGCTTTATCTCTCGCAAATGACACACACAAACACACACAGAGTCCCCCCACACACACACCCACACAGAGCCCCCCACACACAGCAACACAGAGCCCCCCACACACACAGCCACACAGAGCCCCCCACACACACAGCCACACAGAGCCCCCCACACACACAGCCACACAGAGCCCCCCACACACACAGCCACACAAAGCTTCCTACACACACAGCCACACAGATATATAGTATATAGTGAAAGGTGTCTGCAGGTAAAGGTCTGTGGTGCGGGTGTGCTGTGGCATCTGTTGGTACCAACAGAGAATGGCGGCACCGCTGCCTGTGTCACCTCCTTGATATAAGGACAGTGAGGTGTAAAACCCCCTGATAATAACCATGCCTGGCGTCCCCCTTCCATCTTGGGAGAAATAGGTTTGCCGTTTGACCCCCACCTCATTGCTTTGACTGCAATAATATTGGCATGGGTAATAGATGAGCTCCTCAGAGAATGACACCTGTTATGAACATTTTTCTTTTTAGTTTTGTTATTGGTGTCTTTCTCCCTGTGGGCTAATATTCCAGAATACCGTCAAAAATGATTGCAGCATCAAACACCATACAATGAAGTTGTCGTTCTTCATTATTGGAGTGTAAACATTATGTACTATGGCAGTTTAGCACTTCAGAGAGGCATCAGCTTGCCGGTCGCTCACAGTGAGATGCTCGCCTGTCGCTCACAGTGAGATGCTAGCCAGTCGCTCACAGTGAGATGCTAGCCAGTCGCTCACAGTGAGATGCTAGCCAGTCGCTCACAGTGAGATGCTAGCCAGTCGCTCACAGTGAGATGCTAGCCAGTCGCTCACAGTGAGATGCTCGCCTGTCGCTCACAGTGAGATGCTCGCCTGTCGCTCACAGTGAGATGCTCACCTGCGGCTCTCTTTACAGGGGGGCCAGAAGATTCTGACTCGAACATAAACCCCTACTTTCAGAGGTCAGAGTTGAGTTATATTTTTAAGTTTGAAAAGGAAATATATTGAAGTAATATGAATAGGTGTTATGAGTTCTGCGTTATTTATTGCACCAGTAAGATCCGGGTGTGAGGAAATCCGCACCCCTGTAATTTACACCAGGTCCATGTTAGTATGTCTAACCTCTTGACATTTACTTGGTGACAATGCTCAGAAAATACTGGATCTGCATAAGTGTCTGGGTGTTTCTAACCCAGACTGTGGGGACCCAAAAAGTTTGTGTGTGTGTGAGAGAGAGCAGGGCTAGGAGGAGGTAATCAGGGGTCAAGGGTATAAAGTTGATCACAGCCAGTGCTAAGATCACTGTGAGGGGTAGTGAGTCATGGGAGGTACTCTACTTTAACCCCTTTCCTGCTCATGATGGAACCACGTCGTCATGAGTCATGGGCGCCGTGTGCTCATGACGGCGTGGTTCTGTCATGCTGGGGCCGCTCCGCCCACGCGGCACTGATTCCCCGCCTGTGCGAGTGAATTAGTGAGTGGGCGGAGTTGTGACGGAACCACGCTGTCATGAGCATAGCGCGCCCGTGGCTCATGTGGCGTGGTTCTGTCACGAGCATGGCGGCGCCGGGCTCCCCCCCCAGCGCTGTGACGTAATTACCGCTGCGGCCAAGGGATTAAGGCTAAGTGATAGTTCAACAGCAGAAAATACTCCATAGCTAATGGGTTGATGACACCGGATTATTCCTCGAACCACTTGTCCATAGTTTACAAGAAGCATTCCATGTTCATAGAGGCAGCAGATGAACTGAACTACAGCTGAGGGGCAGCAGGACCCAGGTGGCTGCATCTTCAAAAGCAGATTAATGCAGGTCAAACAGCATACAACTTAAGAAACAGAGGAGTATATGGAAGATTGCAGACCAGCCGGGGGGGGAGGGGGGGGGGGGGGGGGGGAGGTGGGCGTTGACAGTGTGCAGAGGGGCGTCTGCTGCCTGTTCCATGAGGGTGGGGCACTATAGTGATTACAGAGCGCTCGCTACCATGGTGCGGGGTCTTCAAAGCGCTGTAATTAATAAGTGTGAGTATTACCCCAAAGACCTTGAGTTCACTGGGCAGATTAAAGTCTTTATACAACATCTGGAGTTCGAAACTGCGGCTCCAGGCGCAGCCCTGCCAGGTTTACCAGGTCCGCATGTGATGCGCTGCTCCACTCCAGGTTTTTCTTTGATTTTCTGGGACTTGTAGTTGTGTTCATATAAAGACTACAAGTCTCAGAATTCGAAGCAGAAAACCTGGACTGGAGCAGCAGGCCCTGCATGGATGATGGCAGAGCAGGGGCAAGGCCCGCCGAGTTGTCTCTTTGAAAATCGGATTTATCGAAGCCGGGCGCGCTGTCCATTTCAGCCCTGGAGTATAAATTCAAGACGGGAAAAGGGGGCAGCCCATTAACACCCACTGCGCACGGTGGACCACATGAAATATCACAAGCCTCAAAACCAGAGCTGCTGCGTTTGTGGAAAGCGAGGAGTGTGTGTGGTGGGGGGGTGTTCAAGGGAGGGGGGGGCAGTGACGCCCCAAGAGCGCCGATGGCTGTTCAAACCCTACCCCCCCCACCCACACACACACACACACACACACACTCTCTTCATCATGTCTGCTGCTGACAGCCCCAGCGAGAAGCAAGCGCTGCCTCTGTCCGCAGCGGCTCCATCCCTCTTCCCAGCAGGGACTGGTCCAGGGCTCCCTGCCTCCTCCTCCTTAGTGATGGATTGAAGCACAGGGGGCGCGCCCTACCTGTCCGGAGGCTGCTCGGGTGCAGCGCCCGCTGCGGCTGTGGGGCTCGCGGGCGGAGAGGCGTCTTCTCTTCTTCAGGGGTCCCGGCAGGGTTCACCGCTGGCCGGGCACCGCTGCCGCAAGACCCTTTGTCTCCGAGGCGCGACCTTCGTTTCCAAATCCATTGCTGCCATCTACTGTTTACTGATGAGAACTGCTCGTCTTAAAAATGCTGAAATATTGCCAGCAAGTATAATAAACCAAGTCAATGTATCCTTCACTTCAGAGCGTGCAGCGCCAAGACACCCAGCCGGGTGGTGTGCGCTGTGCCAATGGTGTCAAGTAGTCACACTAGGGTACGCACATAACGCCTACGCACACACCGAAATGCGTCCTGCCGAAAACAACACCCGTACAGTCACTGACCAACATATGTGCAGGTACCGCTCGCCAAGGATCTGGGCATTGACGTCATCGGTCTGAACTCCCGCGGGCTGAAGCTGATGTCGAGAGCCAAGAAGCAGCACTTCCAGGTGAATATGAACAAGGGCGTCTTACTGACGAGCGAACGGATCGACAGGGAAGAGCTGTGCGCAGAGAGCCCTACCTGTATAACTCTATAACTCTCACCTCCGTGTCCAGTTCAGTTCCAGAGGATGCTGGAGCAGGAACTGTGATAGCTCTGATGATTGTGTCAGATCACTCACGCAAGCAGGAAGGCGGGTGCCGGCTCAATGACGGACCAGATTTGGGGGCGTTCCCGAGGGCTTTTGGCTGACGTAGCGTGACGTCGCCAAAAGCCAAAAATTCTCGGGAACGCCCCCGAATCTGGTCCAAGATTGACGGACGGAGCCCTCTCCCAATGGCTAGCCTCCATTTATGGAGCTAGCCAATGGGAGGAGAGGGCGTATTCCCGACCCCACACACACACATCAAAAGGTTTTTTGGCGCATGCGTACTGAAGTACGCATCGCCAGTCAAAACCTAAAAAGGGAACAAAGGCTGTAGGCTTGGGGACGTTGATTCTTCAGGTGCGACCACCACTTCGAGAGGTAAGTTGGGATCTTGGAGAAGAGGTAGGTACCCCAAAGGAAGGCACAGGGGGCCACAGGGTGCCGGGTGATGGGGTATCTTTGGGCGTTGGGAAATCTTACCCTTGGCTGGTCGCGGTTGGGGGTTCCCTGGTTGTGAGGCTGCAGGCGTCGTCTGGTTTGTCGAGGAGGGTCTTTGGGCACAGGACTTCGGGTCCCAGTCACCGGGGGGACGTCCTCGTGGTCTTGTTTCACTCGGGCACGGGCCGGGCACGGCGGGTACAGAGTGGGTTGGTCTGGTGCTTCTTGGCTGATACAAGGAGTATGGTTGTTGAGCAGAGCCTCTGCTTATGGGAGTCCCAGCCTTCAAGAGGGTCAAGACAGGCAGGTCCTCTAGGGGTCCCAAGGTTGCTGTCGGCAGGAGTCGCCGGGATTAAGCAGGAGCAGGTTCCAGGATCGACAGGCCGGTAGGGCTGGGGCCATGTCAGCTGGGGTCGTACTTTTAGCAGCCGCACGGCGGGTCGTCTTCTTCTTTTCTTATCGGGATCTGAGGAAGGAAGGTTCAGGGAGCCCCTAAATACTGAATTTAGGGGTGTTACAGGTAGGGCAAGGGCAGGGACCAAAAGGGCCCTGTCCTGGGGTGGGTTCACCCCCTAGTCTGCTCCTCTCCTGTGGGAGGGGGGGTAGGAGCCTAGCTGTAATTGGGCAGGGCTCCCCATCTTCAAGATGGCCAGAGCCCGGGGTTGTGCTTCACCTCGCCTCTCCCACCCGAGGGGTGGGGTTGGCACAGGCTGGCACCTCCCCCCCTTCATGACGTAGGGTTTCCTGCCAGAGTGGGGGGTCAGAACCAGTGGGGGCCAGTTGCTGGGTACAGCAAATGGTCTGGAGAAACTCACAGAGGCGGCAGGCCTTTGAAGCTTCCCCCTGCCCATCCTGGCGGAGGAAACCTAGCACCTCGCCCAGGATGTGCATTGTTGACGGCCCAGGAGAGCGGGGGGCTCTCTACCCCGGGGTCCAGCAACATGTCTTCTGTGGGGCAGCCTCTCAATCCAGACGTGGATTGTAGGTTAGGTTTCAGGGGGCATCTCTAAGATGCGCTCTGGTGCATTTTACATTATCTCACACTGGCATCAGTGCGGATTTAATGTGCTGAGAAGTTTGATACCAAACTTCTCAGTCTTTAGTGGGGCCATCATGGTGCTGTGGAGTTCGTAATGTCGACCTCCCAGCACCATATACTCTTAATGGCAGCACTGCACTTACAGTGCCCAGGAATGGCTCTGGGTACTGTAGGCGCACAGGGCTCATGTTGGAGTCCCAACAAGATGAGAAGCATGATTGAATATTTTATTACTGAGAAGGAGACTAAGGGACAGGTAGACCTGACAGATACACCTATATCTGACCCACTAGGAAAACTGTTTGTTGATTGTTTAGGTCTTTTTGGATGTTACGATCTCAAGAGTAGTCAATACACTGAGAACAAAAACATATAGGAAACCTACATCAAAAAATAATCTTCTGCAATTTTCTAGCTTTCATCCTCGCCCCTTGAGGGAGAATCTCCCCTTCGGGCAGTTTCTACGCCTTCAGCGTAATTGTAGTGAATTGTCAGATTATAAGGTTCAAGCGAATGATCCGGCGGGAAAACTGCGACAGAGAGGTTATCCGAAACGCTTAATCGACAAAAGTAATAAAGGGGCAAAGAATCAGAACAGGGAAGCCCTTTTGACTGATTATGATAAAGAGCTACTTACAAATACCCCTCTAACATGTGTTACCACCTATAATTCGATTTCGAATTCTGTGAGTAGGTGTATCAAAAAACACTGGAAGATATTAACAAGTACACATTTGAGCCCCTTTTTTCATATAAAAGATCAAGAAGCCTAAAAGATGCCATCGTGAATACTCGTCCACGCATGCAACCCACAGATAGGAATCAGACTGTTTTAAATGCCAGGGTCTTCCCCCTGTGGTGGGTCACTACCCGTGTGGTGGTTGTAGTATACGTCATATATGTCATTTGACTACCAGCACCAAATTTCTATCCTTGGAACCAGGCAGGCAGTGGCACCAACGGAGCCATACCAACTGTAATTCAGAACATGTTGTTTATTTGATAACGTGTCCATGTGATTTAAAATATATTGGAATGACTAGGAGACGTGTGAAGCAACGAATATGTGAGCATCGTAGCACCATACGCTGTTGAAAGAGTATAACAAAAATGACAAGTCATTTTTTGGAGCATAATCATTCACCAAATGAACTAAGATGGACAGGTATTGAACAGCTCACAGGAAAAGTCTCCCAGAGTATTCTCTTTGAGAAGAACAGAGGTGGATATATCGCTTAGCGTCACACCAGACCGGCTTGAATGATGACATCCCGTGAGGGTCCATCATGAAAAGATGATTATATAACTGGTCGGTCCAGTTTAAGCGTGTTTGGCATGGTCACTACACCCACTTTATTTCCCTGCATACATCTTCTTGGCGGACAATTCCCCATTGCGAGATAAGGGGAAGACATCCTGTGACAAGTGTGATTTAATGAATAGAACAGAAGAATAAAACATGCCCCTCAAAACCCTTTTCCAGGATGTACCTCTTTCCAGGATCAATCTTACTAAAAACGGTGGCAGTATAACCCGAGTGAGTAGTGACAAAGGAAGGGTTGGTTAAACAAACGCAAATAAAGGATGCACATGTATAACCCAGTCTTTTCGATTATATTCACCACGTGTCACTAAACTGCTTGAACAGTTACAAATTGGGTGGTTAAGAGCAATTCCCCTTGTTCCTGTATAAAAAATGCAATCTCTTCAGAGTCTGCTTCACTGTCAATAACAATAAAGCTTTAGTGAAGGAAAGAAAAAAGAGACAGAAATGAGAGGACCATAGCAATCGGATTGTATACACGGCTCCGTAGTAGTTCACAGATGATTGGGTTGCATTCTACTGATCACGTGTGCTCACACACCAATCCCGCCGAATCTTCCTAGATCACACTTTAGACTAAACCAGGACTAGGGTCACGTGGGGTTTAGAGTCCAATACCAGTGCACCTTTTAAATAACCCGGCGTTTAATTGTTGACCTAACGTTCGGGCTGCGGACGTGAATCTGCTAGGTACCGAGCGGGGAGCCGACTCGGTGAAAGTAAGTTTGATCGTTTAATTTCTTTCAAACAAGCCCGGTGGGAGGGTTACTAATCGGGAGAATGCCCTGTCTTCCTAAGCTGAAGTGGGGGGTTATTGCATTTACTTTCGGCGTGTCACACATGCAGAGAGATGTTTACCGCTGTTTTGCATGCGCGGATGCCGATTACAAATAAAAAACTCTAACGGAGGTGTTTCTTCTACGTTTTTACAATAGATATCCTGAGGCGTGAAGATTACCCCTGCCGCAGTACCCAGGGAGATATTCCCTATAAAAATTAAAGTAAGTTATATCTGGTTTTGCTGAGTCCTCTTTTAAAAACAATTTTTTGAACGTATGTCCTTCATGTTTTTAACGCATAGTGTAAGATGATGTTAATTAAGAAAACTTTTCCCACCCCCCTTTTATACCAACTTTGGTTATTGGGGTTTTGGTCTAACAATTACTTTCCCGTTTCTGGGTAAAAATTACCCTGGAGGGTAAATGGCCGAGTGGGTTTGTTGCCAGTTTCTTGGTAAAATAACTAACAGGAATACTAGACTGGTAATAATTTGCTGGATACTAGCATTGTAATATCCCTCATGATTAATGTAGGGAATGGATAATCGCCCGTATAAATGTTCATTTAAGTATGCATGAAGCTCTGACGACAGGAATTGTTCATAAATATAGATTGAAGTATGCAAAATAAGCATGCATTCTAATTTTAACATTTGGCTATCTGTTGGGTATGATGATTTTCTAATCTTTCTTACAGATTGGTAGATGCTGGAAATCCCAAGCATGACCTACAACTGGGTAAAACCGTGAGTTTACCCACGTTCGCATTTAACTCACCAAGGTTGGGTACGCCTTAGGGTGCGTAGACCGCCTGGGAGTTTATTTTATCACCTTTTTCTTCTGGTCCTGAGGAAAGCTTAGCGGAATATAGCACCTCGAAAGCAGAAACATGTCGACCTTTTAGTAGCACTTAGGATATACTTGACTCGAAAAGGTCTATAAATGTCCGACTCACTGTTTTTAGCAATGACAATCTGACTCCATATTAAATTTATTGCAGAGGATAGCTTGTCATTTTTTAAAGTTTGCACTTCTCACTATTCGTTTAGTTGGAATCTGCTCCACTGTATTTCAGTTGTAGTAGCAGTCCGGGGAGACATTTTTGTCTCCTCGGTAAAAATCCCAATGACGAAGCAGGTCATCAACCATGTTGATGAGTGAGGGTTTTACAAAAAATCGTATGATATTCCAACTATAAACGTCTTTTCCTGTATCTATACTGTGAGTTCCTGCCGTTTCTAGACATCTGTTTCCGCACTGAGAGTGAGATTCAGTGAGTTTTGCTCTTTTGTGCGTTTTGAAGTATTGTAATTTAGTAGGTTTTTGGTTACTCCTTTGTTGTTTTTGTAAGTATTTTTGTGGGAGATAGGAGTATCCTTTATCCCTACCTCTCTTGTTGTTTTGTTAGGTAACAAACTACCTGATGGCTCTAGTATAACGGCCTATATAGTTACTCCCTTGAAATCTGTGGTTGGGTTATGTAAAATACAACAAATGTCAACGCAATCTGTGAAGCTGACCGCTTTGACTAGAGCTTGTGAATTAAGTAAAGATTTGACTGTAAATATCTATGTATATGTCTTTGGAGTTGCCCATTCATTTGGACGACTCTGAAAAGAAAAAAAGTTTTTAATATTTTTATTTTGCATGGTGATAGATATACAATGGGGAATGAATAGTAAAGATACTGGATACCTTGATGTTACCAAAATGAGTTGCTATTGTTAAATGTTTTGTCCACAAGAAAAGTATAAGATGAGGTAGTACAGGGAAATACTTTTGCCAATGAAACATCTAAACAATCAGCCTATTTAGAGTATAGTTTAATGTATATTGTAGGGACAGTTAGATGGACAGCAGAAGTGACTATGTTTAATCAAACTTTAGATTGCATTAGGGAAGTACAGGAAGAAGCTATGGAGGAAGAGAAGGAACAGTGTAAAATATATGAGTGTCAGGATGCAACAGGATGTTACCCAAATAACCGTCAGCCAAAAATGATTTGGTCTACTTGCACTGGTTACCAGTGGAGAATAAAATAATATTCAAGATAATTTGCATCTGCGAGTCAGGCCGCCGTTGCAGATGGCCTCCTGATTGTACTGCGCACTGCGTTGGGAGGCCAGAGGACTATCTGTATCAGTATTTGGCAGTCACCGTGTCTGGATGTAATGCTGTTTTTATACAAGCATCTAGTTGAAGCCAGGAGATCTTCTATTAAGGAGCAGCAGAGAGGTGGTTGTAGTCAGCAGCAGCGGCCACACCTTTAATTGAAGCCGTTAGGGCCTGGAGAGCAGCTCTTATCAACTGGCCCTTGCAGACGGTCACGCTGACAGGTCTGGGTACACCCGTGACAATCTGTGAAGAGTGGTGCATGATTCAACGTGCCTCCTGCTGCCGACTAAAGTTATTTCCCAAGCCGAATAATCCTCGTTCCCCCCCCCCCCCCCCCTCCTCCCTGCCTTGAAGCCACCATGGACCTTATGCTGAAGGAAATAATGGCGGTGGGGCATCGGTTGGAAGCCATGGACGTAAAGATGACTGATCTTACGACAGAGACAAAGTCTATCCGTGCAGAGATCTCTGGATTCCATGACAAAGTAGGGGTCTGGACCACCGGGTGACCTCGCTTGAAGCGAGAGTAGAACTCCTTCCAGACAGAGACCAGGAATGCAGGCTCTATGTGATAGGATAGTTGACCTTAATGGTCACAGGAATAAATGTCCACTTCTTGGCATCCAAGAGAAGGCAGAGGGCTCTGATGTCAGGTGCTTCACCCGCGACTTCATGCCCACCCTTACTGTGATTGTCTTCTCGCCCCCACTGGAAATACAGAGGGTCACTAAATTCAGCCACTGGCATCAAGGGAAGCGAGACCCATAAGCCAGTTTCCTACAGCACAAACAAGCACAGCAGATCCTGGCGGCAGCGTGGGCACATGGGCCCAATGACTTTGAAGGTCACAAAATACAAATCGCAGCCGATTTCTCTAGGGAAAGAAGCAAATGTTTCTGGATGGTCTGTGCGAGACTACAATGGACACTTCATGCCCCCTTGGCCATACATTACATCACCCATCCTCGGGCATCTGGAACTGCAGCTTGGTGCATCCTGGCATCAACACTAGGACAAAACGCACTGCATGCAGTGTGGCATGGAGAAAGTGATCAAGGCAGTGGCAGAACGTACATACAGGACAGGCGCCGTGCTAAATCTGCTGACTAAGAAGCACAACATCAGCATCCATGCGGTGGACACCTGGACTCTCCCAACCAGTTGGCTGAGTATAGCATGCCTTTTTATTGTTACCGGTGGCTTGTTGCTGGTTTGCTGTTTTACTGTTAGCACTGCTGATGTAATAGCCTGTCTGTAAGTGCCAACTGCGGCATGCCCTCTCCATCTTACCATCTTGTTCACCTGCTGGTTCGCCACTGCGCACTATCTTCCTTCCCAGGGGCTTCCCTCATATGTCATTAATTGGCTGCTACGGATCTGTTCAGACCCCTCATCTCTTGGCAGTCCTCTCTGAACCACTATGTATTGCTCACCCCTCACTTACCTTTCCACACTTATCCTTTCTTGGGCCATTCCACCCCTGGAGACCCCTCAGGTCTAAACCCGCTGACCATACATTTCTTCTTTCTTTCCAGATTTCAGGCACGTTGCCTTACAACTTTTCAAGTGTACTTCATTGTATAGTTTTGGTAGTAGTGATTTTCCACTTCTGTTCTGCTACCTCATCAAGCTTTCCGTTTCACCCTACTCACCCTTGTTTCCCTTCCTTTCTCCTTTTTCTCTCTTTTTATTTAGGCTTGCTCTCTTTCCTTCCTCCTACCTTTCCCTATCCCCTTCCTGATGGCTTTCCTCCTCATTTGCACAAAGGGAATCTTCTTGCTGCGCCAGCGGCTGTCGGGCTAACCCTCCCGGAGGGGCTTGAAGGACCACACCATCAAGCAGAACATGAACACCCATTCCCACAGGCGCATACTACCCACCCACCCCCAGCACTCACAATGACCTCGCGATTTGCCCTCAGGATCCTCTCTTGGAATGTTAATGGACTTATGCATTATATTAAAAGCAAGAAAGTTCTTGCGTACCTCAATTCCAAGCATGCAATATATCCCTTTTCCAGGAAACACATCTCGCCGAGACAGAAGCTCCAGCGAGATTGGGGGGGTAAGGAAATTAACAACTGCTGCCCTCCCAAGGAGGATAACCAGATGACCCCTCCGTAAAAGGAGAGTGGCCATTCTGATCCGCTGAACTCTGCCTCACACTGTGCTCAAATCCTGGGTTGACCCAGAAGGTCGCTATACATTTACCAAACTGAAAATAGGCGAAAGAGTACTATGTGTTGGATCTGTTTACACACCAACAGGAGGAAAACGCCCCTTCTTTCTGTAACTCTCCTGGGTCTTGTCGGAAATTACATCCGTACATTTCCTGGTGGGAGGTGAATGAAACTTGGCCTGGGACACGATCCTGGACTGTACAGGCCCTATTGACGTGGCAAAAATGCCAACTGTGCTCTCTTGAGGACATCAAAACGGACCAAGGCATTTTGGATTTGTGATACCTGTTAAGTCCTGCGACCGGGTATATATCCATCTGTCCCCGGTACACGGCACGCAGTCGCGCTTAGATTCTTTCCTTGTAGCCCACCCTTTTCTCCCCCTAATAAGCGAGTCCTCCATTCTATAAGGCGCCCTCTCTGATCATTCTCTGATCAGCTTATCAGCCAATATGGGCTTGACCCGGCAGATCCGGAAATCCTCCCGACTCAAGCTATCAATCTAATACATCCATCCAGCAGGCAAGGAGCAACTCGCTGCTCATGTCAAGACCTATTGGGAGCACAATCAAGGCTCGGTCGCCTCGGCTCTGACCCTTTGGGCAGCGGCGAAGGCCACTCTCAGGGACCAGCTGATGAGGAATGCAGCCCTGTCCAACAAGCAATGGGTGGAACGAGATGTGGTCCTGGAAGGGGACATATCCAGCCTTGTGTGCATTTATAAGGCCCAGCCCTCGGATAACCTCCAAGGCCAAAAATGCACTTCAAATGCTGAGGCACCGACATAATTAGCAGTGGGAGAAAGCAGGCAGATGGCACAGCTGAGGCAGAGAGAGGCGTGTATGACTATACCCACCATCAAGTTGGACTCCGGAACCATACTCACTAAATCAAAGAAAACGCAAATGCGCTTGCCTCATACTATAAGATCCAGTACTACCCGGTAGTGACTCCAGAGGCGGAGCACGTTGCCTTTTTCCTGGACAGTGTCTGCCTCCCTTGCCTCGCGGAGGAGGGATGAGAGTTGCTCAGGGGTGCAATTACCAAGAAGTAGATCACCCAGGCCATATCCAACTTGCCCTACCATAAAGTTCCTGGGGAAGACAGCTTTCCTGCTGAATTCTACTGGTGGACCAAATCAGAGATAATCGATCTTCTTTATGAGGTGCTTGACCTCAATAAGCTGTTTGACCGGTAGCCAGTGAAGCTCCCTAATGCTGCTAGAGATGTGGTGGTATTTTTGAATATTGAGCAGCACTCGCGCTGCTGCATTTTGCAGTGACTGAAGTTTAAGCACTTGGCGTTTATCTATGTCCAAGAAGAGGGCGTTACAATAATCAATTCGAGAGAGGATTAAAGCGACTGCAACCGATTTTCTGAGGTCAGGTGGAATAAATGGCAACCGGCCACCAAGATTGGTTCCAGAGTGGTGGTCCATTCCCAAATTCCATGACTTCCATTTTGTCTGTGTTTAGTTTAAGATAGTTCCGATGTATCCAATCCATGACGTGCTTCAGACAGCTCTGAAATCTCCCTGCCACGGTTTTGACACTTGAGGAAATTAAGATAATCTGCGTGTCGCGGCAAATGACACCAACGAGAAACAGTGAGTGCAAGAAAGTGGCTCTAAATATACTAGACCAAAGTCAGGTACAGGGTGTATAGAGTCCCCAATCCCCAGAGTTATAACCGAGGTTAAAGTCCGATCTGACCTTACTCTGTAAAGTGGTAGTTTAGTCGAGCAGTAAGGCAGTACCAGAGGACAGTGTAAAGCATTTGTTGTACACACTCAGTCAGCAAAAGGTTTCACACACTCAACAACTGAACTCTATACCAATTGTTTTTATATCCAAAGATATTGTTGTTTTATTTTAGAACCAACAGGTATCAAAATATACTTTTCTCAATATGAGTGACTTTAGGTAATTAATTTGCAGAATGGCAATAGACTTGGTAAATAAAACAGTTACTGGGGTTGCAATAGGCAATACAATTCTAAACACAATTTAACATTGAGCTCAATGGGTTTTTCTACATAAATGCAGTTGATTACTTTAAGGATTACTTTTCTAACCACAGGACTGGATCATGGATTCAGTCCTGGGACCTAAGCTGTAAACAGTTATGTAAAAGCGTTTTGGTTACAGTTCCAATTTTTAAAGGATGTAAATGTATTTTAAAAGTTGACACTTAGAAACTTTTCAGAGAAAAACTAACAATGTTATCCTATGGAAGGAAATTCAAGTCACAGGTAAAGTAGGTTCTCATTACTTCTGTAATGCAGTACTGGACTCCTAGGTTCAGCACTGGGACCTCTACCTAAGACAGGTAAGTAATTACGTTTCAGTAGTTGGTACGATTTTTAAAGAATATTTGTAATTTGCAAAAATCGACACTTAGAAGAAATTTCAGAGAAAATCAGTCAATGGTTTCCTATGGAAGAAAATACAGGTAACTGGTAAATACGGTTAAGATTACTTTTGCGGTTCAATACTGAATTAGTAAGTACAGCACAGGCTTCTCTCTTGATCCCAGGTGAGTATTTCGGAAATCGTTATTTGGCTGATTTTAGAGGAATATTTTAGTTTTAAAAAAAATCGACACTTCAAAGAAATTTCAGTGAAAACCAGTCAATGTTAGTGAGTTATTGGCTTTCAGGTGAGTACTCGACTGGTGAGGTTAAGGTTCTGGGCATAGACTCATGGGTCTCCCAGGGTCGGAAAGGTACAGTTGTTACACCCTCAGCGGCACAGGGGCAGCCAGGTGTAGCGAAAGTAGGCCCAATGCAATCCAATGGAGGGTAGGGGGCCTTTTGTTGTTGACATAACAACAGACACCCAACTCAGCTCGTCTATCACAGTTGCTGAAGTGGAGGAGGCCTTAGCACAGGGTATTTGTTTGAAAGCCCCAGGCCCAGACGGGGTGCCCCTTGATCTCTTTAAAAGAAACCCTAACCTATGGGCACCTTTACCAGCAAATGTTTTTAAAGCAGCTATTATTGGCCCTTTGCCAGCGA
Source organism: Lissotriton vulgaris (assembly GCF_964263255.1). Lineage (NCBI taxonomy): Eukaryota > Metazoa > Chordata > Amphibia > Caudata > Salamandridae > Lissotriton > Lissotriton vulgaris. The sequence continues at coordinate 1,233,689,834 of NC_141693.1, forward strand.
CTTGTAAGGAGGCAATAGTGGTCCCAGTTTTTAGGTCTCGCCTAGGCAGCATGCATGCGCTGCTCTAGGAGGGCCTTTGGCCATCGGTCTTCCCTTTTCAAGCACTGCACTTGTGCTTGTGGCGGCATCCACCTTGCGGGAGCGAGTAGTGGAGCGTCCACGATTATTACAAACATATGGCCGCTGCTCACTCCCGCAAGGTGGATGCTGCCACAAGCACAAGTGCAGTGCTTGAAAAGTGAAGACAGTGAAGACCACATGTATTCGTTGAAAGAAAACGTGTTTCTTGCAGAGCGTGTTTTGCTCTCACTCTTGCGTTCAAGATTGTTTTAGTGAGCTATGTCATGACAGTGTTTACAGCCCCAAGTCAGTAATGCTTCAGTGACCGATGCACCATTTCTGTTCTCACTGTTTACTTTCTGAGCTCCAGCTTGCGTAAATGCTTGTGCTGGTTTCTCTGTACCTTGTTCACAGCCTGATTTTGAGGTTTCTTATGTATCAAATTTTATTGAGGTTGATGTTATCTTTCACACAGCGGAAATGGAAAGTATACAGCAGAAGTGCCCGGCTGCATTTCTCCTGAGGATTCAATGCATGCCTGTGGTCTGGGAGGAATGAGGGTTTACATGATCTGCAAGCAGGTATAGCCATGATTGGCAGGTACAGCTTTGAACCCCCCATGTCTCACCCACACACCTTGGAAGGCTTCCAGGCTGTTGTGCAGTGTTACTCCCAGTGGAGCTGCGGCAAAATATGTTGTTTTTCTTAAAATATCAGCGGTTAAGTCCTCATGCGAAGGACCGATGCATGACTGAAATGTTGGAAGTGTTGCTCGGTCGGAGGAAGCCTTCGGGCTCTGTTAATTTTCTAAAGACTTCTTTGTGTGGGCGTCTGAGGGATGCGCATGTGGCGGTGCTGCTTAATTGCATCAAGTTGAGTTTTTAACACACAGGACATGCAGATGACTAGTTTGCCACTTGAAACATAAAGTTGTATGTTTATACCATTGATACATGCGCTAAGAAATGTTCATTTTTGCGTGCCAAATGGCATCTCGCTGTGAGTCCTTGTGGCAGAGTCCTCATGTGAATGTTCTTACCCATACTCTGTTAAAGCACCAGTGCATTGCCGAAATAGGTATGTGACTTTTGTTTGTTACTTGTTTAGTGCGCAAAATACTAACCTCTGTCCTTCTGTCGGCCCCAGTTGAGTCAACAGTGTTAATAACGGCAGGGAAAAGGTGCCCATCCTACTACCAACTCATGATTTTCACATTATTCTGCTCAGTTTCATTACATATTCCCTTCAGACCTGCCTTCCCCTAATCTCTTCTCATTCTCCTCTTCTCCATATTATAACCTTCTCCATATTCTAATCTTCTCCCCCTCTTTCTTGTCCAGTCTGCGCCTCCTTATGCACTACTTTCCTCTTTTTTCTTCCTCTCCTCCGTTCCTAATTCTTCTACTTGTGTCCTTCTCTTCTCTCCCGAAGCTTCCATTCTTTACTTCCTCTTCTCCACATTTCCTCTCTTAAACCACCTCCTGGGTCTTTCTCATCCCACCTCATTTGTCAATCTTCCTCTTGCACTTTCGACTCCTGCTTTCCCCACGCCCCTTTTCTGCCTGTCAGCGTTTGTCTTGTTCTTCATACCTATTTTTAGGGTGGAGGCTGCAAAAGCATTCGCTAAGACATGCTAGCGCATGCGTTTCGCTTACGAGAAACTGTTATTAACAAAAGTTCTTGTAGCCCGCCTTTGTGACCTTATAAGTGTCTAGCCATGCAACAGTTGATGTTGTTGCACCAAGAATATTGTACTGCATAAATAAATACTTAAAAGGTCCCAAAGGCGATACCTATTGGCTATGCCAATGTATGTTAAAAAGGGTACTAGGAGTAATCCAGCACGCTGTGTGCCCATTTCGCTGATTGATGCCACAGCTAAGGTACTGAGCAGGGTCCTTCTTGCCCGTTTAGAAGATTGACTATTCACCACAGGGTTCATGTCCAGTACACAACATGGTTTTAGGAGGAGATGGGCACGAAAGAGCAATGTCTCAACTTGTCCCTAATTGTTAACAAGTACGTGAGTGTCAGGAAGGGTCATATCCACCTGGCGTTCATGGACTTATCTAGTGCTTTTGACACTGTCAACCAGGACAAACTGTGAGCCATAATGGAAGGTATGGGCGTTGAAGAAGCATTATTAACCCTCCTCCGCAGGCTTCACTCCAATACCATGGGCAGCATAAGATATGGCAATAAAGGGGGAAAAAAACTCACCTATTAGTTCAACAGAGGGTGTTCGGCAAGGGTGCATTTCAGCCCCATTTCTGTTCTTAATTTATACAAATGGACTGGAGGCTTTTTCATTAAGTAGGGAGCTTGATTTTCCTAAAATCAATAACAAATCTGTTCCTTTATTATCATACTCGGATGACACTGTTTTAATGGCAAGGACAGCTATGAGCCTGCAGATATCTCTCGATACCTCTACTGATTTTATGTCTTCAATTTTATTAAATCATATATAATGGTTTGTGGCCCTAAGACCACAAAAACTAAAACTTTCGTTGTACAGGGCAAGAGAATAGAAAAGATAAATAGTTGTTCTTACTTGGGCAATTTATTAAACAATCAAATGAAATGGGAACCACTTGAGTACAACAGACAAGTAGTGTTATGGATGTGTTAATTATTTATTTGCAGAGTTTTATATACAGGGCTCGACAAATTCACTCAACCGCTCGCATTTGCGAGTGAGATTGATAAAGGACGAGCTATTTTTAGGTCCTACTCGCCCTTTCTGGCGAGTGGGAATACAAACTTGACACTTGACCTCTGCCTCTGAAAGCAGAGGAAATGTGACAAGATAGGAAGATTTAAAGGCATCTTTATTGCACACAAAGTAAATGAGCAATAAAAATGCTTTTAAATCTTGTTAACTTGTCACATTTGCTCAGTTTTCAGAGTTTGAGGTCAAGTTCATTTAAGTTAGGTCGAGGAGATTTTGTAGTTTACTAGACCTGCAGGTCTAGAGCATTTTTTATGATTTGTCGAGCCCTGATATAGCGCGAACTAGCCCCCAACCAAACCGGGTATCAGAGCGCTTTACATAGCACCAGTTACGTTACATACATTCATTTTTGTTAGGCACGGGGAGATTAAGTGATTTGCCCAGAATCACAGGAGGTTTTAGTGACATTACCGAGACTCGAACCCGGTTTCCCAGGTCCGAGGTCGAGCGCCGTAGCCGTTACAAGCCTGTGAGGAAATTAATCACTCTTCAGAGAGCTAAAGCCCTCTTCATCGCAACTTACGGCGCCGGTTTTTGGGGATATCACAAAAGCCAAAAGCTCCAAGGAATAGAGAATAAATTAATTAAACGATTACTGATGACACTGAATAGTGTCCCTACCCTTTTTTGTCACAGGGAACTTGGATTAGAGTTTATAGAAGACCGCATAGGCAGCGTCCCTCGGCTTTTATGGGCTAAGATTTGGCTTTCAGAGGATCTAATGTTTTCAAGAGGACTCATCAAAGATTGTCTGAATTCGGGCAATACTTTATTGATAACCCTGGCTTTATCATCTAAGGGAAAAATACCATGTAATAGGATTGGGGAACTTTTTTGAAAATCCTGAAAGAATCTCCCCAAATGCCATGGTTATCATTAATTAAGTGTACCAAAATAAGGGCAACATACGTGATTACCAACATGGCAAGATAGGGGTGTCCCATGGGTTCCCCGTCCAGCTGCAATACTATTTAACTTTTCCACTAACTCCCAGATTACATTTTATTACATTAACATTTTATTTATCTGGAGCGACCCTTGACCCTGTCTCCAGGCAGGTCGCCCCCACACAGCGTAGCTCCACCTGACTGCGCCCGTGTCCTCAGCCCAGCTCCTGCCACTGTGACGGTGTTCTGGGTTCGAAGCCCGCCATAGGTTCTGCTCACACACCGGACGATCACGCACCTGCTGCCTGGCCGCCCCGAGGCGCACCCAAGTGCCCTTCACCTGCCGAAACTGCAGCTTCACCAGCATCCGGCCTACCAACCCACCTACCAAAGAACCCAACTACCTCAGATGCATCCTTCTTAACAACCGCTCTGCACGCAAACACGCCATTGAACTCCGGAACCTACTGGACTCCAACACCCCAGACGTCGCCTTCCTGACGGAGACCTGGCTGAACCCCTCCTCGGCACCCGACATCGCCATAGCCATCCCGGAATGCTACAAGATGACCCGCAAGGACAGCGCCAACAGAATAGGAATCGCCATTATCCACAGGAACACTCTCAAAATCTCGACAAACACCGACGACACCCTCAACGCCAAAACCAACCGCCATGAAGGAATGAAGGCCGTCGCCGAATGGATGAGAAACAGCCGACTGAAGCTGAACTCGGACAAGACAGAGGTCCTCATCCTCGGATCCACGCCCTCGGCCTGGGACGATACCTGGTGGCCGACCACACTAGGAACAGCTCCAACCCCCACCGACCACGCATGCAACCTAGGGGTCATCCTCGACACAACCCTCTCCATGAAGAAGCAGGTTAACGCCGTCTCTTCCTCCTGCTTCAACACCAACCGCAAGATCTACAAATGGATCCCCACTGCAACAAGAAAGACAGTCACACAGGCCCTCGTCAGCAGCAGATTATACTACGGAAACACCCTCTCTGCAGGAGCCTCGACCAAACTCCTGAAACGGATCCACAACGCCTCCGCACGCCTGATCCTCGACATCCCTCGCCACAGCCACATCACACTCCACCTGAGAGACCTGCACTGGCTCCCCGTCAACAAGAGGATAACCTTCAAGCACTTCACCCACGCACACAAGGCACTCCACAACACCGGACCAGAGTACCTCAACAGCTGACTCAGCTTCTACACACCCACCCGTCAGCTCCGCTCACCATGCCCTCGCCACTGTCCCCCGGATCCGAAGAGTGACCACCGGCGGCAGATCTTTCTCCCACCTCGCCGCCAAGTCATGGAACACCCTCCCCACCCGCCTATGGCAGACCCAAGACCTACTGACCTTCAGAACATTCGTCAAAACCTGGCTCTTCGAACAGTACCAGCACTCCCCCACCCCTCATCGCCTTGAGACCCTCACGGGTGAGTAGTGCGCTTTACAAATGCTTGATTGATTGCTTCCGCCTATGCACTGTGCACTTTCTGCTGGCATTCCCGGGCCAAGAAGGAAGGACGGATAAGCTTATGTCGTGCCCGTGTGATAATTTTTCAAGCCAAAGCACGATGCACGTAGTATTATTCTACACATTGTATAAATCAGCGAGAATTTGATTTTTACTCCTGCTACTAGGGAAGATTCGCCCCTGCTCATATACTATGGGTAAAAGACGAATATAATTATTGGTGAACCATCATGCTGTTCAAACTGACTATTGTATGCAAATAACTTTACACTGCTAGAATTTTATGAATTGTTTTTTAGCTCTTTTTATTGTGTTTGATTAATGAATTGTAAACCTTTGTGTAAACTGTTAAACTTAAACTTTTAAAGTTCTTTGAACCTAAATAAAGTTATTCTGGACTTGACGCCTTGATTTTTGGACTTATGGAATTACTGGTGTAACTGATGGTGGGATGTTGCCTCTCCATTTGCTACGTTATTGTGTTTGTAAAGAAGAATACATTTCACACGATGCCACAACAATTCTATGGTAACACCCAATGCGCACCATTAACAATATCCAACTGACTTAAGAAGTACCCTCCGCGACACCAACTTTTAAAAGTCGCAGTGAATGTCAATTTGCCGAGGAAAGCCCGACAACACTTATTTTCGAGTGCAATACACTGGGGACACATTTTTGATGGGTCCAGTAAGAAAACCCATACATTGTTGAATTAAATGAGAGGAGCAAAAAATGAAGAAAGTACTAATTATGCGAAGGGTTAACAGCATATACAAATGTCAATAGCACTACCGATGTGGTGCACACACCACACAAATACACGTCCTGCGAACATGCTCACCCCGCCCTCACTTCTCTGAAATAAAACGTTTCTAATGCACAAAAATACTAACAGCTGCTTGTGCCCCTCTTTCTTACTAACCTCGCAAAAACATGCCTGCGACCTCGTTATTTCCCCCACCTCTTTTTCCTCCGGGCCCGGGTAGCGGCCGATACACTATCAAAACGGGGGCGTGAGCCCCAAACAGGACACGCACAGACAGCGACGGCACAGGCCAATGACGTCACTCTATTATGATGACACTCCCTTCCTACCCTGGCAACGGCGAGAGCGCAGCGATACAGAGAACGGACGGCAACCGGGAACTGAATATCGGGAAAAAGGGGCTTTGTCCTTCCTTGTAGAACTGAAAGTATGGAACCTTTCAATCCTCCAATGCTTTGTAAAGAGAAGAAGGCGTGAGCGTAACCACAATCACAGCTTTGTATTCAGTAAAATAATAAGAAGCCTCTAAAATATTGTTCGTATTATGTCACTGTTTTCTGGCTTTGTGAAATATCAGACAATACGTTTTGTGTTATACTACGAGAATTAAAACAATTGTTTTCTCTACAGTAATTAAAATTGCAAATTTTCCTTACAAACTCACATTGTGCACTACTTCAGTTCTTTACCAAGGACTCGAGTCATTAACAATTTCAATATGGCCACCTAACATGCGCGCCTCGTTTACTTTTGGTTAAAGACAAGTTGCTTCTTTCATCCTTCAGGTGAAATGGAGCCAACCTGTCTACTGTCTTTCCTATTGCAGTAAGTGTGCAGGTGCAATTTGGCAGTACAGCCCTTTTTTAAATAAAAAATTCATATTGTTATTTCACAGAACTACAGTAGCAAAACTGCAAGTAACAGAAACGAAAGTGGCTTTTGATAATGGAGATTTAGCACCTCACTTCGTCACATCTCTCATTATCACACAGAATAAGAACTGTCCCTCTCCAGCCGTTGATTAACTTCCAAGTTCCCCAGGTCCATGAATAATGTACTGCTCCAGACCAGGTTTCTTCCTTTAAATTGAACAAGTCCCAAAATTCAGAGAAAACAAGCACTAGCAAAGCCAATAGATCTCACCATTGGAAGAGCTATAGGTTTTGGCAAGGGGGTTTAGCCACGTTGTACAGCAGCGTGACTGCTGTTCAGAATAGCTAAAAGTTATTGACGTGGGATGGGGAAGAGTGGATTGGAGAGATTGTGGTAGAGTGGGGTTGATTGGCGTAGAGTGGAGTGGGGGTAGAGTGCGGCAGATTGGAGTGGGGGAGTTGGGTAGCTTGAGATGGAGTGGGGTAGACTGGAGTGTGGTATGAATGAATGAATGAATATAAGATTTCTTGAGCACTAACTTAGCCCAAGGGCATCAAGGCGCTAACCGCAGAGCAATGTGCAGGCAGAAAACACATTCTGACCAACATCTAAGAGAACAGCCAGGTCTTTAAAACCTTTCGAAAGAGCGTGTGTGATTGCTGCCTCACAATTTCATCAGGGAGAGATTCCACAATTTAGCTGCAGCAAATGAAAAGGTTCTCTCGCCCCATCTCATCCGTTTGCTTGCTGAGCTGAGTTTCCTAGTGGGAACATAGTGTTGAAATAAAGCTTTAATGTCCTCCGGATCCAGGCCATAGTAGGCATTGTGAGTGAGGCAGAGGGTTTTAAACATCATTCTGCGGTCCATAGTGAGCCAGTGCAGAGATAGAAGAGAAGGTGAGACTGAGTGATGTTTAGGCAAGTCCATCACCAGCCTTGCAGCAGCATTCTGCACTAGCTGCAGGCGACGCAGCTGTCCTTTGTTAATGCCCAAATAAAGGGCATTACAATAGTCCAATCTGGACAGTGTAGGCGCAACAACAACTTGTTTGCAAGCAGCAAATGAAAGGAACTGCGAGATTTTCCTTATGGTAGAGTTGAGTGGGCTATATTGGGGTAGATCTGAGTGGAGTGGAGTAGATTGGGGAGGAGTGGTGTAGAGTGGAGTAGGGTAGATTTAAGTGGAGTCGGGAAACTGGAGTGGAGTGGAATGAGATACATTGGTTGGATTATAGTAGGGTAGAATTGGAGTGGGGTCGTTTGGAGTAGGGTGGAGTGGGGTAAATTGGATTGGAGTGGGGTGGGGTGAATTGGGGTAGATTGTAGAGAAGTAGATAGGGGTAGATTGAAGTGGGATTGAGTCGGTGGAGTAGATTGGAGTAGGATAGATTGAGGTGGGTTGAGGTAGATAAGAGTAGGGTGGCGCAGGTTAGATTGGAGAGGGGTAGATTTGAGGTCTGTGGTATATTGAAGTGGAGTGGGGTAGATTGGGTGGATTAAAGTGGGGTAGAATATAATGGGATGTATTGAAGAGGGAAGAGTGGGGTGTACTGGGATAGAGTGGGGTAGATTTGATAATTCTGGTAGATGGAAGAGAGATTATTGGAGTTGGGTAGGTTGGGGTAAGGTAGATTGGAGTGGAGTAGATAGGGGTAGATTGAAGTGAGGTAGATTCAGGTGGGGTTGGTTGGGATAGATAAGAGTGGTGTGGAGTGGGTTAGATTGGAGTGGGGCAGATTTTGATGAGTGTAGTAGATTGGGTGGATTACAGTGGGGTAGATTAGAGTGGGATAGATGGAAGAGGGATGAGTTGGGTGGATTGGGATAGAGTCGGGTAGATTTGAGTGGATCAGATAGGGGTGTATTGGGGTGGGTTGGGGGTAGATTGGAGTGGGGTAGATTTGAGGAGTGTGGTAGATTGAAGGGGAGTGGAGTGGGGTACATTGAAGTGGATTGAGGTAGATTGGAGAGGGGTGGATTGGGATAAATTGGAGTGGGGTACACTGGGGTAGATTGTAGTGGTGTAGACCGGAGTGAGTGAGTTTAATAGATTGCTGTGGATTTTGGAGTGGAGTGGAATACATTACAATGGAATGTGATAAATTGAAATGAAGTGGGGTAAATTAGAGTAGAGTAGAGTGAAGTTGGGTAGATTGGGGTGGAGTGAGTGAATTGGGGTAGATTGGTGGGGGGTGGATTGGGGTAAATTGGAGTGGGGTACACTGGGGTAGATTGTAGTGGTGTAGACCGGAGTGGGGTAAGTGGTGTGGTGTGGAGGGACACAGAGTGGAGTGGCTTGTTGTGTTGTGGAGTGAGTCTCGTAGACTGGAGTGGCGGGGAGTTGAGTGCTGTAAGGTGCCGTGGCGTTTGAAGGGGTATAGAGTGTAATCGTGGAGTGTTATAGAATGGAGTGAAAAGGCATAGAGTGTAGTGACATAGTGTGGAGTATGCATGGTGTGGTAGCGGACTCCTATTACAGAAAACAAATTTTCAATTGAAATGACCATCACATTTGCACCAAGATACAGTTTTACTGTACACACACGATAATGTGTGCAAATGTCATCACTAAGGGCCTAATTACGACTTTTGGAGGTGAGGGAGCGGGCGGGACACCACCGCCGGGCCCCCGCACCGCCAAGAGTTGCTGCTGCCTGCTTGCCAGATTACAAGTAATTTTGTGATCTGGCGGGAGGGCGGCGTGGCGGTCCAATGGCAGCGCTGTTTAAGACTCATTATGAGCCTTAAATTGCACCGCAGTGGGACCGCCAGTGCATGTTTCTGCACGGGAAGGAATGCACCATGTTGTGCATTCCTTACTGTGCAGGAACTGGGGCTGAAAAACTACAAGGTGGCACTAGATGTGCCCCCCCTGCATGCACCCCTTTGCAAAGGGGTATGGGGGGACCCTGTAAGGCCCCCTTTCTTTCCTCACCACCAGCAGTTACATGGAGGAAGAACCTCCATGACACCGCTGGCGGTGAGGAAAGTCGTAATATGCTTGGCTGTGCCTCAGGGCACCACCAAGCATATTGCAGTTGCGGCAGTGCAATGGCGGTCCGACTGCCAAAGTCCTTATAGGGTGGTGGTTGAACCGCCGGTGCGGCAGTAGCTGGATCGCCACTGTCGCACCCTTGTGAGTCTGGTGGTCCTCGGACCACCAGACTTGTTATGAGGCCCTTAGTAAATTGATGTGTTTTGATTGTATTCAAATATTTCTTTCCACCACACTTCAGAATTACATACATTTTCTCTTCATTTGTACTAATTCTGATATACTCTGAAACATCAGTTTAGTTCTTTTTTTTGTTGTTTGGTAGAAAAAATCATTCTAGAGCCTCTCTTCTTACATGGGTACTCAGCAGGATTATCACATAAATTCTCTCACTTTGATGTCTGAAAATAAAAAGTAAACACCAAGCTTCCTTGAAAGACAGCTTGACATTTGACCTCTGCTTTGAATGCACCAGCAAATGTGGAAAGATAAAAGCACGATTTAAAATCCTGTTTACAGAAAGCTAGTTTGTGGAAGAAAATAAAGTAAACAAGGTTTGGGCAAAGGGAGGGACAAACTCAAGTTGGACAACCTAATACAAATAAAGCCAGCAAATAGAAAGCCAGAAAATGCGAGTTACAAATCACAAAGCCAGGGTTCAGAGTGGACCGAATTCAGCTTTCTGAATGTCCCCAAGATGTCTTTAGCAAACCAGACAGCTGTGCTATCTGATGGCCTTCGACCTAAAATGGAAAGAGGGATGCTGTGCAGCAACAAGTATAGCTGGTGATGTGTTTTAAAAAATAAACCCCTATGTAGTAACAAGAGCCTCAGACAAGGAGCACAACGTTTAATGCATCTCATTCTATCTCATCTCCACACAGAATAAAAACCATCCCTTCCCCACCCATACCTGCCAAGATTCACAGGGCTTTGCCTGATGTACTTCTCCACTCCCATGTTTTTTTTCTTTGAATTCTGGGACTTATAGTCTTGTTTATAATGGAAAAAACAAGACTACAAGTCCTTGAATTTAAAGACTAAAACGTGGACTTGAGCATCACATGTGGCCCTGGGAAACTACATAGGGCTGGGCACCTGCCCATCGTTTCCCCAACATTCTAACAACAGTGCACGGCTACCACGTGCACAGGTACCCAAGGGAGGGGGCTGGGAAAGAGTGAAAGACGCCAAGGAAACTACAGCTAACAGGGCAGAGTCCTACATAAACAAAACGTTTGTAATGATATAGAATTAATATGCTCAAAATAATATTATATCCTGTCCCTCTTTTAGAAGAAGTTAATCTAATAAATAATTGATGTACCTGACAGGCACATCAACAACCGTCCAACCCAGCAGAACACCAGGCAACGTTCCCTTCAAGGACAAGAGATAGCATCACTGCAGGTTGCAGTGGAATGGCTGTACCAATGTTATGATGTGTAGGTGTATCTGTAGAGTCCCTCACTTTTGAAAACCAAAAGGAGATAGGTCTATGAGAACGTGGTTAAGGCTAGACCCTTGTTAAGTATACAGCACACAATTTGCCTAAACCACACTTACTTGAGCGAAAAACGTTTTCAGGTTAGAAAAAATATTTATTACATTCCAACCAGGCATGCTTGTTCAATTCCAATTATATTTAACTTTTGAAATATACTTTCACATCGAATAGCAGAAATAAAACAGACTGTACATTCAAATATTTACATCACTGTACAAATAGTTTGATACATATAGAAACAAACATTGTCAAAAAAATATCAACATTAAACATCCTACAAAGAAATTAATACATTACAAAACAACAATGTCACATACATATAAAGTCAATGAATGAGAGAAATCAAAAGAATGGGGAATATAGTCAACCGAATGACTTAAAAATGGTAATATCTGGACTAACAAGTCCTAGTTTTCTTTATAGATAATGTTCTATTCCACCAAAACTGCCGACGCGTTTCGAGGCCAGGACAAGCGTCCCTGGACTCTCATCAGGGCTTTGTGTCTGGAAGATGCAAAGAAAAAAGCGTTTTACTATTTTAGTGAAATGATAGCCTCTGTTTTAAAGTTGCATTCACTGGGGGCGTGGCCAAGCAGCATGGCCGACAGGACGTGAGCTTCACCAGCTCCGTCCGTGGACCCACTAATCCTGCCTAAAAGATCCTTGCTGGACCCTCCAAAGGGGAGCTGACGGTCCGGATCCTCTCCTGCCACGTTGGGGACCCCCACATTGCCGAGAGAGCCTCCGGTGCCCCGGCAAACACCGCCGGATATCGAAGCGGCGCTCTGAGGGCTCCGCCTGGTTCTACGCGAGACCGCGGACTGGGCCTGCGTGAGAGACTAGCGGTGCGTGCGGCCCGCTCGGGGAAGGCGTTTCCCTGCTCCGGGGCTGATCGCGTCCGCTGCTGACCCCCCGATTGTTGGAGATGGTGGCGAGCGTCCAGGGCGACTAGTGGAGGGCTGATCTGGGGTCCGGTGATCCTCGCTGACCCGTGTGAGGGGTTGCAGCACCCGCCCCTCCCCCCTCCGATCCTCTACTGCGCCGGAGCTCCCGGCTGTGGAGCGCAGCCCCGGGTGAGTGCTTCCCTGGTCCCTGGGGCTCTGCAGGACTGTTGGAGGGCTGAAGCAGTGCGGCCACCAAGGGCTCATCACTGATCTTGCCGGAACTGTTGGCCTTTGGAGCCCGTCCCCGCACTGAGTGCCGGTGCGGCCTGCACAGGCTGCCCCTCTTGGTTTCTCTGCAGCTGTGGGGATTGCGGCCTCCGTCCCTTCCCCGGGACAGTGAACTACGGCGGCCCTTCCACGTGGAGCCTGCGGTGGCGCTGGGACCTGCGGCGGCCTGAGGGGTTGGGCTCCGGGGGACGTGGGCGGCTTGGAGCCCCCCTAGTATACACGCCATTGCCTGGGTGCCGGGGCGGCCTCCTTCCTACGCAGCAGCGGGATACAGACTGTGATACCCCCGGCCCACATTGCGCCTTACCCCTAGAGGCTTGAAGATTGTTCTGTTGCTCCTGGATGGTGAGGGGGCTCGTCCCGGGTGCTCTGGTTGGCGGGGGAACCGATTGGTTGGCTGCTCTCGATCTGATCGCCGGAGACCCTCCTGCCCGGCCCGGTGGGTGCATCGTGAATTGCTGGTTGCCATTTTTCCCTTTTCAAGCGGTGGGAGCCACCGCTTGGACCGAATCTGCCTGACGCCGCCTGCTGAACTGTCCTTTTTCCTGGTCCCCCCGTCTTTGCTCTGCCGCTGGGCTCTGCACCTGGCCGGTGGGACCCGGCGGGACCTAGCTGAACCGTTTCGGGGGGGGGGTGGGGGTCTCACGATCTGCCCCCCGAGATGACGACCCGCAAGGATAGGTCTGCGAAATCCTCCCAACCCAACACCATTGTGCAGTATACCACCCCAAGGCTGCCATCGCAGAGGATCAAACGGCAGACAGGACCGGATAATGGGGGGGATGGCCCGCATGAGCCTTCCCGGGCGTAGATCCTGAAGGCTATCCAGGGATCCCATTCTGCCTTGGAGAGGCAGATCGAGACTGTGTCTATAGATGTGAACCTCCTCCGGACGGATCTCCGAAAGGTGGCGGACAAGGTTTCAGACGCGGAGGGCAACATCGCGCAATTACAGACTGAAGTGGCTTCCTTGCAAAAATCGGTCACGCACCTGACGTCCACTACCCGTGCACTGGAGAGAAGAGCTGAGGATGCGAAGGCAGGGCCCGTCGGAGTAACATCAGGGTCCTGGGCGTCCCGGAACGCCTGGAGGCGGGAAACGCTGAACGCTTCTTGGAGACGTGGATCCGTACCCAGCTGTGCCCGACCGGCCTGTTCAGTGTCTTTGTCATTGAGAGGGCACACAGGGCCCTGGTCCCCCTCCCGCGGATGGGCGAGCCCCCTAGAGCCCTCATTGCAAAGATCCTGAACTATAAAGATCGTGATTGTATTCTACGGGCCGCGAGGGAAATGGAGTCCATCACCATTGAAAATAGCCGTGTTTCCATCTATCCTGACTATACTCCACAGGTGCAGGAACAACGGAAGTCCTACCTGGGAGTGAAGCAGAAACTCCGGGACATGAAGCTCCAATACATGCTCCTCTACCCAGCCAAACTCAAGGTGCTCTCCCAGGTCCGCGCTCACTTCTTCGAGTCCCCGGCGGAGGTGTGGGAGTGGCTTGAGATACGAGGAGACGACCTGCCCCCTGGTGAGCGGGGCGGCCCCCGCGAGACCTGGGGGACCCGACCCAAGAGGCGCCGGCGAGGCAGAGGGAGACGCAGATCTAGATCTCGGGGCTCTGCTGAGCCTCGGATTACCGTGGGAGAGGATGGAGCACTCCGCGTGAGGACATCGTCAACGGGAGCCGCCCCGGAGTCCCCTGAAGCACCTGGTGAGATCCTGGTCCTGGATACCTTGCAGGAAACTTTGCCGGATGCGCACTCCGCTGCTCCAGTGATACCGGAAACTGGCCTCTCCGAAACACAACCTGAGTGAGCTCTGATATGAGGTACTGTCTTGTTATAGCGTTGTTGTCCTCGGAGGTTGGGTGGGCCTCCCCTCCTGGATCTTGTAAGACCGATCCTGTCTCTGCCTGGTACTGGGGACCCTGGTTGGCTGACTGAGGCGGAGGACTGATGCCCCGTTGGACGGGGTGATGTGATGCGGGGTCCAAGAGTTTATGGCGAATCGTCGCCCAGCATTGGAATTGTCTTCAATGGACGTTCCCGGAGACTGTCCTGGAACATTGGGTCCTCGGGGAGTTGGGGGGGAGGGTGGGTGGTTCTGGTTGGTTGTGTGTGCGTGTGGGGTGTGTGGGTTGTATGGGGTGGCTGTGCACGTCCTGGCACTGGCAGGGGAAGGGCAGGGTAGCGTTTTTGGTTGTTGCTGTCCTTTTGTTCGCGGTGGGGGTGGGGGGACTGTTTCTGACGGGGTTTTGAGTCCCGCTGTTTTTGGATGGCGCTGGCGGGGGGAGGGCGGGATGGCGTGTTTTCTTGCACCATTCCTGCTTATGGGTGGGGGAGGGAGGGGGATTTTTTCAGAGGTTGTGTGGTTGGGGGCAATGTGGCGTTGGGGGGTGTTGTGGGGGGAATCTGTTTTTGGCATAGAGTGTACCGTTGTTCACGCCCCTGGGAGGCTGCTTGCAGAGGCTAAACTTGGGTGCCCGGATGGGCAGGGCCAAAGCTTATGGGATATGTAGGAAGGGGGAGTTTCTAGTTGGCGCAGTGCAGCACTAGCGACAAGCAGGGACTCTCCTTTCCTCGTCAGGGCTGAGGGTTCCCTTCAAGACAACCTCTGCTTACCCTCTAGGTAGTGTGGCTTAAGCAGTCTTAGGCTAATCTCTGGGGCACATAGGGTTAAACATTTGCAATATCACACCAGCACAACCAACCCACCACACAATGACACCAAACTGTATTTGTAAAAATATATACTCTTTATATAAATTTCAAGCAGGCTTGTAAATACAGTCTTGGTTCACTTTAAAACGATTCCAGTGTACTTTAGATTAAGTTGCCACAGTTCTTTCTAGCAATAAGCAATCTTTGTTCAGTGTTTCAAAACAGTTCTTATTCAGCTTATTTCCCCCCAAAAACGGGGATTCCAGGCTCCTCACAGTACTTTTCTTTGTCCTGATAGTCAACCAGGATTCCCCCAGCTGTCCGCGGCCTCTCTGTGCCCCTAGGTTACCCCGCGATAGAAAAACGGGCCCGGTCTGCCCACTCTCACGCTTCTGGCGGGAGCGGCGGCCTGGGAATCAGCGCCTGCCTCTCCGGGCAGGCTGCGCGGCTGTGCGCGGCTGACAGGGGGAGAGAGCGGGGGCCCTGGGAGCGCTCCACACGCAGCTCCGAGGGCTGGGCGAGGCAGAGGGAAAGGAACAGTACCTTGTTGGGGAGTTGGTTGGGCGCAGGTCAGCGCGGTGGTCCGCGTCGCGTTGTCTTCCGTCCGATGTTAGGAGCGAGCGGCGGCTCGGCTCTGGCTCGGGGGATGGCGGTGCGGCGCGGGCCGGGTTGCACTGGGCAAGTGCCTCGGGATTTCCTGAACGGGAGAGCACCTGCAGAGGGCAGCGATCCTCGGCGCAGACCTCTTTTGATCCAGGCGACGTTCAGGCGCCCCACGCAACAGCTGTTTCAGCGGCGGCGCGTTCAGGGGCACAAGACACGAAGGGGTGCAAGCAGGCACCGGGCGCCACCTTCTCTTCACGTTGCGAGCTGCAGCTCGGGGCCAGTCACGGTGCTTGGATCAGCTGGGCTGGTCTTCACGTTGCTCCTGGGCCAGGCAGGCGGCAGTCACTTTGTTTAGAGGGAGGGCAGCTCCCAGAGTGGTGCTGAAGAGCGCGATTGTCAGAGCGCGCTCTGCTTTTCCTGGAGAGGCTCGCAGAAGGAAAACAGCGTCTTGCAGCGGTTCCTCTGTCAGGGGGTAGTGCCCACTGTTCCTGGGGCGCTGGTCAGGGGGCAAGTTCACAGGCAAGCCCTTGGAGATCTTTCAGCAGAGTTTGGCACAAAGTTCAATAAAAGCAAAAGTCTCTTGTAGTCTCTTCTTTTCCTCTCCTTCTGCAGCAAGGCACCAGACACAGGCCAGAGACAGCACTCCTCCTTGTCCTTCCAGGTCCTTCTCTTCGGGCAGAGTTTCTTCTGTAGCACAAACAGGATCTAATTTACAAGGAGCAAGGCTCCTACTTTTATACCCAGTTTCTTTTGTTCTTACAGGCCAGGGGGGCCTTTGCATAACTGTTCTCAGTCCCTGAGCACTTGTGGTGGGTACTTCTGCTTCTGCATTCAGTGTGAGGGCAGGCACATCAGCCGCTCCCCAGGGGGGCGGAGCCGGCATTGTGAAGACAGGGGCAGCTTGAGCACTTTGTTGACAAGCTTCGGTCCTTCCTGGGCCAGGTGCAGGCTGAGTCATCAGTCGCTCCCCAGGGGGGCGGAGCCAGCATTGTGGAGGCAGAGCACAGCCTGATGCATCATTCAGGGAAACTCCCACCTCCCACTAAGGTGTCATCCTGCTATTCACCACCTGTCAACACCCAGCCCTGTCACTCACACAACTCAGACAGTCAGATACACACAAGAGCAGAGGCGGGCTGAAATGGTTAGACAAGCAAATGCTAACTTTCTAAAAGTAGCATTTGCAAACCCAGGATATTAAAATAAACTTTACTAAAAGAAGTTTTTTATTATTCTGAGTTCAGGCATACTAAACATGACTCTCTACCATGTTCCCTGAGCCTGCTCGGATTATAGAGTGTAATAATTCCAGCAGCCCATTCTGGCCTAAGGGGAGCAGGTAGCCTTACAATAGTGAAAAACGAATTTGGTTGTAATTCACTACTAGGACATGCCACACACATCAGGGCTTGTCCTACCTTACACTTACAATGCACCCTGCCCTAGGGCCTACCATAGGGGTGACTAATATGAAGTTAAGGGAAGGTTTAGGGGCTGGCAAGTGGGTGCACTTGCCCAGCCAGCATGACAGTACCAGACTGCACACAGGTTCTGCAATGGCAGACCCTAGACACATTTTAAGGCTGCTTCTGTGGGTGGCGCAACCAGCGCTGCAGGCCCACTAGCAGTATTGGCATTTACAAGCCCTGGCACTCCTGGTGCACTTTACTAGGGACTAACAGTAAATCCAATGAACCAATCATGGACATCAATCACATGTACACTTTTCAGTAGGGAGAGCATATGCACTTTAGCACTGGTCAGCAGTGGTAAAGTGCCCAGAGTCATTAAACCAAACAAAATAGGTCAGAGAGAGTATTGGAGGAAGGCAAAAAGTTTAGGGATGACCCTGCCAAGAGGCCCAGGTCCAACACAACCCCCTTCCAACCAAACCGCAGGGTAGACCAATCACCACTGTGATGGGCTTCCCTGCTTAGGGCGATAGAACATGGACCTGGCCCGCAACAGCAGGGGCACATTCCAGTTCTACGCCAATCAGAACCTATTTTAAATCCTCTGTACATACTCTCAGGGTCCACCCAGCTACTCCATGGGGCACCCTTCTCTTCCTCTGTGGACACCACCTGTGCAGCCTCTAACCTTAACTCGCTCACAGGTGTGTCCCAACAGAAAGTCATCAAATCACAGTGGCCACTGACAGTAGTCAGGAATGAGACCCAGGCCTAATGCCTCTCAGGGCTTTCAAACCTCTGTGGCCTTAAAGAGCGGGGGGCAGTAGCCCCAGGTGCTTGGCACCCTTTGTCCACTCTCTCTCCTGTCAGGTCAGGTATGACATCCTGGCACTGACCCTCCAGCCCTAGGCCTGTACCTGGCGGCTGGACTAAAGACTGGGGTGGCCTCTCCCACACCCGGCCCTCCTCCTTGGGGCTCTGTACCCTCCCACATGGAGTGGTACCCCCTTCCAGAATTGTCAGGGCACCTGTGGCAGGTGACCTGCACAATTCGCCCACCAGTTCAGGGGTGCTATCCTGCAACTGGGGGACCAGGTCAGGGGGGAAACCCTGCACCTGGCCCTTAAACTTAGGGTCTAAACCATCTAGTTGAACCGGGATCAGAGGCGAGGACTCCCTCCCTCTGCACCCCCTTCTAGAGTACTGCCCACTCCCAACTGGAGTGGTACCCCTAGAAGCGACATGGGCCAGGACACTGATTACAGTGGTCCTGCCCTCCAGGTCAGACAACACCTGAACCTGGCTCTCCAACTCAGGGACCCAACCCTGCAGTTGAACACTTGCCTGGCGCACCAGGACTTCCCGGGGAGCACGCATGCCCCCCCCCGAGGGTGGCACATAGCTCAGGTGCCGTGCGACAGTCTGCCTGGCGCAGATCTCCCAACCCCTGTCCATCTGACAGTGCGGGAAGATCCCCCAGGACAGAAGTGGTGTCCCCATGGTCATTCACTGGGGACGCAGCCCTGCTGGCTGGCCCCTGACCCACTGGTTCTTCCACTGGGGACTGTTTCCCCCTCTCGCCCCTCCTTCTGGACTTCTGCACCCTCCCAACTGGAGTGGTACTGCCAGACACCAGAACTACTGGAGCTCTGTTTACAGAGCCTCCACGTTCTCTAGCCACTGGGGGATCCCCCTCAGCGGGTGACTCATCCGGACAGCCTAGGCTCCCCACCTGGTGTTCCCTTAAAGAACCATCCAGGCTCTGAGACTGAGGTTGGGCACTACCGGGACAAAACCCATTCTCACTCCTTCCCCTCAAGGACAGGACGTGAGGCCCTACACCCCTCTCACTACCACAGGACCTAGCTGGGCTACTCTGCGCCACTTCCACCACTCTGGGCTGGAAGATACCTGAGCCACTCCCCACAGGATCACACCCCAATGCCTCTCCAGACCCTCTGGAATCCACCACAAGGTCTGCCTCCAATGTGAGCTCCCTGGGGTCAGAGAACTCACTCTCAAACAGGTGTTGGCATAGCTCTGGAAAACTGGGACTTAAAGTATGCTCTCCCACAATTGGATTACACAGCCCCCTAGCAGGGTTAACCAAACTATCCTTCACCTCACCATCCAGCGCCTCACACACATACTCCACACCATCCTTCTGAGACTGGCCAGACAGTAGCGGACTGTCTCTGTCACACAACCCACACTCTTCTGGGCGGTCCTTACACTCACCCACCAGGACCTCAACCATGGGGGAATCCCTCCCACCACTAGGACCATGAACTCCTACGCCAGCTACCCTATTCCCTTCAGGGACGCTGTGCACTACTAGAGCTACCTCATGCCCTTGAACCTCCTGATGTAAGTTAACCCCCTCCAAGTCAGGTGCCTTATCTCTAGGTGCGCGCACTATGCTGTCAGCACTAGATACCTTAATGTTGCTGCCACCATCTGAGCTGGACTCCACCCCCAACTCAGCAAAGCTCAATCTCTGAGCTACACATATTTCTTGTTGCTGGGCTGAAGCCCTCCTGGCCTCAAGCCCCTCGAGCTCCAAGTCAAGTTTCCTCATTCTTAAGTCACGCGCAAGCTCCATTTTCATTTCTTCCAGGGCTAACTTCCTAGATTCTAGCTCCAGTTGGCAATTCAATTTCAGCTCCGCCAACTTCATTTCATGTTCTCGGGGGCCTGTCTGTCCGCCAGCTCCTCTGGCGACAGACCTCGGCCAGAAACACTGCTACCCAATGGGGAGGTTGCACCCCTCCACTCTGGAGTCAGGGGTCCCTCCAGCTGCTGTTCTGCATCCTCAAATTCAAAATCCTTTCCAGGGGCATTCCTTGCCTTGACCCAGGCCCTCAGCGCCTTTTGGAACTGCTCCCTTCTGGAGAGTCCGGTCATGGAAATGTTCAAATTTTTGCAGAAGCTCTTGAGCTGTTTCCTGGTGTAGTTTTCTAGTTTCTCCCAATCACAGTCAATAGAAGAAATGGATGGTGCCTTTTCCATTTCCACTGACACAGGCATGACTTTAAAAACACATGGAGATCTCTTCTAGCAAAACATAAATCAAAAAAAGTCTGTGGCTTAGGTTACTGGACTGTCATCACTATGCAATGGTCAGTAGCTAAGGTAAAACACTGCAAATGTAAATTCGCGATCCTCACCGCTGCGTCCAATGTAGGAAGGGGGAGTCTCTAGTTGGCGCAGTGCAGCACTAGCGACAAGCAGGGACTCTCCTTTCCTCGTCAGGGCTGAGGGTTCCCTTCAAGACAACCTCTGCTTACCCTCTAGGTAGTGTGGCTTAAGCAGTCTTAGGCTAATCTCTGGGGCACATAGGGTTAAACATTTGCAATATCACACCAGCACAACCAACCCACCACACAATGACACCAAACTGTATTTGTAAAAATATATACTCTTTATATAAATTTCAAGCAGGCTTGTAAATACAGTCTTGGTTCACTTTAAAACGATTCCTGTGTACTTTAGATTAAGTTGCCACAGTTCTTTCTAGCAATAAGCAATCTTTGTTCAGTGTTTCAAAACAGTTCTTATTCAGCTTATTTCCCCCCAAAAACGGGGATTCCAGGCTCCTCACAGTACTTTTCTTTGTCCTGATAGTCAACCAGGATTCCCCCAGCTGTCCGCGGCCTCTCTGTGCCCCTAGGTTACCCCGCGATAGAAAAACGGGCCCGGTCTGCCCACTCTCACGCTTCTGGCGGGAGCGGCAGCCGGGGAATCAGCGCCTGCCTCTCCGGGCGGGCTGCGCGGCTGTGCGCGGCTGACAGGGGGAGAGAGCGGGGGCCCTGGGAGCGCTCCACACGCAGCTCCGAGGGCTGGGCGAGGCAGAGGAAAAGGAACAGTACCTTGTTGGGGAGTTGGTTGGGCGCAGGTCAGCGCGGTGGTCCGCGTCGCGTTGTCTTCCGTCCGATGTTAGGAGCGAGCGGCGGCTCGGCTCTGGCTCGGGGGTTGGCGGTGCGGCGCGGGCCGGGTTGCACTGGGCAAGTGCCTCGGGATTTCCTGAACGGGAGAGCACCTGCAGAGGGCAGCGATCCTCGGCGCAGACCTCTTTTGATCCAGGCGACGTTCAGGCGCCCCACGCAACAGCTGTTTCAGCGGCGGCGCGTTCAGGGGCACAAGACACGAAGGGGTGCAAGCAGGCACCGGGCGCCACCTTCTTTTCACGTTGCGAGCTGCAGCTCGGGGCCAGTCACGGTGCTTGGATCAGCTGGGCTGGTCTTCACGTTGCTCCTGGGCCAGGCAGGCGGCAGTCACTTTGTTTAGAGGGAGGGCAGCTCCCAGAGTGGTGCTGAAGAGCGCGATTGTCAGAGCGCGCTCTGCTTTTCCTGGAGAGGCTCGCAGAAGGAATACAGCGTCTTGCAGTGGTTCCTCTGTCAGGGGGTAGCGCCCACTGTTCCTGGGGCGCTGGTCAGGGGGCAAGTTCACAGGCAAGCCCTTGGAGATCTTTCAGCAGAGTTTGGCACAAAGTTCAATAAAAGCAAAAGTCTCTTGTAGTCTCTTCTTTTCCTCTCCTTCTGCAGCAAGGCACCAGACACAGGCCAGAGACAGCACTCCTCCTTGTCCTTCCAGGTCCTTCTCTTCGGGCAGAGTTTCTTCTGTAGCACAAACAGGATCTAATTTACAAGGAGCAAGACTCCTACTTTTATACCCAGTTTCTTTTGTTCTTACAGGCCAGGGGGGCCTTTGCATAACTGTTCTCAGTCCCTGAGCACTTGTGGTGGGTACTTCTGCTTCTGCATTCAGTGTGAGGGCAGGCACATCAGCCGCTCCCCAGGGGGGCGGAGCCGGCATTGTGAAGACAGGGGCAGCTTGAGCACTTTGTTGACAAGCTTCGGTCCTTCCTGGGCCAGGTGCAGGCTGAGTCATCAGTCGCTCCCCAGGGGGGCGGAGCCAGCATTGTGGAGGCAGAGCACAGCCTGATGCATCATTCAGGGAAACTCCCACCTCCCACTAAGGTGTCATCCTGCTATTCACCACCTGTCAACACCCAGCCCTGTCACTCACACAACTCAGACAGTCAGATACACACAAGAGCAGAGGCGGGCTGAAATGGTTAGACAAGCAAATGCTAACTTTCTAAAAGTAGCATTTGCAAACCCAGGATATTAAAATAAACTTTACTAAAAGAAGTTTTTTATTATTCTGAGTTCAGGCATACTAAACATGACTCTCTACCATGTTCCCTGAGCCTGCTCGGATTATAGAGTGTAATAATTCCAGCAGCCCATTCTGGCCTAAGGGGAGCAGGTAGCCTTACAATAGTGAAAAACGAATTTGGTTGTAATTCACTACTAGGACATGCCACACACATCAGGGCTTGTCCTACCTTACACTTACAATGCACCCTGCCCTAGGGCCTACCATAGGGGTGACTAATATGAAGTTAAGGGAAGGTTTAGGGGCTGGCAAGTGGGTGCACTTGCCCAGCCAGCATGACAGTACCAGACTGCACACAGGTTCTGCAATGGCAGACCCTAGACACATTTTAAGGCTGCTTCTGTGGGTGGCGCAACCAGCGCTGCAGGCCCACTAGCAGTATTGGCATTTACAAGCCCTGGCACTCCTGGTGCACTTTACTAGGGACTAACAGTAAATCCAATGAACCAATCATGGACATCAATCACATGTACACTTTTCAGTAGGGAGAGCATATGCACTTTAGCACTGGTCAGCAGTGGTAAAGTGCCCAGAGTCATTAAACCAAACAAAATAGGTCAGAGAGAGTATTGGAGGAAGGCAAAAAGTTTAGGGATGACCCTGCCAAGAGGCCCAGGTCCAACAGGATACAAATTTTTAACTTGGAACGTGCGTGGCCTGGGCACTTGCTCCAAAAGGCATAGGGTGCTGTCCTTCCTTCGCCGCCATAGAGTTTCTGTGGCGTGTTTGCAGGAAACGCATATGAATGAGGAGGGTGCTCTTAAGCTGGCGAAGAAGTGGAGGGGTCAGATGTTCCATTCCTCCTTCTCTACCTATGCTAGGGGGGTCCTGATCTGGGTGGCACCCGGGGTTCCCCTGGCGGTCCAGTATGTCGAGGCGGATGTTGAGGGCAGATATATTCTCATACGAGTGAAACTGGATGGGAGGGACTTCCTGCTGGTGAATTCCTATGCACCTAATGTAGATGACCCGAGTTTCTTTGCCGGCTTGCAGGAGCTTATAGTGTCAGACTTAGATGCCCCCCTCCTCTGGGTTGGAGAATTTAATTGTGTACTGGATCCACTGCTGGACAGGCCTCCCCCCGCGCGGGCACGAAACCGCGGATGACGGCACGTCTCCAGGAGGTGATGGATAACCTGGGTGCTGTCGATGTCTGGCGCCTCGGTAATCCGGGACTGAAGCTTTATACTTGTTATACCCCCACGCACAACACACATAGTAGGCTCGACAGAGTCCTTGCTGCCAACATCGGTGCGTCCCTTGTCTTATCGGTCACTCATCAAGCCTGGTTTTTATCCGACCATTCGCCTGTGACGTGCGTGGTACAATGGGTGGACCAGTCCTCCCGCCCAAGGACCTGGCGGATGCCGGGGGATCTTTTGCAGGATCAGGTGGGACGGGACCATGTGGAGACGACCCTACGTACCTATTTGGATCTGAACTGGGGAGTGGGTGATATGCCTTTTGCGACCAAATGGGATGCCCTTAAGGCAGTCGTGCGGGGCGCATGTATGGGTCTGACCTATGGAGTCCGCAAACAGCTGCTCCGTGAACTCACACGTGCTGAGGAGCGCCTCAGCCACTACCAATCCTTACCGGACCCGAATGGGTTGAACATGGACTCTGAGCGGACGGCCCGAGAGGGCGTTCATGATATCCTGGCCCGGCTGGATAGATTCACTCTTGACCGCTATCGACAGCGACTCCACCGTGAGGGGGACAAGTCGGGCCGATTGCTGGCCTGGATTCTCCTTAGGGAATCGGCCCCTGCACGGATCGTGGCGTTGAGGAACCCCGCTGGGGACCTGGTGCACTCGGAGCGGGACCTCCTTGTGGTACTTCGTACTCATCTACAGAAGGTCTATATCGCGGACCCCCTAGTGACAGAAGCATCGTATCACCCGTACCTCCGTGGTTTACCTCTTCAGACCCGCTCTAAGGAGGATACTGAGGAGATGGATGTTCCGGTGACGCTTCATGAGGTCAAAGTAGCGTTGGCCGCCCTACCGAAGGCTAAGACGCCGGGTGGAGACAGTTTCCCTCCAGAGTTTTATCAGGCGTTTGCAGATACCCTCGCGCCCTGTCTCCTGCAGGTTTACCATGAAGCGTTGGAGCGTGCCACACTCCCGCCCACCATGCAGCAGGGTGAGGTCTGCATGCTCCTGAAACCGAGTGGGGATAGCTGTGATCCTGCGGCCTACCGACCAATCACTTTAATTAATACTGACGCAAAAATCCTCACTAAGATCTTGGCCACCCGGCTGGCGCCACATATGGCGCGCTTAGTTCATCAAGATCAGTGCGGGTTCATTCCGGGCCGCAACACCGCCATGAATCTCCGGCGCCTGAACCACGTTCTACACGAAGTGCGTAACAGGGAGGATCCTCAGGTCCTGGTCTCGATAGACCTGGCTAAAGCCTTCGATACAGTTAGCTGGGGATACCTGTTGGAGGTGCTTCGGTTGGCGGGGGTGGGGCCCCTCTTCTGCGCCTGGATCCGTATTCTCTACAGTGCGCCTACAGCCAGGGTCAGACTCGGAGCGGCTCGCTCGGAGGAGTGGCAGTTGGGCAGGGGTACCCGCCAGGGGTGCCCCCTGTCGCCGCTCCTATTCGCTCTGGCGATTGAGCCCCTGGCGGTGTCACTCCGTGCGGAGATGGCACCCTGGGGAATACGAGTGGGGGATGTGGTGCACTTGGTCTCGCTTTATGCGGATGGCGCGTTGTTCTACCTGACCTCCCCCCGGGAGTCGCTACCGCTCCTGTTACGCCACTTGGAGCGTTTTGGTGCGGCTTCTTGGCTGCGCCTTAATCCTGAGAAGTCCCTGATCTTTCCCCTTGCGGGATGCGGTGAAGACCCCAGTGTAGGTTTCCCGCCCCTGGGACTGAGGTGGGAGATGGAGGCCTTCCGCTATCTGGGTATCCAAGTGGCCGTCTCTGATGAACAGTTGCTGGCCCGGAACGCCGACCGTGTGCTCAGTTCCCTACAACTGTCTGTATCCTTCTGGAATACACTCCCACTCTCTCTCATGGGACGGTTGGCCGTCTCGAAGATGGTGATGCTGCCAAGAGTGTTGTATATCCTACAGAATACCCTCTGTCCTCTTCCTCCTCGTATTTTCAACAAACTTAATACGATGCTCACCTCCCTGCTTTGGACGGGCAGGCGCAGCAGAGTTGCGTTGCGCACGGTGGTCAGACGCTGGGAGGAGGGGGGCCTAGAGGCCCCGCGTTTTGATCTATACTATTACGCGGCCCAACTTCTACCGGCTGCGCGCTGGTTCGCGGGTACAGACAATTGGGAGTTGCGACTCCTGGAAGGTAGCGCAGATGAGAAGACGTTACAGGTGGCTCTGATGCAAGGCAGAGGAGCGGACGACTCCCTGCCGTATATTGTCCGACACACTGCGGGACTTTGGCAGCGAGTTGTGGAAAGGGTGCTGAGACGGGCCCCTTTTCATAGGGAGCTACCAGTATGGATATTGGCACCGGTCACATTAATGGAGGAACACATGTCGTTTCGGGAATGGTGGTGAGGGCGGCTGTGAAACCTTGGCAGACCTGTATCCAGACAAGTCCTTTGTGACCCTGGAGAGAGCTACGGAGGCCTTCAGTCTTTCTGGGGGTCAGTACCTTCACTATAGAGGCCTGCAGAACATGGCGAGGGCGACCAGGCCACAGTTCCCTGAGGCGCCCCAGGTGTCCCATACTTTGTAATATCCTGCTATTGTGCGGCACAGGACGGCGACTGATAACGCTGTTATATACGGCGATGAGATGTGACTCAGCCCCCCCGATATCCCCATCCTGGGCGGCGTGGGAGGCGGATCTAGGGGTTGCTTTAGACCCGGGGCAACGGAAACGGATAGGGACGCTTACCAGGAAGGTGTCGTGTAACGCACGTTTCAATTTGATCCACTTTAATTTCATGCACCGCACTTACGTGACCCCAGTTGCTTTGCACCGCATTGCTGCGGATAAATCAGATGCCTGTCCTAGGTGTGGTTCAGTCGGAGCCGGATTTCTCCATTTGGCTTGGGAGTGCCCGCTGGTCGGGGACTTCTGGAGAGTAGTAGTAGTCCACATCCGGAAGGTCACGTGTCTGCGTCTTGACCTGACCCCGCTCCACTGCTTGTTGGCCCTGGTCCCCAAACCTAGGAAGAGGAATCTGTCATATAAAATGCTGCAGCTGCTCTTGGTGCTGGCTAGAAGGCGGGTGGCTATTACCTGGATGGGACAGAGGGCACCAGACATGACATTGTGGCTTCGGGATGTAGGGGAATGGACATTGGCTGAGGAGACGCACATGCAGCATACGCGTAAAGATGAACGGCTACAGGAGGACTCGCTTGCATGGCGTATGATGTGCGCGGTGGGGTCGGCTCACAGCGACTCCGATGCAACTAGTGCTGCATTGTTCTCCTCTGAGGAATCGGGCCCGGAGGAAGGGGCGGCGGGAGGTGGGGAGGGAGAATAGGTGGTGGGGTAATGCCCTGATGACTGCGCACAAGTTCCTTACTGTCAGTTTCTATACTTGCAGTGCATCCCGAGGATTTGATTCTTGCATCTCCTGTTATATCTGCAACTGTTGGAGCCATACTAGGACTGTGAACTGTGTACACCTGTATTTATCTATGCTGATGCCAATTTTGGGGGGACTGTATTGTTTATCTTGCTGAAAAAAAATAAAGTTAGTAAAAAAAAAAAAAAAAGTTGCATTCACTAGTAGTTTATACATGGATGGACTCTACATACCAGGCTCTTTTTATAGAAAGGAGAAGGCTTGTGGGGCTTGTTGTCAGAATCCAAAACACTAAGGGGATCAATCGTTTTCTGTAACACGGCAATCTAATCTGAAAAAATCAGGGTTTAACTAATTAAAATTGGCCCAGCGTTTGACTAGCTACCTAATGAGTGAATAAACGACATTGCGTTTAACCGACATAACACACTAACCTTTCGTGTGCCGCCAACCGGCGAGAATGCTGGTGAAATGTAACCATCCGTGTTAGTTCCTAGCGGGGGCAAAATAAGTGTGTGTAAATGAAAGGTGATTCAATCCTGATGTGCATTATCTGAGGGCCATTTAGAGTGGCGCCAAAAGCCTACCTTGCCAAAATACTTCGTTATTCTGAAATTCTGTGTTTCTTCAGCGCTCGCGGTCCTGTCAAATGAAAGGAACGCTTATGAAAATTATTTCAAGATTCGTGTTAAGACTTAAAAGGCGCACTTTGAAAATAAAGCGTTACCTTCTCCAGACGCGTTTTCACAACAACTGTGTTCATCGAGGTCTCAATCAAAATGGCCGGCTAGTGTCCAGACTGCATATATTTATAATGAACCCAGGTGCATTGTGGACCAAGTCGTTTTTAGCCGCTAATTGAAAAAGGGGATTTTCAAATTCGTTGGAAAATGACTTGCTAGTATTTAGCGTAAGTGTGGAATCCACAGTGTATTTAAGTTAAGTGTAGATGCTGTGTTATTAAAAACTTTTTTCTGAAGTTGTGGTGTGTGAAGCGAGTGTTCCGCTCTTCCAGACCCTTCATTGCTGGATTAAAATTCACAAACTAGGTAAATGCAAGGGCACAACTAGTAAGCCCAGAGCCCCTTTGGTGATTTTGAAAGGATGAATATTTGTAGAGAATAGAGGAACCGGGCCCACTGGCCCGACTTGGCATGTCTAATCTGACAGACAAGTCACTCAAGAAAAAGTCAACTTATTACAAACGCGCTATCTCCGAGAAATTGTTAAGCCCGGTTTGCGCGCTATTAAATTTCAAAATTAGATATGCTTCCTTTTGGAGCAAAATACGCTCGACATCATGGCATTGATTTGTGGATTTTACTGTGAGTAAGACGGACCACTTAAAGTCATGCTCGTCATGTCCCTTTTCAAAGAAGTGCTCCACCATGGGAGCTGACATGACTTTCTTCTTGATTCAGGACCGGTGCTGACTGATTCTATGGTTAATCTGCTGGCTAGTCTTGCCAACATACATCTTCATGCAAGGGCACACTATCGCATAGACCACATTTTTGGTCCTGCAAATCGAAAACTCTGTATGTGACCATTTAACTCCTTGATGTATAAATTCCTTGCCTTCGATCGTATTTGGGCAGGCTACACAATTCCCACACTTGTGGTGGCCCTCAATAGGTTTCAAATTCCATTGTGACAGCAAGTCACATTTTGGCTTTGGTGTTGTAATGTCAGCTCTGATCAACTGTTGACCGATGCTCTGATTCTTTTTGTATGCAAAATCGGTTTAGGGAAGGGACAATCAAGACCTTCCAAAAGGTGCCAATTCTTCAGCACAGCCTGTCTTAATTTGTGTGTGTCAGGGCAGAAGTAGTTACGCACACAAGTTTGTCAAGCGGTGTGCGTTTCTTGACTTGAAGTAGGCATTCACGAGGCGTGTTTCTAGCTCGTTTGAATGAATGTTTTAGGAGCTTCTTAGGATAGCTTCTTTGTTGCATGTCAGAGCAAAAATTGCGGGCATGTTTGTCATAATCCTGTATGTCAGAGCAATTCCTTCTAATCCTAAGTAGTTGCCCATAGGGCAAATTGGATATAAGGTTTCTCGGGTGAGCGCTTCTGTGGTGTAAAATTGTGTTCCTATCTGTAGATTTTTTGTAGAGCGATGTTTTTAATTGTCCTTGATCGCATATAAGTTCAACATCTAGGAATGTCATGCGACTAGTGCTGTGTTCAATGGAAAATTGGATGTCTCTATGTCTCGTATTAAGCCAACCGTGAAATGCCAATAGTTCGGTATGGCTCCCCTGCCACAGGAGCCAGACGTCGTCAATATAACGGTACCACTGTGTGATGTGCTGTTTAAAGGGGTTGTTCACCTCCACGAATTTCTCAGTCCCTCACTGTTAGCATATTCGCTCTAGCACTAGAAGATACAGGTGACCCAAGCTGAGGAGACACTCGCAAGGCTTGCAAAATATTTCACCAATGCCCATCTTCAAGCATCAAAGTGGAACCTGAAGTCTTAATTACTCTCATGGGACTACCAAATCTGGCACCACCAAGTATAGCATATGGGCATCGGATTTGAACTAACTACACCCCTGAAAGATATTTTACTATTGATCGCTGCCTTTCTTTGCTCATAAAAATGTTGCATTTTAATCGGTTTCCTTTCAATGGCAACAAATTTGCTTCCCCTTTCACTAGTTCTGTCAATGGGAAAACCCCTTGTCCCCTTTTTTTTTTGGTTTAAATCTTTTATTGAAGTTTCAACAAAACAGACATAGGGCACATCAACAACACGGGCGTGCATGCGACCGCCCTGCAAGGAACAGTCAACCCGCTCTTCCCAAGTGCCGGGGCCCATGGGTGCTGTGTAGAGTGTGTCCTTGAGTGCTGAGAAGGCCCCGCAAGCGAAATAAAGCTTTGATTCAGTCCCATGAACACCCAACCATCCCCCCCCCTCCCCGCTCCCGCCCGCTTCCCACCCACGTTTCCCCTTCCCCGGTGTGGTATTTGCGGTGATATCAGTTCTCACGAGGCTTGCCGGATAGGCGGCCCTCAGTTGGGTGATCGAGGTTCCCCCCGGAAGTCGTCTGGAAGCCGAAGCACCCTGAGATATCTGGGGCAGGTGATTTCATTGAATTCCTCCGACAGGAGAGAGACGAGGGGTTGCCATGTATCGAGAAATGTGTCCCTTGTTTGGGTAAGGGAGGCCTGTATCTTCTCCATTCCCATGATGTACCACAGGCGATGGAGCCAACCCGTGTGGGTAGGTTTCCTAGGGGTGCCCCATAGAGATAAAATGTGTTGGGTGGCTGCCCCCATTGCTAGTCCCATCTGTTTCCCCCTGATCGATTTGAGAGGAAATGTGATGGCGTTAGGAAGGCCAAGGAGCGTGTATGCCGGGAACCGTGGGATTTCAGTGTCAAAGTGTGTGTTGAAGCTCTTGAGCACCTCCTCCCAATACCCCTGAACCTCAGAGCATTCCCACAGGATGTGAGTGAGTGTCCCCTGTTGGCCGCACCCCCTCCAGCACTTAGGGTCTCTGCGTGGGTTACCTCGATGAAGCCGTGCTGGTGTAAGGTGCCAATAGTACGCTATTTTCACCGCTGCCTCTTTACTGGCTACATTACGGGCGGTGTGGTGGGCCCTGTAGTAAATGTCTTGCCATTCCTTATCTGTGAAGGAGCGTCCTAGTTCGTGTTCCCATCTATTCTGCCCCGCCGACCGCGCAGCAGGGGGAGGTGGGCTGAGCATCTTGTAGAGGTCAGTGATTGCGTGTCTGTCGGTGTTTTTCGTGTGGAGCAATTTTTCATAGTCTGTGAGGGGTCTGCTCACGTGAGGTAGCACATCCTTCTCCGTGAGCCAGTGTCTGATCTGGAAATATTGGAAGCGTTGGATCTGTGGGAGTGTATAGCAGTCTTGCAAAGTACGCATCTGCATGAAGCCCGCGGGGTCGAAGAGGTCGCCGGCAGCTTTGCATTCTGACTCCCGCCACTGCGAGAACGACCCGGGGGCCAGTCCCGGAGGGAACGCTGGGTTGTCAAACAGCGGGGACATCGGGGACGGGAATGTGGTAAGGCCCTTCGGAACCGCTACCTTGTCCCATACCTGCATTACCGTCCTCGTAATAGGTGATTTCCTGAGGTATGAGGGCCTATCTTTCCGTTTTAGGAATGGGACTTTCCAGAGGGACATCTGACCCATAGCTCGGTCTTGAAACAACCATCGCTTTTCCCATTCGGGCCTGCTCCATTCTAGGAGGTAGCGAAGTTGAGACGCGTGGAAGTAGCGCAATAAGTCAGGGACCCCGAGTCCGCCTTCCGCTGTGGCCCACGTGTTCAGGTCCCTGCATAGGCGCGGGCGCTTACCTGCCCACACAAAGTGTGTGATGGAGTCTTGCAACTGTTTGAGCACTCCAATCGGGGGTGTCTGG
Organism: Lissotriton vulgaris; assembly: GCF_964263255.1. Lineage (NCBI taxonomy): Eukaryota > Metazoa > Chordata > Amphibia > Caudata > Salamandridae > Lissotriton > Lissotriton vulgaris. The sequence continues at coordinate 1,233,721,105 of NC_141693.1, forward strand.
AACAAGTACAAGACCTTTGGTAGCAGGGTCATTTTTATCTCTGCCACCCTTCCTAACCAGGAGAGCGGTTGACAACGCCATCTTGCCAGTTCCCCTTTTAGGGCAGCCAGTAGCGCCGTATAGTTCCCCTCGACTGTCTGGGCTGTGCTCGGGGTTAGGGAGATGCCCAAATAGGGTATGGACATCTGAACTTGAAGGTCCCCATAGTTCTGGTGGCAGCGCCGCGCCACTTTTGCGTTCCGACCAAGAGGCAGGATTAGGGATTTCTCCACGTTCATCTTGAACCCCAACACATTCCCGAAGCTCTCTATCTCCGAAAGGAAAGCCGGTACCGACGTTGAGGGGTTCTCCAGGGCCACCAGGATGTCATCTGCGTACAGACTTATGGTCTGCTGTTCTCCACCAAAACGGACGCCTGTAATGGACCCGTTGTCACAGATCCGTTGGGCCAATGGTTCGATATACAGAGCGAATAGCAGGGGTGAAAGTGGACACCCCTGCCTGGTTCCTCTGCGGATGTCTAAAGGTCTTGAGCGCACCCCATTAACTGTGATCCTGGCTTGCGGGGCGGCATAGCAGCTAGCGACCCATGTGCGGAACCGGTCTCCGAACCCATAGCGCACCAGGACGGCGTCCAGATATCCCCAGTCTACCCTGTCGAACGCCTTTTCAGCATCTACTGATAGTAGGACCGCGTCGGAGTCATTGTAGTGAGCTTTATCAATGACATGAAGCAGGCGCTTGGTATTGTCTGCACACTGCCTGTTGGGGATAAATCCCGCTTGGTCCGGTTCAATGATTCCCGGTAGGCACAGGCCTAATCTAGCTGCCAGCACGCTTGTGAATAATTTGAGGTCGAGGTTAAGTAGGGAGATGGGCCTATATGCTTTGCAGTGGGACGGATCTTTGCCCGGCTTGGGGATAACCACAATGTCAGCGTCTAGCATGTCTTGCGGGATGGAGCCTCTACACTGGAAAGAGTTGAAAAGCCTGGTTAATACCGGTGCGACCTGGGGGCAGAAGGCTTTGTAAAAGCTTGCCGAAAAGCCATCCGGGCCCGGGGCTTTCAGAGGCTTGAGACGCGCGATCGCATAGATGTCCTCCTCGGTTCTGGAGGGAGGCCCTGGTGGGTTCATCCAGGGGCGTTATCTCCGTGTCTCGGAGATAAGTTTTGGCGGAAGTCCGCTCGTCCGGTGGTTCCGCCGTATACAGCGAGGCATAGAACTCACGGAAGGCTTCTGCTATATGGTCCTCGTCTCGGACGACTTTCCCGTCTTGGGTATGGACGGAGGGTACTTTTGCCCGCAGGGTCTTAGCTTTAAGGCAACTCGCCAGTAGACGCCCTGTCTTGTCACCCCCCACATAGTAAGTATGGCGCAGTCGCAGGGCTGCATATTCCGCCCTATCTAAATCCAGGCTAGCGAGTTGGGCCCTGACCGCCTTAAGCTGTCGCCATATCCTGGGGTCCCCGGTCCGACTGTGTACTTGCTCGAGTTCAATCGCTTGTGCGGTCAAGGATTGTCTCTTTTCCTTCCGTACCTTGGCTTCCGCCGCGGCCACCGAGATCAGTTCCCCCGCACCACCGCCTTAAGCGCCCCCCACACCGCAGTCAGGGGAACCTCCGGAGTGTCGTTGGTTTGCAGATATTCTGCGATGCGGTCACGAAGCCGCTGCGTCACCCCCTCATGTTGCAGGAGTGCATCATTAAGGCGCCATCTACCTTTCCTCTGTGTGACTCTAGGGGCTTGCATGTGGAGCAAGAGTGCGTCGTGGTCAGACAACGCCGCCGGGAGCACTTCCACATCTTCTATCAGGGGAGTTGTGTCCGCGCTGCCAAAAAAATGTTCAATGCGTGCATAAGTGCGATGTACGTGGGAGTAGAAAGTGTATCACGGGGTGGTGTTTGCGCCATAGGTCCACGAACCCCTCCTCCAACAGCCATTGGCTCCCCTCCTGCATGATCGCCCCGGCAAACCCCTGTCGGTGGCCGGACCTGTCAATGCTGGGATCCATCACTAAGTTTGTGTCTCCGCCCACTAGTATTGCCTTAATGTTTGGTTGCAGTGCGTCCGCCAGCGCCCCCTTAATGAATGATTCTTGCTTGGTGTTTGGAGCGTCGAGAGAGCCTACAACCATCTCCAGTCCCCCTATATGGAGTGTGTGGGCTAGGAATCTCCCTTTAATTTCAGCCACCTTGCCCCCTACTGTCCCCCTAAAATGACGTGCCACCAGTAAGGCCACCCCCACCTTCTTCTCGAGGAGTGAGGAGTAGTGCTGGGTCGGGAAGGCCCGTGAGCGCATCCTGTGCCAATCCTTGGAAAGCAAGTGAGTTTCTTGGAGCAGACAAATTTCCGCTCCTGAGTTTTCCAAGAAGGGCAGGACAGCCCTGCGCTTAACAGGGTTATTAAGCCCCTTCACATTTAAGGTGAGGATCTTCAACGTGGAGCTAGCCATCCGTGGAGTTTTGTGAGTAGCGCAGCATGTTCGGCTTGCACGGGGTCTGCCAGGTCCCTATGTCGGCCCGTACCGCCTCTATTGTACCACACCAGGAGGGATCCAGTATCTCCTTCCCCGCCCCCCCGACCCCAACTTCCCCAACTGTCCCCCCCCCGTCCCACTCCCCCCCCAACTCCCAACCTCTCCCCACATCTCCCCCTTGAACTCCCCCCCCAAAACAACTCCCATAGTCTCGGGCCTATCGGGACAAAGTCCAGGTCCGTAGTTCATCGTAGAAAGTGGGGACATGGTGGCGGCCAACCCTTCGGCCCCCCGACCCCTCCCCCCCCCGAGAGGAAAGGCTAATGAGGGTAAACCCTTGTGTCTGACCCCTCACTGTTTAGCAGCAGTATTGTCCGCCACCTCTTGCACTGCAGCCTCTCGTTCCTGGGCGGTGAGGAGAGGGTCCGGCCTCTTGAAAGATCTAGGGGAACGTCGCCTCCGCACTGTCTGCCAGGAGCCCCTGGACCTCTGACTCGCGCCATCCGTAGGTCCGGGCGAGGGGGTCTCGGTCGTGGTCTTCTCCTCCGGTAGGTCAATGTCTAGTACGGCACAAGTGTCCTGGAGAGAACGAAGCTGGTGTAGAGACCCCTTCCATTTGAAAATGAGACGGAACGGGTGGCCCCAGGTGTAGGGCACGTCTTTGCTTCTCAGGTAGTCAGTCGCAACCCTGAAAGAGCGCCGTTTCTTCATGGTGATGGCAGAGAGATCCTGAAAGAGAGCCACCTGATCTCCCCGGAAAATGACCGGCTGTCTTACCCGGGCTTCTCTTAAGATTCGTTCTTTCAGAGGGAAGTCCGGGAGAAAGGCCAGTATGTCTGGGGAGGGGGCTGGCGCTCGGCGCGCTGGGCCGACCCTGTGAGCGCGGTCAATTCGGATCTCAAAGTCGCTGGGTTCCCCAAGGATCTCCCGGAAAAGGTCCTGTAAATACGTTGTGGCGTTGCCCCCTTCCGATTTCGACGGAACCGCCCGGACTCGGATGTTGTTCCGCCGGGAACAGTTCTCCAGATCCTCCGAGTGGGCCTGGAGATCTACCTGCTGGTCCTGTAGGCGGATGATCTCTTGTAGCCGTTCCACCTCCATGCTGCGGGTCTGATCTGCCTCCTCCATCGCCGCCACCCTTTCCCCCAGGCTATCCACGTCTCGACGCAGTTCCTTCTGCTGTCCCGCTAGCTCCTGCTTCATGGTCTGAAAGTCATCTCTTAGGGTGTTGAAGAGGGAGGCCAGGAAAGCCTTAGTGATGGGTGCAGAGTCATCGTCTGTGCTCGAGGCGGCCACCGGGGTCTTGGGGGGCGATTGCGCCGGGGCTTTCTCAGTCTTAGCGGCATTTTTGTGGAGCAAGTCCGTTATGGTGCGGTTGCCCTTGCGCCCCGCGTTGGCCATGTCGGTGATCAGGCAGGGGCGACGGAACGTGGGGAGACGGGTCCGCCGCCCGCGTCGGGCCGTCCGGCTCAGGGGTCCGGGCTCTCTGCTCCTCTGCTGCTAAAAGTTGCAGGCAGCTCCGGTCCAGTCGTGCTAGCCGCCCCAGGGGGGACACCCCAGTCTAGGCCGTCAACGCACGCTCCGGGCCCCGGAGGCTGTAGCGCTGGCCCAGGGGAGGAACTCCACGTCTTCCAAATCCGGTGCGGGCGTCTGCACCTTTCGCCGTCTGCTCACCAGCTCCCGGGGACAGCCACCGCAGCACCAGAACTCACCACGCTGGGCCTAGCAGTCTCGGGCCCCAGGAAGGGTCAATCAGATGTACGCGGGCAGCGGGATTTTACACTGACCCTGGACGCCTCTCGCACTCCCGCCCGATCCCCTGAAGGTTACTGGTCTTAGGGGCTGCGTGGACTGCCTGATGATTGTGTCTCTTGTTGGTCCGAGCCCAGGCCCCAGCCGGGGAACCAGGCTCCACCACGGCCCTCTCTCTGTCACAGTCCCCGGGGGTAATCGCCGTTTCAGCGTGAAGGCCGAGTGTTGTAGTGCCAATTTCGCGCCCTGCGCGCGGTCGGGGGTCCCTTGCTCAGGCTCGGCCTTCCCCCGTGCTCTTAGCTGTCCCACTGTGCCTCCCTCTGCACCTTACCGGTGGGGCCGCTTGCCTGTGGGGAGGTCGCCGCCGCCGTTCCCGCCTCCGGGCCGCCGTCCGCGGCGTGTGTGCTGTTTCAGCGCTCCGGGTCCCGACTGGGCCTGAAGCTGGGGGCTTGGTTGCTGCAGTGGGCTGCCGCCTCTCCCAGCTCTTGGCCAGGCCGCTCCGAGGGCGCCTCTCTCGACTCCCGGTCGGAAGGGGAGCCCCGCAGGCACCGGGCACCCACAGCCGCTCTCCCGCAGCCTCGGGTCTCCGGAGGCCTATTCTCGGCCCCGCCGTTTTCTGCCAGCAACTGCGCCACAGCGACTCCCCTGCAGCACCGGATGGTTCGGCTAGCTGCGGGGCGTCGATCGATCGGGGGAAAAGGGGAGATAACCCGCTATATTGCAGCAAACAGGGGCTTAGGGCCGGGGAGCCTCCGAGAGCGCGTCCGTTCAGGCCGCCATCTTAACCTCGCCCCCCACTTCTCCCCTTTTTGAGCGAATGGGGTCATAGTTTGGGATCATACTTTGACAGAGGCAAGTCTGTCTGTTGACAATTCATATGGGGTTCTACCTGCTACCCTATGAGAAATGGTATGGTATGCCCGGAGGAGAGTTCTCTTTTTTTAGTTTTTTTTTAAAGTTTTCAAAAAACCTTTATTGAGAAACCAAAGCATGGCAAACACAGTAGTCGGCTCCACAATGGGATCCTGGATTCAAGCCAGTCCACTGCCCGTCCAAAGTTTGATCTCCACAATTCATCCAAATCCCTAGTGAGCGAGATGCCCAAGTAACACGAGGGACCAGAGGCCCAAACGAACGGAAAATCAAGTGGGAACGGCACTGTGGCATCAGTCAAAGGGAAAAGAACAGACTTGGTCCCGTTCACCTGGATGCCCGAGAGCCCGCCAAACCGTAAAATTTCCCAGACCAAGGGGCTAAGATTATCCTGAGGATGGCGGACATATAGGGTAACATCATCCGCATACATTGAGAACAGCAGGGAGCGGGACGAGAAACAAATACCTCTGTGGGTATGGTGCTGCCGAAGCCTGGCTGCAGGGGGCTCCATCGCGATAGCATAAAGCATGGGTGATAAAGGGCACCCCTGCAAGTACCATGAGCAATGTTAATGGGGTCGGAAATCTGACCATTAATGCGGATACGTGCCGATGGGTTAGTATAGAGGAGTTTAACTTTACGCACAAAGAGATCGCTGAACCCCATACACGGTAGGATGTAAAATAAAAAAGGCCACTCTAGTGTATCAAATGCCTTGGTGGCGTCGAGTAGGGCCGCCACCCCCGGCAGATTGGGATTGATTTAATGCAATACAGAGAAGATAGTGCGGAGGTTATGGGATGTTGCCCTACCAGGAATGAAGCCAGATTGATCGGGGAGAGCTATGGTGAGTATGAGTAAAAGGAGACGAGAGGCAATCAATTTAGCGAAGATTTTGTTATCAATATTTATAAGGGAAAGAGGGAAATAGGAATCGCGGTGGTCAGCAGGTTTGTCAGGCTTGAGAAGCAAGGTGATCATCGCCTCCCTCAGGGATGGTGGGAAAAGACCGGTATCAAGGGACTCATTATACATAGACGCCAGATATGGCCCCAGAATGGTAGCAAACGTTTTGTAGAAAAAGGCAGGCAGGCCGTCCAGGCCAGGGGCCTTGTCGCCGGGAAGGCTATTGATAGCTGCCAGTATCTTCCCTGGAAAAAGGTTCATCAAGGAATTTTCGATGATAGTCCTCGAGCCAGACAAGCTCAATAGAGTCAAAATATCGATCAAATTCCTCCTGCGGCAAAGGGGAGCCGGCAGAATAAAGTTGTGAGTAAAAATCCAGGAAACAGGATTTAATATCTTCCTGGGAGGTGGTTCTCTCCGAACCCCCATCGCTCAGGGCAGTAATATAGGAGGCGGCTTGCAGCCGGCGAAGAAGATTAGGAAGAGTACTCCCCGGATGATCACCCTCCCGAAGCTGCGCGCTCTACATTCCCTACCCAAAAAAGACAACTCACGGCCAGCCTCGTCCGAGAATTCGGTATGCTTTAGGCACAGCGGCGCCAGCGTCTCAGGGCTGGGGCACGACGCCTGAGCGGCATCCAAATCTTTAATCTCACCTTCAAGCTTAGCCAGGGAGGAGCGAATAGAACGAAGTGTGGCCGCCTGTTTTGAGATACATTCGCCCCAGATTACAGCCTTGAACCCTTCCCGTAGGGTGTAAGTGGAGTCAACAGAGCCCACGTTTAGCTCAAAATAATTGGTGATCGCGGCTTGGATCTCGGAACAGAAAACAGAGTCCCGGAGGGCATTGGGGGGAAGGTGCCAGGTGCCAGGTGAAAGCCCGACGCGGGGAATGAGGAGGCCTGAGATGGAGCTGGACCGGCGCTTGGTCAGAAAAGGTGCGGGCCATGTGTTCTGCCCCAGTAAGCCAGAGATCAATCCGTGACCAACAGCCCCTCGCCCCAGTAACGCAAGTGCCCTCCCGAGCCACGGGGTGTAGGTGTCGCCAGGCATCGTTAAAAGTGTTAGCAGTTAAAATAGATGTAATAGCTGAAGCTGCCCACGGATGGGAGGAGTAGGAGCCCGACCGGTCTAGAACAGCCGAGAGGGTGACATTGAAGTCCCCACCCCAAACCACCGCCACGGGGCCATACGAGGATATGCGGTGCCAAACATTAATAAAAAAGTCAGGGTCGTATACCGCGGCAATCATTACAGGCAGGGCCAGTAGTAAACCATGGAGAATCACATACCTGCCCCCCGGATCTAGAAGAACCCGGATGGTCTGCCAACGGAGGCCCCCGCACAGAAGGATAGAGACACCCCTGGCATACGACAAATACATTGAAGAGTGGGATTCCCCCCAGTAACGGGATCGGAGTCTGGAGAGGGTTTCAGGCAGCAGATGCGTCTCCTGTAGGAGAACGATATCCACCTTGTGTCGCTGCAGATGGGAGTGTATTAATCGAGCCTTGCAGTGATTGTTCAATCCCGAACGTTCCAAGTCCAGCAGATGATGTCAGCCATAGGGAAGCGGGGCAAAAAATGGCAACGGGCAGCGAACCACGCAAACCAGCACAGCGAGCACGTGGTGCCAGTGAGTCAGAGGGAAGGAAAGTGCAGCGCGGGGAGGGAACAGCATGGAAGGGTGGAGACAGGTCACCATGCATATTAAGAGCAGAGCAATGCAGGATTGGTGATCGGGCGCCCGACCGGCAGGCGTGACATGGAGGGCAGAACACATCGGCAAGTGTCAACGACGTCCCACAGGCTCGGCCATAGGAGGGCGCAGCAAAATGGGGAAGGGAAGAACCTGTGAAGCAGCATGTTAGGCAGTGAGTCATGACCAGTAAATGTAAACATGGCAGAGCAGAAAGCACTATGCAGAATAATAGTGGAAGCAGAGCGGATCATAGACTGAGGTAAACCAGCGGCGGAGCAATGTAGAGAGCACAATGCAGTGTTAAGAGCCAGTACTGTGGAAGAAAGTAACAACAACCAACTTGTGACAAAAAAAGTCAGCAAACCCAGAGAAGGGGTAAGACCCCCCCCCACAACAACACTTACCCCCCCCTACCCACCCCGCACCCACTCCAACCCCCCAATTAGGCTGAGGTAACCACCCACCCCACCCAAGGGACCCACAACTTGGAAAGGGGAACACCGCAGGAGCAAAGGGAATCATCTCAGTGGGGGCATGGCGAGGCTCGGCGAACACCCCCGCAGAAAAGCAGGGTGGCCAAGCTCGGGTGGGAGATAGCATCCAGAACAGACATCACAGTAAACAGATCACAATGGTCCGTAAAGTCAATAGTTGCCGCTCAACCTATCAGTGTTCTCCAGGGGAGCCTCAACGCGGGGGGAGCGGGCATCCCTCTATAGCCTCTTGGCAAATGCAAGAGCCTCCCTCGGGTCCAGAAAGACAAGAGTCTTGGAGCCCTGCCGGACTCTCAATTTCGCCGGGTAGGCAAGGGAGTAACTGACATCATGTTTCTGGAGGATACATTTGGCCGGCAGAAACTCCCTCCTGGCGGCCTGTACAGTGAGGGTGAATTCCGGGTAAAAGGAAAGAGTATTGCCCTGGTGTTTGATGGTGCCCTTGTCACGTACGGCTCAGAGAATGGCATCCCGGTCGCGGAAATTTAGAATCTTTGCCACAATGGACCTGGGCGGGAGACCAGGACCGGAACGTGGGCCCAAGGAGCGATGAGCACGCTCAACAACAAAGAACTGGGACAGAACATCCCCGAAATGTTCCCTGACCAGCTGCTCGATAAAGTCCTCCATTCTGGCAATGTTGGTTGACTCCGGAAGGCCCGTGATTCGAAGATTGCTCCGTCGGGAGCGGGCTTCTAAATCCTCGTTTTTCTCCCTAATTACGGCCAGGATCTTGCCCATCTGAAGCAACTTCTGCCTGTCTTGGGTAGCAGCGTCCTCGACGTCAGACACCCTGGATTCAACATGGAGCAGTCTATTGTCATTAGAGTCCACACGGGCCTTCACCGAATCAAGGCACGCAGAGAGTTGATCGAGTTGAGCCGCTATGCCGGTACAGTCGATTTAACTACCAGCATGATCGCCTTGAGGTTGTCGTCGCGGCTCGGGGGGGGGGGGTGTATCAGTCGCGCCAGCTGAACCGGCGCAGTCTGAACCCGCTCCGTCCTGGCAGGAGGATCTTCTGAGGTCGAAGGCGATCTTGGGTTGCTTAGGGTCAGATTTCCCCATATCGATGGGCGCTCCAGATGGATGTGGGGCACGAGGGAGAGAAGAATCAGGTGAAGCGGGCTGTCAAATCTGGAAAGGAGCCAGGCCGGGGAGCAGTGGCCGGGCTAGTGCGACAGGGAAGGTCCCGCAATTACTTGGCAGAGGAGGGCCAGGAGTGTAGAATAGGGGCCTGGCACAGAGACTACTGCTCAGCCTCCACCATTGAAATCAGCACGAACATGATGGCAGGAAGGTGGCAAAAGTGGATCCCAAAGCGCCTCGAGGCACCTAGACTCCCTCACAAACAAAGGAATAGCAGAGGGAGCATGAGCACAGCAGGGAGCCCGGGAAGAAGCAGGAGCAGGAGACCCCCACCAGAAGCGCCACAGGCAGAGGCACAGGTTGCAGCCGGGGGGGGAGGGAGCAGGCCCCAACACACAGAAACCCCCGGGGTAGAGTCAGGCCATCCTCCAAAGTAGAAAGCGGCGGGCACGTGAAGGGGAGATCCCGCAGCTCCGGGGACCCACAGCAGGCTCAGCAGGGCCCAATCAGAGAGCTCACGACAATAGGAGGCAGCAGCAGGCCAGCAAACCGGGTAGGCCCACCCAACAGCAGGCCGAAAGTCCGGTGAGAAGGCCAGGGGCAGTAGCAGACAGGCCAGCAAGCCGGGGACAGCAGGCCGGGCACAGCAGCCTGTACCAGGCTTGCTCGGTTGTAGAAAATAAATGTATCTAAATAATATTTTCTTGTACAAACATATATGCCTGAGTTCAGTCTTTGAGTGTGTGACATCATTTTCTGCCTGAGTGTGTACAGCAAATGCTTAACACTACCCTCTGATAAAGCCTTACTGCTCACGCACAATACCACAAATAGAGAGGAAGGTGCTATCTGCTTTTACCTCTGCCTACCTTTGGGGTTCCACTGGACTCTGTGCACACTATACCTCATTTTGGTATAGTATATACAGAGCCAGATTCCTACCATTAGAAATTGTGACATTTCTGCCGAAAAGAATTGTGTATTGTACTGTAGGCTGGTGATTTATGTAGTGTACCAATGTAGGGGTACACCATGCAAATAGTCCAGATGAGCCTTACTGGTTTACAATGCTTAAATTAATAATCCCAAGTGCTCTATTAGTGGGAGTGTGGTCAAGCAGTTTAGGCTTATCAGAAGGCCGTGTTAAGAATTTGTTGTACACACAGAGTCAATAAATGAGACACACACTCAAGAAGGAAAGCCGAGACCAATTTAGAACAAGCATTTGCAATGCAATAGGTCTCGCATTTATGAGAGTTTGACCTATTGGCATTATAATAACAAGGCCTTTTATTTATGTGTTGTTTTAAAAAAATTAAACAAAAAGCATTGTCATTTACAATGCCAATCACTTAAGCTCTAGCAAATGCGAGACCTATAGCATTGCAAATGCCTGCTATAAAAATGAAAAAAACATTGGATGAGAGCATGTCCCGCCCCAACAGCAAGTACTGGGTGTTTTCGAGGATTACAATTTTTTTTTAAATGAATGGAATTTTTTTAATTTTTATTCAAGGTGCTGTACAAAAAATGATACAAAACAAATGGATCTCAGTTAAGCCATGCTGGTCAGGCATACCCAAGAGAGACTAAATGTGCTCCTTTAGCAAGGCGTCAAAATAAAACAGTGTATATAGCTGTGAAAGGTAAGTAAAAATGAACAAAAAGCACAAAGGAACAAAAAAGTGAGAGAGCACAAGCAAGACAGGACGCACGCAACCAAGCGGTGAAAAGCCATAAACAACAGGATGGGAAGATTCCCAAAGAAACTGTAGCTTGATAGTGAAGCTGCCAAGCCCTTTGATGTTGGGATTAAAGCGCATTTACTGTTTTTTATTCCACTAAATTTTTAAAAGTCGAGCAAAAAACAAGTTAAAATATTTTATTCAGTTGTCCTTGTTTCGTTAAGCAATTCTTTTTGCCGCAAAATTAAATATTTGCCCTTATAAAATAATGTACTTTTGTTGCAAATAGAACGTAACTTCCTGACAACCTCTATAGAAGTTACCATCATGGTTAGGTGAAATTCATGCTCGCAGTCAGGATTAGGTAAATATAGGAGGTTTAATGAAAAAGAGAGCAAAGCTCAGAAAACAACACTATCCCATAGGTATGTAGTAAATAAAAAGGTATAAAAAGTATTATTAAAGCGGCCAATGACATTTAGCCCTAAGGCAGTATCACAGCCCTTTTTTCAAAAATAAAAGAGCGGGAGAAGCAAATAAGGACGTAAAGAAGGCAAAATGTGACACTGCCACATAGACGTTTCATCACGATGCTACGTTTCATCACAATACCGTTGATTCTAAAAAGAGTCCAAATTACCCTCAAACTAAATTAACTTTTTCCAATATAAGCTATGGTTATCAAAAGGACTTGCGCTACAAATGTAAGAAACCCAACTCTACCTTTCATACGTTCGAAAATGTAAATACATTTTCTAGTTTAAACGGGCAATCACATCTAGCGCTACGCATGCTATAAAGTAAATACATTATAATTAAACGGCCAATCACATCTATACTATGCATGCAAAAACATACATATATTATATTTAAAGCGGCCAATAACACCTAGGGCTTAAATCGCATTATAGTGCTTTTTATTTTTAAAAATAAAAGAGTGAGACAGGCAAACAAGGACAAAAGGAAGGCATAACATAACGCAGCCCCGTAGATGTACTACATATATGCTACAGTTTAGTTTTGTCACAATACCACTGGTTACAAAAAGCGCCCAAGTTGCCCTTAAATTAACTCTGTAAGTGACCGTTTCCCAATGTCATCTGTGGTTATCAAAAGGATTATAGCTACAAATGCAAAGAAATCGACCGTCTATGTATACAACGGCGGTAAATAAAGTATAATGACAGCAGCAAACTGCATTGCGCGCAAACACAGCATCACAGCACTTTTTTACCCTAAAAAAAGAAGTACAAGAAAATATGGTTTGCAAGAAGACATAACACAACACAAGGATGGAAGGAAGGCATAATATATCACTGCCCCGTAGATGTACTATGTATTTTCTACGGTTTCGTCACAATACCATTAGTTACAAAAAGCGTCCAAGTTGCCCTTAATATAAAAAATGTCCCAGTTTCATCTGCGGTTATCAAAAGGATTATAGGTACAAAGACAAAGAAACCAGCACTACTGTTTATGCATGTTTAGGCGGTAATTAAAGTATAATGAAAGTAGCAAATTACATCAACGATAACACTGCATCACAGCGCTTTTTTGCACTAGAAAACCAGAACAGGAAAATAAAGACCTAAAGAAGACACAGCATGACACAAGGGCGGAAGGAAAACATAACATAACACTACTGCGTAGATGTACTACATATACGCCAAGGTTTGCTTACAATACCATTGCTTAACAAGCACGCAAGTGGTGCGTGCGCCACAGCGACACATCTGTTTTGCATTATCGGGCATGATAATGCAAAACAGATGGCGGCCTTGCGGGTAACAGACACCAATAGGCCGTGGGATGGGCAAATGCGGGAAATGCGCCAGCATTCGCCCAATTGCGTGCTCTCTTTGTTAGAAAGACGCACTCTATAGCCTGCAAGGAAAACAAAACCACACGCACAAGCATGTGGTCAGCTTTCCAAAACCCTTTTACTGTTCACATAAAGTCTTGCTCTAGGCGCGAGACCTAAAAATAACACAGATATTTATATAATTATAGACACAAAAGATCATTGAAATCAGGTAAGAACTTTCGAAGTTATAGATTTTTGTAGCAATAATAAAACACAGTTGAATAACGGTTTTGAGGTACAAGCCTTGAACACAGTAATGCAAACATTTTTGGAGGGTGCCTTTTAGGACTTAAGCTGCTTAGGGGCCAAAGCCCAAGAAACCACCAGCAGTTCAGGTTTACCTGTCCTGGGGTGTACGGATGCAGAGGTGCTGGTCAAGTTGGTAGACTTGAGTGCTACATGGTAGAGTCAATGGGAAGATACCTGCAAAAAAAAAGATTGCAATTGGGGACTTAGGAACAGGACCAGCAGAACCCAAAAGTGAGATCAACTCTTGAGAGTTTCTGAAGCACAGGGACACAGTCGGTTTCTGTGAACCTGGGCTGGAGGGCTAGTGAAGGGGAGTATAGGATAGTAGCTAATGGACTTCTTACCACTGGGTGACTACACCCCCACTATGTTAAATCAAAATGGGGAGAAGGAAGAGTCAGTGATCCATTCAGCTTCATAAATCAACAAATCAGTGGGGGAAGGGATCATTTGTCCTGAGTAACCAGGGTTTGTTTGCTAATCGTTTCAGATACCGCTAAAAAACCCTCATTCACCTACCAAGGCTCGAATGGCGGTGTATCTTGATTCTCCGCCTCTTTTTAGTAATGTGACCGCATCATCATCGGGTTTGATAGTATGCTTCCTCCACCCGGAGGTGAACCACTGGTTAGTACAGTAGTGATTAGTGATCAAAAAAATGTGAGTGAAAAAATTCTTGCTAAAAAGCTTGAATGACCAGACAGAAAACATTTTTATTGGGTCTGGAAATCAGGCTTGGTTAAAAATATTTGAGCGTGCGTAGGAAGTGGAGTTATGGGGCTTCCGCACTGAAAAATGTCCATAAAAAGGTCGACATGTTTCAGCCTCAAGCTGCCCAGAAGGGGTCAAGTAGGCTTTCTTCAGGACCTAGAATATATAGTGAAAAAATAGAAAAATAGTGGTGACCCTTTATTTAGGGGTAAGTCTAGGTTTATTATCCTGACTATGATGAGGTCTGTAAGTACCTTTTCCAAGTTTGTTTAAAACTTAATCGGGTGGCTTGCGATGGCGGTACCTGCTCTTGCGCAGCTGCAGCTCGACTTGTGCTTGCTCTGCCTCTCACGACCCGGATTGCACCCCCACTATGACCGCTTCCTGGGGCTGTTAAGGGGAGTATAGGATAGTAGCCAATGGACTTCTTACCACTGGGGTGACTACACCCCCACTATGACCACTTCCTGGGGAGAGTGGGCATAAACCTGATCCAGAGTTCCTAGTTTCACCTAAAACAAGATGGTGAAATCCTTCCTCAACTGTCCACTTCAGGTGGCCCACCACAGGGGTGTGCCTAGCCTGAAAGTGTAACCAAATGGGATGATGGACGGAGTGTTGAACATTGCAAGCACTCACCCCCAGTCAAATGATCAGGATTTAATCCATCATCATTCTTTAGCTCACTCCGCCACCCCAGTTCAGACATGGCCATAAGCAAATCAGTCTGACCTTGTGCCTCATGGGAACAGTCCAGCCCGAACTGCCAAGCCATGTCTTCCCTGGACCGGAAACAAGCATCCTGGGACTGGTTTCTGGCTAATCAGCCGTCATCAGCCAGGCTAGCTTGAATCCAGTGGCTAAGTGAGCAAGGGACCCATGTCTGGGCATACCCTGCCAACTTAGGGCGAACAAAGCAATACCAAAGGGGATGTTTGACAGAGTGTTGTACATTGCAAGCACTCACCCACAGTCAAATGATCTGGGTTTAACCCATCATCATTCTTTAGCTCACCCCGCCATCCCAGCTCGGTTTTGCTTTAGCCTGAAAGTGTGACACACCTTCTGACTATATAATTTTCCCACCTGCTCTGGTGCCAAATGGGCCTCAGGGCAGGAGGTGGCATTCCTCAGGTCTGGTGGACCAGGTTTGCATATCAAAGGTGGTAGAGGCTTTGAAGCATCTGGCCTTGATTTGCTAAATCACTAGCCATCCTGTTGGAGGAGGTGTTACCACCTTCCTCTGGAGCAGGCATTGTTTCTGGCCTCTGAGAGCCCGGTCTCTCACCTACTGGGGTACTACTGGGGTTCAGAAGCTTGTGTGTAGTGGCCAGCCAGCACACTAGAGGACAGGGGGCACATCTATGCATCAGTATAGATTTATTGAGTTGAGGTGTTTGATGCCAAATAGCCTTATTTTCAGTACAGCCATTATGTAGCTGGGGAACTCGTATTGACCAATGCCCAGTACATACCTTTAACATATTAACAACAGTCCTGCGCACTCATATACAATAGCAAATCATTTAGATGAGTATGTCGAAGTAATGGGATCAATCCAACGGTGGAGTCTTTGCTTTTTATCTTTTCTTTTTAATCGATCATCAGGCATAAATTACAAACAGCCAGCTGACACGTGTTTCGTTGTAGGCAAAAGTGTTCTACAACTCTTCAGGGCTGGGAAATAGAGAAAGATAATCTCAGAACAGGCCACGGAAGTCCATGTCCATAACAAAACCTTATTTAAAAAAATACCCACATTTAGTGGCAAGAACAAACTACCGTCACCAGTACGCGTGGAAACAACAAGAGAGAAATTATAACACTGTCGCATTACATAGGGAAATTACATTCGTGAAATTTTATCAGAGGTCCTATATTTTTACTTCTGATATAGCGTCCACATAAACATTTTCTAGGTGAAATAAACCCCAGTGTCAGAGAAGGTGGACAGAAAGGGTTATTACAAATGGATAGATAAATATAGTGGAAGTCAGTGACAGTATCAATTTACTCATTAAAAGACTTCAATTTCTATTAAAAGAAAAGAGACAAAAAAACAATAGTGAGACCCCTGGCCATCAGGGTTCCATCTGTTCACCATGTTAAGGTACAGTATGGGAAACTATACAGTGTTGTCTCTTTTTCTTTTACCTCAAATTCTATAGCCTGTATTCTTCTGTTCTGAACACTGATTATCAAGGATTTAGTTACCCTGCCGGGTTGGAATTATCACCGGATATGGGGTAAGATTGCGTTCAGTCAACCACACTAGACTTAGTTTCAGCCACATGCTGTCCCATTAAGGAGGATGTACTAATACCCTCCTCTCTGTGTCATTCCTTTCTCTCTCCGCACTTTTAGCTCTCCAATTTTGGATTCAGCCACAGAGGTATCGTTTAGATTTTTCTCATTCACTTGGCCCTTTGAGGTAGCACCACTGTTCAGCAGAGTTATTTTTCTAGCTTTCTAAAAAAACATGGCCTCCTTCGAAAGTATAACCCATATCACTGAAAACAGAGCCAACACCTTAGCATACACAGCAGAAGAAACCACAAACATATATGCTCTTATCAACGAGATTAAGTTAGTAGACACTAAAGGGGGATCAACCATCCAACGTCTAAAGCAATTAGAATATTTGACCAGAAGACAACTCAACCAACGTCTGCATGCATCAACTCTTGTTCAATTTCATCGAGCTAAAAGAATACCAAGGGGACTCAGGATAGCATTAAGACCCATGCTATTTAGATTTCATCTAAATCCGCAGTTTATGGACAAATGGTTTTCCATTTTAAATAAATGCTCTTTAGACCTTATCCTGTTGATCATTGAAGAACTATCTCATACAATTAAAGATTTGGACGAAGACATTTTCAACCTAAAACGAGATTTATCAGCATCTATTGAACCAACCATTTGGGAAACCACCTTGGAGGAACTGAACGCAAAACTTGACAGGTACAGCCAAGAACTTCAAGAAGGCAAGATAAGAAAGTATCGTAGAGATACTATAGACTACAAATTAAATGAAGTCTACACCTGGGCGGAGATCTATGCTAAACGACGCTTCATTCCACGGAAAACGATGACTTCAAGCGAAGAAAGTATCACCACGGATGCAGATATTTCTGCATCCAGACCACCTCTGGCCAAAACCGGTTTACCATCTACATCAGCTAGAACGTCTGTTCCTGCCACAGGTGCTTCAGCCACGAAAACGACTGATACCACCACCATGGGTTCTACTTCTTCTTTTTTATCACAGGCCATGACGGAAGGGCAACCCCGCCATCGAGTGCAACAGTGACACAAGGAACAACAAGCGTCCCACCAGGAGAGGGAGAGGGAAAACTACTACGAAGTGGGAAAAATCTACCCTCATCATAAATATATCATCCTTTGAATTTTCCAAAAAACAAATTATGACTTTGAACAAAGGCATGTCTTTTGTTCCAACGAATGACACTACATCTCTCGAAACCAACACAGCATTTTTTAAATTCATGCGCAAACTTAGATTGTGTCACTATTTCAAGAATATAATGGGATGCCAGGCGGATTCAGACCAATCATTAGAAGATACCAAGTTCAAGCCAAAAAGTAAATATATGGCCCCCACATCTCACAAGATTCTTGATTACTTTGAGGAGACTGACAAAAGAGATTTATCCAAGATCAGGTATAAGTCAATGAAGCAAAAAAACTTCACGGTTCATGATTATCACACTGTACAATCCATAACTCAGAATGCCCAGATCGCAATGCTGTTATTAATTCACATATGTTGAGGTGGGTCACCAATTAATATGTGGAATACTTTGACAATTTGTCCACTATAATCAGTTAGTGTACCGACATACCGTGGAGCATTAGAAATGGATTAGAAATGGGACTCTCTATTATTTATGATTCTGTTGTACATACTAGTGAGGTATAGTGCTATGTGAGTTTATTTCTGATATGATTGTTTCACCATTGTTTCATAGCAGATGTCGTCACTTTTAGTTGTTTTTTTCCCTCCTCAAGTGTCTGTAACACTATTACGCTTCTTCATAATTTTACATACAAGTATATAGAGCATTATTATCCATTGTATTGATCAGATGTCCATATATTTTTTAGGATTTTTCCCCTGACGAAGGGAACCGCCAGGTCCCGAAATGCATTGGGCACCTTGTTCTCTGAAAACCCAGCAGGTCGTCTCTTGAGCAACTATCAACTATGATTTTTGATTTTACACGGAATTTGTAAATAGAACAAAAGTGCAACCAACTACTTTAGTTTGAAAGCATAATGTAAAGGCTTTTTTTGTTGACTCTTATGACAAATGACCGTTATAGATCCATAACAATGATGCTTGTGTATCTATGAAATGTTTAATTATAGTTTTTTTCCCTGTGAAAATAAAACAATACAAAGTGAAATCTTATATCGTCTAGTGTTGTAAACTAATGGTTTAATTAACAATAACATTTTGGAAAAGGGATTCTTTTCCCATAGGAACAGTGCACACTACAAGGAGGTTGTTTCCTTCTTAATCTTTCTGTAATTTTTGTGCTAGCCATCACAGTTTGTAGTGCAGCACCCTTGTACAAACAGGCAAATTCAGAATACACTTTCTAGCTTTCTAAAAAAACATGGCCTCCTTCGAAAGTATAACCCATATCACTGAAAACAGAGCCAACACCTTAGCATACACAGCAGAAGAAGCCACAGACATATATGCTCTTATCAACGAGATTAAGTTAGTAGACACTAATGTGGGATCAACCATCCAACGTCTAAAGCAATTAGAAGATTTAACCAGAAGACAACTCAACCAACGTCTGCATGCATCAACTCTTGTTCAATATCATCGAGCTAAAAGAATACCAAGGGGACTCAGGATAGCATTAAGACCCATGCTATTTAGATTTCATCTAAATCCGCAGTTTATGGAAAAATGGTTTTCCATTTTAAATAAATGCTCTTTAGACCTTATCCTGTTGATCATTGAAGAACTATCTCATACAATTAAAGATTTGGACGAAGACATTTTCAACCTAAAACGAGATTTATCAGCATCTATTGAACCAACCATTTGGGAAACCACCTTGGAGGAACTGAACGCATAACTTGACAGGTACAACCAAGAACTTCAAGAAGGCAAGATAAGAAAGTATCGTAGAGATACTATAGACTACAAATTAAATGAAGTCTACACCTGGGCGGAGATCTATGCTAAACGACGCTTCATTCCACGGAAAACGATGACTTCAAGCGAAGAAAGTATCACCACGGATGCAGATATTTCTGCATCCAGACCACCTCTGGCCAAAACCGGTTTACCATCTACATCAGCTAGAACGTCTGTTCCTGCCACAGGTGCTTCAGCCACGAAAACGACTGATACCACCACCATGGGTCCTACTTCTTCTTTTTTATCACAGGCCATGACGGAAGGGCAACCCCCGCCATCGAGTGCGACAGTGACACAAGGAACAACAAGCGTCCCACCAGGAGAGGGAGAGGGAAAAATACTACGAAGTGGGAAAAATCTACCCTCATCATAAATATATCATCCTTTGAATTTACCAAAAAACAAATTATGACTTTGAACAAAGGCATGTCTTTTGTTCCAACGAATGACACTACATCTCTCGAAACCAACACAGCATTTTTTAAATTCATGCGCAAACTTAGATTGTGTCACTATTTCAAGAATATAATGGGATGCCAGGCTGATTCAGACCAATCATTAGAAGATACCAAGTTCAAGCCAAAAAGTAAATATATGGCCCCCACATCTCACAAGATTCTTGATTACTTTGAGGAGACTGACAAAAGAGATTTATCCAAGATCAGGTATAAGTCAATGAAGCAAAAAAACTTCACGGTTCATGATTATCACACTGTACAATCCATAACTCAGAATGCCCAGATCGCAATGCTGTTATTAATTCACATATGTTGAGGTGGGTCACCAATTAATATGTGGAATACTTTGACAATTTGTCCACTATAATCAGTTAGTGTACCGCCATACCGTGGAGCATTAGAAATGGATTAGAAATGGGACGTTCTATTATTTATGATTCTGTTGCACATACTAGTGAGGTATAGTGCTATGTGAGTTTATTTCTGATATGATTGTTTCACCATTGTTTCATAGCAGATGTCGTCACTATTAGTTGTTTTTTTCCCTCCTCAAGTGTCTGTAACACTATTACGCTTCTTCATAATTTTACATACAAGTATATAGAGCATTATTATCCATTGTATTGATCAGATGTCCATATATTTTTTAGGATTTTTTCCCCTGACGAAGGGAACCGCCAGGTCCCGAAATGCATTGGGCACCTTGTTCTCTGAAAACCCAGCAGGCCGTCTCTTGAGCAACTATCAACTATGATTTTTGATTTTACACGGAATTTGTAAATAGAACAAAAGTGCAACCAACTACTTTAGTTTGAAAGCATAATGTAAAGGCTTTTTTTTGTTGACTCTTATGACAAATGACCGTTATAGATCCATAACAATGATGCTTGTGTATCTATGAAATGTTTAATTATAGTTTTTTTCCCTGTGAAAATAAAACAATACAAAGTGAAATCTTATATCGTCTAGTGTTGTAAACTAATGGTTTAATTAACAATAACATTTTGGAAAAGGGATTCTTTTCCCATAGGAACAGTGCACACTACAAGGAGGTTGTTTCCTTCTTAATCTTTCTGTAATTTTTGTGCTAGCCATCACAGTTTGTAGTGCAGCACCCTTGTACAAACAGGCAAATTCGGAATACACTTTCTAGCTTTCTAAAAAAACATGGCCTCCTTCGAAAGTATAACCCATATCACTGAAAACAGAGCCAACACCTTAGCATACACAGCAGAAGAAGCCACAGACATATATGCTCTTATCAACGAGATTAAGTTAGTAGACACTAATGTGGGATCAACCATCCAACGTCTAAAGCAATTAGAAGATTTGACCAGAAGACAACTCAACCAACGTCTGCATGCATCAACTCTTGTTCAATATCATCGAGCTAAAAGAATACCAAGGGGACTCAGGATAGCATTAAGACCCATGCTATTTAGATTTCATCTAAATCCGCAGTTTATGGAAAAATGGTTTTCCATTTTAAATAAATGCTCTTTAGACCTTATCCTGTTGATCATTGAAGAACTATCTCATACAATTAAAGATTTGGACGAAGACATTTTCAACCTAAAACGAGATTTATCAGCATCTATTGAACCAACCATTTGGGAAACCACCTTGGAGGAACTGAACGCATAACTTGACAGGTACAACCAAGAACTTCAAGAAGGCAAGATAAGAAAGTATTGTAGAGATACTATAGATTACAAATTAAATGAAGTCTACACCTGGGCGTAGATCTATGCTAAACGACGCTTCATTCCACGGAAAACGATGACTTCAAGCGAAGAAAGTATCACCACGGATGCAGATATTTCTGCATCCAGACCACCTCTGGCCAAAACCGGTTTACCATCTACATCAGCTAGAACGTCTGTTCCTGCCACAGGTGCTTCAGCCAAGAAAACGACTGATACCACCACCATGGGTCCTACTTCTTCTTTTTTATCACAGGCCATGACGGAAGGGCAACCCCCGCCATCGAATGCGACAGTGACACAAGGAACAACAAGCGTCCCACCAGGAGAGGGAGAGGGAAAACTACTACGAAGTGGGAAAAATCTACCCTCATCATAAATATATCATCCTTTGAATTTTCCAAACAACAAATTATGACTTTGAACAAAGGCATGTCTTTTGTTCCAACGAATGACACTACATCTCTCGAAACCAACACAGCATTTTTTAAATTCATGCGCAAGCTTAGATTGTGCCACTATTTCAAGAATATAATGGGATGCCAGGCTGATTCAGACCAATCATTAGAAGATACCAAGTTCAAGCCAAAAAGTAAATATCTGGCCCCCACATCTCACAAGATTCTTGATTACTTTGAGGAGACTGTCAAAAGAGATTTATCCAAGATCAGGTATAAGTCAATGAAGCAAAAAAACTTCACGGTTCATGATTATCACACTGTACAATCCATAACTCAGAATGCCCAGATCGCAACTAGTTGTTTTTTTCCCCCCTCAAGTGTCTGTAACACTATTACGCTTCTTCATAATTTTACATACAAGTATATAGAGCATTATTATCCATTGTATTGATCAGATGTCCATATATTTTTTAGGATTTTGCCCCTGACGAAGGGAACTGCCAGGTCCCGAAATGTATTGGGCACCTTGTTCTCTGAAAACCCAGCAGGTCGTCTCTTGAGCAACTATCAACTATGATTTTTGATTTTACACGGAATTTGTAAATAGACCAAAAGTGCAACCAACTACTTTAGTTTGAAAGCATAATGTAAAGGCTTTTTTTTGTTGACTCTTATGACAAATGACCGTTATAGATCCATAACAATGATGCTTGTGTATCTATGAAATGTTTTTTTTTTTTTTTAAACCTTTATTTGGAGATAAGCCAGAGCAAAGGCAGTGCAATCATGAATCATACAGTCGTATACGGCCAGTACAACAAAGCGAGTCAATCAATGAGTCCAGAATACAGGTTAACATATAAATCAGTGCAGTTAGTAACGGATAAAGGCATATATCATTCACGAATGGGCGTCACATAATACATACTAACAGGATGGCATACAATGGCATGGGTAGGCGCTGTCAGTGCAAAAATCCAAATGAAAGGGAGAGTTCCTCTGTGCCAGCAGATACCAGCACCCTCCACGCACGATATAGTCCATACAGGCCCCTCGTCCGCTAACAGAAAGCATACAGGCATTGGATCACCATCGCTGTCACAGGAGTGTCACAGAAGGGAGTACAACCCCCTCAACTCAGCAGGAGAAGGAGACAATCCACCCCCCACCCAACCCCAGAGGACCAGCAAATGCAATACCATATCTCAGTCATTACGCCGGTGTTAACCAACCCCAACCCGGTCCTCACTTTCAGATTCAGAGTCCTGCACAGCTCTAGTGAGGAGGTACACCTGTAGCGGGCTCCAAAAATCCTTGGGCCTACACCTCACGGGCATCAGCTCAGAGTAGACATTATATTGGTCCTGACAATAAATGAGATCATTCAGCCAATCCTTGAATCGCGGCACCCTGCCACGACCCCAACAACAGGCCACTCTACGCTTGGCTAACAACAAGGCCACGTCAGCAAATCTACGGTGGGGGGCAGGCAGGTCCCTGGAATAACCCAGTAGCATCACTAAGAGGTCGAACGTCACTCCATACTCTGTCATAATCTGAAGGGCCGCATGGACTTGAGCCCAATACTCCAGGACCCCCGCACATTCCCACGCCAAATGCAGAAAGTTGGCACCCTCTGCTCGGCACCTAGCACATCTGTCATCATCCGCTAAATGAAACCGAAGTTTCCTCGCCGGGGTGTAATAAAATCTCTGGACGAATTTGTAATGTATGATTTTCAGACGGCAACTGGAGGAGACATTGGCAGTAAGACCACAGCAGTACGTCCATTGCTCGTCAGTAATAGGGACGCCCAACTCAGCAACCCACTGCTCGCGTACCCGACTGGCCGGGACAGAACGTTGCCGTCGAATGGCACCATACAACTTCGAAACTAGATGACGACCATCTGAGACCAGGAGCACGTGGAGAGGGAGGGTCACCTCCGGTTCCGAAGGGAAATCCGGCAACAAGGCACGTAAGCCCTGTCTCAGACGCACATAATAAAACAGCTCCAAAGGGGAACAGGCGGCAGCTCCAAAAAAAGGAGCCTGGGTACGAAACGCACCCTCATGAAAAACGCCACCCCACGTAAGGATTCCAAGCCGCTTACAAAGACGCTGAAACCCCGTTTCCTGCAACAGAGACAAAGCAGGATGATAGGATAGAGGCAGTGCCAGCGAGTAGAGAAAGGGAACGCCCAACAAACGCGCCACCCGTTTCCAAGCGTCTACTGTGCATGTCACCGTCGTTTGATGCGTGTCCACATCAGACACATTGCCCAGTACCAACCCCTCCAGTGGGAGCGGATGGGCAACCCAATGTTCAGCCGCAACTTGGGGCATAAACGGCGTGGGGCGCATCCAATGGTAAGGTAGTAAAGCTCAAAATCAGGGACATCAAAGCCTCCATCAGAATAGGGCAACGTAAGGGTAGCCCAGGCCACCCGTGGCTGTTTGCCCCCCCAAAACAACCGTGTGAGCTCAGAACGAAGCCTGCGAAAAAAGTAAGCCCCAGGGTGATACGGAATGTTTTGAAACAGGTATAGAAACCGGGGCAGGACCACCATTTTGATAAGGGACGCCCGACCAGCCATGGAAAGAGGCAAGGACATCCATCTAGTGACGTCATCCGCCAGCTTGGTAACCGCAACGCCATAATTAAGCCTGACAGTCTCCTCCCTGTCCAATGACACAACAATGCCGAGGTACAGCAGCTCTGAATCGCACCACTCCAAAGGGAAATCAAGAGGAAACCTACGAACCGCCGCAGTAAGCGGGAAGAGTTGGGATTTCTGCCAGTTGATGTGTATCCCGGAGACACCCCCGAAAGTTACCAACTCACGCAATAGCGCATTAAGGTTGTTCTGAGGGTCCTTCACATAGAGCGTGACATCATCCGCGTATAAAGAGATCCCGACCTGACGTTGAAAACAATTGAAAGCGCTCTGCTGGTGGTGCTGGCGAATCCTGCAGGCTAAGGGCTATATGGCAATGGCAAATAGGAGGGGCGAAAGGGGACATCCCTGTCGGGTTCCTCTAGTAAGAGGAAATGGGGGGGAGAGCACACCATTCACCACCACTCTCGCCACCGGGTCGGTATATAAGAGCTTGACCCAAGAGATAAAGATCCGAGGAAACCCCATCCGGCATTGGACATCAATAAGGTAACCCCACTCCACTGAATCAAACGCCTTAGTGGCGTCAAGGAAGATGGCGGCGACCGGGAGCTCGGGAGCAATGGTCGGGATAAGGGAAAATAAAGTCCGAAGATTGTGGGAAGTAGCGCGACCAGGCACAAACCCCGACTGATCGGGCAAGACAATAACAGGCATGAGCTCAGACAATCTCACCGCCAAAACCTTTGCGAGTATTTTGACATCACAATTAAGTAATGAGAGGGGCCTATAGGAACCCACGTCCAGGGGATCCTTACCCGGCTTGAGCAACGATGTAATAGCGACCTCTCTCATGGAGCACGGCAGCCGTCCCTCCTCCAGGGATTCCTCAAAAACCTCGCGGAGAACGGGGGCCATAATGTCCACATAACACTTATAGAATTCAGCAGGAAGGCCGTCCAAGCCAGTGGCCTTCCCGTTATTCAGAGACATGATGGCATTCCTGATCTCTTCCACCTCTAGAGGTCTACCCAAGAACGCCCGATGATCGTCCGACAACCAACAGAGCGCCAAATCATCCAGGAATCCGCCATATCGTGTCTCCCCTGACTGCTGTGTCGTGTAGAGTTGGGTGTAATGGTGAATAAAAGTACGCTGAATCTCCGCAGTGTCCCGACAGCGAGTGCCATCCGGCAAACCCAATTCCAGCACGTCCGAACCATACCTTTGATGTCTAGTAAGCGCAGCAAGGACCTTCCCCGGCCTCTCCCCCTCACAGTACCTTCTCGCCGTCCAGTACTTCCCTCTATGTTTAGCCTCCCTGGCAGCCTCTTCCTCATACTCGGAGAGCTTGGTGCGGAAATGGCCCAATAGATCGGGATCAGAGCCAGCCTGCAATCTGCGTTCCAAGTTGCGTAAATCCCCCTCCAAGCCCTCGAGAGTTCGAACAATCAATTTAAGCATCCCACAGCTTTTGGATATAGTGACACCCCGGATCGTAACCTTGAAAGCCTCCCATATAACCTCGACACTATCAACAGAGCCTTTGTTCCTCGGGAAGAACGCTTCCACCTCCTCGCCAAGCTCCGATTTAAACACAGGGTCAAGCAAGGCAGTCGGAAAAAGGCGCCAAGGTGGGCACGGCCTGTGCAGCCCGGGCACAGAAAGCACAACCTTCACCGGGCAGTGATCCGAGTATGTACGAGCTAGATGTACTGCTTCCCGCAGACCAGCC
The DNA here is from genome assembly GCF_964263255.1 of Lissotriton vulgaris. NCBI lineage: Eukaryota > Metazoa > Chordata > Amphibia > Caudata > Salamandridae > Lissotriton > Lissotriton vulgaris. Next base: position 1,233,747,010 of record NC_141693.1, read on the forward strand.
ACCAGCCCCCTGGAGAGAAAGACATAGTCCAGCCTCGCCCATGAGCGTGCATGCGCAGTGTAATGAGTGCCCTCCCTAGTAGCAGGGTGAGAATACCTCCAGCTGTCAATCAGTCCAGCCTCCTCCACAATACCCCGCAAAACATCCCTAGCTTGCACATTGTACTGAGGGCATCCGTCCGACCTATCCACCTGAGCTTGAAATGCAAAATTGAAATCCCCCCCCCACACAATGTGAGAGGCATCGACAGCAAGCACATGGCCCCATAGGGTAAGGAAGAAGGCCGGTGTATCAATATTAGGAGCATAGCAATTGACAAACAGCACAGTGACCTGCCCAAGCCGCCCCCATAACAGCACATAGCACCCCTCAGGGTCCTCCACAGATCCCAGTTCTTGAAAGGCGAGCGATCGTTTAACAAGGATAACAGCCCCGCGAGCATACGAGGAGTACGATGCAAACACCCTAACCGCAGCCCACCGCCCACCAAACCTAGGGGCAGGCCCAGGCCGCAGATGCGTCTCCTGCAGGAGGGCTACATGAATAGCATGCCTATCCAAATTCTGTATCACATTTCGACATTTCCTGGCATCATTAAGACCCCGTACATTCCAGGACAATATTGATATCTTGTCTATAGTGTCAGTCGACATTAGCCATGATCAGGGCACCATACGACCCAGTGATAAGGGGCAGTGTGCCCGACTCCCAGCGCCAGCCAGCAGCACGTCACCAGCCCAGACCACAATCGCCCCACTACATACACTCCACAGACATCCCAGCCATCTCCAAACCTACCAACCAGAACCCCACCTCCCACCCCCAAACAGCACCATCCGTGCAACAGGCACTCAAGGAATACAACACACAACGCGCAGCATACACAGCCCACCCGGTCCTCAACACGCACGCGCAACCCCCATGTAGCGCGCTCACTTCCATTCCGCAGACGGAGATAGCGGCCATGACTCTCAGGCCAAAGGAGCACGAAGGCACGGATCCCAGGACCAATACCGTCCAACATGTCAAAGGACCAGCCTGTGCAGCGGACACGTATCCGTATTTGCGCAAACACACAGCAGGGGCAAACAACACAATAGCCCAAAGGACCGGGCCGAGCACGTGTCACCCACTTTGTCCCCTCCCCCACCTCCCACCTGATGAATCCCCAACTATCAGGACATTCAAACCCCAACTCCCCTCCATTCCCAAACACCCATCCAGTCAACCAACAAAGGACTAGAAACCAAACCACAGGTAATAGTGGGGAACACCCTATGGGGTACCCACTAGAGGTGCACAGCACCACTCCCACACACCACGCCAGTGTCCGAGCCAACGAGTCACACACGGCCCAGGCGCAGCGCGAGGGGGTGGGTGCCCAGAGCGCTAAAAAAAGGGCGCCAACCATCGATCCCATACGGACCCCAAGAACCGTTACTCAAACATAAATCAGCAATCAGCCATGATTTGTCCCCACAGTACAAGGCGAGGTAGCACCGGGGCCACCGAAACAGTCAAGCGCGTGGGCACGCAAGGCAGGCACCATCAACGTCACATAAATGCAAGATCACCCCATTCAGGCGACCTCCTCCTCAGCCGCCGAATGGTCGTGGAGTTCTGGACTTTTTGGTTCCGTCCAGAGGTGTCAGGGGACAACACCCAAAGACCCCGGAGTTCCACCTGTCTCGGTGCACAAATAAACAGAAACACGGGCTTCTCGATGGTGGCGTCAAAGACCAAAGGTTTATTACTGCAGGGACACAGAAGTCACAGAAACTACACACGGGCAGATTCTATGAGCCTGTACGATTTGTACAAAAGTGGTTGCTCCTTATATACTAAATATTGGCCTTCAGGCAAATTCTTCACATGTTAGTACATTCCCAAACCTTTGTGTCCTAAACAATAAATATTTGGCGTTGCACAGGAATCGTTGGCAATATCTGATGTCAAAACATTACGAACGAGGGGTTCCCACTTTTCCATCATAATCTCATGTCAACCTTTCATTCAAGACCCGGACCGCCTCATCGTAAATTTCGTTACCTCCCCCTAATAAAGGCCCAGAAGGAAAGGAGTAGAGCCAGGTGCAGAAGATAGAAAAGCAGGATAAGAGATGTTTGTGGGTCGTAAATGGGCAAGGCTACCAGCTTCGGCCGCCTAATCATGATCAGGCCAACGAACACGAGAACCAGTATAGCAGGATTGGCCTCGGGCAGAGGGGGCAGCCTTTGTCGAGTCATGCAGCTACAGCGTGTTCTGATCTAAGGTGCACGTGTCACTAGAGAGGTGAATCTCCGGCTAAGCCTGCGTGTCCTTAATTGAAATGGAGAAATCAGAGGTTATTGCGTATGTGAGGGCAAGAAACACAAAATGGCTGCCATGATCTAAGATGGATGCCATGGGTAGATCGGAGATGTGTTCGTAACAGGAGTACTCTTGCTCGTAGCGTAGCGAAAACACCAGGATATGCTAAATGGATCATTTGCGGTTCGCTGATACCAATATTATGTATTTCCGACAATATTGAAAACACGGGATCAAATCGTCACGGAACCTCAGACCCTCCTTTTGCCCTTACATAGGCAATTACTCAGTCTATGTCGGAATCTAGTTCTATGCTCATCAGGTCAGTGACATGCTGTTGTACCATCATCCTTTCTCGTGCCTTTTCTCCAAACGCAGGTGGTTTTCTGAAACAGGTTGCAGCACAAAGACTACACAGAGCAGGACCACACTGGATAATCCGGCAACATGAGAATAGGAATACTAAGATGACACCAATGACCATCAGAACCTTCCATCCCCACGCTGATATCAGAGTCCAAAACCACTCCATGAAGGACCAGTTTCCCTTGTCTACGTGTATAGAGTCGGAAATCTTGTGTAGCTTAGAGATCGCCTCATAGACTGTTGGAGCATTATTGGGAATAAAGACACAGCAGCTCGATTGGATCATTCTGCATACCCCACCTCGATCTGCAAGTATTACGTCTAGAACCATATGGTTCTGCAACGTCATGAGTCTATCCGCCTGAAGCTCAGCTGTCAAATTGCTAAGGGCACCAGCAGTTTCGGTAATAGTAGATTCAACTACCCGTGTTAGCTGACGTATGTTTCTACTATTGGCCATAGGCCCCCAGAACGGAAGGAAACCTTTGAAGAAGTCTCCAGCTTCCTGACCAGCGGTGTCTTCCTTGCTGAAAACACCTCTTGCTACTCTTGTCTTGTGATAGTCAGATGAAGCAGTGTACGTTGGAGGCAATAATCGAGCAATATAACATGAACCTGAAAAGTCAGCAGGCAACCATGTATACGCTCTGTCCTGACAGATGAAGTAGGTACCCCTAGCAGTAAGGAAGGCAGGGGAAGAGTTAGACGGAAACACAAGTCTCAACGCACTCACTCCTCCCTAGCTGAGCTCTCGAATTTCTCCCATTTCCTTGCAAACAGACCTGACCTCGGTGAGGTACGACCCAGATTGGAGTTGAGCTTTTACGCTTGCTTTCTCCCAAACTAAGGCGATACTCTGAAGAGTTCCAACTCAAATATACTCGCAATTCGTCTCTAGGGTAAGATGGAGTATTATTGACGTCCTTAATCATGTCAATAATTCCCTGGACTAAAGCTTTGTTGGCAGAGTTATATCTAGTGGAACGTGGTGGGCGCGGAGGATAGGTTTCAAGGGCATAAGCAAAGATGGTCTGAAAGGCCTGAAATGATCCATTATAGCTGAAAGGCAAAACCAGATAGGGAATACCTTTATCCATAGTGTGGGGTATCAAGCCACACACCCAGCAGTCTGTAGTGTTAACTACCAGTTGGTGTTGGTGCAAGAGCTGTACGAACGTGTTGTTAATGAATTCTGAGCGTCGAGCTTGCTCATGTTCAGGAAACGAGTGAAAAGAGTGTATAGAAGAAACAGTAGAGGTAGCAGGATCAAGGGGAGGTACTGTAGTTACTGGCACAAAGATCAAATTTATACCAAAAACGATTCCACCCACCAACGTTATCAAAACAATTAAAAATGTAATAGCACATTGCATCAGAAAACATTTACTATGAAGGATTCTGTAAAGTCTGTTTCTGCGAACATAAATCACATTTTCTCGTTGCAGCGCAGGAAGCTCCATCTTCTACAATCCGCTCGCGACCACTGATGATGTGTACGTAGATGAAAATGCCTCTATTAGCCCTGGGAGTTCCCAGAACCAACAGAAAGATCGACCTTGTGTCTGACCCCCGCAGATTCAACTAGGCACACAGCCACGACCCTACGGCTACCCAGACGGCAAGGCAATTAAAAACAATAAAAACAGTAGCAAACTTCCTGGCTGAAGGCAAAGTGTTAAATTTTCAAATATCACAATGGGCAGTTTCCTGCTTTATTTGTCCATATTACGAGATCGTAAGTTGTATCTTAGTTTTGCAGGAACTGTTTGATCAGGAAACAGTGTAGTGTCAGTAGAGTTTGCAATGTTCAAGTTCGCAGATGGTAAAGTTTCTTCTGATGCAGAGGGCAAGTGTTCAGGAGTCAAAGAAGTAGTTTCAGGAGGAGAGTCAGAGTTCGGAGTGTCAGTTATCAATTCGGCATCGCTGAAAGGGATAAACTTGGGTGTTCGCTCGAACTCAGAGGCACCAATTCCCTTCTTAATCCAGTTGTCATAAGGAAGTGGCAGGGGCACACGCTTGACATGTGTTGCATGAATCCAATGCTTGCGACCAGCCACACGAACAGCAGTTCTCGTCGCCAATAACACCTGGAAGGGGCCAACAAATCTGGGCTGAAGGTTCTTCGTCCTCGCAAAATTGCGCACCACAACGTGGTCGCCGGGTTTCAGCTGGTGGCCTGGACTCTCCGGTGGCTTTGGCAATGCATCGAAACCCTGTTGGTGAATAAGACTCAATTTAGCAGTCAAGTCGTAAAGGTAATCAATCAACATTGGATATTCCAGAGAACAAAACTCCTTTGGCCTTGGCACTCCCCAAATGTTAGCAGAACGACCAAAGACAATCTCATATGGACTAAGCCCTACTCTAGAATGTACAGTCGCTCTCGTGGATAACAAAGCCAAGGGTAGTGCGTCTGGCCAGGATAAACCTGTGGATGTCTGTATTTTAGCAAGTTTTAGTTTGAGGGTGCCATTGTAACCCTCAACTAAACCAGCAGACTGGGGATGGTTTGCACTGTGGAACTTTTGTTTAATGCCCAAACCGGCACACACACTCTGCATAACTTTCCCTATAAACTCACTTCCGTTATCTGACCATACAATCCGTGGCATTCCGTACCTAGGGAAATATTCTTTTAGAAGAATTTTGGCAGTTGATAGGGCAGTATTGTCCTTTAGTGGATATGCTTCGATCCATCTGGAGAAGGCACAGACTACCACCAGGACGTATTTTAAGTTATTGCACCGATCCATGTGAATGAAGTCTAACTGAATCACTTCAAAGGGGCAGGAAGGAGGAGCGAAGTGACCAGCAGGAGTAGGGGTTCCCTTGCTAGGATTATGCATCAAACATACCATACCATTTTTCACCACTCTCTCTGCACATTTACTAATCCCATCATTCCTCCAGACTGGAGCCAACATTTTACAGATTCCTTTAGAACTAATATGCGCTACTCCATGTGCCATTGTCACCACTGCAAGCACATACGCATCTGGCAACATCCATCGCTGTTGTTCCGACAAGTCAATCCAACACCCACTCGAATCCAACTTGCCCGTACTTTCTTTCCATGCACGTTTTTCCTCCTCAGTTGCCTCTTTCTGAATCTCTTTCACACTTTCCACTGTATCTTCACATATTCCAGACTCGGAAATCCATCTTGCAGATGTAGCAACATACATTCTACTCATCATATCTCTAGCTGTCTGTTTAGCGGTTTCATCAGCAAAAGCATTCCCACGACCAACATCATCCGTGATTGCTTTATGAGCACTGCACTTCACAATTGCAACTTCAGTCGGCAAGGTTAGAGATTCCAACAAGTCGTTAACTAGCTGACCATGTTGAATCTTAGTCCCATGGGACGTAATGAAACCTCTTTCTTTCCACAAACGGCCAAAACTATGGGCCACGCCAAACGCGTACTGACTATCTGTGAACACATTCACTCTCTTTCCCTTTGCTAACACACACGCTCTCGTTAGAGCGATTAATTCTGCAGCTTGGGCAGAATTCTGACTGACTCTTGCAGTCTCCACAATCGTCCTCAAAGTCGTTACTGCATAAGCAGCAGTCACATCACCATTCTCCAATTTAAAACATGATCCATCCACATACAACGTGCCATCTGGATCTGACAATGGGGTGTCTTTTAAATCAATTCGACCTTTTGTCTCCTCCTCGGTTCTGAAACAACAATCATGGGGTTCAGAATCACTCGACTCTTGATTAGCCGGCAACAGTGTTGCTGGTTTCAATACATTGCATCTTTTGATCTGAATATGACTCGCTAGCAGTGTCAGCTCGTAGCCAGATAATCTAGCACTGGTAAGGTGTTGCGTCTTAGTTCGATTCATGAGTGTATCCACAGCATGAGGAACCATGACCACTAGCATGTTATTCATCACCAAACCAGCAGATTGTCGAATGGAAGCCGCAGCTGCCGCTGTAGCTCTCAAACAACTAGGTAACGCTCTAGCTACCGGATCTAATGTTGATGAATAATACGCACAAGGGCGTTGTTTATCACCAAATTTCTGTGTCAGAACACTCAACGCGCAACCTTCTCTTTCGTGAACATAGAGCGTGAATGGCTTGCTGTAATCGGGTGTACCCAATACAGGAGCTGAGCACAATGCTTTTCGTAACGCAGAAAAACTCTCCTGACATTCAGCAGACCATGGCACCGGACTCGGAACACCTTTCCCAGTCAAAGCTACCAATGGTTTTGCTAAAAGAGAAAAATTTGGGATCCACTGCCTACAGTAAGAGGTAATACCTAGAAAGGCACGTACTTCTCTCTGTGTGCGAGGAACACTCATCTGCGTAATTGCTTTTATTCTCTCTGGGGTCAACTTCCTTCCCTCCTTTGACAAGAGATGACCTAGGTAGGTCACTTCTTGGCAGCAATATTGCATTTTCGAAGGTGACACTTTGTGATTCAAATTAGACAAATGATGCAATAACGAAATCGTAGCTGCTTTGCAAGTTTCCTTGTCATCGGCAGCCACTAGAAGGTCATCTACATACTGTACTAAAGCAGAACCTGGAGGAAGTACAAAGGAATCTAACTGACTTTTTAATGCCTGACTGTAAATGGATGGGCTCTCACAATAGCCTTGTGGAGCGCGTTTAAATCTGAAACTTCGACCTCCTAGACAGAAGCCGAAAATATCTCTGCTTTCCTCGGCTATCGGAATGCTGAAAAAGGCATTTTTCAAGTCGATGACTGAGAACCATGTGGCTGTAGCAGGAATCAAAGTTAACAAAGCAGTAATGTCCGGAACCACAGGAAACTGTGGAACCACAATTTTATTAACCTCTCTGAGATCGATAACAAATCTATATACTGGAGGCTTTGAGGGATCAGTACGTTTCAAAATCGGTAATACAGGACTGTTACAGACATTTCCTCTGGTTTCTTCAACCACACCTTTCTTAATCAAATCTTGTACAATCAGTAAAAGTGCACGTTCACCTTCACTAGAGATTTTGTATTGAGGAATTCGTGGAAATTTTACATTTGCTTTCAAAGTGACTACATATGGTGGTATTTCCAAAAGGCCTACATCATTAGGACCAGTCGCCCAAAGAGTATCAGGGAGTGAACGCAGCTCCGGCGGGAGTGCATCCATTGACAAGTACATCGGAGAGGTGATTCTTTTACCCAATGTAAGCTGTACTCCTTCCGGAGAACAGTACAATGTCGCATATAGGCGTTTTAACAAGTCTAAACCAAGCAGATTTTCATTACAACCTGTTGTCAAAATCAGGGGTGCTTTCAATTGACACGATCCCACAGAAATAGACAAAGGACCAGATACGGGATTATAAACACGGGCGCCTGAAAAACCTACAGAAACATTTGTTAAACCGGACAAAGGTGCGCCAGGGAGTTTCGCATGCATGATCGAACTTTTTGCGGCACCAGTATCCAACAGAAATGGTTTGACTACACCTGATGTTGCTACTGCTACATAAGGCCCACTCTGATCCACTGGAACTGATACTACTCCCTCTCTCTGTCCATGGCTGTCCTAGTACTCGTTTTGTTGAAATCCCTCAACGTTTTCACAATAATCTTCAACATGATACTGTTGCGACCTATTCTGTTGAGCAGACTGTCCATTACGCTGATCAAAGTGGTTGGAAGGGCGATCATTCGTCTGTGGAGACATAGCACCTCGTCCTCGACCTCTAGAATTCTGTACAAAACCACCACGACCTCTCTGAGCTGCGGCTGCATTATTTTGCGCTAAGACTGGACACTCATTTTTATAATGACCCTCTTTCTTACAATACGCACACTGATTCCACTGATATTGTGGTCTCTGAGAACCATAATCTGTCCTTTGATACGACCCTTGCTGCGTATTGGTCTGATTCATGCGAGGCGGATACGCCTGTTGCAAAAGAACTTTAGTCTTTAAATCTTTCGTTTTCTTATCTGATTTCTCCTTCTCCTCTTTATCCCTATTTTCATAATACTGTGCAGTTGCAAGTATTTGCGCAGTTGTAGAGACAGCCCACGCACTCTCGGAATCTTTTAATTTATTGCATAGCTCTGGTAGCAAATTGTGTACAAATTTATCGACAAACAATCTCTGTCCTCCTTCTGTGCTCATATCCTGACCACTATGATCTACAAAAGTCTCTTCAAACCTCGTGAAGAAGTCGGAGACACTTTCGTCTTTCTTTTGCCTGCATGCGGACAACTTGTCCCAATTAACACGTAATGCTGGCATCAGAGTCTTCATTAAGTCGATTATCCTACCTGGAAGATTAGCAATTAGAGGTTCGGGTTTGGAACCCCCTATTTGCTGACCATCTGCTGCAATGATAGCTGCCCAATCACCACCTAGAGCAACTGGATGATTCTCTTTACGAATTTTAGCCCAAATTGGTTGTGGAACTACATTCCCAAATAACATATCGATGTCTGCTAGATTCATTACACAGGCCTCAACTGTTTGTGCTAATTCCTTATAGTACCCAGCAGGATTCTTACGCGGATCTGGCAAGGCCTGCTTCACTGCTAACACTTCAGCTCGCTTCCACGGAATGTGTATCCACACTCTCTGGAATTGCGCCGGAGCGGCTGCAATACCACGGACCGCATCAGCTTGCACAGCATCGCGCCAAATTGGTGGAATCTCCCTCATTGGATATTGGCGATTCTGCTTCGTACTGCTCTTCTCTAAATCCCTCGGTGAACGAAGAGATGGATCATTCCTATAACTTAAAATCAGTTCCATCGCTTCTTTTACATTTTGACCTACTATCATTCCTGCAGCGAACTCTTTCTGAACCTTAATTAAGTCTTCTACATTCACTTCAGAGTCATCTTCTTCTAATTCCTCACGTAAAAGAGAGCACATCTCGTCAAAAACATATCGTTGTGTTGGTTCATTCCACTGCATAAATGTATCTAATACATCTCTCGTACTGTATCTTCTACTTTTCGAAATCCATCTGAGAGCCGTGGAATCTAAGATTCCCCGTTCCTCAGTACTTGGGAGCTGACTACGTCTTTGTACAGAGTCAGAAGTAGGAGTCTTAATTAAAGATTTATAGAAAGGAGACAGCATGTTAGAGACAGAATCAGTGATTCTTCGACGAACAGAAAGCGGAGTCATAATGCTAGCAGATGTAGAGAACACAGTAGCAGTTGGGACAGATAGCGAGGCAGTAGGAGTATCGAGTAAGATAGCTCGTGAAACAGTAGGTGTAAGCGATACAGGTATAGGCAGAGAAGTCAGCAAGCCAGGAAGAGGAGGTGCCGTAGGAACATTTACATTAACCACAGGTAGTACAGGAGCTTGATTCTGGGGTGCAGGAGCAGGAATACCAGGTTGTCCAGCAACAGGCAATTGAACATTTGGTACAGGTGGAGCCGTAGCACCTTGTGCGTACGGTGGAGGTGATCGTAACAAGTAAGACAACAGAGGATCGTTTTCGGGGTCCTCTACTATCTTAGTTGTTTTCGATGGCAGGGCAGGATAGCACTTGTCAATCGCTAAATTATGCTCTCTAATGGCCACATCTATGGCCTTTTCAGACTCGTTGATTTGCAGCTGCTTAGCCGCCTGTTCTAAAGTCAACTCTTGCTCTTTCTGTTCTTTCTTCAATCTTTTAATTTCTCTCTGTTTAGATTCTTTTTGCCAGTAACGGAAAGAATCAAACATTGCCGGCCGGGCTTTCTTTCTAAACAATTTCGCTTCTAAATTGTCAAGGATTTCGGGTTCAAAACTACCATGCAGTGGCCAACTAAGGACACCATCCTTTTCAGTGTAGCGGACCCATACCTCATTATACGATATAGGACCCACACCATGCTTACAATACAAATCATATAGAGGAGTCCCAATCGGAGGAACCAGACATGAGTCCTCCAACCGTGAATCACTGTTGCAACCAAAACATGACAACATACAATTTTTCCGACTTACCATTTTGCAATCCGGAACACAGAACGAACAAAACAAGAAACAGATATGTGCACTTGAACCAAGAACTTAGGCCTACCTAAAGCGAACTGATGTATCGATACCCAAACTAAACCAAATAGATTATCGTAACCAGAACAACCAGTGATAATCTTACGAAACCAAACCAAACCAAGAACCAAAAAGGATTTTAACAACCTTCACGAAGTAACCAACTAGCAACCACTAAATACTTAACTGAGGTACTGAAGACGTCACCAAGGAGAAACCCGTCACGTTCCGCCGTACTAAGGACTGCACCTCGGGTCCAAGACAGGGCGACGGTCAAGGCAACGGCCCACTGCAGCCGTCCTGAACGGGAACCCTCGTGGAAGAGAACGTCGGGCCACTTTTGCGATATGCCGGGATCGATGAAGTGGGGCGCCTCCCTCAGGAATCTTCACACGAAGCTTCTCGAACTCTTCAGGCTTTTGGGCCGGTACCGAATGACGTCGCCCCATGTTGGGCGCCAATTGGAGTTCTGGACTTTTTGGTTCCGTCCAGAGGTGTCAGGGGACAACACTCAAAGACCCCGGAGTTCCACCTGTCTCGGTGCACAAATAAACAGAAACACGGGCTTCTCGATGGTGGCGTCAAAGACCAAAGGTTTATTACTGCAGGGACACAGAAGTCACAGAAACTACACACGGGCAGATTCTAGGAGCCTGTACGATTTGTACAAAAGTGGTTGCTCCTTATATACTAAATATTGGCCTTCAGGCAAATTCTTCACATGTTAGTACATTCCCAAACCTTTGTGTCCTAAACAATAAATATTTGGCGTTGCACAGGAATCGTTGGCAATATCTGATGTCAAAACATTACGAACGAGGGGTTCCCACTTTTCCATCATAATCTCATGTCAACCTTTCATTCAAGACCCGGACCGCCTCATCGTAAATTTCGTTACCTCCCCCTAATAAAGGCCCAGAAGGAAAGGAGTAGAGCCAGGTGCAGAAGATAGAAAAGCAGGATAAGAGATGTTTGTGGGTCGTAAATGGGCAAGGCTACCAGCTTCGGCCGCCTAATCATGATCAGGCCAACGAACACGAGAACCAGTATAGCAGGATTGGCCTCGGGCAGAGGGGGCAGCCTTTGTCGAGTCATGCAGCTACAGCGTGTTCTGATCTAAGGTGCACGTGTCACTAGAGAGGTGAATCTCCGGCTAAGCCTGCGTGTCCTTAATTGAAATGGAGAAATCAGAGGTTATTGCGTATGTGAGGGCAAGTGTTAGACGGACCGGGAGGGTCGGCCGAGGATAAGGGGAGAGGTCTCCGGGGAGAGCCGTCTCCAGCGATCGTACAGACAAGTAACTTCCCCCCCACAGACGGACACCACACCAGGTTAAGGTTTAACGATACTTTATAAGCAATTCTTTAAGTACGGTGAAATGATACAAGGAGGTCTGGACTCAGGGGTCCCCTCGATTCTGGTCTCTGGATTGGGAAAAGGGTAGCGGGACAGTCTTGTTACCAATAGATGGAATAGCTCTCAATCCTCGAGCTCGGCGTTCTAGATGGACGGGCCGCGGCGGAGCCAGCAGGTCCCGAGATGGATGAAGGAAGCGACGGTCCGCGGCGGAGCCAGCAGGTCCCGATGAAGATGGTGGTTACAAACGGTCCGCGGCCACGCCAGCAGGTCCCAACGACGATGAAGGTTTACGAAGGTTGCGGCAGCGCCAGCAGGCAGGACGATAGTTCGCAAGGCAGAGCTACGGCAGCGCCAATAGCCCGTCAAGGATGAGTTCTTCTCTGCGTCTCTCGACTCCAAGATACAACTGCCCTCCTGCTCTGGAGCTGCCCCAGTTATAGGGCTGGTGCCCTTTGATGTCCGGACCCTCGCACTTGGAGGTCGGGGGGTCCGGGATGGAGGAGTCCAGACACCCAGCAGGGGGGTGGAGCCAGCGCCCGGGGAGGTTGTGGGCGAGCGGTACCTGGCGGGGGAGAGCCATCGACACCTCTTTCTCCCATTGACCTGCCAAGTAGTCCGCTCACCTCCTGGGTGGATGGTGGTGCCGGGATGTCTGAGGCCTGGCCAGGCCCAGGGTTGGGGTCGATCGGGAGCCACGCGGCCTCGTGGTGGAGGGTCCAAGATGGCGCCCAGGCTGGGGGCGCGGGCCGGTAGTGGATCGGGCCCACGAGGTCGATATGTTCAGAGGCAAGGGTCCCGGAGGGGACGGAAAACGTGAAGTGGTGGTGTGTGACACTCGAGGGGCCGGGCTCGGGCCTGGTCGGGCAGAGGGGGAGCGGCCCTTCACGTGGCCTGTCCAACATGCGTCCCCCCCAGCTGAAGGCGGGGAGAGTCACCCATCCTCTTGGGGACTCTCCTCGTCGAGGCGGAAAAAGCGGGACAGGCCATCCGCGTTGGCGTGATCTGGCCCAGGCCGGTGTTCAACAGTGAAGTCCATCCCTTGTAGGGAGATGGACCAACGTAGTAGTTTTGGGTTCTCCCCCCGCATCTGCATCAGCCACTGCAGGGGTCGATGGTCGGTCTGCACCCGGAAGTGGGTGCCAAAGAGGTAGGGCCGGAGCTTCTTGAGGGCCCATACCACAGCGAAGGCCTCCCTCTCGATGGTGCTCCAGCGTTGTTCTCGAGGTAGGAGTCGCCTGCTGATGAAGGCCACTGGCTGATCAAGGCCTTCGGTGTTCAATTGAGACAGGACCGCCCCAATGCCGTGGTCGGAGGCATCCGTCTGGACGACGAATTCCCGGCTGTAGTCGGGGGCCTGGAGCACAGGGGCGGAGCACATGGCGGCCTTCAGTTGTTCGAAGGCTGTTTGACAATCTGGGGTCCAGTTGACCTTCTTGGGTTGATTTTTGGACGTGAGTTCGGTGAGGGGCCCCACTATGGTACCATAGTCTTTCACGAACCGTCTGTAATAGCCCGTGAGTCCCAGAAAGGCGCGTACCTCGGTCTGGGTGATGGGGGGCTGCCAGGACTGGATGGCGGCAATCTTGAGCTGCAGAGGGGCCACCAGGCCGCTTCCCACCTGATGTCCGAGGTAGGTTACGGACCCCTGTCCAATTTGGCATTTGCTGGCCTTGATCGTGAGGCCAGCTCGCTGAAGGGCCTGTAGCACCGCTCGGAGGTGGTGGAGGTGGTCGGACCAATGGTGGCTGTACACAGCGATGTCGTCTAGGTAGGCGGCGCTGAATCCTTCGAGCCCGGCCAAGACCTGATTGACGAGCCGCTGAAATGTTGCTGGAGCATTCTTCATGCCGAAGGGCATGACCTTGAAATGATAATGGCCATCAGGAGTGGAAAATGCAGATCGTTCTTGGGCCCGGGGTGTGAGGCCGATCTGCCAATAGCCCGCCGTCAGGTCGAAAATACTGAGGTAGCGGGCAGCTCCCATGCGGTCGATTAGCTCGTCTGCCCGGGGGATGGGGTGTGCGTCCGTTTTAGTGACCGCATTCAAGCCCCGGTAGTCGACGCAGAACCGGAGTTCCGGTGTGGTGCCGGGAGGGGCTGCTTTGGGGACCAGAACTACTGGGCTGGCCCAGGGGCTGTCTGAGGGCTCAATGACCCCGAGCGTGAGCATTTTGGTTATTTCTTCCTGGATGCAGGCCCGTACCCGATCTGGTACGCGGTAGGCCCGGTGGCGGATAGGGGGGGCTGTCCCCCGTGTCCACGTCGTGCACACACCAGGAAGTGACACCTGGGGTGAGGGAAAACAGGCCGGCGAACTGCAACAGGAGGTCCCGACATTCTTTTTTTTTTTTTTTTTTTTTTTTTTTTGGAAAACCTTTATTGAACAGTATGTGCAGACAATTACGGGCCTACAACCCTCAGGCCGGCCTCGACAATAATGGTCACATCAGCAAGTAATGACACCTCTCAGCGACAAAGCAATAGATCCACATATATGCCAGGTTACGTTAAACACAATCATGCCGCTAGGCGACAGGATAATGAGGTTTAATTTTAAAATAAAGTTCTAAAATGAGTCCATAGCAACAGGTCCGGAAGGAGATGAATCAGAGCAATGCAGTTAGGACTTATACTGGGCAGCGATCACAAGGAGGAGTAGCAAGCATTATCCGAGAGGCAAGCGATCGCACTCAATGAAACCAGGATAGTTAAAAAGCATATCAAATGGCGATCCCCAAACGCTACCCATAAGCACCCACTCTCCCCACAGACCCAAGAAAGAAGTGATGAAAGAGCTAGCCAGAAGAATAAGTGTAGGAAGAGAAAAGAGAGGAAGGAAGAAGAAGAAAGAAAGAAAAATGAGGCCCATAGAAAGAAAAAACCGACAAGAAAATATACCCCCCACCCTACACACATGCAGAGGCTACGGCCTACCCCCCCCCCTAGCAGAGTGTCTGTCGCCCCAGAAGAGTACCCGAAATAGAGATGGAGATAAAGAGAAAGCTAAAGAAAGAATAGAATGTCACGGTTGATCGGAGGAGGGCCAAGGATTTATGTAAGCAAACAAAATCGATACCCGCGTTCACCCAGCCCCAGGCCCCAACCTAACACCCATGCAACTTGTACCTCCAACAATCACAAGTCCCAGTCCCAGTCTTATATGTTCCAGTGTGCAGCAAGAAAGTCCCCATCCTCAGCCTTGTCCCCTTCGAATCCGCAGTCCAATCGAAACCAGTCGCAGCGCAGCCAGTGTGGACGAAATGGACCACCTTGGAGACCACCGTAAAAGTTGGGGTGCAGGAGACAAGGCAAACTGGATCGTTGCTTGACTGTAAAGAGCCAGAGGACGTACCATCGCTAATCCACGGCTAGAGCTACAGGGAGCAGAACGGTGTATAGGTTCCAAAATAGCAGCCGGCCGGTGCACAGAGAGCAAGTCCAGGAGGGCGCTCGGCAACATGGCACCCAAGAACAAAGGAGATGGGCGAGGCGGCGACGGGGACCCGAGCCCCGGCCGCACCAAAGAGGCAATATCGTCAGACTCCTCCAGAGAAGGACCGAGGAGTACCGCAGCGGGTCCTGGGACACGTCCCTCCGCCACCGTTCCGCACCCCAATTCGGGTAATCCACCGACAGTCGGCTTAGGGTATGGCTTAACGCGCCGCACTGGAGAGTCATCCTGGCCAGCCAACAGGGCCCCATCGAGCCGGGCCCCCAATTCGGTAGCAAAATCGCGGAAGGCCAAACGCAGGTCCCCCAGTGCCGCCAGGATGTCGCAGAGCCTCAGCGGTGGATCGAGGATGGAGGGTGCTGCTGTGTCCGCCATCTTAGGTAAACTGCCATTGAGCACCCAAGGAATCAAGCCCCCGGCACCAGCCATCGACATCAGGCAAGCAATGAAACCTCTGTGAGGCCCCGATGGTGCAGGAAACGTGAAGGCAGCCGAACGTGAAGAGGCTGTAAGGCTAGGAGCAACTGTAGCGCAGGGAGACCCACCGGCAGGATCAGGGCGTCCGTTGCAGAAGATGGCGACCGCTGCTACAAACTGCAACAAAGAAACAATCCCGGACCCCTTCAGCCGGGCCGGGATACATGAAGCAGGAGCCGGAAACAATGTTGCGATCGAGTCGCGTTGGGCTGCTGTCAAGGAGAAGGCTGCTGTGAGAGAACCACCAGCGCCGAGCTCCAAGTCCGGTGCCCCGGCTCCTCCCTCTCCGCAGCGGCCGCCGCTGTCGCAGTCGCCTCCGGCCGTCCCCACCAACAATGGCCCGGCTGCTCCCTCTGCAGAAGGCCGGAATGGTGACCGGGGCTTAACTCCGCCGTGGCAGCTCCGTTTTCGACCGGGGACACTGCAACGTGGTCAGGAGTGCAGCGCCGGGAAGCGTGATGCCAGGAGGCACAGGATTTCGAGCAGGATCTCGGCGAAGGGCGCCAGGGCCGACGGAGCCGAGGGGCTAGGCGGCCATCTCGGCTGCAGGCTAGGCTCCTCCTCCCGTCCCGACATTCTTGGCGTTGTTCCAGGGTGAGGGCCTCCGAGAGTCGGACCCCATCCACAGAGCCATCTTTCTCCCGAGTCCGTAGGAGGTCAGGGAGGGGTTCGGAGTCTCCTTCGGCTCCATTGTCTGTGGCCATCAGGAGGCTGAGTTCTGAACGTACAAAGTGGGGTTTCAGTCTGTTAGCGTGGAGGACTCGGAGGGGGTTCCGTGAAGATTCCATGTCGATGAGGTAGGTGACGGGACCCTTGCGCTCGACCACTTTGAAGGGCCCCGTCCACCTGTCTTGCAAGGCGCAGGGTTCGGTGGGGGACATCACCCATACCTGTTGTCCGGGTTCAAATTCGATGGAGGAGGCATTTTGGTCATACCACCTTTTCATGTCCTCTTGACTGGCCTCCAAGTTTACTTTTGCCAGCTCTCTGAACCGTCGGGTCTGGTTGCGGAGGGTTAGGAGGTATTTGAAGACATCTGGAGGGTTCTTTAGAGGGGGCATTTCCCAGCCTTCCTTGACTAGACTGAGGGGCCCCCGTACGGGGTGTCCATACAATAATTCAAATGGGCTGAAGCCGAGGGACTTCTGGGGGACCTCTCGATATGCGAAGAGGAGGCACGGCAGCAGCACATCCCACTGGCGACGGAGGGGCTCTTCCAACCCCCCAATCATCCCTTTGAGCGTGCGGTTGAACCGCTCAACGAGTCCGTTTCCTTGAGGGTGATAGGGGGTCGTGAATCGGTAGGTGACCCCACACTGTTGCCAGAGGGACTTCATATACTTAGAGATAAAGTTTGTGCCTCTGTCGCTGACGACTTCTCGGGGGAAGCCCACACGGGAGAAGATCCCCATCAGGGCCCGGCCGACTACCGGGGCTGTCACAGTTCGCAGGGGAACAGCCTCGGGGTAGCGGGTGGCGTGGTCCACCAGTACCAGGATGAACCGATGTCCTTGTCTTGTACGGGGGTCCAGGGGCCCCACAATGTCTATCCCGACCCTCTCGAACGGGGTGGTGACCACGGGAAATGGTTGCAGGGGGGCTTTTAGTTTGCGGCCGCTCTTTCCACTGGCTTGGCACGTGGGGCAAGATCGGCAATGCTGGAGTACATCATTCCTCATTTTGGGCCAGAAGAAGTGGGTCACTAGGCGGCTGTAGGTTTTATCCTGACCCAGGTGTCCAGCCAGGGGGACATCGTGGGCCAGGTTTAGCAAGAAGTCTCTAAAACGGAGGGGCACCACTAGCACTCGGCTGGCCCCCAGCTCCGCGATCCTTTGCTCACTGTATAGCAGATCATTGTCCCAGTAAATCCAATGTGTTCCGGAGGTATCCCCTGCGCTCTGGGCGAGGGCTTGTTGGCGGAGTCCCTCGAGGGAGGGACAGGTCTTCTGCTCTTGTCGAAACTGCTCCTGAGTGGGCCCCCCCTCTTGATGCCACTGGTCGAGGCCAGCGAGGTCCGGAGGTTGAGCTGGTTCTGGGGGGACGGCACGGTCGGTGTCTTCGACTGGGGCGACTGGGGGAGGAGGCGCCGGCCATTCGGGTTCCTCCGGTCGGGGATTGGCACGGGTGGCCATGGACCGGGTGGTGACGCACGCCCAGTCCGGGATGCCCAACATCCCCAGATGTTCTCTTCGTTCTACGGCTGCCCACGGAGAGCTTTCAAGGTCATTTCCCAGGAGGCAGTCTACGGGGGCATCATCCCGGACCGTCACTTTCAACATGCCGGAGACCCCTCCCCATTCGAAAGGGACGCAGGCCATCCGACACAGACTTTCTGAGTTATCGGCTGAACGGACAGGGCAGAGAATGTTTGGTAGGAATTGTTCTGGGGTCACCAGGTGACAGCGGACGGCTGTTACACTGGCCCCGGTGTCACGGAGAGCTTCGGCCTGGCGTCCATTGATGCTCACCCATTGGCTGTACTTCCGGGTGTTAGCGGGTAGGGGGACCCGTGGGACCATGTCTTTCCCCCCTAAGCATGCTAGAGCCATGGCGGCTGGCTCCCATTCTTGATGCTCTTGCTCATATTCTTCCTGTTCCTCGGAGATCTGTTCTTCCCCCAGAGCAGCAGCGGCCACCTGGCGGGGTCTTGGGCTCTGGTACTGCGGGCAATTTGGGTCGTTTGCATAGTGGCCGACTCGTTGGCACCGGTGACACGTGACATTGGCTCTGTATCCCGGTCGCGCCGGGGTGCTGCCCCGGTTGGCCGGGGGGGTGGTGCTGGTAGCGGGGGCGACCGGAGCGTTGTCTCTTCCTCATCCTTGGCCCCCTCCTCCTCCTCGGGGACGGTGCTGACCGTTGTTGTTCCGGTTCTGTTCATAGGGTCCATTTCGGCCCACTCTGGTGATTTCCCACCGGTCAGCCTCGGCTGCGAGCTGCCGTGGATCAGTCAATTTGCTGTCGAGGAGGTGCTGCCGGAGCTCAATGAAGCAATTGTTTGATAGATGCTCCCACACCATGAGATTGAATAGTTGTTCGTAAGTTGTGACATTGCTTCCTTTGATCCAGCCCTCGAAGGCTCGGCTAAAATAGTTCACGTAGTCCACCCAAGTTGTACCCGGGATGCGGGTGCAGTCTCGGAACCTCTGACGGTACATCTCGGGTGTGAGCCCATAGCGGGTGAGGAGGGCAGCTTTCATGTGGTCATAGGAGGTCATCTGGTGGTCCGGGAGCTGTAGCAGGGCATTGCGGCCCTCATTGAGGAATCTCCCCCATAGACCGGCTCCCCAGTCGCTTCGATCGATCCGGTGGGCGGTCATAGCGATTTCGTAGGCCTTGAACCATTGCTGGATGTCGTCCTCTCGGAAGTATTCTCGAACGACATCCTTGGGGATGTGTACCTTCTTATCTGTTGTTCCTGGGGTGGGGGGTTGCTCGGGCACTCCTAATTCTTTGTTCTGCTTGCGTAAGTCTATCTCAGCTAACTTGCGCTCGTGTTCATATTCCAGTCTCTTTTCCTCGAGCTCCCTTTGTCTCTGTTTTTCCTCTCTTTCTTCTCGGAGACGCAGGTGCTCTAAGCTCAGTTTTTGTTCGGCCAACTTAAGTTCAACATCCATTTTGAGCCGGGCCATTTCTAGCTCATGTAGCCGTGTTTTTTCTCGTTCCTGGATCTCGTCTTGCGAGAGACCCTTTCTTTGCTCCTCGGGGGCCGTGGTGTTTTTTTCTACTGCTGCGATGCTTTGGTCGGTGGTTCCGACGGCCCCGGTTTCTGCCCAGGACTCTAGGGCATGCTTGAAATCGTCTTTGGTACTTAGACCGGTGGTAGCGATACCTAGTTCGATGCAGAATTGTTTTAATTCACGATGGCTGTACTCGTCCAATTTCTCCATCTGAAATTTCTCGGTGGATCCGCTTTCTTTGGTTGTCATCGTGATTTCGTCGTGGGGTGAGCTACTTTCTGTACGATTATGCGGTGATTCGGATCGCGCCGCTGGCCACCAATGTTAGACGGACCGGGAGGGTCGGCCGAGGATAAGGGGAGAGGTCTCCGGGGAGAGCCGTCTCCAGCGATCGTACAGACAAGTAACTTCCCCCCCACAGACGGACACCACACCAGGTTAAGGTTTAACGATACTTTATAAGCAATTCTTTAAGTACGGTGAAATGATACAAGGAGGTCTGGACTCAGGGGTCCCCTCGATTCTGGTCTCTGGATTGGGAAAAGGGTAGCGGGACAGTCTTGTTACCAATAGATGGAATAGCTCTCAATCCTCGAGCTCGGCTTTCTAGATGGACGGGCCGCGGCGGAGCCAGCAGGTCCCGAGATGGATGAAGGAAGCGACGGTCCGCGGCGGAGCCAGCAGGTCCCGATGAAGATGGTGGTTACAAACGGTCCGCGGCCACGCCAGCAGGTCCCGACGACGATGAAGGTTTACGAAGGTTGCGGCAGCGCCAGCAGGCAGGACGATAGTTCGCAAGGCAGAGCTACGGCAGCGCCAATAGCCCATCAAGGATGAGTTCTTCTCTGCGTCTCTTGACTCCAAGATACAACTGCCCTCCTGCTCTGGAGCTGCCCCAGTTATAGGGCTGGTGCCCTTTGATGTCCGGACCCTCGCACTTGGAGGTCGGGGGGTCCGGGATGGAGGAGTCCAGACACCCAGCAGGGAGGTGGAGCCAGCGCCCGGGGAGGTTGTGGGCGAGCGGTACCTGGCGGGGGAGAGCCATCGACACCTCTTTCTCCCATTGACCTGCCAAGTAGTCCGCTCACCTCCTGGGTGGATGGTGGTGCCGGGATGTCTGAGGCCTGGCCAGGCCCAGGGTTGGGGTCGATCGGGAGCCACGCGGCCTCGTGGTGGAGGGTCCAAGATGGCGCCCAGGCTGGGGGCGCGGGCCAGTAGTGGATCGGGCCCACGAGGTCGATATGTTCAGAGGCAAGGGTCCCGGAGGGGACGGAAAACGTGAAGTGGTGGTGTGTGACACTCGAGGGGCCGGGCTCGGGCCTGGTCGGGCAGAGGGGGAGCGGCCCTTCACGTGGCCTGTCCAACAGCAAGAAACACAAAATGGCTGCCATGATCTAAGATGGATGCCATGGGTAGATCGGAGATGTGTTCGTAACAGGAGTACTCTTGCTCGTAGCGTAGCGAAAACACCAGGATATGCTAAATGGATCATTTGCGGTTCGCTGATACCAATATTATGTATTTCCGACAATATTGAAAACACGGGATCGAATCGTCACGGAACCTCAGTCGCCTTCGGGGTCCCGGTCCCCTCTCCGGTCCGCAGCAGCACGTTCACGCTTGAGACGCTTCACAAAGTCCTCAGCATGCTGTGGGTTAGTGAAAAAGTGCTGCTTTGCCTGATGAGTCACCCTCAGCTTAGCAGGGTAAAGCAACGCATAGTCCACTTGAAGTTCTCGAAGTTTCTTCTTCACCCCTAGGAACTTACGACGTTGGTCCTGCACCATCGGCGTGAAATCAGGGTACACGGTGAAGGAAACCCCCTCAAAGGAGAGGGTACGATTAGTGCGGGCAGCCTGGAGGGCAGCGTCCCGGTCGCGGTAATTTAGAAGTCGCGCAATGATAGGGCGCGGCGCAGCCCCAGAAGCCGGCCGAGGTCCCAGTGAACGGTGCGCCCTCTCGACGATGAACTGCGATGAGAAGGCCTCCGTACCAATGGCACCCACCAGGAGTCTCTCCACATAAGTCTCCATTTTTCCAACATTTGTCGACTCCGGCACACCTACTATCCGTACGTTGTTGCGCCTACTCCTCGCTTCCAACTCCTCATTCTTAGCGGCAATCACCCGCAATATATTGTCAATCCTCGCCAACTGTGTGGTATGGGCGGCAGCAGTATCGTCGTGGTCCGAGATGCGCTGTTCCGCCGTTGTTAGGCGTTCCTCGTGCACATCTAGCTTCTGCACCACCGCATCCATGCGCGACAACAGTTTGTCCACTTTGTCCACTATCGTGGCAAACCCTTGCCTCATCTCCTGCATCATCTGCTGAAAGTCCGGGGCCTGTGGCTGCGGCACAGTATCAGCGACAGGCGGGGGGGGAGACCGCGAAGTCCCGGCCTCCTGCAACAGGCGCGTACCCCTCCTGGCCACCCCCGAGTCAAAGGATAATTTGGACTGCTTAGTATCCGGCTTCCCCATGATAAAACGCTACCAGCTCTAAGGGGCATACAAGTCAATAAGGGCCAGGCCGCAGGCTGTTCCCAACACGCGACCACTCACCACAGTCGGGGGCACGAGCAGGCATGGACACCCCGCCACTCCCAACGAAACAATGGCCGCCGCTCCCCTCAGGCCAAGGGCTCGCTCCTCAAGCGCCCAAACGACGATCCGCGGCGTCTCCGCAAGTCAACAGCTCCAGGACAGTTAGAAGTGGAGACCGACATCCAGTCCCGTCACAGGGGAGCGCTCCGCAGCGTGCCCAGTCGGCTATCAGGTCCGGAGGAGGGAGGGAGTCCCGGGCCTCCACCCCACGTGCGAAGCCTCGGGCTAGCGTAGAAGGTGATGCCGGGCTATGGAGCACCCGACATCCAGAGCGCGAGTCGGGGAAACTTGGAGCCCTCGTAACTTCGGCTAGCAAGCTCCGAATGGCACAGGAGTTGGACCGTGGGTGGTCGATCGATATACCAGCAGAACTCTGGGGTCAGATCAGGGCGCAATGATGGTCAGCAGGATCAATAGACGGATAATAGCTCCGGGCAGCAGGAGCCTCACGGCAGTGCGGCCATTCTGCAGTGCGCCCTCTAGCGCCCTCCCATCTATGAAATGTTTAATTATAGTTTTTTTCCCTGTGAAAATAAAACAATACAAAGTGAAATCTTATATCGTCTAGTGTTGTAAACTAATGGTTTAATTAACAATAACATTTTGGAAAAGGGATTCTTTTCCCATAGGAACAGTGCACACTACAAGGAGGTTGTTTCCTTCTTAATCTTTCTATCGTTTAGATTTAACCATAATAGAAATTGAAGTCTTTTAATTAGTAAATTGATACCGTCACTGACTTCCACTATATTTATCTATCCATTTGTAATAACCCTTTCTGTCCACCTTCTCTGACACTGGGGTTTATTTCACCTAGAAAATTTTTATGTGGACGCTATATCAGAAGTAAAAATATAGGACCTCTAATAAAATTTCTCGAATGTAATTTCCTTATCTAATGCGACAGTGTTATAATTTCTCTCTTGTGGTTTCCACGCGTGCTGGGTGACGGTAGTTTGTTCTTGCCACTAAATGTGGGTATTTTTTGAAATAAGGTTTTGTTATGGACATGGATTTCTGGGCCCTGTTATGAGATTATCTTTCTCTATTTCCCAGCCCTGAAGAGTTGTAGAAGACTTTTGCCTACAACTAAACTTGTGTCGGCCGGCTGTTTGTAATTTATGCCTGATGATCAATTAAAAAGAAAAGATAAAAAGCAGACTCCACCATTGGATTGGTCCCATTACTTCGACATACTCATCTATATGATTTGCTATTGTATATGAGTGCGCAGGACTGTTGTTAATTTGTGATTGTGTGGTTTTTCTGCACAGATTGAGGGTTTTTTAGGGTCTCCCCTTCCTGACAGCACCATTCCTATTTTTGGTACTAAATACCGATAAAACGTCAACAGTGCTAGAGCGCCATTACTTCCTGTTTACTAAAACCCGTTTCTACCTACACATACCTTTAACATGGCTACCTTATCACTTGCAATGCCCTAGTACTGGTACTAGGCATCACAGGGGCATGCCTGCTCATGTAGATATGCCCTTTCATGTATTATAATTCACCCTGCCTTAGGGGTCTAAGACCTGCTGTAGAGATCAATTATATATGAGCAATGCAGTGTCTTTGGTCATTGAACACAGACAGTGTGCACTGTTGTGTTTTCTGAAGGGCTTGTGCCCATTTTGGCATCCAGCAATGGCTGTCTGCAGGCAGTTTTTGTGGGGATCCCTTTGGGTGACATAATACATGCTGCAGCCCATGGGGACCCTCTTTAGTACCAATGCCCTGGATACCATGGGTACCATTTGCCAGGGACTTACAAGGGTGCTAAACCCCTTGCCAATTGGGTTACAATTGAACATTCACAGTTTTAGGGAAAGAGCTCTGGCACTGCGGCCTGTTTAGCAGGGACCCAGTGCACTTCCAGTCAAGAACATCAGTACCAGGGACGTGGCCTAAACAAACACCAAGCTGGTCGCTTGATTGAGGAACTCTAGAGCGGCCGCTATGAATCACCTGCTCTGTGGCGTCCTACCAAGGTGATCTGAGCCCCTGTGCACTGCCGTGACTGCCTGAAGCTCCGAGGTGGGGACGATGCAAGATGGAGCCGGAGAGAGTGCCCCCGACTCCCACACACAGTGTGGCTATAGCGGCAGCTTGACGAGGCCCTCAGAGGCCCAGCGACGACAGGGGTCACGGGCGGGCCTGAGGGCAGGTCTGCCGCTCCGGAGTGTGCCTGCAGCCTAAATCGCGGTTGGGGCTTGGCGGCCCATAGAGAGTGACTGGCGTGCGTAGTTGCGCCTCGAAGAGCCTAATGCGGGGGTACTGGTGAGTTGCACTGCCCGATTTGAATCCTCCTAATAATGGGAATGCACCACACCAACTGAACATGTCCAAACACGACACCCGTTCATGACAAACGTGCTAAATAACGGGAGGCTTCCTCGGATGGCAGATATTAGCAATCGACACCGGGCAGCGATGATGGTGGGGCTGGGCTGCGCCCCCACATGTCCTAGGCAATTCACTCTCCCTGCCCATGCGTGATGTGAGGAGGGAATCCTGCTGGGCTGTATTGTGCATGTACAGCCTGACTGGCAGATTTGGGATGAGTCTGATTCGCAGAAGGTCCGATACCACTGGTGCCCCTTTCCTGGCCTCATACTGACTACACAGCGAAACCGCGGCTCCCCACTAAATGGGGGTGCGTCTCTCCTACCGCCTCATGCGTGCTTGAGCACCCCAACTATTTATCATGGGTCGTGGAGGCCCCAAGCAGCGAAAGCTTTCCTTTGAGACTGTTAAGACTCCCAGACGAGACAGTGGAGACGATGCCACACGAGGAGAGCCATTAGATCGCACCGAACCTCCAGACACCAAACAACCTGTATTGGAGGGCACTGCGGCCATATTGGCAGAATTGCACGCAGGGTTCAAGTCCATCGATGCACGCATTGACAAACTGTGCGTGCTCATCAACACCATACATAGTCGAATGGAGCTGCACGAGGCCCACATCGACACTGAAAAAAGGCGCATCTTGGATGTTGAAGATGCACAGGCAGCAATGGCCAAGCGCCTAGATCGCAAGGAGCGCCTCCTCAAAACAACGCCGGTAAAGGCAGAAGACTTGGAGGCAATAACGTGCCGCAATAATCTCCAGATAGCCTGAGGAGCCGAGACAACTAACACTATGGAGGCCTATATTGAGCGCTTACTGATGAAGCTAGTCGGCATTGACTGTTTTTCCGCCACTTTGCTGTATCGGGCTCTTAAATCGGCCCCCCAGAGCTCCCCCACGCCTCATTATAGTGCGATTGCTCAATTACCAGGACTGTGACTCTGCCTTGCGCAGATGCAGAGAGGTGGGAAACCTGAAGTTTCAAGGAATGTCATGGTCCATTTACCTGGAAATGCAATGTTATATCCGTCGCACCTTCGTATTCAGATTGATGGCAAAACCTTCATTTTTGCTACTCCTGCAGACGCGGCTGATTTTTGGAAACACCACAAGTTGAATATAGGCCCTTCTCCTGGGAAATGATCCTCAGGTACTCACAACTGTTTGATTACCAGAGAAAGGAACTTTGGGCGTGTGCAATTCACTTGATGGGCACAGATCCAACTAACATTTCCAGGATGTAGTAGCTAGAAGCCCTTTTTCTCTTTGCTATGGACGAGATAGCTACTGTTCTATTCCCCTATGAAAGTAGTTACATGCAAATTTACGAACTAATGCTATCATGTTAAGTGGCCCGCTCAGGCGTTGCTGCCCCCCTTGGAGATCTCCTACTCTTTGCAAATCTCTCTTTCTTTTTTTTTGTTGTGATGCATTGCGATTCAACATAACCAGATTGGGTGGTTATCCGATTTGGGAGGGGGTGGTGGGATGGAATTTTAGGCTGTGTGTTACAGAGGTCACTCTCACATCTACTGACAGGCTTTTTAGATTTAACCATAAAAACGTGTCAGCCCATACAATGTTATATTCACTTTGAGGGGTGATGGAGGGACTGGAGCTTAAATGCATAACTTGGAACATGACAGGTTTGTGGAACAAGAATGGAAGGAGCCAATACTGGAGGGCGATGTTTTAGCTCTTTTTATTGAGTTGCTTAAATCAAAAGTACTTCGTAACACAAAGGAATAAGGGTCCAGGATCCTTCTTCTTCAGGCTCAGTCCCTTGGGTTGGGTTCCGGGTTTTCCAGCGCATGAAAAAAAGAAAACAACGAGGCTTTAGTGGGCTGGTTGCTTTTTAGAGGGTTGCAAGGAAGGGGAGTGTGAGGGAATAGCCAGAACCACCACCATCAGTAATATGGCAGTTATAAGAGACTCGTGTATAGTGCATAGAAAACACGGTGCCCAGGCGGTCCCTCCTGATTCCTACCCTGTCCCTCCCCTCTTAAATCAGAACAGTGAACTTAAGCGAGCACGCACCTGGAGAAGCCACGATTCCTCCTTAGCGTGGCTGGGCGATACGCGGTAACGCTGGCCTCCTGGCTTTTCAGCTACTGCTGTTTCCGGCGTCTGGTTCTCCTCTGGTCCCCTCCTGGCGCCTTCTCCACACCTGGTGTCGGCTCTCGGGAAGGGCTCCGCTGCGTTGGTCTCGACTCCCGGTCCCGTCGTGTTGGTCTCGGCTTCCTCGGTCCTGCTTGCGTTGTTCTCCTGGCGCTTCACGTCCTCCTCCCACGAAGAGTCCTTCTGGGCCACACGAGCGCTGGCGTCTTCCGGGTCTTCCCTCATATCACGAGAGGTTAATCCTGATAGGCCCACAAAGTCAGGTGGTCCAGGGGCGAGGCCATCCTCACGAAAGTAAAGGCTGTTCTTAAAGGGCCCGTAGCAGTCCGCCTGTTGGTGAGACAGAGAATCGGTTAGCTCAGCCTGGGCCGGGCAGGGGACCCCTGACAAACCCCCATAAGGGAAGACAGGTATTGGCCTATTTGGCAAGACACAAAATACACATTGCTCTGCTTCAAGAGACTCACTATGGCCCGAACTCGGACAACCGGTTTGCCGCCACTTGGGGTAACAATAGGTTATTTGCAAGCTACAGCACCTACTCCCACAGACTTTGTGTGCTTATCCACAAAGCGCTCCCCTTTGCAACCCAATCGGTGATCGTGGACCCGAAGGGATGATATCTGCTAGTGACCTGAAGTGTGGGTACAAAACAAATACTCATTATTAATGTATAAGCCCCCGATGTAGACGCCGGAGGCTTCTTCGCTAGTATCTCCGCACATATTTGTGCAATACCGATCGACTCAATCATACTGTTGGGGGGTGACTTTAATCTCACATTGCAACCGAGCGCTGATACTACAGGCACAGGCTACATTACAAAACCTTACTCTACAGCGGAACTTGAGACTCTACAACATACACACTTGCTGGCTGATGCATGGAGACATTACATCCAATAGGCAAGGGTTTCTCATTTTATTCTGCACCAAATATAGATAGATGGTACACAACCCCAGACCTTCTGATCACGTTGCAGGAAGGGGCTCACTGGCCTCGGACCGTGTCGGGCCTTTTGCCAGTACTGCTATCAGTGACCCTGCCCACAGTCGCACACCCCCTTAGATCCTGGCGCTTCCCAACGGATGCGTTGTTGGACACTGTATTTAAAAGCAGAGTGCAGGATGAGATTGTAGAATATTTCCATACTAATACGGAACCTGTACCGTGATATGCCACCCTATGGGATGCTTTCAAAGTCTATATCTGGGGCGTTTGCATAGCCAAACAGACCAGAGTCTTCCTCACTATTCGCTGCGACCTCGACACTACTGAGCGGGCCCTGTGGGGTTTGGATGCTCAGACACTCGCTGGCGCAACCCCCCTCCATTGCATCAGCATGCAAGACTCTTGGGAGACTTCCAGGATCTTGCATTACGTGAGATCCCCTATTTGGGGTAGTACACACGCGCCCAAGTGTATGGGGAGGGGGAGAGACCACGGCACACTTTAACCCGCCTGCTTACCCCTCGACAGCACACCACATACGTTACTCGGCTCCAGAACGTAGAAGGTATCAGTGTCACGCACAACCCAGATATTCTCTCCACCTTCCTGTCTTATTACACTCGGCTATATACATTGTGTTCCCCGCAGACCGGTACACCCCTTTCTGATTATTTAAACAAGATAATATCGATGGTGTGGCTTGCAAGGAGCCATCAACACTTTTTGGCATGATTGATTGGCACGGATGAGATCATGGAGGCCATAGACGGGCTGGACGGGTTTCGTGCCCTGGCACAGACCGCCTTACTGGCATGTTCTATAAAACGTATAAGACATTATTGGTTCCACGACATGGCTTGGGCACCAATGTAATCAACAACGGACCTCCGAGCTCCTCCGCGGCCGCCCTCCGTTATAAGTGATCCTGCTAAACTGTAAGGGGCCCTGACAGCGCAGAATGTTGCGGAATATCCGGTGCCCTTTTAGAAGGAATATCAGGGCTTAAGAGTGGAAGAACACGGAGAAAACCGTGATTTCCTTACCCGCTGCAGCCCGCCAGAAAGAGACTCAAAATGGTGGCCCCGTACAGAAGAGACAATGACTACCGCTGAGGACTGCGAGTGTCCCGGGAGCACCGCCTGGAGAAAATACTGCTGACAAGGGGACAGCCGCGACTCGCCTGAGGACCCATTGATCGGTGAAACCAAGGGGCGGCGGGAGTGATCAAGTGTCCCCTGGCTATACATCAGATGCTGCCTGACCCTAAGATGGCAGAGCGCAGGACTAGGCCTGCACCGTGCTAAGGCCGCTCAGCTTCGGGCAGTGCCTCCTACACAGAACGTATCTTGGGGTGGACTAGAGCTCTCCCAGATCTGGATTGACAGGCGGACGGCACCCTGCTGCTCTGGCGCCGTGGTGCGGAGTCAGGTCCAAGTAAGTAGCGCCGTGGACGGCCGTGTGCACGAGGGAGCTGTGGTGTGGATGAAGCGCAGAGGGCATGAAAGGTCAGGAGATCAGCGAGACGATCCTGGACCCGCAGGGATAGTGTGGCACTACCAGGAGAAGGTTCAGGGATATGTGAGGGAGTGGAGCGGTGATTGACTGTGGAGGCCCGCTTGGATGGCAGCCCTGCTACCAACATGGATGCCCTGTGCTCGGGAGCATTGAGGGTTGGGCCTATCTGCTGAGGGGGGCATGAGATACAACCCCCCTAGAAGCGCATGTGCCATTTAATACCAGAGCTGGGCATATCACACACCACCGCAGCAGGCAAGGAGTACTGAATACAGAACTGGCTGAAGAAGAGAGCCTCAGAGAGAACGTAGCCGACCTACCTAATTCTTGATCCTCTACAGAGACAGGGGCTTTTGCGCCTGGATGGTCCACCTCCCACAAACCTGAGGCATTTGGGGCAATTCCCTGGGAAACCTACGAGCTGGGACCATCTGGCCCGCAGACTTCTGAAAAAGTTTTAGCGATACTGCACCTGTGGAGTGCGGCTGCAACTCTATTCTAACCGGTGAGAGTGGGGCTCACAGGAAATCCTTACACAGCTTACTACTACTGCCAACGGATCGCAGGATGGGCAGAGTGTCCAGGAAAAAGGGATTTGAGGTCCTGCGGATAGACGAGTCGGAACAGCACACTGATGACGATGAAACCGCGACTGGGGGGCGAGGACCTGGGCAACCCGGAGACCCCTTCTTGGGGGATATCATACAGGCCATTATATCTTCGCAAGAGGCGCTTGAGGCGAGGATGGACACCATTGGCTCGGATCTCACCCACTTGGAAGATGACCACCGAAAATTTAAAGAGAGAGTAGCGACCAATGAGACTAACATGAGAGACATACCAGACACGGTTGCCACCCTACAAGACACCCTGAAAGAAGTGGTGAATAGGGTCAAGGTGCTTGAGATGAGAGCTGGGGACAGCGAAGGGCGCTCAAGACGAAATAACCTCTGCATCGTAGGAGTCCCAGAGCGAGAGGAGGGAGCTGATGCGGTCCAGTACCTAGAAACCTGGCTGAAAACGGAGGTGGCACCGGAGGGACTATCCCTCTTCTATGCGCTGGAACGTGCACACATGGTTCTGGCTCGCCCATCTAAACCTGGGGCCCCACCCCGCCCAATGGTGGTGAGACTGCTGCTCTATCGAAATCGCAACTTAATACTGCAGAGAGCCCGGGAGCAACAGAATCTACAGATTGGGAACAGCAAGGTGATGATATTCCGGGACTATACGAGGGAAGTGCAACGACAAAGAGCCTCTTTCCTGGCTGTTAAACGGAAGTTGCGCCAGCTCCGTCTCCCCTAGGCCATGCTTTTTCCAGCCCGCCTTAGGGTAACTGCAGAGACAGAAACGCACTTCTTTCTCACCCCGCAGGCTGCTTGGGACTGATTGGAAACCCGATGCAGCTCTGGCACACGCTCGCCACAATCGAACTCTCCCCATGGAGGGCTGTCCACCACATCGCCGCTACAGAGGCCCATCTCTCCTGCTGATCGACTCCAGGAAAGAGACAGAGCAGTCCTAGCAGTGGCGGCTATTAGTTATGGTGAAAACTGTCTGACATCGAGAGAGGAGGAGCGGAGAACTCGAGATCGAGCAGTGCCCAGGGGCTCTCTGATGCTGAACTTCCGGACGTTACTCCGCAGACAGCGGATGGGATGTTTGGCTAATTGGACTGCAGAGGGCTTGCGGCAAAGATGGTAGGATGCCTGCTGTGACTCCTGGGCCTAGAGACCTAACCGATACGCTGCGGGGGAACTTCTAATGGTCATGGGGTCCCACTGAGAGAATTAGCTACAACGGGGAAGGCAGTGGGGGGGGATTCTGGGGCCAACAGATGCGAGCCACGCACCACCTTCTTTTTATGGTTCTTCGTATGACTGACTTAGTTTGGATGGGGACCTGTTTTTGCATGCCTGTCCTGGGGTGTGGGAGTTGGGTAAAGTTCATAGTTTGGGGCAGGTGGGTGGGGGTCAGACATGTTGCTGCGGGGTTCTTTGTGGTCAGAGACTAGAATTGGAATCATGGGTACCTCCGTAGGAATCAAAATTATGACCTGGAATGGCAGGGGGATGCACACTATGAGCCGGCGGCATAAAATACATGCTTACCTGGTAAGAAGAGGAGTGCAAATTGCATTACTACAAGAAACCCACTTGACAAAGGCGAAAGGGGCGGCCTGCAATGCCGTTTGAGGGGGCAGGTGTTTCATACTACATATTCGGCCTTTGCTAGAGGGACCTTAGTGTGGGTATGAGCGGGCTGCCTTTTCAATGTGTTCGGCGGATTATAGACACTGAGGGCCGATTTGCAGTGGTGGTGGGGTGCCTAGATGGCCGGGATATTACAATAGGAAGTATATATGCTCCTAATATCGACCAACCTGCTTTCTTTGCACAGTTATTGCAGACATTGGCATCGGTTCTGACGGGACCTGTGCTCCTGGGGGGAGATTTTAATTGTATTACTGAGGCGGCCCTACACCACTCCCACCTACCGCTCACTGACGCTTCCACGCATAGAGTTGCAGAAGCCTGACGAGGCTGGCAACGGTAGTGGGGACTGACGGACACTTGAAAGGGCACTGTTACACAAACAAAAAGAATCCTACTCATAGTGGACAGGGAGAGTGTAGACCACAGAAGTGGGGGACACGCAGTGTTTTGTAAAATACCCCTCACACACCAACAGGCCCCTTGGTGTCATGCTTCATCATCGGGGTCTTCGCACCCCTCTAGCTGGATGCGGCGTGCTGCGACCTGCGCCTACGCGGGAGCACTGAAAGGGTAGACTATGTGTGGTGCGTGTGATGAAAGTGATAGGGTATTATGGATGTGAGTGGTGAGGTATGGTGAAGGTTTAAAAAGTACCTGGCTCGTAGGTGTCAGAAAAAAACTTTATTCACAACCTCGGGCTGGTACTAATAAAAGAAGTGCAGTGTGAGGTTAGTTGGCATAATTATGGACATTACCTCTGGTGTGCGTCGACATGTTTCGGAGCTTGTGCTCCTTCTTCAGGACGGGGGCACAACTTCCCCACCTTACTCACGTTTCTCTATGAAAAAATGTAAATAACTAAAAGTGAAAGATTTATTTCCAGTGATAAACTAAGGCTATAATGTGCCTACAGCGGTATTGGTCTATGCAGTTGCATGACCTAAAAGGACGAAAAAATAAAGAGTAAATCTGGTTGCCCCAGTGGGCTGGCTCAGACAGGTGCAGTCACCTGGAGCCCCAAAGATGCATTAATCCTGTAGGGAAAAAGAAAAGACAAACACTACACACAACAAACATGACACACATTAGGTCAAGATAGCCCTGTGAACATACTCATTATGCAATGTTTTCTGGCTTCATGAGCATTTCCAGAACGTCGGGGTTGGTTGTTAGATTCGTAATCTATATGGACAAAGAGGTGGTTTCAGTATCCTTTACTCACTGTTTTGGTGGAAATTGGTGATTTTTGTTTGTCTACTCAATACTCACAGAATCAGGACGAGATTACCTCCGTGTTACCCCTTACGCTGCTCCGCTGGTAATGGTTATGAGACAGAGCCCTGTCTTATATAGGCCCGATTTCACTGATTGGCTTACTTGTCATACGTTAATTGTCGGATGTATGACTAAGCCCATACATGGGTAATCCGATTTTGCACCAGTTAGAATTGTCGCCTTATGTGGTATTCGTATGGCATGTATAGAAGCCAATCGCTGTGCGCACGCGTTCTGTTAAGCCTCTGTCGGCTTTGCGGGGCGCATGCGTGTAGACGTATCTCGTTGCTGCTAGCCACTGCGCATGCGCAGTGTTTCTGTTACGTTTATTCAAGATCTAGCGAGATCGCTCGCTGTTGCGCATGTGTTCTTTTCTCATTTCAGTTACGCTAATCACGGTTTAGCACAGTCGTGCCTTGTGCTTGAAATTCATTGTGTATTTATAATAAGGTCGGGAGCAGTTCTAAAATTACCTGTGAAATGTTATGGGCATTTATAACGGAAATGGTTGGTAGTTCAAATATCCTACAGAGGTGTCCCTATGTAGTTTTCATAACACTCCTATGTGATTCCACAATGTGAGTGGCCATAGGTCACTCGGGTTCTGTTGGTAACACGTTGGTTGTGAGTGAGTAGGGATTATCAGGTTCAAGGCCCAGATTAATTTAGACTTGACAGTTGGCCCCAGGGAACATCTTCGTTGAGACCATGGATATGGGTACTCAAACGGAACACCCATCGTTGCTCTTTCTGAAAAAGGCCAGTTTCGGATGGCAAATGTTCAATTATCGGCTATCGCAGATCATTCACACAGTGTTGCTTTTCTAGAAAATGGGACGCCATTTTCGTGGGTGACTTTTTGCAGCGTATGTTGCTTTTATGTTCTCCCACTCTAGTTTTTGCAGGTCTAGTGGTCATGCCAACATACTCTAAGCCACATGGGCATGTTATCATATATACGACATTCTTCATGTTACAATTCGTGAATTGCTGTTGTTCCCATGTTGTCCCATTGCTGAATGTCAAAGTATTGCTTTTTTGTGTGAGATGGCAACTGCTGCAATTGCCACATGGAAAATGTCCTTGAAGTCCAATTGTGGTCTGCCTAGTTGCCGGATTTTGTTAAGGTCTTGTGCGGACCAGTATGTCCTTGAGGTTTCTTCCTCTGCGATGTGCATGCATCGGTTTCTCGAGCTCCAGATTACCACAGTTGAGTATCCTCCAATGTTTGTTAATAATTTTTGACACCTCATTGGACACGGTAGTGTAAGTCGTGACGCATATGGGTCTTTTGTTTGCTTCTTTGTCCTGTGGTTTGTCTTCTAGGAGTGCATCCCTGTGGTTATTCTTGGCCCTTTTCATTGCCTTATCGATGGTTCTGATGGGGTATTGTCTTTGTATCAATTTCTTTTTTAAGTCCCCTGCTTGTGTTTTGAACTGGCTTAGTTCTGTGCAATTACGTCTTAATCGGAAAAATTGTCCATATGGTAGGTTCTCCCTTAGGTGTCTGGGATGAAAACTGTCATACCGCAACAGGCAGTTCCTGGAAGTTGGTTTGAAATGAGTGGTACTCTTTAGTCTGCCATCTTCAGTGTAGATGTTGAGATCCAGGAACACCATGGATTCGTTTGAGATTGTACTTGTGAATTTTAAGTATGTATTTTGGTTGTTTAACCAGGTCACAAAGTTGGAAGCAGTTTCTAGATCTCCGTCCCAAATGATGAAAATGTCATCAATATACCTTTTCCAGGTATTGATGTGGGATCTGTATGGGTTGTCTGTGTGTAGTATTTTATGCTGTACTAGGTGGTGGACATACAGTCCAGCTAGACTTGGAGCAAATGTACTGCCCATACTTGTCCCATGGGTTTGTAGGTAGATGATCTGGTTATACTGGAAAAAGTTCTGTTGTAGTGCCAGGGAGATGCATTCCAGCACCAAGTTCCGTGGGGTTTGATACCTCCAAGAGTTACTGAAAAGTACTTCCTCTATTGTTAGACGGGGACCTGGAGGGTCGGCCGAGGACAGGGGGAGAGGCCTCCGGTGAGGGCCGTCTCCAGCGATCGTACAGACAAGTAACTTCCCCCCCCACAGATGGACACCACACCAGGATGAGGTCAACACTCTTTATATGATTCTTGAAGCAAGGTTATCAGCGATACAGTGAGGTCAGGACACGAGGGTCCTCTTAATTCTAGTCCTTGAAGGGGAAAGGGTAGCGGGACAGTCTTGGTACCGGTCTGGTACGGGTTGGCAAGATGGGTAGCTCACAATCCTCGAGCTCGGAGTTCTGGAAGGTCGGGCCGCGGCAGCGCCAGCAGGCTGGAATGATAAGTCTCACTTGAGAAGGGCCGCGGCAGCGCCAGCAGGCAAGGGCGATGGTTCACACAAGGATGGGCCGCGGCAGCG
This sequence comes from Lissotriton vulgaris, assembly GCF_964263255.1. NCBI lineage: Eukaryota > Metazoa > Chordata > Amphibia > Caudata > Salamandridae > Lissotriton > Lissotriton vulgaris. The sequence goes on from NC_141693.1 coordinate 1,233,782,090, forward strand.
CCAGCAGGTCCCGACGAAGATGTAGGTTGCAAAGGGCCGCGGCAGCGCCAGCAGGCAGGAACGACGTTTCACGAGGATGGGCCGCGGCAGCGCCAGCAGGTCCCGACGAAGGTGTAAGTTGCAGAGGGCCGCGGCAGCGCCAGCAGGCAGGACCGATGTTTCACGAGGATGGGCCGCGGCAGCGCCAGCAGGTCCCGATGAAGGTGTAAGTTGCAGAGAGCCGCGGCAGCGCCAGCAGGCAGGAACGATGATTCGCAAGGCAGGGCTGCGGCAGCGCCAGCAGTCCGTCACGGATGAGTTTGTCAAGGTGTCTCTCGACTCCAGGATACAACTGCCTTCCTGCTCTGGAGCTGCCCCAGTTATAGGTCTGGTGTCCTTTGATGTCCGGACCCTCGCCCTTGGAGGTCGTGAGGTCCGGGATGAGAGAGTCCAGACACCCAGCAGGGGGGTGGAGCCAGCGCCCGGGGAGGCTGGGGGCGATCGGCACCTGGCGGGGGAAAGCCATCGACACTCCTCTCTCCCATTGACCTGCCAAGTGGTCCGTTCACCTCCTGGGTGGATGGTGGTGCCTCGATGTCGGGGCTTGGCCAGGCCCAGGGTTGGGGTCGAGCTGCGGCCATGCGGCCTCGTGGCGCAGTGTCCAAGATGGCGGCTGGGTCGGGGCAATGCTGCTGATGACGGCCCGGCCCGGCCGATGTCGGGGTGTTCGGGAGCAGGCGGTCCGTTGGGAACGGGTTGCGGGTTGCTTCTGTGGGTTGCCGGGGTGGTTCTTCTGATGGCACCGGGAGGGCCGGTGCTCGGGCCTTAGTGTGCGGGGGAGGGAGCGGGCCCTTCACGAGGCCTGTCCAACATGCGTCCCCCCAGCTGAAGGCAGGGAGAGTCACCCATCTTCCTGGGTACTCTCCTCGCCGAGGCGGAAAAAGCGTGACAGGCCGTCCGCGTTGGCGTTGTCCTGGCCGGGGCGATGCTCCACAGAGAAGTCCATCCCCTGCAAGGAGATGGATCATCGCAACAGTTTTGGGTTCTCCCCCCGCATCTGCATCAGCCATTGCAGGGGTCGGTGGTCGGTCTGTACCCTGAAGTGTGTACCGAAGAGGTAGGGCCGGAGTTTCTTGAGGCCCATACCACTGCGAAGGCCTCCCGCTCGATGGTGCTCCAGCGCTGCTCTCGGGCCAGCAGGCGTCGGCTGATGAAGGCCACTGGCTGATCGACTCTCTCGGCGTTGAGTTGAGAGAGTACTGCCCCAATGCCATGATCTGAGGCGTCCGTCTGAACGATGAACTCCCGGCTGTAGTCGGGGGCCTGGAGCACGGGGGCGGTGCACATGGCGGCCTTCAACTTCTCGAAGGCCGCTTGACAGTCCGGAGTCCAGTTGACAGTCTTGGGGTTTTTCTTGGATGTGAGTTCTGTGAGGGGCCCCACAATGCTGCCATAGTCTTTTACAAAGCGCCGGTAGTATCCGGTGAGCCCTAGGAAGGCCCGGACCTCGGTTTGGGTGACAGGAGGTTGCCAGGATTGGATGGCAGCGATCTTGAGCTGAAGGGGGGCCACCAGACCGCTCCCCACTTGGTGTCCGGGTTAGGTCACGGACCCCTAGCCAATCTGACATTTGCTGGCCTTGATGGTGAGCCCGGCCCGCTGGAGGGCGTGCAGGACTTCTCGGAGGTGGTCCGCCCAGTGACGACTGTATACAGCGATATCGTCCAGGTAGGCGGCGCTGAATTCTTCGAGGCCCGCTAATACCTGGTTCACGAGTCGTTGAAAGGTAGCTGGAGCGTTTTTCATGCCGAAGGGCATCACCTTGAAGTGGTAGTGGCCATCCGGGGTAGAGAAAGCGGATCGTTCTTGGGCCCTGGGGGTAAGGCCGATCTGCCAGTAGCCTGCTGTTAGATCGAAGATGCTCAGATAGGGTGCAGCCCCCATACGGTCAACCAGTTCATCCGCCCGGGGGATGGGGTGAGCGTCGGTTCGGGTCACCGCGTTCAGGCCCCGATAGTCTACACAGAACCGGAGCTCGGGGGTGACGCCCGGGGCGGCAGCCTTGGGGACCAGTACGACTGGGCTGGCCCAGGGGCTGTCGGATGGCTCAATCACTCCTAGGGCCAGCATTTTAGAGACTTCGTCTTGGATGCAGGTGCACACCCGATCTGGCACTTGGTACGCCCTGTGTCGAATAGGAGAACTATCCCCAGTATCCACGTCGTGAAGGCACCAGGGGGTGACCCCCGGGGTGAGGGAGAATAGGTTTGCAAATTGCAGCAGGAGAGCCCGACAGTCTTGGCGTTGTTCCGGGGACAAGGCCTCGGAGAGTCTGACCCCTTCCACTGAGCCATCTTTCTCACGGGTCCTCAGCAGGTCAGGGAGGGGCTCGGAGTCTTCTTCCGTCCCACTATCTGTTGCCATCAGTAGGCTGAGCTCCGAGCGTATGAAGTGGGGTTTGAGTCTGTAGGCGTGGAGGACTCGGAGAGTGTTCCGGGGGGACTCCATGTCTATTAGGTAGGTGACGGGGCCCTTGCGCTCTATCACCTTGAAGGGTCCTGTCCATTTGTCCTGCAGGGCACAAGGTTCGACTGGAGACATCACCCATACTTGCTGACCTGGTTCGAACTCGATGGAGGAGGCATGTTGATCGTACCATTTCTTCATGTCCTCCTGACTGGCCTCAAGGTTGGCTTTGGCGAGTTCTCTGAATCGCCGGGTCTGGTTGCGGAGGGTCAGGAGATACTTATATACGTCCGGAGGGGTCTTCTGGGGGGCCATCTCCCATCCTTCCTTGACCAGGCTGAGGGGGCCCCGGACGGGGTGTCCGTACAGGAGCTCGAAGGGGCTGAAGCCGAGGGATTTCTGGGGAACTTCTCGATAGGCGAGAGGAGGCACGGGAGCAGCACGTCCCATTGGCGACGTAGGGGTTCTTCCAGGCCCAAGATCATCCCCTTGAGAGTGCGGTTGAACCGCTCGACCAGTCCGTTTCCTTGCGGGTGATAGGGGGTCGTGAACCGGTAGGTGACCCCGCACTGCTGCCAGAGGGACCTCATGTACTTTGAGATAAAGTTTGTGCCCCTGTCGCTGACGACCTCCCGGGGGAAGCCCACTCGGGAGAAGATCTCCATGAGGGCTCGGCCCACCACGGGTGCTGTCACGGTCCGAAGAGGAATGGCCTTGGGATAGCGGGTGGCGTGGTCCACCAGGACTAGGATGAACCGGTGCCCCTGGGCCGTTCGGGGGTCTAAGGGCCCCACAATGTCTATTCCCACCCGTTCGAACGGGGTGGTGACGACGGGAAATGGTTGCAAGGGGGCTTTGATTTTTCGGCCGCTCTTCCCGCTGGCCTGGCAGGTGGGGCAGGCCCGGCAGTGGTTGGAGACATCATTTCGCATTTTGGGCCAGTAAAAGTGTGTTACCAGGCGGTTGTATGTTTTGTCTTGTCCCAAGTGTCCAGCCAGGGGGACATCGTGTGCTAAGTTCAAAAGGAAGTTTCTGAAGCGGAGGGGCACCACCAGCACTCGACTGGCCCCCAGCTCCGCAATTCTTTGCTCGCTGTAGAGCAGGTCATTGTCCCAATAAATCCAGTGGGCCCCCGCGGTGTCTCCTGCACTCTGGGCGAGGGCTTGCTGCCGGAGTCCCTCGAGGGAGGGACAGGTCTTCTGTTCCTGTCGGAATTGTTCCTGGGTGGGACCACCCTCTTGACGCCACTGTGCCAGTTCGGGAAGGTCCCGGAGTTGAACGGACCCTTCTTAGTTTTGCTCTGGGGGATTGGTACTTGGGGCGTCTCCCTCCGGGACGATCGGGGGAGGAGGTTCTGGCCATTCGGGTTCTTCGGGACTGAGGATGGCGCGGGCGGCCATGGATCGGGTTGTTACGCAGGCCCATTCAGGGAGTCCCAACATCCCCAGGTGCTCTCTTCTTTCGACGGCTGCCCAGGGGGAACTTTCGAGGTTGTTTCCCAAGAGGCAGTCCACGGGGGCATCATCGCGGACAGTCACTTTCAGCATTCCGGACACCCCTCCCCACTCGAAGGGGACGCAGGCCATCCGACACAGGCTTTCTGAGTTGTCGGCTGACCGAACGGGGCAAAGGACGTTTGGCAAGATCTGCTCCGGGGTTACCAGGTGACAGCGGACTGCGGTCACACTGGCCCCGGTGTCGCGTAGGGCTTCAGCCCGGCGCCCATTTATGTTTACCCACTGGCTGTATTTTCTCGTATTGGCGGGTAGGGGAGCCCGCGGAATCATGTCTCTCTCCCCTAGGCAGACCAGGGACATGGCAGCTGGTTCCCACTCGGGCTGTTCTTGTTCGTATTCTTCATACTCCTCTCGGGTTGGCTCTTCTCCCAGGGCGGCGGCAGCGACCTGGCGGGGCATAGGGTTCGGGTTCTTCGGGCAGTTAGGGTCGTTGGCATAGTGGCCGGTCCGCTGGCACCGGTGGCAAGTAACGTTGGCTCGGAACCCTGGACGCATCGGGATGTTTCCCCTGCCGGCCGGGGGCGGGGTGTTGCTGGCGGGAGCCGCCGGGACGGCGTCTCTGCCCCGACCCTGGCCTCCTCCTCCTCGGGGGCGATGGGGACCTTGGTTGGTTCTGTTTGGCTCGCTGGGCCCGCTTCGGGCAACTCGAGTGCTTTCCCATCGGTCAGCTTCGGCGGCGAGTTGCCGAGTTTCAGTCAGTTTACTGTCGAGGAGGTGCTGCCTGAGCTCGACGAAGCAATTGTTGGAGAGGTGCTCCCACACAATGAGGTTAAAGAGTTGCTCGTAGGTGGTGACCTGGCTGCCCTTGATCCACCCTTCGAATGCTCTGCTGAAAAAGTTCACGTACTCCACCCAAGTTGTACCCGGGATCCGTTTGCAGTCGCGGAACCGCTGGCGGTACATCTCGGGTGTGAGTCCGTAGCGAGTGAGTAGGGCGGCCTTCATGTGGTCATAGGACGTCATCTGATGGTCCGGGAGTTGCAGCAGGGCGTCGCGCCCTTTGTTGACGAACCTCCCCCATAACCCGGCTCCCCAGTCACTTCGAGAAATCCGGTGGGAGGTCATGGCTATCTCGTAGGCTTTGAACCACTGCTGGATATCGTCGTTCCGATAATATTCTCTGACGACATCCTTGGGAATGTGGACTTTAGGGTCTGTAGTGCCCGGAGTGTTCGGGCGCTCGGGCACCCCGAGATCTTTATTCTGTTTCCGAAGCTCTATTTCTGCTAGATTGCGCTCATGTTCGTAGGCTAATTTTTTCTCTTCTAACTCCCTTTGTTTTTGCTTCTCTTCCCGCTCTTCTCGGAGCCGCAAGTGTTCTAATGTTATCTTTTGTTCCGCCAATTTCAGTTCTCCGTCCAACCGAAGTCGCGCCAGCTCTAATTCATGGAGTCTGCTTTTTTCTCGTTCTCGGATCTCCTCCGGGGAGAGACCCGATCTCCTTCCTTCTGTCGTAGTGGTGCTTGTTTCTGGCGCCTCGAGGTTTTGGTTTTGGGGTACGGCCGTACCCGTCTCCGCCCAAGATTCTAGGGCTTTTTTGAAATCTTCTTTCGTGCCCAATCCTGTGGTAGCAATGCCTAGTTCTATGCAAAATTGTTTTAGCTGTTTGTGGCTGTATTCTTCCAGATTCTCCATCTGGAATTTTTCGGTGGTTCCGCTCTCTTTTGTTGACATTGTGGTTGAGTCGTGGGGTTAGTTACTCTCTGTACGATTACGCGTTGGTTCGGATCGCGCCGCTGGCCACCAATGTTAGACGGGGACCTGGAGGGTCGGCCGAGGACAGGGGGAGAGGCCTCCGGTGAGGGCCATCTCCAGCGATCGTACAGACAAGTAACTTCCCCCCCCCCACAGATGGACACCACACCAGGATGAGGTCAACACTCTTTATATGATTCTTGAAGCAAGGTTATCAGCGATACAGTGAGGTCAGGACACGAGGGTCCTCTTAATTCTAGTCCTTGAAGGGGAAAGGGTAGCGGGACAGTCTTGGTACCGGTCCGGTACGGGTTGGCAAGATGGGTAGCTCACAATCCTCGAGCTCGGAGTTCTGGAAGGTCGGGCCGCGGCAGCGCCAGCAGGCTGGAATGATAAGTCTCACTTGAGAAGGGCCGCGGCAGCGCCAGCAGGCAAGGGCGATGGTTCACACAGGGATGGGCCGCGGCAGCGCCAGCAGGTCCCGACGAAGATGTAGGTTGCAAAGGGCCGCGGCAGCGCCAGCAGGCAGGAACGACGTTTCACGAGGATGGGCCGCGGCAGCGCCAGCAGGTCCCGACGAAGGTGTAAGTTGCAGAGGGCCGCGGCAGCGCCAGCAGGCAGGACCGATGTTTCACGAGGATGGGCCGCGGCAGCGCCAGCAGGTCCCGATGAAGGTGTAAGTTGCAGAGAGCCGCGGCAGCGCCAGCAGGCAGGAACGATGATTCGCAAGGCAGGGCTGCGGCAGCGCCAGCAGTCCGTCACGGATGAGTTCGTCAAGGTGTCTCTCGACTCCAGGATACAACTGCCTTCCTGCTCTGGAGCTGCCCCAGTTATAGGTCTGGTGTGCTTTGATGTCCGGACCCTCGCCCTTGGAGGTCGGGAGGTCCGGGATGAGGGAGTCCAGACACCCAGCAGGGGGGTGGAGCCAGCGCCCGTGGAGGCTGGGGGCGATCGGCACCTGGCGGGGGAAAGCCATCGACACTCCTCTCTCCCATTGACCTGCCAAGTGGTCCGTTCACCTCCTGGGTGGATGGTGGTGCCTCGATGTCGGGGCTTGGCCAGGCCCAGGGTTGGGGTCGAGCTGCGGCCACGCGGCCTCGTGGTGCAGTGTCCAAGATGGCGGCTGGGTCGGGGCAATGCTGCTGATGACGGCCCGGCCCGGCCGATGTCGGGGTGTTCGGGAGCAGGCGGTTCGTTGGGAACGGGTTGCGGGTTGCCGGGGTGGTTCTTCTGATGGCACCGGGAGGGCAAGTGCTCGGGCCTTAGTGTGCGGGGGAGGGAGCGGGCCCTTCACGAGGCCTGTCCAACATATATGATTTGGAGTGTTTCTTCATGTGGAAGACTAGTATATAAACTCTCTACGTCGAGGCTTAGTAGGAGTTGTTTTGTTGGATCAAAAGTTTTTTCTTCAAGTAGCTGTAGTACTGACTTTGTATCCTTCAGGTAGGTGTTGGTAGACTGTACCAAAGGGCGTAGGAAGGCATCTGCAAACTTTGACAATGGCTCTAGGATGGAGCCGATCCCCGAAACAATGGGTCTACCCGGCGGGTTGTCGATGTTCTTATGGATCTTGGGGATGCTGTAAAAGTATGGGATTCGTGGTGAGGGTTGTTACAAGAACTCTGCTTCTTTCTTGCTCAGCCAGTCATGGGCTAAGCCCTCCTCCACCATGCCTCCAATTCTGATGCGTAGTCTTTCAGTAGGGTCTTCCAACAGGATTTTGTAATTGCGTTTGATACCTCTTGGAGGTATCAAACTCCACGGAACTTGGTGCTGGAATGCATCTCCCTGGCACTACAACAGAACTTTTTCCAGTATAACCAGACCATCTACCTACAAACCCATGGGACAAGTATGGGCAGTACATTTGCTCCAAGTCTAGCTGGACTGTATGTCCACCACCTAGAACAGCATAAAATACTACATACAGACAACCCATACAGATCCCACATCAATACCTGGAAAAGGTATATTGATGACATTTTCATCATTTGGGGCGGAGATCTAGAAACTGCTTCCAACTTTGTGACCTGGTTAAACAACCAAAATACATACTTAAAATTCACAAGTACAATCTCAAACGAATCCATGGTGTTCCTGGATCTCAATATCTACACTGAAGATGGCAGACTAAAGAGTACCACTCATTTCAAACCAACTTCCAGGAATTGCCTGTTGCGGTATGACAGTTTTCATCCCAGACACCTAAGGGAGAACCTACCATATGGACAATTTTTCCGATTAAGACGTAATTGCACAGAACTAAGCCAGTTCAAAACACAAGCAGGGGACTTAAAAAAGAAATTGATACAAAGACAATACCCCATCAGAACCATCGATAAGGCAATGAAAAGGGCCAAGAATAACCACAGGGATGCACTCCTAGAAGACAAACCACAGGACAAAGAAGCAAACAAAAGACCCATATGCATCACGACTTATACCACCGTGCCCAATGAGGTGTCAAAAATTATTAACAAACATTGGAGGATACTCATCTGTGGTAATCTGGAGCTCGAGAAACCGATGCATGCACATCGCAGAGGAAGAAACCTCAAGGACATACTGGTCCACACAAGACCTAAACAAAATCCGGCAACTAGGCAGACCACAATTGGACTTCAAGGACATTTTCCATGTGGCAATTGCAGCAGTTGCCATCTCACACAAAAAAGCAATACTTTGACATTCAGCAATGGGACAACATGGGAACAACGGCAATTCACGAATTGTAACACGAAGAATGTCGTATATATGATAACATGCCCATGTGGCTTAGAGTATGTGGGCATGACCACTAGACCTGCAAAAACTAGAGTGGGAGAACATAAAAGCAACATACGTGGACCTGTTGACTCCCCACCTGTTAGCCCTCTACAACAGATCAAAACAGGATGGCTGGCTACCTTGCTCAACTAGAGAAGCGATAATCATACCGCTTCTCAAGCCGGAAATCGGCATGGGATCGCGCCGCCTTTCGCCCCCTCGCTATGCTTAACTTAGATTACAAGATCTTGAGTAGCATTTTATCCAGCCGTTTAATGACTCGTATGACTACACTTGTGCATATGGACCAGGCCGGGTTTATTCCTTCCCGGAATACAGCTATGAATGTACGCAGACTGTGTCAACTGGTGCATGGTTCAGCAGGGGAGGAGGAGGAGGCGTACATCTTATTGATTGATATTGAAAAGGCCTTCGATAGTCTTGAATGGCCATATCTGTTTAGGGTCTTGCGGGCATTTGGACTGGGCGAGGGGTTTGTGGCTTGGACGAGAATTCTGTACAACCTCTCGACTGCCAGGGTTTGTACGGGGGGTGATTTCGGAGGCCTGCAGCGTGGGCAGGGGGACAAGACGGGGATGCCCACTGTCCCCCCTCCTATTCGCTCTGGCAATAGAACCACTTGCTGTTAGTGCAAGAAAGAGGCGATATTACAGGGGCCTGGATGGGATGGGCCAGGCCCACTACATTGCCCTATACGCAGGCAATCTTTTAATGTACTTCACCAACGCTGCTGGGGAGTTACAGGGCGCCCGAGAACTGCTGACCAGATTGAGGCGGGTGGTGGGACTCAGAGTCAACTGGAATAAGACGTGCCTTTTCCCTGCCCAGGGTGGTAGAGATGAACCTTTGGATGGGCTAGACGTGAGGTGGGAAAGCAGCTGTCTGCCTTATCTAGGAGTCCGGATCTATTATGAACCTTCTGACTTGTACAAAGGTAATATAGGAAGAGCATTGAGAACTACCAAGAGCAACTTTGACTTCTGGGGGACCCTGCCACTTTCAGTAGCGGGGAGGGTGGTGCTGCTAAAGATGGTAACTCTGCCTAGACGACTTTACTATTTTGGCTCACTACCTTTATGGATACCCCGAAAGTATTTTACCTAACTAAACACCATGGCTACAGAATTTTTATGGGGCTCTGGGAGACACAGAGTGGCGCTCACCACCATGATGCGGCCTAGGCAGGAGGGGGAGTTTGCAGCCCCTGATTTCGAAGCATATTACCACGCGGCCCAATTTCAATTGCTCACGAAGTGGACGGCAGGGAGACTGCGTACAGGTGAGGACCAGAGGGGCATGGACCCGGGCCTCTACCAGCTTTCTCGGACTCCTCTCCGACTACCTTTACGCGAAAGAGAAATGCAGAGGGATCTTTGGGTGGTGCGACAATGCTGGAATCGTGCCAATAGGAAAGCAATGGCAGGCCCCCCGTATGCCCCTGAGATCCCATTGCGGGTCTGCGAGGCGTTGCCGCATGGAGGAGATTGGCAGAGATTACGAGACTGGGGAGTTGTGGGGATCTCCACTATTGGAGACCTCTATGAGGATGTGTTAGACGGGTACCTGGAGGGTCGGCCGAGGACAGGGGGAGAGGCCTCCAGTGAGGGCCGTCTCCAGCGATCGTACAGACAAGTAACTCCCCCCCCCACAGATGGACACCACACCAGGATGAGGTCAACACTCTTTATATGATTCTTGAAGCAAGGTTATCAGCAATACAGTGAGGTCAGGACACGAGGGTCCTCTTAATTCTAGTCCTTGAAGGGTAAAGGGTAGCGGGACAGTCTTGGTACCGGTCCGGTACGGGTTGGCAAGATGGGTAGCTCACAATCCTCGAGCTCGGAGTTCTGGAAGGTCGGGCCGCGGCAGCGCCAGCAGGCTGGAATGATAAGTCTCACTTGAGAAGGGCCGCGGCAGCGCCAGCAGGCAAGGGCGATGGTTCACACAAGGATGGGCCGCGGCAGCGCCAGCAGGTCCCGACGAAGATGTAGGTTGCAAAGGGCCGCGGCAGCGCCAGCAGGCAGGAACGACGTTTCACGAGGATGGGCCGCGGCAGCGCCAGCAGGTCCCGACGAAGGTGTAAGTTGCAGAGGGCCGCGGCAGCGCCAGCAGGCAGGAACGATGTTTCACGAGGATGGGCCACGGCAGCGCCAGCAGGTCCCGATGAAGGTGTAAGTTGCAGAGAGCCGCGGCAGCGCCAGCAGGCAGGAACAATGATTCGCAAGGCAGGGCTGCGGCAGCGCCAGCAGTCCGTCAAGGATGAGTTCGTCAAGGTGTCTCTCGACTCCAGGATACAACTGCCTTCCAGAGCTGCCCCAGTTATAGGTCTGGTGTCCTTTGATGTCCGGACCCTCGCCCTTGGAGGTCGGGAGGTCCGGGATGAGGGAGTCCAGACACCCAGCAGGGGGGTGGAGCCAGCGCCCGGGGAGGCTGGGGGCGATCGGCACCTGGCGGGGGAAAGACATCGACACTCCTCTCTCCCATTGACCTGCCAAGTGGTCCGTTCACCTCCTGGGTGGATGGTGGTGCCTCGAGGTCGGGGCTTGGCCAGGCCCAGGGTTGGGGTCGAGCTGCGGCCACGCGGCCTCGTGGCGCAGTGTCCAAGATGGCGGCTGAGTCGGGGCAATGCTGCTGATGACGGCCCGGCCGATGTCGGGGTGTTCGGGAGCAGGCGGTCCGTTGGGAACGGGTTGCGGGTTGCTTCTGTGGGTTGCCGGGGTGGTTCTTCTGATGGCACCGGGAGGGCCGGTGCTCGGGCCTTAGTGTGCGGGGGAGGGAGCGGGCCCTTCACGAGGCCCGTCCAACAGGATGGCACCCTTATACCCTTCCAGGACCTTTTAGAAAGATATGAACTACCCAGGCATGACTTTCTCTTACATACGGCCTTGACGGCAGCCATCCGTAAGCACTGGAAGAAAGGGACGGCGGACCCGCCGACCTCTCTCCCTTGCCAATATGTGGTATCTTCAGCGGGGATGATCAAAGCAGTTACCTGTCTATATAGGCGAATTACTCAGGAGATCAGATCTTCTTTGGAGAGTCTCCGCATTAAATGGGAAGGGGACCTGGGGATCCCTAAAAGGGAAAAACTGTGGGAGGCGCTGATGGAACGGGCGTGGAAATTTTCTAGAAACGCGAGATTTCAACTAATACAGTTTTATGTGTTCCATAGAGCGTATCTCACACCTCATAAAATGTACACATTTTTCGGATCCCAAACGGCCTGCCCACGTTGCAAACTAGAAAACGCTACTTTTGTACACATGTTCTGGGAATGCCCTCTATTGCACGGGTTTTGGGGGGAGGTCACGACCAAACTAGGTAAAATAACACATAGAGATATTCTGCGGACCCTGGGATTTCGTCTGATACATGGTTCGCCCACACTGCCCGTAATAAAGTTACCAGTAAATTTATAGATTTGGGGTTAGTCCTAGCTAAAAGAGAAATTACCAGCCATTGGAAGGCGGTCACTGCACCTAATGCTTCACGATGGCTGCAAGAATTTATAAAGTGGGCTGACTGCGAGGGGATTTTTAGACTACAAATGGCCCTGAGAACCAATAACGACAAATTGTTGGACACGGCTAGGGCATGGGTGGCGATGGTGGATTTGCTCAAAAGCCCGACAGATGACACTGACTGACCTTCTGAGGGGGGGACTTGTACTTGTGAACTGAACCGTTGCCTTTCTTGAGTGAACGGATTGGATGTTGGGTATCGAGAACAGTATGAGGGCTTCCCCTTAAGTGGATGTATGCTTCCGGGTACTGTGGTCACGAATGTCCTGTAAAAGTGAGTACTGCACGACACAGAGATACGGGGTAGAGCGACATGTCTGACGGGGGAGTGGGGTAGATAAGATTTGAGGGGGGATGAGGGTAGGGGGATTTATTAACTCATTAACCCATTGACTGTTGGGAAAGTTAAGAGTACAAGCCATCACAGAGACGTAAGGAGTTGACTATCTAGGTAGAGATGCAGATCGCAAATATCCTAGAAATGTTGGTTAGGTGAATGACTACAGGAGCACTGGCAGAGGCGAAGACACCAGCAAGGAAGCAAGTCTTACGACTATGTAATCATAACTGCATATGGGGTGAAAGGATTCGATATTATGTATACTGTTTCCTCTGAGCATGGATCCTAATGTATCTGATGCAACTGAATAAAGTCTGTTTACAACAAGCATTGGAAATGCAATAGGTCTCGGATTTATTTGAGTTAGAGCTAATGGCATTGTAAATGGGAATGTCTTTTAGCCATGTATTATGGAGTGTATGCATGTGGTGTGTAATGGAATTATGTGGTTTGGATTGGAATTGTTCACTCTGCACTCTCACACACTCACCACTCTGCACTCACCACTCACTACTCTTCACTTACCACTCACTACTCTGCACTCACCACTCACTACTCTGCACTCACCACTCACCACTCTGCACTCACCGCTCTGCACTCACCACTCTGCACTCACTACTCACTACTCTGCACTCACTACTCACTACTCTGCACTCACTACTATGCACTCACTACTCTGCACTCACTACTCACTACTCTGCACTCACTACTCTGCACTCACTACTCTGCACTCACTACTCTGCACTCACTACTCATTACTCTGCACTCACTACTCACTACTCTGCACTCACTACTTCGCACTCACCACTCACTACTCTGCACTCACCACTCACTACTCTGCACTCACCACTCACCCCTCTGCACTCACCACTCACCACTCTGCACTCACCACTCTGCACTCACTACTCTGCACTCACTACTCTGCACTCTGCACTCACCACTCTGCACCCACCACTCACTACTCACTACTCTGCACTCACTACTCACTACTCTGCACTCACTACTCACTACTATGCACTCACTACTCACTACTCTGCACTACTCTGCACTCACTACTCACTACTCTGCACTCACTCACTACTCACTACTCTGCACTCACTACCCTGCACTCCCTCACTACTCACTACTCTGCACTCACTCACTACTCACCACTCTGCACTCACTACTCTGCACTCACTCACTACTCACTACTCTGCACTCACTACTCTTCACTCACCCGCTACTCACTACTCTGCACTCACTACTCTGCACTCACTACTCTGCACTCACTACTCACTACTTTGCACTCACTACTCACTACTCTGCACTCACCACTCTGCACTCACCACTCACTACTCACTACTCTGCACTCACTACTCACTACTCTGCACTCACCACTCTGCACTCTGCACTCACTACTCTGCACTCACTACTCACTACTCTGCACTCACTACTCACTACTCTGCACTCACTACTCACTACTCTGCACTCACTACTCACTACTCTGCACTCACCACTCACTACTCTGCACTCACTACTCTGCACTCACTACTCACTACTCTGCACTCACTACTCACTACTCTGCACTCAGTACTCTGCACTCACTACTCTGCACTCACTACTCACTACTCTGCACTCACTACTCACTACTCTGCACTCACTACTCTGCACTCACTCACTACTCACTACTCTGCACTCACTACTCTGCACTCACTCACTACTCACTACTCTGCACTCACTCACTACTCTGCATGCATTACTCACTACTCTGCACTCACTACTCACTACTCTGCACTCACTCACTACTCACTACTCTGCACTCACTCACTACTCTGCACGCACTACTCACTACTCTGCACGCACTACTCACTACTCTGCACTCACTACTCACTACTCTGCACTCACTACTCACTACTCTGCACTCACTACTCTGCACTCACTACTCTGCACTCACTACTCTGCACTCACTACTCTGCACTCACTACTCACTACTCTGCACTCACTACTCACTACTCTGCACTCACTACTCTGCGCTCACTACTCTGCACTCACTACTCACTACTCTGCACTCACCACTCTGCACTTACCACTCTGCACTCACTACTCACTACTCTGCACTCACTGCTCACTACTCTGCACTCACTACTCTGCACTCACTCACTACTCACTACTCTGCACTCACTACTCTGCACTCACTACTCTGCACTCACCACTCTGCACTCACTCACTACTCACTACTCACTACTCTGCACTCACTACTCTGCACTCACTCACTACTCACTACTCTGCACTCACTACTCTGCACTCACTCACTACTCACTACTCTGCACGCACTACTCACTACTCTGTACTCAGTACTCTGCACTCACTACTCTGCACTCACTACTCTTCACTCACTACTCTGCACTTACTCACTACTCACTACTCTGCACTCACTACTCTGCACTCACTACTCTGCACTCACTCACTACTCACTACTCTGCACTCACTACTCTGCACTCACTCACTACTCACTACTCTGCACGCGCTACTCACTACTCTGTACTCACTACTCTGCACTCACTACTCTGCACTCACTACTCTGTACTCACTACTCTGCACTCACTACTCACTACTTTGCACTCACTACTCTGCACTCACTACTCACTACTCTGCACTCACTACCCTGCATGCACTAGTCTGCACTCACTCACTACTCACTACTCTGCATGCACTACTCTGCACACACTACTCACTACTCTGCACTCACTACTCTGCACTCACTACTCTGCACTCACTACTCTGCACTCACTACTCTGCACTCACTACTCTGCATGCACTACTCACTACTCTGCACTCACTCACTACTCTGCACTCACTACTCACTACTCTGCACTCACTACTCACTACTCTGCACTCACTACTCTGCACTCACTACTCACTACTCTGCACTCACTACTCTGCACTCACTACTCTGCACTCACTACTCTGCACTCACCACTCTGCACTCACCACTCTGCACTCACTCACTACTCACTACTCTGCACTCACTACTCTGCACTCACTCACTACTCACTACTCTGCACTTACTACTCTGCACTCACTCACTACTCACTACTCTGCACGCACTACTCACTACTCTGTACTCACTACTCTGCACTCACTACTCTGCACTCACTACTCTGCACTCACTACTCACTACTTTGCACTCACTACTCTGCACTCACTACTCACTACTCTGCACTCACTACCCTGCACTCACTACTCTGCACTCACTACTCTGCACTCACTACTCACTACTCTGCACTCACTACTCACTACTCTGCACTCACTACTCTGCACTCACTCACTACTCACTACTCTGCACTCACTACTCTGCACTCACTCACTACTCACTACTCTGCACTCACTCACTACTCACTACTCTGCACGCACTACTCACTACTCTGTACTCACTACTCTGCACTCACTACTCTGCACTCACTACTCTGCACTCACTACTCTGCACTCACTACTCACTACTCTGCACTCACTACTCTGCACTCACTACTCTGCACTCACTGCTCACTACTCTGCACTCACTACTCTGCACTCACTCACTACTCACTACTCTGCACTCACTACTCTGCACTCACTACTCTGCACTCACCACTCTGCACTCACTCACTACTCACTACTCACTACTCTGCACTCACTACTCTGCACTCACTCACTACTCACTACTCTGCACTCACTACTCTGCACTCACTCACTACTCTGCACGCACTACTCACTACTCTGTACTCACTACTCTGCACTCACTACTCTGCACTCACTACTCTGTACTCACTACTCTGCACTCACTACTCACTACTTTGCACTCACTACTCTGCACTCACTACTCACTACTCTGCACTCACTACCCTGCATGCACTAGTCTGCACTCACTCACTACTCACTACTCTGCATGCACTACTCTGCACACACTACTCACTACTCTGCACTCACTACTCTGCACTCACTACTCTGCACTCACTACTCTGCACTCACTACTCTGCATGCACTACTCACTACTCTGCACTCACTCACTACTCTGCACTCACTACTCACTACTCTGCACTCACTACTCACTACTCTGCACTCACTACTCTGCACTCACTACTCACTACTCTGCACTCACTACTCTGCACTCACTACTCACTACTCTGCACTCACTCACTACTCACTACTCTGCACTCACTACTCTGCACTCACTACTCTGCACTCACCACTCTGCACTTACTCACTACTCACTACTCTGCACTCACTACTCTGCACTCACTCACTACTCACTACTCTGCACTCACTACTCTGCACTCACTCACTACTCACTACTCTGCACGCACTACTCACTACTCTGTACTCACTACTCTGCACTCACTACTCTGCACTCACTACTCTGCACTCACTACTCACTACTTTGCACTCACTACTCTGCACTCACTACTCACTACTCTGCACTCACTACCCTGCACTCACTACCCTGCACTCACTACTCTGCACTCACTATTCACTACTCTGCACTCACTACTCTGCACTCACTACTCTGCACTCACTCACTACTCACTACTCTGCACGCACTACTCACTACTCTGTACTCACTACTCTGCACTCACTACTCTGCACTCACTACTCACTACTCTGCACTCACTACTCTGCACTCACTACTCTGCACTCACTGCTCATTACTCTGCACTCACTACTCTGCACTCACTCACTACTCACTACTCTGCACTCACTACTCTGCACTCACTACTCTGCACTCACCACTCTGCACTCACTCACTACTCACTCCTCACTACTCTGCACTCACTGCTCACTACTCTGCACTCACTGCTCACTACTCTGCACTCACTACTCTGCACTTACTCACTACTCACTACTCTGCACTCACTACTCTGCACTCACTACTCTGCACTCACCACTCTGCACTCACTCACTACTCACTACTCTGCACTTACTACTCTGCACTCACTCACTACTCACTACTCTGCACGCACTACTCACTACTCTGTACTCACTACTCTGCACTCACTACTCTGCACTCACTACTCTGTACTCACTACTCTGCACTCACTACTCACTACTTTGCACTCACTACTCTGCACTCACTACTCACTACTTTGCACTCACTACTCTGCAAGCACTACTCTGCACTCACTCACTACTCACTACTCTGCATGCACTACTCTGCACTCACTCACTACTCACTACTCTGCACACACTACTCACTATTCTGCACTCACTACTCTGCACTCACTACTCTACACTCACTACTCTGCATGCACTACTCACTACTCTGCACTCACTCACTACTCTGCACTCACTACTCACTACTCTGCACTCACTACTCAATACTCTGCACTCACTACTCTGCACTCACTACTCACTACTCTGCACTCACTACTCTGCACTCACTACTCACTACTCTGCACTCACTACTCTGCACTCACTACTGACTACTCTGCACTCACTCACTACTCACTACTCTGCACTCACTACTCTGCACTCACTCACTACTCACTACTCTGCACTCACTACTCTGCACTCACTACTCTGCACTCACCACTCTGCACTCACTCACTACTCACTACTCACTACTCTGCACTCACTACTCTGCACTCACTCACTACTCACTACTCTGCACTCACTACTCTGCACTCACTCACTACTCACTACTCTGCACACACTACTCACTACTCTGTACTCACTACTCTGCACTCACTACTCTGCACTCACTACTCTGCACTCAAGACTCTGCACTCACTACTCACTACTTTGCACTCACTACTCTGCACTCACTACTCACTACTCTGCACTCACTACCCTGCACTCACTACTCTGCACTCACTACTCTGCACTCACTATTCACTACTCTGCACTCACTACTCTGCACTCACTACTCTGCACTCACTGCTCACTACTCTGCACTCACTGCTCACTACTCTGCAATCACTACTCTGCACTTACTCACTACTCACTACTCTGCACTCACTACTCTGCACTCACTACTCTGCACTCACTACTCTGCACTCACCACTCTGCACTCACTCACTACTCACTACTCACTACTCTGCACTCACTACTCTGCACTCACTCACTACTCACTACTCTGCACCTACTACTCTGCACTCACTCACTACTCACTACTCTGCACGCACTACTCACTACTCTGTACTCACTACTCTGCACTCACTACTCTGCACTCACTACTCTGCACTCACTACTCACTACTTTGCACTCACTACTCTGCACTCACTACTCACTACTCTGCACTCACTACCCTGCACTCACTACTCTGCACTCACTACTCTGCACTCACTACTCACTACTCTGCACTCACTACTCTGCACTCACTCACTACTCACTACTCTGCACTCACTACTCTGCACTCACTCACTACTCACTACTCCGCAATCACTCACTACTCTGCACGCACTACTCACTAGTCTGCACTCACTCACTTCTCACTACTCTGCACTCACTCACTACTCTGCACGCACTACTCACTACTCTGCACGCACTACTCTGCACTCACTACTCACTACTCTGCACTCACTACTCCGCACTCACTACTCTGCACTCACTACTCTGCACTCACTACTCTGCACTCACTACTCTGCACTCACTACTCACTACTCTGCACTCACTACTCTGCACTCACTACTCTGCACTCACCACTCACCACTCAGCCCTCTGCACTCACCACTCTGCACTCACTACTCACTACTCTGCACTCACTACTCTGCACTCACTACTCACTACTCTGCACTCACCACTCTGCACTTACCACTCTGCACTCACTACTCACTACTCTGCACTCACTGCTCACTACTCTGCACTCACTACTCCGCACTCACTCACTACTCACTACTCTGCACTCACTACTCTGCACTCACTACTCTGCACTCACCACTCTGCACTCACTCACTACTCACTACTCACTACTCTGCACTCACTACTCTGCACTCACTCACTACTCACTACTCTGCACTCACTACTCTGCACTCACTCACTACTCACTACTCTGCACGCACTACTCACTACTCTGTACTCACTACTCTGCACTCACTACTCTGCACTCACTACTCTTCACTCACTACTCTGCACTTACTCACTACTCACTACTCTGCACTCACTACTCTGCACTCACTACTCTGCACTCACCACTCTGCACTCACTCACTACTCACTACTCACTACTCTGCACTCACTACTCTGCACTCACTCACTACTCACTACTCTGCACTTACTACTCTGCACTCACTCACTACTCACTACTCTGCACGCACTACTCACTACTCTGTACTCACTACTCTGCACTCACAACTCTGCACTCACTACTCTGCACTCACCACTCTGCACTCACTCACTACTCACTACTCTGCACTCACTACTCTGCACTCACTCACTACTCACTACTCTGCACTCACTACTCTGCACTCACTCACTACTCACTACTCTGCACGCACTACTCACTACTCTGTACTCACTACTCTGCACTCACTACTCTGCACTCACTACTCTGCACTCACTACTCTGCACTCACTACTCACTACTTTGCACTCACTACTCTGCACTCACTACTCACTACTCTGCACTCACTACCCTGCACTCACTACTCTGCACTCACTACTCTGCACTCACTATTCACTACTCTGCACTCACTACTCTGCACTAACTACTCTGCACTCACTCACTACTCACTACTCTGCACGCACTACTCTCTACTCTGTACTAACTACTCTGCACTCACTACTCTGCACTCACTACTCTGCACTCAATACTCACTACTCTGCACTCACTACTCTGCACTCACTACTCTGCACTCACTGCTCACTACTCTGCACTCACTACTCTGCACTCACTCACTACTCACTACTCTGCACTCACTACTCTGCACTCACTACTCTGCACTCACCACTCTGCACTCACTCACTACTCACTACTCACTACTCTGCACTCACTGCTCACTACTCTGCACTCACTGCTCACTACTCTGCACTCACTACTCTGCACTTACTCACTACTCACTACTCTGCACTCACTACTCTGCACTCACTACTCTGCACTCACCACTCTGCACTCACTCACTACTCACTACTCTGCACTTACTACTCTGCACTCACTCACTACTCACTACTCTGCACGCACTACTCACTACTCTGTACTCACTACTCTGCAGTCACTACTCTGCACTCACTACTCTGTACTCACTACTCTGCACTCACTACTCACTACTTTGCACTCACTACTCTACACTCACTACTCACTACTCTGCACTCACTCTCCTGCATGCACTACTCTGCACTCACTCACTACTCACTACTCTGCATGCACTACTCTGCACTCACTCACTACTCACTACTCTGCACACACTACTCACTATTCTGCACTCACTACTCTGCACTCACTACTCTGCACTCACTACTCTGCATGCACTACTCACTACTCTGCACTCACTCACTACTCTGCACTCACTACTCACTACTCTGCACTCACTACTCACTACTCTGCACTCACTACTCTGCACTCACTACTCACTACTCTGCACTCACTACTCACTACTCTGCACTCACTACTCTGCACTCACTACTCACTACTCTGCACTCACTCACTACTCACTACTCTGCACTCACTACTCTGCACTCACTCACTACTCACTACTCTGCACTCACTACTCTGCACTCACCACTCTGCACTCACTCACTACTCACTACTCACTACTCTGCACTCACTACTCTGCACTCACTCACTACTCACTACTCTGCACTCACTACTCTGCACTCACTCACTACTCACTACTCTGCACGCACTACTCACTACTCTGTACTCACTACTCTGCACTCACTACTCTGCACTCACTACTCTGCACTCAAGACTCTGCACTCACTACTCACTACTTTGCACTCACTACTCTGCACTCACTACTCACTACTCTGCACTCACTACCCTGCACTCACTACTCTGCACTCATTACTCGGCACTCACTATTCACTACTCTGCACTCACTACTCTGCACTCACTACTCTGCACTCACTGCTCACTACTCTGCACTCACTGCTCACTACTCTGCACTCACTACTCTGCACTTACTCACTACTCACTACTCTGCACTCACTACTCTGCACTCACTACTCTGCACTCACCACTCTGCACTTACTCACTACTCACTACTTTGCACTCACTACTCTGCACTCACTCACTACTCACTACTCTGCACTTACTACTCTGCACTCACTCACTACTCACTACTCTGCACGCACTACTCACTACTCTGTACTCACTACTCTGCACTCACTACTCTGCACTCACTACTCTGTACTCACTACTCTGCACTCACTACTCACTACTTTGCACTCACTACTCTGCACTCACTACTCACTACTCTGCACTCACTACTCTGCACTCACTCACTACTCACTACTCTGCACGCACTACTCACTACTCTGTACTCACTACTCTGCACTCACTACTCTGCACTCACTACTCTTCACTCACTACTCTGCACTTACTCACTACTCACTACTCTGCACTCACTACTCTGCACTCACTACTCTGCACTCACCACTCTGCACTCACTCACTACTCACTACTCACTACTCTGCACTCACTACTCTGCACTCACTCACTACTCACTACTCTGCACTTACTACTCTGCACTCACTCACTACTCTGCACGCACTACTCACTACTCTGTACTCACTACTCTGCACTCACTACTCTGCACTCACTACTCTGCACTCACCACTCTGCACTCACTCACTACTCACTACTCTGCACTCACTACTCTGCACTCACTCACTACTCACTACTCTGCACTCACTACTCTGCACTCACTCACTACTCACTACTCTGCACGCACTACTCACTACTCTGTACTCACTACTCTGCACTCACTACTCTGCACTCACTACTCTGCACTCACTACTCTGCACTCACTACTCACTACTTTGCACTCACTACTCTGCACTCACTACTCTGCACTCACTACCCTGCACTCACTACTCTGCACTCACTACTCTGCACTCACTATTCACTACTCTGCACTCACTACTCTGTACTCACTACTCTGCACTCACTACTCTGCACTCACTACTCTGCACTCACTACTCACTACTTTGCACTCACTACTCTGCACTCACTACTCACTACTCTGCACTCACTACCCTGCACTCACTACTCTGCACTCACTACTCTGCACTCACTACTCACTACTCTGCACTCACTACTCTGCACTCACTCACTACTCACTACTCTGCACTCACTACTCTGCACTCACTCATAACTCACTACTCCGCACTCACTCACTACTCTGCACGCACTACTCACTAGTCTGCACTCACTCACTACTCACTACTCTGCACTCACTCACTACTCTGCACGCACTACTCACTACTCTGCACGCACTACTCACTACTCTGCACTCACTACTCACTACTCTGCACTCACTACTCCGCACTCACTACTCTGCACTCACTACTCTGCACTCACTACTCTGCACTCACTACTCTGCACTCACTACTCTGCACTCACTACTCACTACTCTGCACTCACTACTCTGCACTCACTACTCTGCACTCACCACTCACCACTCAGCCCTCTGCACTCACCACTCTGCACTCACTACTCACTACTCTGCACTCACTACTCTGCACTCACTACTCACTACTCTGCACTCACCACTCTGCACTTACCACTCTGCACTCACTACTCACTACTCTGCACTCACTGCTCACTACTCTGCACTCACTACTCCGCACTCACTCACTACTCACTACTCTGCACTCACTACTCTGCACTCACTACTCTGCACTTACCACTCTGCACTCACTCACTACTCACTACTCACTACTCTGCACTCACTACTCTGCACTCACTCACTACTCACTACTCTGCACTCACTACTCTGCACTCACTCACTACTCACTACTCTGCACGCACTACTCACTACTCTGTACTCACTACTCTGCACTCACTACTCTGCACTCACTACTCTTCACTCACTACTCTGCACTTACTCACTACTCTGCACTCACTACTCTGCACTCACTACTCTGCACTCACCACTCTGCACTCACTCACTACTCACTACTCTGCACTCACTACTCTGCACTCACTCACTACTCACTACTCTGCACTTACTACTCTGCACTCACTCACTACTCACTACTCTGCATGCACTACTCACTACTCTGTACTCACTACTCTGCACTCACTACTCTGCACTCACTACTCTGCACTCACCACTCTGCACTCACTCACTACTCACTACTCTGCACTCACTACTCTGCACTCACTCACTACTCACTACTCTGCACTCACTACTCTGCACTCACTCACTACTCACTACTCTGCACGCACTACTCACTACTCTGTACTCACTACTCTGCACTCACTACTCTGCACTCACTACTCTGCACTCACTACTCTGCACTCACTACTCACTACTTTGCACTCACTACTCTGCACTCACTACTCACTACTCTGCACTCACTACCCTGCACTCACTACTCTGCACTCACTACTCTGCACTCACTATTCACTACTCTGCACTCACTACTCTGCACTAACTACTCTGCACTCACTCACTACTCACTACTCTGCACGCACTACTCTCTACTCTGTACTCACTACTGTGCACTCACTACTCTGCACTCACTACTCTGCACTCAATACTCACTACTCTGCACTCACTACTCTGCACTCACTACTCTGCACTCACTGCTCACTACTCTGCACTCACTACTCTGCACTCACTCACTACTCACTACTCTGCACTCACTACTCTGCACTCACTACTCTGCACTCACCACTCTGCACTCACTCACTACTCACTACTCTGCACTCACTGCTCACTACTCTGCACTCACTGCTCACTACTCTGCACTCACTACTCTGCACTTACTCACTACTCACTACTCTGCACTCACTACTCTGCACTCACTACTCTGCACTCACCACTCTGCACTCACTCACTACTCACTACTCTGCACTTACTACTCTGCACTCACTCACTACTCACTACTCTGCACGCACTACTCACTACTCTGTACTCACTACTCTGCAGTCACTACTCTGCACTCACTACTCTGTACTCACTACTCTGCACTCACTACTCACTACTTTGCACTCACTACTCTGCACTCACTACTCACTACTCTGCACTCACTCTCCTGCATGCACTACTCTGCACTCACTCACTACTCACTACTCTGCATGCACTACTCTGCACTCACTCACTACTCACTACTCTGCACACACTACTCACTATTCTGCACTCACTACTCTGCACTCACTACTCTGCACTCACTACTCTGCATGCACTACTCACTACTCTGCACTCACTCACTACTCTGCACTCACTACTCACTACTCTGCACTCACTACTCACTACTCTGCACTCACTACTCTGCACTCACTACTCACTACTCTGCACTCACTACTCTGCACTCACTACTCACTACTCTGCACTCACTACTCTGCACTCACTACTCACTACTCTGCACTCACTCACTACTCACTACTCTGCACTCACTACTCTGCACTCACTCACTACTCACTACTCTGCACTCACTACTCTGCACTCACCACTCTGCACTCACTCACTACTCACTACTCACTACTCTGCACTCACTAATCTGCACTCACTCACTACTCACTACTCTGCACTCACTACTCTGCACTCACTCACTACTCACTACTCTGCACGCACTACTCACTACTCTGTACTCACTACTCTGCACTCACTACTCTGCACTCACTACTCTGCACTCAAGACTCTGCACTCACTACTCACTACTTTGCACTCACTACTCTGCACTCACTACTCACTACTCTGCACTCACTACCCTGCACTCACTACTCTGCACTCATTACTCGGCACTCACTATTCACTACTCTGCACTCACTACTCTGCACTCACTACTCTGCACTCACTGCTCACTACTCTGTACTCACTGCTCACTACTCTGCACTCACTACTCTGCACTTACTCACTACTCACTACTCTGCACTCACTACTCTGCACTCACTACTCTGCACTCACCACTCTGCACTTACTCACTACTCACTACTCACTACTTTGCACTCACTACTCTGCACTCACTCACTACTCACTACTCTGCACTTACTACTCTGCACTCACTCACTACTCACTACTCTGCACGCACTACTCACTACTCTGTACTCACTACTCTGCACTCACTACTCTGCACTCACTACTCTGTACTCACTACTCTGCACTCACTACTCACTACTTTGCACTCACTACTCTGCACTCACTACTCACTACTCTGCACTCACTACTCTGCACTCACTCACTACTCACTACTCTGCACGCACTACTCACTACTCTGTACTCACTACTCTGCACTCACTACTCTGCACTCACTACTCTTCACTCACTACTCTGCACTTACTCACTACTCACTACTCTGCACTCACTACTCTGCACTCACTACTCTGCACTCACCACTCTGCACTCACTCACTACTCACTACTCACTACTCTGCACTCACTACTCTGCACTCACTCACTACTCACTACTCTGCACTTACTACTCTGCACTCACTCACTACTCACTACTCTGCACGCACTACTCACTACTCTGTACTCACTACTCTGCACTCACTACTCTGCACTCACTACTCTGCACTCACCACTCTGCACTCACTCACTACTCACTACTCTGCACTCACTACTCTGCACTCACTCACTACTCACTACTCTGCACTCACTACTCTGCACTCACTCACTACTCACTACTCTGCACGCACTACTCACTACTCTGTACTCACTACTCTGCACTCACTACTCTGCACTCACTACTCTGCACTCACTACTCTGCACTCACTACTCACTACTTTGCACTCACTACTCTGCACTCACTACTCACTACTCTGCACTCACTACCCTGCACTCACTACTCTGCACTCACTACTCTGCACTCACTATTCACTACTCTGCACTCACTACTCTGCACTCACTACTCTGCACTCACTCACTACTCACTACTCTGCACGCACTACTCTCTACTCTGTACTCACTACTCTGCACTCACTACTCTGCACTCACTACTCTGCACTCAATACTCACTACTCTGCACTCACTACTCTGCACTCACTACTCTGCACTCACTGCTCACTACTCTGCACTCACTACTCTGCACTCACTCACTACTCACTACTCTGCACTCACTACTCTGCACTCACTACTCTGCACTCACCACTCTGCACTCACTCACTACTCACTACTCACTACTCTGCACTCACTGCTCACTACTCTGCACTCACTGCTCACTACTCTGCACTCACTACTCTGCACTTACTCACTACTCACTACTCTGCACTCACTACTCTGCACTCACTACTCTGCACTCACCACTCTGCACTCACTCACTACTCACTACTCTGCACTTACTACTCTGCACTCACTCACTACTCACTACTCTGCACGCACTACTCACTACTCTGTACTCACTACTCTGCAGTCACTACTCTGCACTCACTACTCTGTACTCACTACTCTGCACTCACTACTCACTACTTTGCACTCACTACTCTGCACTCACTACTCACTACTCTGCACTCACTCTCCTGCATGCACTACTCTGCACTCACTCACTACTCACTACTCTGCATGCACTACTCTGCACTCACTCACTACTCACTACTCTGCACACACTACTCACTATTCTGCACTCACTACTCTGCACTCACTACTCTGCACTCACTACTCTGCATGCACTACTCACTACTCTCCACTCACTCACTACTCTGCACTCACTACTCACTACTCTGCACTCACTACTCACTACTCTGCACTCACTACTCTGCACTCACTACTCACTACTCTGCACTCACTACTCTGCACTCACTACTCACTACTCTGCACTCACTACTCTGCACTCACTACTCACTACTCTGCACTCACTCACTACTCACTACTCTGCACTCACTACTCTGCACTCACTCACTACTCACTACTCTGCACTCACTACTCTGCACTCACCACTCTGCACTCACTCACTACTCACTACTCACTACTCTGCACTCACTACTCTGCACTCACTCACTACTCACTACTCTGCACTCACTACTCTGCACTCACTCACTACTCACTACTCTGCACGCACTACTCACTACTCTGTACTCACTACTCTGCACTCACTACTCTGCACTCACTACTCTGCACTCAAGACTCTGCACTCACTACTCACTACTTTGCACTCACTACTCTGCACTCACTACTCACTACTCTGCACTCACTACCCTGCACTCACTACTCTGCACTCATTACTCGGCACTCACTATTCACTACTCTGCACTCACTACTCTGCACTCACTACTCTGCACTCACTGCTCACTACTCTGCACTCACTGCTCACTACTCTGCACTCACTACTCTGCACTTACTCACTACTCACTACTCTGCACTCACTACTCTGCACTCACTACTCTGCACTCACCACTCTGCACTTACTCACTACTCACTACTCACTACTTTGCACTCACTACTCTGCACTCACTCACTACTCACTACTCTGCACTTACTACTCTGCACTCACTCACTACTCACTACTCTGCACGCACTACTCACTACTCTGTACTCACTACTCTGCACTCACTACTCTGCACTCACTACTCTGTACTCACTACTCTGCACTCACTACTCACTACTTTGCACTCACTACTCTGCACTCACTATCACTACTCTGCACTCACTACCCTGCATGCACTACTCCGCACTCACTCACTACTCACTACTCTGCACTCACTACTCTGCACTCACTACTCTGCACTCACCACTCTGCACTCACTCACTACTCACTACTCACTACTCTGCACTCACTACTCTGCACTCACTCACTACTCACTACTCTGCACTCACTACTCTGCACTCACTCACTACTCACTACTCTGCACGCACTACTCACTACTCTGTACTCACTACTCTGCAATCACTACTCTGCACTCACTACTCTTCACTCACTACTCTGCACTTACTCACTACTCACTACTCTGCACTCACTACTCTGCACTCACTACTCTGCACTCACCACTCTGCACTCACTCACTACTCACTACTCACTACTCTGCACTCACTACTCTGCACTCACTCACTACTCACTACTCTGCACTTGCTACTCTGCACTCACTCACTACTCACTACTCTGCACGCACTACTCACTACTCTGTACTCACTACTCTGCACTCACTACTCTGCACTCACTACTCACTACTTTGCACTCACTACTCTGCACTCACTACTCACTACTCTGCACTCACTACCCTGCACTCACTACTCTGCACTCACTACTCTGCACTCACTACTCTGCACTCACTACTCACTACTCTGCACTCACTACTCACTACTCTGCACTCACTACTCTGCACTCACTCACTACTCACTACTCTGCACTCACTACTCTGCACTCACTCACTACTCACTACTCTGCACTCACTCACTACTCACTACTCTGCACGCACTACTCACTACTCTGTACTCACTACTCTGCACTCACTACTCTGCACTCACTACTCTGCACTCACTACTCTGCACTCACTACTCACTACTCTGCACTCACTACTCTGCACTCACTACTCTGCACTCACTGCTCACTACTCTGCACTCACTACTCTGCACTCACTCACTACTCACTACTCTGCACTCACTACTCTGCACTCACTACTCTGCACTCACCACTCTGCACTCACTCACTACTCACTACTCACTACTCTGCACTCACTACTCTGCACTCACTCACTACGCACTACTCTGCACTCACTACTCTGCACTCACTCACTACTCACTACTCTGCACGCACTACTCACTACTCTGTACTCACTACTCTGCACTCACTACTCTGCACTCACTACTCTGTACTCACTACTCTGCACTCACTACTCACTACTTTGCACTCACTACTCTGCACTCACTACTCACTACTCTGCACTCACTACCCTGCATGCACTACTCTGCACTCACTCACTACTCACTACTCTGCATGCACTACTCTGCACTCACTCACTACTCACTACTCTGCACACACTACTCACTACTCTGCACTCACTACTCTGCACTCACTACTCTGCACTCACTGCTCTGCACTCACTACTCTGCATGCACTACTCACTACTCTGCACTCACTCACTACTCTGCACTCACTACTCACTACTCTGCACTCACTACTCACTACTCTGCACTCACTACTCTGCACTCACTACTCACTACTCTGCACTCACTACTCTGCACTCACTACTCACTACTCTGCACTCACTACTCTGCACTCACTACTCACTACTCTGCACTCACTCACTACTCACTACTCTGCACTCACTACTCTGCACTCACTCACTACTCACTACTCTGCACTCACTACTCTGCACTCACTACTCTGCACTCACCACTCTGCACTCACTCACTACTCACTACTCTGCACTCACTACTCTGCACTCACTCACTACTCACTACTCTGCACGCACTACTCACTACTCTGTACTCACTACTCTGCACTCACTACTCTGCACTCACTACTCTGCACTCACTACTCACTACTTTGCACTCACTACTCTGCACTCACTACTCACTACTCTGCACTCACTACCCTGCACTCACTACTCTGCACTCACTACTCTGCACTCACTATTCACTACTCTGCACTCACTACTCTGCACTCACTACTCTGCACTCACTCACTACTCACTACTCTGCACGCACTACTCTCTACTCTGTACTCACTACTCTGCACTCACTACTCTGCACTCACTACTCTGCACTCAATACTCACTACTCTGCACTCACTACTCTGCACTCACTACTCTGCACTCACTGCTCACTACTCTGCACTCACTACTCTGCACTCACTCACTACTCACTACTCTGCACTCACTACTCTGCACTCACCACTCTGCACTCACTCACTACTCACTACTCACTACTCTGCACTCACTGCTCACTACTCTGCACTCACTGCTCACTACTCTGCACTCACTACTCTGCACTTACTCACTACTCACTACTCTGCACTCACTACTCTGCACTCACTACTCTGCACTCACCACTCTGCACTCACTCACTACTCTGCACTTACTACTCTGCACTCACTCACTACTCACTACTCTGCACGCACTACTCACTACTCTGTACTCACTACTCTGCAGTCACTACTCTGCACTCACTACTCTGTACTCACTACTCTGCACTCACTACTCACTACTTTGCACTCACTACTCTGCACTCACTACTCACTACTCTGCACTCACTCTCCTGCATGCACTACTCTGCACTCACTCACTACTCACTACTCTGCATGCACTACTCTGCACTCACTCACTACTCACTACTCTGCACACACTACTCACTATTCTGCACTCACTACTCTGCACTCACTACTCTGCACTCACTACTCTGCATGCACTACTCACTACTCTGCACTCACTCATTACTATGCACTCACTACTCACTACTCTGCACTCACTACTCACTACTCTGCACTCACTACTCTGCACTCACTACTCACTACTCTGCACTCACTACTCTGCACTCACTACTCACTACTCTGCACTCACTACTCTGCACTCACTACTCACTACTCTGCACTCACTCACTACTCACTACTCTGCACTCACTACTCTGCACTCACTCACTACTCACTACTCTGCACTCACTACTCTGCACTCACTACTCTGCACTCACCACTCTGCACTCACTCACTACTCACTACTCACTACTCTGCACTCACTACTCTGCACTCACTCACTACTCACTACTCTGCACTCACTACTCTGCACTCACTCACTACTCACTACTCTGCACGCACTACTCACTACTCTGTACTCACTACTCTGCACTCACTACTCTGCACTCACTACTCTGCACTCAAGACTCTGCACTCACTACTCACTACTTTGCACTCACTACTCTGCACTCACTACTCACTACTCTGCACTCACTACCCTGCACTCACTACTCTGCACTCATTACTCGGCACTCACTATTCACTACTCTGCACTCACTACTCTGCACTCACTACTCTGCACTCACTGCTCACTACTCTGCACTCACTGCTCACTACTCTGCACTCACTACTCTGCACTTACTCACTACTCACTACTCTGCACTCACTACTCTGCACTCACTACTCTGCACTCACCACTCTGCACTTACTCACTACTCACTACTCACTACTCACTACTTTGCACTCACTACTCTGCACTCACTCACTACTCACTACTCTGCACTTACTACTCTGCACTCACTCACTACTCACTACTCTGCACGCACTACTCACTACTCTGTACTCACTACTGTGCACTCACTACTCTGCACTCACTACTCTGCACTCACTACTCTGCACTCACTACTCACTACTTTGCACTCACTACTCTGCACTCACTACTCACTACTCTGCACTCACTACCCTGCACTCACCACTCTGCACTCACTACTCTGCACTCACTACTCTGCACTCACTACTCACTACTCTGCACTCACTACTCTGCACTCACTCACTACTCACTACTCTGCACTCACTCACTACTCACTACTCTGCACGCACTACTCACTACTCTGTACTCACTACTCTGCACTCACTGCTCTGCACTCACTACTCACTACTCTGCACTCACTACTCACTACTCTGCACTCACCACTCTGCACTTACCACTCTGCACTCACTACTCACTACTCTGCACTCACTGCTCACTACTCTGCACTCACTACTCTGCACTCACTCACTACTCACTACTCTGCACTCACTACTCTGCACTCACTACTCTGCACTCACCACTCTGCACTCACTCACTACTCACTACTCACTACTCTGCACTCACTACTCTGCACTCACTCACTACTCACTACTCTGCACTCACTACTCTGCACTCACTCACTACTCACTACTCTGCACGCACTACTCACTACTCTGTACTCAGTACTCTGCACTCACTACTCTGCACTCACTACTCTTCACTCACTACTCTGCACTTACTCACTACTCACTACTCTGCACTCACTACTCTGCACTCACTCACTACTCACTACTCTGCACTCACTACTCTGCACTCACTCACTACTCACTACTCTGCACGCACTACTCACTACTCTGTACTCACTACTCTGCACTCACTACTCTGCACTCACTACTCTGTACTCACTACTCTGCACTCACTACTCACTACTTTGCACTCACTACTCTGCACTCACTACTCACTACTCTGCACTCACTACCCTGCATGCACTAGTCTGCACTCACTCACTACTCACTACTCTGCATGCACTACTCTGCACACACTACTCACTACTCTGCACTCACTACTCTGCACTCACTACTCTGCACTCACTACTCTGCACTCACTACTCTGCACTCACTACTCTGCATGCACTACTCACTACTCTGCACTCACTCACTACTCTGCACTCACTACTCACTACTCTGCACTCACTACTCACTACTCTGCACTCACTACTCTGCACTCACTACTCACTACTCTGCACTCACTACTCTGCACTCACTACTCTGCACTCACTACTCTGCACTCACCACTCTGCACTCACCACTCTGCACTCACTCACTACTCACTACTCTGCACTCACTACTCTGCACTCACTCACTACTCACTACTCTGCACTTACTACTCTGCACTCACTCACTACTCACTACTCTGCACGCACTACTCACTACTCTGTACTCACTACTCTGCACTCACTACTCTGCACTCACTACTCTGCACTCACTACTCACTACTTTGCACTCACTACTCTGCACTCACTACTCACTACTCTGCACTCACTACCCTGCACTCACTACTCTGCACTCACTACTCTGCACTCACTACTCACTACTCTGCACTCACTACTCACTACTCTGCACTCACTACTCTGCACTCACTCACTACTCACTACTCTGCACTCACTACTCTGCACTCACTCACTACTCACTACTCTGCACTCACTCACTACTCACTACTCTGCACGCACTACTCACTACTCTGTACTCACTACTCTGCACTCACTACTCTGCACTCACTACTCTGCACTCACTACTCTGCACTCACTACTCACTACTCTGCACTCACTACTCTGCACTCACTACTCTGCACTCACTGCTCACTACTCTGCACTCACTACTCTGCACTCACTCACTACTCACTACTCTGCACTCACTACTCTGCACTCACTACTCTGCACTCACCACTCTGCACTCACTCACTACTCACTACTCACTACTCTGCACTCACTACTCTGCACTCACTCACTACTCACTACTCTGCACTCACTACTCTGCACTCACTCACTACTCTGCACGCACTACTCACTACTCTGTACTCACTACTCTGCACTCACTACTCTGCACTCACTACTCTGTACTCACTACTCTGCACTCACTACTCACTACTTTGCACTCACTACTCTGCACTCACTACTCACTACTCTGCACTCACTACCCTGCATGCACTAGTCTGCACTCACTCACTACTCACTACTCTGCATGCACTACTCTGCACACACTACTCACTACTCTGCACTCACTACTCTGCACTCACTACTCTGCACTCACTACTCTGCACTCACTACTCTGCATGCACTACTCACTACTCTGCACTCACTCACTACTCTGCACTCACTACTCACTACTCTGCACTCACTACTCACTACTCTGCACTCACTACTCTGCACTCACTACTCACTACTCTGCACTCACTACTCTGCACTCACTACTCACTACTCTGCACTCACTCACTACTCACTACTCTGCACTCACTACTCTGCACTCACTACTCTGCACTCACCACTCTGCACTTACTCACTACTCACTACTCTGCACTCACTACTCTGCACTCACTACTCTGCACTCACCACTCTGCACTTACTCACTACTCACTACTCACTACTCACTACTTTGCACTCACTACTCTGCACTCACTCACTACTCACTACTCTGCACTTACTACTCTGCACTCACTCACTACTCACTACTCTGCACGCACTACTCACTACTCTGTACTCACTACTGTGCACTCACTACTCTGCACTCACTACTCTGCACTCACTACTCTGCACTCACTACTCACTACTTTGCACTCACTACTCTGCACTCACTACTCACTACTCTGCACTCACTACCCTGCACTCACCACTCTGCACTCACTACTCTGCACTCACTACTCTGCACTCACTACTCACTACTCTGCACTCACTACTCTGCACTCACTCACTACTCACTACTCTGCACTCACTCACTACTCACTACTCTGCACGCACTACTCACTACTCTGTACTCACTACTCTGCACTCACTGCTCTGCACTCACTACTCACTACTCTGCACTCACTACTCACTACTCTGCACTCACCACTCTGCACTTACCACTCTGCACTCACTACTCACTACTCTGCACTCACTGCTCACTACTCTGCACTCACTACTCTGCACTCACTCACTACTCACTACTCTGCACTCACTACTCTGCACTCACTACTCTGCACTCACCACTCTGCACTCACTCACTACTCACTACTCACTACTCTGCACTCACTACTCTGCACTCACTCACTACTCACTACTCTGCACTCACTACTCTGCACTCACTCACTACTCACTACTCTGCACGCACTACTCACTACTCTGTACTCAGTACTCTGCACTCACTACTCTGCACTCACTACTCTTCACTCACTACTCTGCACTTACTCACTACTCACTACTCTGCACTCACTACTCTGCACTCACTACTCTGCACTCACTCACTACTCACTACTCTGCACTCACTACTCTGCACTCACTCACTACTCACTACTCTGCACGCACTACTCACTACTCTGTACTCACTACTCTGCACTCACTACTCTGCACTCACTACTCTGTACTCACTACTCTGCACTCACTACTCACTACTTTGCACTCACTACTCTGCACTCACTACTCACTACTCTGCACTCACTACCCTGCATGCACTAGTCTGCACTCACTCACTACTCACTACTCTGCATGCACTACTCTGCACACACTACTCACTACTCTGCACTCACTACTCTGCACTCACTACTCTGCACTCACTACTCTGCACTCACTACTCTGCACTCACTACTCTGCATGCACTACTCACTACTCTGCACTCACTCACTACTCTGCACTCACTACTCACTACTCTGCACTCACTACTCACTACTCTGCACTCACTACTCTGCACTCACTACTCACTACTCTGCACTCACTACTCTGCACTCACTACTCTGCACTCACTACTCTGCACTCACCACTCTGCACTCACCACTCTGCACTCACTCACTACTCACTACTCTGCACTCACTACTCTGCACTCACTCACTACTCACTACTCTGCACTTACTACTCTGCACTCACTCACTACTCACTACTCTGCACGCACTACTCACTACTCTGTACTCACTACTCTGCACTCACTACTCTGCACTCACTACTCTGCACTCACTACTCACTACTTTGCACTCACTACTCTGCACTCACTACTCACTACTCTGCACTCACTACCCTGCACTCACTACTCTGCACTCACTACTCTGCACTCACTACTCACTACTCTGCACTCACTACTCACTACTCTGCACTCACTACTCTGCACTCACTCACTACTCACTACTCTGCACTCACTACTCTGCACTCACTCACTACTCACTACTCTGCACTCACTCACTACTCACTACTCTGCACGCACTACTCACTACTCTGTACTCACTACTCTGCACTCACTACTCTGCACTCACTACTCTGCACTCACTACTCTGCACTCACTACTCACTACTCTGCACTCACTACTCTGCACTCACTACTCTGCACTCACTGCTCACTACTCTGCACTCACTACTCTGCACTCACTCACTACTCACTACTCTGCACTCACTACTCTGCACTCACTACTCTGCACTCACCACTCTGCACTCACTCACTACTCACTACTCACTACTCTGCACTCACTACTCTGCACTCACTCACTACTCACTACTCTGCACTCACTACTCTGCACTCACTCACTACTCTGCACGCACTACTCACTACTCTGTACTCACTACTCTGCACTCACTACTCTGCACTCACTACTCTGTACTCACTACTCTGCACTCACTACTCACTACTTTGCACTCACTACTCTGCACTCACTACTCACTACTCTGCACTCACTACCCTGCATGCACTAGTCTGCACTCACTCACTACTCACTACTCTGCATGCACTACTCTGCACACACTACTCACTACTCTGCACTCACTACTCTGCACTCACTACTCTGCACTCACTACTCTGCACTCACTACTCTGCATGCACTACTCACTACTCTGCACTCACTCACTACTCTGCACTCACTACTCACTACTCTGCACTCACTACTCACTACTCTGCACTCACTACTCTGCACTCACTACTCACTACTCTGCACTCACTACTCTGCACTCACTACTCACTACTCTGCACTCACTCACTACTCACTACTCTGCACTCACTACTCTGCACTCACTACTCTGCACTCACCACTCTGCACTTACTCACTACTCACTACTCTGCACTCACTACTCTGCACTCACTCACTACTCACTACTCTGCACTCACTACTCTGCACTCACTCACTACTCACTACTCTGCACGCACTACTCACTACTCTGTACTCACTACTCTGCACTCACTACTCTGCACTCACTACTCTGCACTCACTACTCACTACTTTGCACTCACTACTCTGCACTCACTACTCACTACTCTGCACTCACTACCCTGCACTCACTACCCTGCACTCACTACTCTGCACTCACTATTCACTACTCTGCACTCACTACTCTGCACTCACTACTCTGCACTCACTCACTACTCACTACTCTGCACGCACTACTCACTACTCTGTACTCACTACTCTGCACTCACTACTCTGCACTCACTACTCACTACTCTGCACTCACTACTCTGCACTCACTACTCTGCACTCACTGCTCATTACTCTGCACTCACTACTCTGCACTCACTCACTACTCACTACTCTGCACTCACTACTCTGCACTCACTACTCTGCACTCACCACTCTGCACTCACTCACTACTCACTCCTCACTACTCTGCACTCACTGCTCACTACTCTGCACTCACTGCTCACTACTCTGCACTCACTACTCTGCACTTACTCACTACTCACTACTCTGCACTCACTACTCTGCACTCACTACTCTGCACTCACCACTCTGCACTCACTCACTACTCACTACTCTGCACTTACTACTCTGCACTCACTCACTACTCACTACTCTGCACGCACTACTCACTACTCTGTACTCACTACTCTGCACTCACTACTCTGCACTCACTACTCTGTACTCACTACTCTGCACTCACTACTCACTACTTTGCACTCACTACTCTGCACTCACTACTCACTACTTTGCACTCACTACTCTGCAAGCACTACTCTGCACTCACTCACTACTCACTACTCTGCATGCACTACTCTGCACTCACTCACTACTCACTACTCTGCACACACTACTCACTATTCTGCACTCACTACTCTGCACTCACTACTCTACACTCACTACTCTGCATGCACTACTCACTACTCTGCACTCACTCACTACTCTGCACTCACTACTCACTACTCTGCACTCACTACTCAATACTCTGCACTCACTACTCTGCACTCACTACTCACTACTCTGCACTCACTACTCTGCACTCACTACTCACTACTCTGCACTCACTACTCTGCACTCACTACTGACTACTCTGCACTCACTCACTACTCACTACTCTGCACTCACTACTCTGCACTCACTCACTACTCACTACTCTGCACTCACTACTCTGCACTCACTACTCTGCACTCACCACTCTGCACTCACTCACTACTCACTACTCACTACTCTGCACTCACTACTCTGCACTCACTCACTACTCACTACTCTGCACTCACTACTCTGCACTCACTCACTACTCACTACTCTGCACACACTACTCACTACTCTGTACTCACTACTCTGCACTCACTACTCTGCACTCACTACTCTGCACTCAAGACTCTGCACTCACTACTCACTACTTTGCACTCACTACTCTGCACTCACTACTCACTACTCTGCACTCACTACCCTGCACTCACTACTCTGCACTCACTACTCTGCACTCACTATTCACTACTCTGCACTCACTACTCTGCACTCACTACTCTGCACTCACTGCTCACTACTCTGCACTCACTGCTCACTACTCTGCAATCACTACTCTGCACTTACTCACTACTCACTACTCTGCACTCACTACTCTGCACTCACTACTCTGCACTCACTACTCTGCACTCACCACTCTGCACTCACTCACTACTCACTACTCACTACTCTGCACTCACTACTCTGCACTCACTCACTACTCACTACTC
Source organism: Lissotriton vulgaris (assembly GCF_964263255.1). Taxonomy (NCBI): domain Eukaryota; kingdom Metazoa; phylum Chordata; class Amphibia; order Caudata; family Salamandridae; genus Lissotriton; species Lissotriton vulgaris. The sequence goes on from NC_141693.1 coordinate 1,233,820,761, forward strand.
TGCACCTACTACTCTGCACTCACTCACTACTCACTACTCTGCACGCACTACTCACTACTCTGTACTCACTACTCTGCACTCACTACTCTGCACTCACTACTCTGCACTCACTACTCACTACTTTGCACTCACTACTCTGCACTCACTACTCACTACTCTGCACTCACTACCCTGCACTCACTACTCTGCACTCACTACTCTGCACTCACTACTCACTACTCTGCACTCACTACTCTGCACTCACTCACTACTCACTACTCTGCACTCACTACTCTGCACTCACTCACTACTCACTACTCCGCAATCACTCACTACTCTGCACGCACTACTCACTAGTCTGCACTCACTCACTTCTCACTACTCTGCACTCACTCACTACTCTGCACGCACTACTCACTACTCTGCACGCACTACTCTGCACTCACTACTCACTACTCTGCACTCACTACTCCGCACTCACTACTCTGCACTCACTACTCTGCACTCACTACTCTGCACTCACTACTCTGCACTCACTACTCACTACTCTGCACTCACTACTCTGCACTCACTACTCTGCACTCACCACTCACCACTCAGCCCTCTGCACTCACCACTCTGCACTCACTACTCACTACTCTGCACTCACTACTCTGCACTCACTACTCACTACTCTGCACTCACCACTCTGCACTTACCACTCTGCACTCACTACTCACTACTCTGCACTCACTGCTCACTACTCTGCACTCACTACTCCGCACTCACTCACTACTCACTACTCTGCACTCACTACTCTGCACTCACTACTCTGCACTCACCACTCTGCACTCACTCACTACTCACTACTCACTACTCTGCACTCACTACTCTGCACTCACTCACTACTCACTACTCTGCACTCACTACTCTGCACTCACTCACTACTCACTACTCTGCACGCACTACTCACTACTCTGTACTCACTACTCTGCACTCACTACTCTGCACTCACTACTCTTCACTCACTACTCTGCACTTACTCACTACTCACTACTCTGCACTCACTACTCTGCACTCACTACTCTGCACTCACCACTCTGCACTCACTCACTACTCACTACTCACTACTCTGCACTCACTACTCTGCACTCACTCACTACTCACTACTCTGCACTTACTACTCTGCACTCACTCACTACTCACTACTCTGCACGCACTACTCACTACTCTGTACTCACTACTCTGCACTCACTACTCTGCACTCACTACTCTGCACTCACCACTCTGCACTCACTCACTACTCACTACTCTGCACTCACTACTCTGCACTCACTCACTACTCACTACTCTGCACTCACTACTCTGCACTCACTCACTACTCACTACTCTGCACGCACTACTCACTACTCTGTACTCACTACTCTGCACTCACTACTCTGCACTCACTACTCTGCACTCACTACTCTGCACTCACTACTCACTACTTTGCACTCACTACTCTGCACTCACTACTCACTACTCTGCACTCACTACCCTGCACTCACTACTCTGCACTCACTACTCTGCACTCACTATTCACTACTCTGCACTCACTACTCTGCACTAACTACTCTGCACTCACTCACTACTCACTACTCTGCACGCACTACTCTCTACTCTGTACTAACTACTCTGCACTCACTACTCTGCACTCACTACTCTGCACTCAATACTCACTACTCTGCACTCACTACTCTGCACTCACTACTCTGCACTCACTGCTCACTACTCTGCACTCACTACTCTGCACTCACTCACTACTCACTACTCTGCACTCACTACTCTGCACTCACTACTCTGCACTCACCACTCTGCACTCACTCACTACTCACTACTCACTACTCTGCACTCACTGCTCACTACTCTGCACTCACTGCTCACTACTCTGCACTCACTACTCTGCACTTACTCACTACTCACTACTCTGCACTCACTACTCTGCACTCACTACTCTGCACTCACCACTCTGCACTCACTCACTACTCACTACTCTGCACTTACTACTCTGCACTCACTCACTACTCACTACTCTGCACGCACTACTCACTACTCTGTACTCACTACTCTGCAGTCACTACTCTGCACTCACTACTCTGTACTCACTACTCTGCACTCACTACTCACTACTTTGCACTCACTACTCTACACTCACTACTCACTACTCTGCACTCACTCTCCTGCATGCACTACTCTGCACTCACTCACTACTCACTACTCTGCATGCACTACTCTGCACTCACTCACTACTCACTACTCTGCACACACTACTCACTATTCTGCACTCACTACTCTGCACTCACTACTCTGCACTCACTACTCTGCATGCACTACTCACTACTCTGCACTCACTCACTACTCTGCACTCACTACTCACTACTCTGCACTCACTACTCACTACTCTGCACTCACTACTCTGCACTCACTACTCACTACTCTGCACTCACTACTCACTACTCTGCACTCACTACTCTGCACTCACTACTCACTACTCTGCACTCACTCACTACTCACTACTCTGCACTCACTACTCTGCACTCACTCACTACTCACTACTCTGCACTCACTACTCTGCACTCACCACTCTGCACTCACTCACTACTCACTACTCACTACTCTGCACTCACTACTCTGCACTCACTCACTACTCACTACTCTGCACTCACTACTCTGCACTCACTCACTACTCACTACTCTGCACGCACTACTCACTACTCTGTACTCACTACTCTGCACTCACTACTCTGCACTCACTACTCTGCACTCAAGACTCTGCACTCACTACTCACTACTTTGCACTCACTACTCTGCACTCACTACTCACTACTCTGCACTCACTACCCTGCACTCACTACTCTGCACTCATTACTCGGCACTCACTATTCACTACTCTGCACTCACTACTCTGCACTCACTACTCTGCACTCACTGCTCACTACTCTGCACTCACTGCTCACTACTCTGCACTCACTACTCTGCACTTACTCACTACTCACTACTCTGCACTCACTACTCTGCACTCACTACTCTGCACTCACCACTCTGCACTTACTCACTACTCACTACTTTGCACTCACTACTCTGCACTCACTCACTACTCACTACTCTGCACTTACTACTCTGCACTCACTCACTACTCACTACTCTGCACGCACTACTCACTACTCTGTACTCACTACTCTGCACTCACTACTCTGCACTCACTACTCTGTACTCACTACTCTGCACTCACTACTCACTACTTTGCACTCACTACTCTGCACTCACTACTCACTACTCTGCACTCACTACTCTGCACTCACTCACTACTCACTACTCTGCACGCACTACTCACTACTCTGTACTCACTACTCTGCACTCACTACTCTGCACTCACTACTCTTCACTCACTACTCTGCACTTACTCACTACTCACTACTCTGCACTCACTACTCTGCACTCACTACTCTGCACTCACCACTCTGCACTCACTCACTACTCACTACTCACTACTCTGCACTCACTACTCTGCACTCACTCACTACTCACTACTCTGCACTTACTACTCTGCACTCACTCACTACTCACTACTCTGCACGCACTACTCACTACTCTGTACTCACTACTCTGCACTCACTACTCTGCACTCACTACTCTGCACTCACCACTCTGCACTCACTCACTACTCACTACTCTGCACTCACTACTCTGCACTCACTCACTACTCACTACTCTGCACTCACTACTCTGCACTCACTCACTACTCACTACTCTGCACGCACTACTCACTACTCTGTACTCACTACTCTGCACTCACTACTCTGCACTCACTACTCTGCACTCACTACTCTGCACTCACTACTCACTACTTTGCACTCACTACTCTGCACTCACTACTCTGCACTCACTACCCTGCACTCACTACTCTGCACTCACTACTCTGCACTCACTATTCACTACTCTGCACTCACTACTCTGTACTCACTACTCTGCACTCACTACTCTGCACTCACTACTCTGCACTCACTACTCACTACTTTGCACTCACTACTCTGCACTCACTACTCACTACTCTGCACTCACTACCCTGCACTCACTACTCTGCACTCACTACTCTGCACTCACTACTCACTACTCTGCACTCACTACTCTGCACTCACTCACTACTCACTACTCTGCACTCACTACTCTGCACTCACTCATAACTCACTACTCCGCACTCACTCACTACTCTGCACGCACTACTCACTAGTCTGCACTCACTCACTACTCACTACTCTGCACTCACTCACTACTCTGCACGCACTACTCACTACTCTGCACGCACTACTCACTACTCTGCACTCACTACTCACTACTCTGCACTCACTACTCCGCACTCACTACTCTGCACTCACTACTCTGCACTCACTACTCTGCACTCACTACTCTGCACTCACTACTCTGCACTCACTACTCACTACTCTGCACTCACTACTCTGCACTCACTACTCTGCACTCACCACTCACCACTCAGCCCTCTGCACTCACCACTCTGCACTCACTACTCACTACTCTGCACTCACTACTCTGCACTCACTACTCACTACTCTGCACTCACCACTCTGCACTTACCACTCTGCACTCACTACTCACTACTCTGCACTCACTGCTCACTACTCTGCACTCACTACTCCGCACTCACTCACTACTCACTACTCTGCACTCACTACTCTGCACTCACTACTCTGCACTCACCACTCTGCACTCACTCACTACTCACTACTCACTACTCTGCACTCACTACTCTGCACTCACTCACTACTCACTACTCTGCACTCACTACTCTGCACTCACTCACTACTCACTACTCTGCACGCACTACTCACTACTCTGTACTCACTACTCTGCACTCACTACTCTGCACTCACTACTCTTCACTCACTACTCTGCACTTACTCACTACTCTGCACTCACTACTCTGCACTCACTACTCTGCACTCACCACTCTGCACTCACTCACTACTCACTACTCTGCACTCACTACTCTGCACTCACTCACTACTCACTACTCTGCACTTACTACTCTGCACTCACTCACTACTCACTACTCTGCATGCACTACTCACTACTCTGTACTCACTACTCTGCACTCACTACTCTGCACTCACTACTCTGCACTCACCACTCTGCACTCACTCACTACTCACTACTCTGCACTCACTACTCTGCACTCACTCACTACTCACTACTCTGCACTCACTACTCTGCACTCACTCACTACTCACTACTCTGCACGCACTACTCACTACTCTGTACTCACTACTCTGCACTCACTACTCTGCACTCACTACTCTGCACTCACTACTCTGCACTCACTACTCACTACTTTGCACTCACTACTCTGCACTCACTACTCACTACTCTGCACTCACTACCCTGCACTCACTACTCTGCACTCACTACTCTGCACTCACTATTCACTACTCTGCACTCACTACTCTGCACTAACTACTCTGCACTCACTCACTACTCACTACTCTGCACGCACTACTCTCTACTCTGTACTCACTACTGTGCACTCACTACTCTGCACTCACTACTCTGCACTCAATACTCACTACTCTGCACTCACTACTCTGCACTCACTACTCTGCACTCACTGCTCACTACTCTGCACTCACTACTCTGCACTCACTCACTACTCACTACTCTGCACTCACTACTCTGCACTCACTACTCTGCACTCACCACTCTGCACTCACTCACTACTCACTACTCTGCACTCACTGCTCACTACTCTGCACTCACTGCTCACTACTCTGCACTCACTACTCTGCACTTACTCACTACTCACTACTCTGCACTCACTACTCTGCACTCACTACTCTGCACTCACCACTCTGCACTCACTCACTACTCACTACTCTGCACTTACTACTCTGCACTCACTCACTACTCACTACTCTGCACGCACTACTCACTACTCTGTACTCACTACTCTGCAGTCACTACTCTGCACTCACTACTCTGTACTCACTACTCTGCACTCACTACTCACTACTTTGCACTCACTACTCTGCACTCACTACTCACTACTCTGCACTCACTCTCCTGCATGCACTACTCTGCACTCACTCACTACTCACTACTCTGCATGCACTACTCTGCACTCACTCACTACTCACTACTCTGCACACACTACTCACTATTCTGCACTCACTACTCTGCACTCACTACTCTGCACTCACTACTCTGCATGCACTACTCACTACTCTGCACTCACTCACTACTCTGCACTCACTACTCACTACTCTGCACTCACTACTCACTACTCTGCACTCACTACTCTGCACTCACTACTCACTACTCTGCACTCACTACTCTGCACTCACTACTCACTACTCTGCACTCACTACTCTGCACTCACTACTCACTACTCTGCACTCACTCACTACTCACTACTCTGCACTCACTACTCTGCACTCACTCACTACTCACTACTCTGCACTCACTACTCTGCACTCACCACTCTGCACTCACTCACTACTCACTACTCACTACTCTGCACTCACTAATCTGCACTCACTCACTACTCACTACTCTGCACTCACTACTCTGCACTCACTCACTACTCACTACTCTGCACGCACTACTCACTACTCTGTACTCACTACTCTGCACTCACTACTCTGCACTCACTACTCTGCACTCAAGACTCTGCACTCACTACTCACTACTTTGCACTCACTACTCTGCACTCACTACTCACTACTCTGCACTCACTACCCTGCACTCACTACTCTGCACTCATTACTCGGCACTCACTATTCACTACTCTGCACTCACTACTCTGCACTCACTACTCTGCACTCACTGCTCACTACTCTGTACTCACTGCTCACTACTCTGCACTCACTACTCTGCACTTACTCACTACTCACTACTCTGCACTCACTACTCTGCACTCACTACTCTGCACTCACCACTCTGCACTTACTCACTACTCACTACTCACTACTTTGCACTCACTACTCTGCACTCACTCACTACTCACTACTCTGCACTTACTACTCTGCACTCACTCACTACTCACTACTCTGCACGCACTACTCACTACTCTGTACTCACTACTCTGCACTCACTACTCTGCACTCACTACTCTGTACTCACTACTCTGCACTCACTACTCACTACTTTGCACTCACTACTCTGCACTCACTACTCACTACTCTGCACTCACTACTCTGCACTCACTCACTACTCACTACTCTGCACGCACTACTCACTACTCTGTACTCACTACTCTGCACTCACTACTCTGCACTCACTACTCTTCACTCACTACTCTGCACTTACTCACTACTCACTACTCTGCACTCACTACTCTGCACTCACTACTCTGCACTCACCACTCTGCACTCACTCACTACTCACTACTCACTACTCTGCACTCACTACTCTGCACTCACTCACTACTCACTACTCTGCACTTACTACTCTGCACTCACTCACTACTCACTACTCTGCACGCACTACTCACTACTCTGTACTCACTACTCTGCACTCACTACTCTGCACTCACTACTCTGCACTCACCACTCTGCACTCACTCACTACTCACTACTCTGCACTCACTACTCTGCACTCACTCACTACTCACTACTCTGCACTCACTACTCTGCACTCACTCACTACTCACTACTCTGCACGCACTACTCACTACTCTGTACTCACTACTCTGCACTCACTACTCTGCACTCACTACTCTGCACTCACTACTCTGCACTCACTACTCACTACTTTGCACTCACTACTCTGCACTCACTACTCACTACTCTGCACTCACTACCCTGCACTCACTACTCTGCACTCACTACTCTGCACTCACTATTCACTACTCTGCACTCACTACTCTGCACTCACTACTCTGCACTCACTCACTACTCACTACTCTGCACGCACTACTCTCTACTCTGTACTCACTACTCTGCACTCACTACTCTGCACTCACTACTCTGCACTCAATACTCACTACTCTGCACTCACTACTCTGCACTCACTACTCTGCACTCACTGCTCACTACTCTGCACTCACTACTCTGCACTCACTCACTACTCACTACTCTGCACTCACTACTCTGCACTCACTACTCTGCACTCACCACTCTGCACTCACTCACTACTCACTACTCACTACTCTGCACTCACTGCTCACTACTCTGCACTCACTGCTCACTACTCTGCACTCACTACTCTGCACTTACTCACTACTCACTACTCTGCACTCACTACTCTGCACTCACTACTCTGCACTCACCACTCTGCACTCACTCACTACTCACTACTCTGCACTTACTACTCTGCACTCACTCACTACTCACTACTCTGCACGCACTACTCACTACTCTGTACTCACTACTCTGCAGTCACTACTCTGCACTCACTACTCTGTACTCACTACTCTGCACTCACTACTCACTACTTTGCACTCACTACTCTGCACTCACTACTCACTACTCTGCACTCACTCTCCTGCATGCACTACTCTGCACTCACTCACTACTCACTACTCTGCATGCACTACTCTGCACTCACTCACTACTCACTACTCTGCACACACTACTCACTATTCTGCACTCACTACTCTGCACTCACTACTCTGCACTCACTACTCTGCATGCACTACTCACTACTCTCCACTCACTCACTACTCTGCACTCACTACTCACTACTCTGCACTCACTACTCACTACTCTGCACTCACTACTCTGCACTCACTACTCACTACTCTGCACTCACTACTCTGCACTCACTACTCACTACTCTGCACTCACTACTCTGCACTCACTACTCACTACTCTGCACTCACTCACTACTCACTACTCTGCACTCACTACTCTGCACTCACTCACTACTCACTACTCTGCACTCACTACTCTGCACTCACCACTCTGCACTCACTCACTACTCACTACTCACTACTCTGCACTCACTACTCTGCACTCACTCACTACTCACTACTCTGCACTCACTACTCTGCACTCACTCACTACTCACTACTCTGCACGCACTACTCACTACTCTGTACTCACTACTCTGCACTCACTACTCTGCACTCACTACTCTGCACTCAAGACTCTGCACTCACTACTCACTACTTTGCACTCACTACTCTGCACTCACTACTCACTACTCTGCACTCACTACCCTGCACTCACTACTCTGCACTCATTACTCGGCACTCACTATTCACTACTCTGCACTCACTACTCTGCACTCACTACTCTGCACTCACTGCTCACTACTCTGCACTCACTGCTCACTACTCTGCACTCACTACTCTGCACTTACTCACTACTCACTACTCTGCACTCACTACTCTGCACTCACTACTCTGCACTCACCACTCTGCACTTACTCACTACTCACTACTCACTACTTTGCACTCACTACTCTGCACTCACTCACTACTCACTACTCTGCACTTACTACTCTGCACTCACTCACTACTCACTACTCTGCACGCACTACTCACTACTCTGTACTCACTACTCTGCACTCACTACTCTGCACTCACTACTCTGTACTCACTACTCTGCACTCACTACTCACTACTTTGCACTCACTACTCTGCACTCACTACTCACTACTCTGCACTCACTACCCTGCATGCACTACTCCGCACTCACTCACTACTCACTACTCTGCACTCACTACTCTGCACTCACTACTCTGCACTCACCACTCTGCACTCACTCACTACTCACTACTCACTACTCTGCACTCACTACTCTGCACTCACTCACTACTCACTACTCTGCACTCACTACTCTGCACTCACTCACTACTCACTACTCTGCACGCACTACTCACTACTCTGTACTCACTACTCTGCAATCACTACTCTGCACTCACTACTCTTCACTCACTACTCTGCACTTACTCACTACTCACTACTCTGCACTCACTACTCTGCACTCACTACTCTGCACTCACCACTCTGCACTCACTCACTACTCACTACTCACTACTCTGCACTCACTACTCTGCACTCACTCACTACTCACTACTCTGCACTTGCTACTCTGCACTCACTCACTACTCACTACTCTGCACGCACTACTCACTACTCTGTACTCACTACTCTGCACTCACTACTCTGCACTCACTACTCACTACTTTGCACTCACTACTCTGCACTCACTACTCACTACTCTGCACTCACTACCCTGCACTCACTACTCTGCACTCACTACTCTGCACTCACTACTCTGCACTCACTACTCACTACTCTGCACTCACTACTCACTACTCTGCACTCACTACTCTGCACTCACTCACTACTCACTACTCTGCACTCACTACTCTGCACTCACTCACTACTCACTACTCTGCACTCACTCACTACTCACTACTCTGCACGCACTACTCACTACTCTGTACTCACTACTCTGCACTCACTACTCTGCACTCACTACTCTGCACTCACTACTCTGCACTCACTACTCACTACTCTGCACTCACTACTCTGCACTCACTACTCTGCACTCACTGCTCACTACTCTGCACTCACTACTCTGCACTCACTCACTACTCACTACTCTGCACTCACTACTCTGCACTCACTACTCTGCACTCACCACTCTGCACTCACTCACTACTCACTACTCACTACTCTGCACTCACTACTCTGCACTCACTCACTACGCACTACTCTGCACTCACTACTCTGCACTCACTCACTACTCACTACTCTGCACGCACTACTCACTACTCTGTACTCACTACTCTGCACTCACTACTCTGCACTCACTACTCTGTACTCACTACTCTGCACTCACTACTCACTACTTTGCACTCACTACTCTGCACTCACTACTCACTACTCTGCACTCACTACCCTGCATGCACTACTCTGCACTCACTCACTACTCACTACTCTGCATGCACTACTCTGCACTCACTCACTACTCACTACTCTGCACACACTACTCACTACTCTGCACTCACTACTCTGCACTCACTACTCTGCACTCACTGCTCTGCACTCACTACTCTGCATGCACTACTCACTACTCTGCACTCACTCACTACTCTGCACTCACTACTCACTACTCTGCACTCACTACTCACTACTCTGCACTCACTACTCTGCACTCACTACTCACTACTCTGCACTCACTACTCTGCACTCACTACTCACTACTCTGCACTCACTACTCTGCACTCACTACTCACTACTCTGCACTCACTCACTACTCACTACTCTGCACTCACTACTCTGCACTCACTCACTACTCACTACTCTGCACTCACTACTCTGCACTCACTACTCTGCACTCACCACTCTGCACTCACTCACTACTCACTACTCTGCACTCACTACTCTGCACTCACTCACTACTCACTACTCTGCACTCACTACTCTGCACTCACTCACTACTCACTACTCTGCACGCACTACTCACTACTCTGTACTCACTACTCTGCACTCACTACTCTGCACTCACTACTCTGCACTCACTACTCACTACTTTGCACTCACTACTCTGCACTCACTACTCACTACTCTGCACTCACTACCCTGCACTCACTACTCTGCACTCACTACTCTGCACTCACTATTCACTACTCTGCACTCACTACTCTGCACTCACTACTCTGCACTCACTCACTACTCACTACTCTGCACGCACTACTCTCTACTCTGTACTCACTACTCTGCACTCACTACTCTGCACTCACTACTCTGCACTCAATACTCACTACTCTGCACTCACTACTCTGCACTCACTACTCTGCACTCACTGCTCACTACTCTGCACTCACTACTCTGCACTCACTCACTACTCACTACTCTGCACTCACTACTCTGCACTCACCACTCTGCACTCACTCACTACTCACTACTCACTACTCTGCACTCACTGCTCACTACTCTGCACTCACTGCTCACTACTCTGCACTCACTACTCTGCACTTACTCACTACTCACTACTCTGCACTCACTACTCTGCACTCACTACTCTGCACTCACCACTCTGCACTCACTCACTACTCTGCACTTACTACTCTGCACTCACTCACTACTCACTACTCTGCACGCACTACTCACTACTCTGTACTCACTACTCTGCAGTCACTACTCTGCACTCACTACTCTGTACTCACTACTCTGCACTCACTACTCACTACTTTGCACTCACTACTCTGCACTCACTACTCACTACTCTGCACTCACTCTCCTGCATGCACTACTCTGCACTCACTCACTACTCACTACTCTGCATGCACTACTCTGCACTCACTCACTACTCACTACTCTGCACACACTACTCACTATTCTGCACTCACTACTCTGCACTCACTACTCTGCACTCACTACTCTGCATGCACTACTCACTACTCTGCACTCACTCATTACTATGCACTCACTACTCACTACTCTGCACTCACTACTCACTACTCTGCACTCACTACTCTGCACTCACTACTCACTACTCTGCACTCACTACTCTGCACTCACTACTCACTACTCTGCACTCACTACTCTGCACTCACTACTCACTACTCTGCACTCACTCACTACTCACTACTCTGCACTCACTACTCTGCACTCACTCACTACTCACTACTCTGCACTCACTACTCTGCACTCACTACTCTGCACTCACCACTCTGCACTCACTCACTACTCACTACTCACTACTCTGCACTCACTACTCTGCACTCACTCACTACTCACTACTCTGCACTCACTACTCTGCACTCACTCACTACTCACTACTCTGCACGCACTACTCACTACTCTGTACTCACTACTCTGCACTCACTACTCTGCACTCACTACTCTGCACTCAAGACTCTGCACTCACTACTCACTACTTTGCACTCACTACTCTGCACTCACTACTCACTACTCTGCACTCACTACCCTGCACTCACTACTCTGCACTCATTACTCGGCACTCACTATTCACTACTCTGCACTCACTACTCTGCACTCACTACTCTGCACTCACTGCTCACTACTCTGCACTCACTGCTCACTACTCTGCACTCACTACTCTGCACTTACTCACTACTCACTACTCTGCACTCACTACTCTGCACTCACTACTCTGCACTCACCACTCTGCACTTACTCACTACTCACTACTCACTACTTTGCACTCACTACTCTGCACTCACTCACTACTCACTACTCTGCACTTACTACTCTGCACTCACTCACTACTCACTACTCTGCACGCACTACTCACTACTCTGTACTCACTACTGTGCACTCACTACTCTGCACTCACTACTCTGCACTCACTACTCTGCACTCACTACTCACTACTTTGCACTCACTACTCTGCACTCACTACTCACTACTCTGCACTCACTACCCTGCACTCACCACTCTGCACTCACTACTCTGCACTCACTACTCTGCACTCACTACTCACTACTCTGCACTCACTACTCTGCACTCACTCACTACTCACTACTCTGCACTCACTCACTACTCACTACTCTGCACGCACTACTCACTACTCTGTACTCACTACTCTGCACTCACTGCTCTGCACTCACTACTCACTACTCTGCACTCACTACTCTGCACTCACTACTCTGCACTCACTGCTCACTACTCTGCACTCACTACTCTGCACTCACTACTCTGCACTCACCACTCTGCACTCACTCACTACTCACTACTCTGCACTCACTACTCTGCACTCACTCACTACTCACTACTCTGCACTCACTACTCTGCACTCACTCACTACTCACTACTCTGCACGCACTACTCACTACTCTGTACTCACTACTCTGCACTCACTACTCTGCACTCACTACTCTGCACTCACTACTCACTACTTTGCACTCACTACTCTGCACTCACTACTCACTACTCTGCACTCACTACCCTGCACTCACTACTCTGCACTCACTAATCTGCACTCACTACTCACTACTCTGCACTCACTACTCTGCACTCACTACTCTGCACTTACTCACTACTCACTACTCTGCACTCACTACTCTGCACTCACTACTCTGCACTCACTACTCTGCACTCACCACTCTGCACTCACTCACTACTCACTACTCTGCACTCACTACTCTGCACTCACTCACTACTCTGCACTTACTACTCTGCACTCACTCACTACTCACTACTCTGCACGCACTACTCACTACTCTGTACTCACTACTCTGCACTCACTACTCTGCACTCACTACTCTGCACTCACTACTCACTACTTTGCACTCACTACTCTGCACTCACTACTCACTACTCTGCACTCACTACCCTGCACTCACTACTCTGCACTCACTACTCTGCACTCACTACTCTGCACTCACTACTCACTACTCTGCACTCACTACTCTGCACTCACTCACTACTCACTACTCTGCACTCACTACTCTGCACTCACTCACTACTCACTACTCTGCACTCACTCACTACTCTGCACGCACTACTCACTAGTCTGCACTCACTCACTACTCACTACTCTGCACTCACTCATTACTCACTACTCTGCACTCACTCACTACTCTGCACGCACTACTCACTACTCTGCACGCACTACTCACTACTCTGCACTCACTACTCACTACTCTGCACTCACTACTCTGCACTCACTACTCTGCACTCACTACTCTGCACTCACTACTCACTACTCTGCACTCACTACTCACTACTCTGCACTCACTACTCTGCACTCACTACTCACTACTCTGCACTCACCACTCACCACTCAGCCCTCTGCACTCACCACTCTGCACTCACTACTCGCTACTCTGCACTCACTACTCTGCACTCACTACTCACTACTCTGCACTCACCACTCTGCACTTACCACTCTGCACTCACTACTCACTACTCTGCACTCACTACTCTGCACTCACTACTCTGCACTCACTACTCTGCACTCACTACTCTGCACTCACTACTCACTATTCTGCACTCACTACTCTGCACTCACTACTCACTACTCTGCACTCACTACTCTGCACTCACTACTCTGCACTCACTACTCTGCACTCACCACTATGCACTCACCACTCTGCACTCACCACTCTGCACTCACCACTCTGCACTCAATACTCACTACTCTGCACTCACTACTCACTACTCTGCACTCACTACTCACTACTCTGCACTCACTACTCACTACTGCACTCACTACTCTGCACTCACTACTCTGCACTCACTACTCACTACGCTGCACTCACTACTCACTACTCTGCACTCACTACTCACTACTCTGCACTCACTACTCACTACTCTGCACTCACCACTCTGCACTCACCACTCTGCACTCACCACTCTGCACTCACCATTCTGCACTCACTACTCTGCACTCACTACTCACTACTCTGCACTCACCACTCTGCACTCACCACTCTGCACTCACCACTCTGCACTCACTACTCTGCACTCACTACTCACTACTCTGCACTCACCACTCTGCACTCACCACTCTGCACTCACCACTCTGCACTCACTACTCTGCACTCACTACTCAGCACTCACCACTCTGCACTCACCACTCTGCACTCACCACTCTGCACTCACCACTCACTACACACCACTCTGCACTCACTACTCACTACTCTGAAAGCAGGCAAGGCTACTGATTAATTTAACACTGGTCACGGTTAACACTCTTTTCTAGAAGAGAATAGACACGTTTATCTTGGTGGGTTGAATTAAAAAAAACACATGGTGTCCAATAAAGAATAGGTGATCAGTAACGTGCACGCTCAGAGAGCAGACTGTACTGAATGTTCTGTGTACATTAGCAGAATCCTTCAAAGCACATCTGACATCATTCTTTGGTCCCGCCATTCCGGTACTTTACACTGCAAACACTCCCGCAAGTCCATGCAATTAGAGGACATAACATACTGAACAAGCACCTACCTCTCAGTGCCCTCACTGCCTTGCGAAACTTCGCGATGCCCGCCAGGAAGAGAGCAGTGATCGGCGCGCGGCGGGGACGCTGGCGCCGTGAGCGTGTGCGCGACTGAATCCGCGCGTGGCCAGCACTTGTCGCACCTCTCCCATTGAGAATGCTGGGCGCGTGCCCAGCTCTTGTCTCCTTTTGTCGGCTTTAGAGACTGAAACGATTGCAATAATTCTCTGCCGAGAACGCACTTTCAGCGCGTCTCTAGGCCGAGACCTAAAAAGAAAAAGACATTATTGGTTCCACACCTTTTGGAGGTCAATGCAGAGGCGCTAGAGTCGGGTGAACTGCCCCATACCATGCGAGAGGCAGTTATAACACTGCTCCTCAACCCGGGCAAACAGCCTGATCCTACAGACCTCTGTCCTTACTAAATCAAGATTATAAAATATTGGCAAAGGTCCTTGCAACGCGGATATCCCTCATAATAGGCCAGATAATATCCCCCCTTCTATCGGGCTTTCTTCCGGGCTGCTCACCTTTGGTAAATTTACGCACGCTATTTGCTGTTATTAATCAGTTAAACCCCGCCTTTCCTGCCGCTGCGATACTACTTGACACTGAAAAAGCGTTTGACTCCCTGGAGTGGGACTTCCTCCAGGACACACTTACTAAGCTTGGTTTCCCACATAATTCCCACTCCTTGATCCGTCTATTATACACTAAACCCGTCGCACAGCGCAGGGTTAATGGGGCGTTAACGGACAAGTTCGACAAGTTCTCACTATCGCGCAGCACCAGACAGGGATGTTCACTCTCGCCCCTAATATTCATTAACGCGAAGGACCCACCGGTGCAACATCTCCAGGAGCAGTACCTCCAGCGAAGTATTGGGTTCCACCGGGGCCCCCTTCTGGCTTCTTTATATGGGGATGACATCCTCTTGTTCGTACGAGAGCCCGCTACAAATCTTTCTCCAATCATACATGAGGTGGTTTAGCTTTGGCTTTTTTTCTGGATTGGTCATAAACTGGACCAAGTCTGAGGTTTTCCCCTTAACAGACATCACTCTCCCTTTTGCATTGGATTTCCCCTTGCGCTGGTGGGACGATCCCCCAGGATATCTTGGTGTAGTTTTAAACAGCACATCTTTGGAGGTCATCCGTCTCAATTACGGCCCGGCCATTGACCGCCTTGCGGGACAGATAGATCGCTAGATAACGCTCCCATTGTCTATGGATTCGGTAAATAAGTATTCGGTAACAATGGATTCGATATACTCCTACATCTCATTTTCTAGATACCGGTCGGTAACGGCCTAAATTACCGAATTTCGGCAGTTACCGACCGGTATCTAGAAAATGAGATGTAGGAGTGAAAATTTTACTGAATCGGAAAATATGAGTCGGTATTTTTCCGATTCGGAATATACCGAATCCATAGTTACCGAATTCTTATTTACCGAATCGGTAAATAAGAAATGGGAAAAAATGCCTATGGAGATGTAGGAAACCAGAAAAATACCGAAGTCAAAGAAATTCGGTATTTAAGATTTAGTATTTACCATGGATTGAAAGCAGGTGGTAACAAGGTGCAGGCTATAAAATAAGGCCCCAAAATGCAACAGTGTAACCAGAATGGCGGCTTTCTACGTCATAGCAATGTCGGCAACGGCTACAGGCAGCAGGAGAGAGGGAATGGATAAGGGAGGAGCAAGTGTACAGGCAGAGGATAACACTTTTCCAACTGAGATACTGCAAAGGTACAGGCTACACCCCCAAACCATCCTGAACCTGGTCAGGGACCTGCACCCACTCCTGGAGCACCCAACACCAAGGGGGCACGCCATCCCACCCCATGTGCAGGTGCTGTGTAGCCTACACCTGCTTGCCTCTGGGAGTTACCAAAGTGTTTGCCGCAGTAGGTGGTGTGTCCCAGAGCTGCCTGTCCCGTTTCTTTAGGAGGTTCCTTGAGGCCATGATGCAGAGTATGCAGCATTATATTTCTTTCCCTGACACACCTGCGGAACTTGCAAAGACCAAGACTGATTTGTATCAACTGGCACACTTCCCTCACGCGATAGGCTGCATAGATGTCACCCACATCCCACTCTGCCCACCTGCAGCCACAGAACACATATACAGGAACCGGAAGTCAACACACTCCATCAATGTGCAGGTGATATGCAACGCTGGCAACATCATTACAGACATCGTGGCTAAATTTCCTGGGAGTACCCATGACTCGTACATATTCCAGAATAGTGGGATATACACACGCCTAGTCGCTGGAGACTTTGGGGACGGATACCTGCTAGGTAAATGACTTTGACACACCCTGACAGTCATAGTAGATGAATGTATCATGATAATGCAACTAATGGCACTCTCTTTTCCCCCTAGGCGATAGTGCATATGCCCTGCGGTCCTTTGTGCTCACACTCTACCTCAACCCAGCCACCAGGAGTGAGAGGCGTTACAATGTGGCTCACAGATCTACTCGCAACGTTGTGGAGCGCACATTTGGACTCCTCAAAATCAGGTTTCGCTGCCTTCACAAGAGCGGAGGCGCACACCAGTATACTCCAATCCTGTGCTGCAAAATGATAGCGACCTGTGCCATGTTGCACAATCTCGCCACCAAAGAAGGCACAGAGGTGGTGATCACACATCATGAGGACATTGATGATGACACAGAACAGGCAGAACCCTATGCAACAGGAGTAGCACCAGCAACAGATGGGAGACTGAGACGGGCAGAGATCACACGCCAATATTTCTAAGTAAGTAATGAGACACAGACAGGCTTACTATATGAAGTACGTAGTTTAATTGTCACTACGACATTCAAATCATACCACACCATGGTATTACAATGTCAATTATCATGACTGGGTGGTCACAGTTAACCCCACCGTGACCTGTCCTGTGGATTGAGGGCATTTTTAACGTTTGCGTCCACGCAGTTTAGTGCGGGATGGACGAGGCTCGGTGTCAATGCTTTCGGTGGTGCCACTCGAGCCACTCCTGCTGGTGGATTCATCCGTTACCCCCACACCTGTGTCTCCAGCAGTGGCTGCCTGTTGTGTGAGCATCAGCTCCATGGCAGAGGTGACTCTACCCCTCCCCCTAGACAAATCAGTGCAACAGTGCACAATTGCATCCTGCATAGCACAGCAGGGAGGTTGCAGTGGCAAAGCGGTTCAATGCTTTGGTCTGTTGCCGCATACCCAGACGATCCCTGCACCTCTCTAAGTGGTCCCTATCTAATTTGTCGCACAGGACAGTCATGCACTGCATCATGTCTGTCATCCCATTTGCCAGCGACTGCATGCTGTCCGAAATGTTCCCTATGCCCTGGTCGATGTTTGCCATCTTGCTGTTCGTACTGCGCACCTGCCTGTGAACTGCCATCATTGCCTTTGCCTGCAGGTGCTGTACCTTCACCATGGTGGCCTCCAGACCGCAGAAGACCCCTCAAAATCCTGGCCTTCACCTCTCTCCCGTGCCCTTCGGCCTCGGACACTGGCCCGCACAGCTCTTGGATTGGGCTGCTGCACAGCGTTGTCTGACACAGGTGGATTGGTTGGCATGTCACCCTCCTCATCTTCCTCCTCTGATGTTTCGAGAATCCGGAGAGGGGGCACATCAAGCCGCCTTGCCCTTCCCTGCACAGGTGACGGTGATGTTGGTGTGGGGGAAAGTGCTGCTGCGTCTTGAGTCCCAAACAACAGAGGTGACTGAGGCTGTGGTGTGCTTGTTCGCTCAGGTGTCTTGGCTGCCTGCGCTGTGGTTTTCCCTTGCTGAACTGCGCTGGGACCTGCTCCTTCTCTTCTCTTCTCTTCTCCCTCCTCTCTGTTGTCGGTGCCCTCTCCTCCCTCTCCTGTGCTGTGCTGCGCGATGACTCTCCTGTGGACAGACATGGTGTGGAGTAGTTCATCTGTGTGTCATGATTAAATCACATTACTATCACACATTTGCCTGGTCCTCATCTGCTTCTGGAAGTAGTGGCCAGGTAGTGCGTTTCACAGACTCTGCAACATGCAGAGACTGTTTTCCAAACATTTTGCTGTGGTGTTTCACCACTTCCTCAACCAGCACCTGCAGTTCTGCAGGGCTGAATTTGATTTTCCTCCTGCGCTCTGCTGCATCCTTCTGGCCATCCTGGGTCTCAATTATGCTGCTCAGTGAAGCCTGCTCCTCTGTCTTTCCTCCTGCTCTCCAAACTGTTCAGTTGGTCTGCGCCTGCATGGGTGTGGCCACTCCCAGGTACTGGGGATGTCTGCTTGATTCTGATTGGTTGGTTTCTCTGTACCTTTGTTGTGGGGTGTGGTGAGTGTTAATGATTGGTTCACAGGCTCACATGTTTGTTATTTTCAAAATCCCGATTCGGTATTTACCGAATCGGAATTTACCGATTCGGTAAAACCCATTTATTCCTATGGCCCAGGAGGACCATAGGAATGGGTTTTACCGAATCGGTATTTACCGATTCGGAAAATACCGATTTAGAATTCCGAGTGATACCGAATCGGTAAATTTTACCGATTTTTTACCTACATCCCGTTTTCCGATTCTGAAATACCGATTTGGTATGAGTCGGTATTTAAGAGTCGAAAAAAAATTTACCTACATCTGGCCCTTAGTCTCTAGACTGTATCATATGCCGCAGGCGCTTTGACCAAAGGAGGGTGGGGAGCGCAGGTGGCCTGGGAGAGGGGACACCTTTTGACAGATAAGATGTGGACCTATTGCTGCGAGCAGACTCGTTATGTATCCAATAATTATAAGCAAAAGCTACTGTTTTGAAGACAGGGATACCGATATGCTTGAAGAATGGTGGTTTATTAGTAGCAACAGGAGCAACCCCCAACAGCTGGCTCTCGCAACATCAGCTGCCTTCTACTGGACTCCACAAGCCGGATTCCAATAGTGGAAGCTTGCAGTTGCTAAGACAGGTAACTTCATAAGAATACAACATATCCTTTTCCTTTAAAACAAAAAAAAACATACTGGATTACAACACAAGCGTCCTATGGATAACATTAATAAGTCAGTATAATATATCTTTAGCAATATTAAAACTTGTATTAATTATTGCTCTGAAATTAATCACAAATATAATCTTGAAGTTTTTTGGGAATGTTTTTAGCACGAGTGCTTGGTACTCTGACCATTGGCTTGGCCCAAGAAGAAGTTCTGGTACTTTTAAAGGAAACTCCATTAGCACCAGAAACTCCATTTGCACCATTACTCACAACAGAATTAAGTACATCTTTCTGTAACCACTCTCGTACTTCTGTTTCATTGCATGTAGTCACACGATTGGCATTCCACAACTTACCATCCGAAAGTTCCAAATAATCACCTTTGATGGATACCATTTTCTTAAGGTCAGATAACTTAGAACATCCCTTGTGTTGCCATGTACCCAATTTTACTCTTACAAAATTACCCAAACCAAATTGTTGGGGATCTTTGAGCAACTTGTCCTTGTGTCTGAGTTCATAAGAGTTTTGATAAACTTCAACCTTAGATCTTATGACTTTATCATCAATAAATTTCCTACCACACCTTCCCATCCATGCAGGCACTGCAATAGAACAAGGAACCCTGCCTTTGAGCAAACAGAAAGGAGTTTCGCCAGTAACAGAGTGGGGAGTGGGTCTATAGTTCCATAAATTGTTATTTACCAAACACTTCCAATCCACTTGATTGTAATTAGACATCTGGATACATTCACCCAAAACACGGTTAAAGCGTTCAATAAGTCAATTTCCGCAAGTTTTTAAATGCTTAATGCCCCATGTTTTTAGAAAATCACTGAACTCGCTAGAAGTGAATTGAGGTCCATTATCAGATAACATTTCTGCTGGACAACCTTTCTTCACAGAAATCAATCACCGTATCAGCTTTAACCTCACGCACAAATGTTACTTCTGGCCATTTGGAGAAATAATCCATTAGAACAATGGCAAATCTGCTTCCAACACCAAGAATTTCAATTGGACCGTAAATATCAATTGCCAATCTTTCCCAAGCATGCTTTGGCCAGTTTAAATGATGAATGGCGGTTTCCTGCAAAACATGAATCTTGTCACTGCGTGAACACTCAACACAATCCCTCACAAACCTTTCAATCTGCCTGTCCATACCTGGCCACCAGAAATCTTCCCTGGCCTTTCTTTTCATAGCTGACAAACCTCCATGGCCTTCATGTAACAATTGTAACAACCTAGACCTCATAGTAGAAGGAACAATCAATGTATCACTCCTTCTCAATATACCATCCACTGAAGATAATTTACTCCATACTTGTTTATATGTAAGTCAATCTTCATGAGACTTCCAACCCTCCTTCAATCGAAGACACTCCACCACTTTTTTTTGTAATCATGTCATCCAAAATTGCCTTTTTCTAATCCGACTCTTCTATGGCTTGACAAACATCACTCAATTTGGCTGCAACCAACTCTGCCCCATCAGATTCGAAATCTGCACAATCAACCTTGTCAACTGGAAGACATGATAATCAGCATTTACATTCCTAAACCCTGGTACATATTTGATGTTAAAATTGTACCCTTGCAAACAATAAATACATTTGGCTATTCGGGGTGTAGCTTTAGCAGCGCCTTTTTCAGAAAAGAACAGACGTCCAGAGTCGGTGGACAGTGAGGATGGTGTCTTATTTTAGTGTTGGACAAATGGGCATCACCATTAAAGATTATGATAATTATCAATACATGAGGGGCATGATTACCATGGAAAAGGCAAAAAATTACACACTTATTGATAAGGCAAAAGGCACACACTTATATAGTTGTTTATCCCTTTCAGGAAAATTCCGTATATGCTAGTTAGTAGAGTAGACACGGGAAAGTGACAGATTCTTAAAAAGTTGATTCAGTTATCTTGAACCAACTACTGTGCATCTGGTTACAACACTACGACAAGTATTAAACAGGTTTTTTCATTAAAAGCATATCACCACATGTGTTTGGTAACAGTATATACATTTTATTACACTTTACAAAATATTAAAAAACACTTTAAAAACATTTAGCAATAAACATGATCATCACAATGTCTTGAATAAAATGTCACAGAATCAAAAGGTCGACGCAGCGTTTCGGCTTTCTCTAGTACACCTTCATCAGGACTGATTCTAGACAATTAAAATCATAAAACACAGAGTTACCAAACAGATAATAGTGTCTGTTACATTATTCATCTTTCTATTGTTGCATTTCGTCATCCCGATCTAAAGTACTCTACTACTTCTCATGAACTACACACATATCTATTGAATTACACTGCACATAGTGTGTCTCTTTTATCCAAATCACATAATCTTCTTCTTGACAGGTCTCATTAGTACATATATACTACCCTCTCTTTTGCCTTCCCCTTGGACATGTGTACATCCATCATGGTATCCCCAAGTTTCCATCACCAAAAATTAGTAACTCCTGTAATTGAATGCGTACCTTGTTGATCCAAATGGATTTATTATCCACGTGGATGGAACTAGTTGGTTCCAAGTGGAGTCCTTTTTTGAAAATTTGGACCACTGGTGGATTTGGCTTTGCTAGTGGTTATTCGCAAAGTTGCTCTGTCTCTAAATAAAGATATATAGATACCAACAAGGATTTTTTATTATATGCATGATAATTTTTATGTTTGGGCTGTATACAGTCATGGATCTCTTTAGTACATACCATAATAGTGGTTTAATTCGATTTCCACTGCTTAGAGATCGGCTTGTTCTAGAATGTGGTAGGAGACTTGATATCCTCCTATGCCTGTGGGTATAAAAGCACAAATGTGCAGGCTTGTTTTTTAGTTGTTCCTGCCCTATTTTCACTAAAGGACAACATACCTTGATAAGGCTCTGTTCTTGCCGTGTATTTAACTGCCAGGAGGAGCCACCGTTTTATAAAACTGATCGTCTGGCACTGTTCTCCCTATGGAATTAATATTAATGTTGTGGGATATATCACTTAACTTTCTTATTTCTCTCTCTTAGTTTTATTATAAATTTCATTGTCATGGCACTCACCGTGGGAGCCGGAGTACTGGTTGCAAAAAAACCTCAAAACCTCTTTCAATTAGGTGAGGATGTTTGCCACACACGATAAATGTTTCGTGATTCTCCTCTTCTGTTTGATGATATCTGTAGGGGATTGCGTACCAAGAGTTATATTCCTATGTTTAGATGCACTCACTTTTGTTTGTATTTAGATCTAAATATACATTCTTTTCTTTACTATTATACTGATGTAATTAGGACATAAAACTCTTTTGCATGTAGCTCTGTTATAAGGTTTCCTTTGACTCGATTTTTAGTCAATTACTTTTCTTTACTATTATACTGATGTAATTAGGACATAAAACTCTTTTGCATGTAGCTCTGTTATAAGGTTTCCTTTGACTCGATTTTAGTCAATTACTGTAAAGGGCCAACTAGGATCAAGCTATTTCAATAGACGTTCTGTCTCTATATTTACTCTAATCTATACAGGAGGGGTCTGCGCTGTGATTATTTCACTCACCGATATAGTTGTAGTCGGCCTCCCTGCTCCTTCCTTCCTGGCAGCCTGTCCTTGTTCTCACCGCGGTGCTACAGCGACGCGTTTACCTAGCCAAAATACTATATGATTCAACATTAGGGAAAAGAGCGGTAGCGTTGCCAGAGCGACGCGTTCATCCCCCTCCTAACCAATAGGATTGACCCTAACAAGAAATTTAGCCAATCGGAGTGAGCTTGCTAAAACGGCGATTACCGCAGCTCCCACTATGATATGCTTTTAATGAAAAAACCTGTTTAATACTTGTCGTAGTGTTGTAACCAGATGCACAGTAGTTGGTTCAAGATAACTGAATCAACTTTTTAAGAATCTGTCACTTTCCCGTGTCTACTCTACTAACTAGCATATACGTAATTTTCCTGAAAGGGATAAACAACTATATAAGTGTGTGCCTTTTGCCTTATCAATAAGTGTGTAATTTTTTGCCTTTTCCATGGTAATCATGCCCCTCGTGCATTGATAATTATCATAATCTTTAATGGTTTTATATCGGCAGGAACTACTTGCGCTCTACATGAGTTACTGACAATTTGTTAGGTTAACAGTATCAACACTGGTGCCACAGGAAAAAGGGAAACCCTCTGGACCCTTTACACGGTGTCGAGAACAACACCTTCATCTTTAATGGTGATGCCCATTTGTCCAACACTAAAATAAGACACCATCCTCACTGTCCACCGACTCTGGACGTCTGTTCTTTTCTGAAAATTACTTTCCCCACCGTCCTTTATGAATTAGAGTGGGGTCCTCCTATTTGTTTACGCTTTAGCAGCGCCAGCAGTAGAGAAAATGTCAATTAGTGGTTTGTGATCTGTGTGCAATTCAAACCTCATACTCCAAATACAATTACGAAAATGCTGCACACCCCACCTACACCCCAATGCCTCTTTTTCGATGGTGGAATATGTACTCTCCGCACCCTTGAGCGTTCTGGAGGCAAATGCAATTACCCTTTCTATACCATCATGGATTTGCATTAGTACAGCGCCCAAACCATATCCACTGGCATCTATCACAATTATGCACTTATCATTGGCATTGAAGGATTTTGAAGCAGCAGCATTAGCAACTGCCTTCTTTACATCTTCAAAAGCACTTTGACACTTGTCAGACCACATAAATGTGACATTATCTTCATTGACTCTCGTAAAGGAAACACACAGTTGGAAAAAGTATAGATAAATCTTGAATAATATTCGGCTAAACCCAAAAATGACCTTAATTGGTCTTTGTTCTGCGGAACCGGTGCCCTTTCTAAATCTTCTACAAGGTTAAACTTAGGTTTAATCCTTTCTTGATTCAACGTGTGGCCAAGATAATCTACCTCAGATTGACAAAATTTGCATTTTTTAAGATTAATGGTTAAACCTGCCTGTTCTGATATTCTTAACACAACAGTCAAAACATCATTTTGCTCTTCCTTGCTCTTTCCCCATACTAAAATATCATCTTGAAACACCAGAATATTGGAAATATCTTTAAGAATGCCTTGCATAATGCGTTGAAAAACTGCTGAAGCAGCTGCCAAACCAAATGGCATACGTACAAATTGAAACGCACCTTCAGGAGTGATGAAAGATGTTAGATGTTTAGATTCTGGTTGTAGTAGTATTTGATGGTATGCACTCGATAAGTCTAAGGTGGAGAAAATGTTTGCATTATCTACGGTGGCTAGCATGTCATTTATGTGGGGCACGGGAAAACGGTCAACCCAGATACTTTCATTAAGATCTCTCAAGTCCACACGCATGCGGATGCTGTCATTAGGTTTGTGTGCGATAAGAATTGGGCTAAGCCATTCGGAAGCTTCTATTGGTTCTATTATGCCATCTTTGCATAATCTATCTAATTCCTTTTTTAGAGGATCTCTCAATGCCAATGGTACATTCCGTACTTTGTGTACATTTTGTGTTACATCAGCCTTTAGAATGATGCGATGTCTGAATTTCTTTAAGCATCCTAACTCTTCTTTAAAAAGATTTGGAAATTTTGACACCCATTCACAATTATCATAGTCTTCTGTAAACAGTACCTGCATGGGATGATTCAGATTGAGAATAATATTTAATGCTTTTTGTTCTCTCCACCCTAAAAGAGATTTTCATTTCTCTACTACATATAGTTTAGCCTCGGTCTCTCTGTCTTGAAATCTGATCATGGATATAAAATAACCCATTACTGGTAATTTTTGACCACAATATCCAACAGGATTGACATAAGAATTTTGAAGAACCTTAGAATCTAATTCTTTCCAGACATGTTTGTTGATTATGGTGAAAGGAGAACATGAATCAGCCCACATTGCTAATCTTTTCCCATCTACATAAATATCACATCTGGGGAGATTATAATTCTCATTGTTACCAATATCATCAATCATATATACTTCGACATCACTATCATCCACGTCCTCACAAACGTCTTCATTAATTACAGGTTTCGAGTAGGATGTACAAGAAGACTTACAAACTCTTGAATAATGACCTATTCTTTTACATGTATAACATCTGCTTCTTGCTGCAGGACAATCAGTAGCATCTGAAGAATGCCTGTTACTACCGATCTGTAACACAACTTGTTAAAACCTGATGAAACATTTTTACTTTTGACCTCACCCTTAACCTCACCAGTAACATTACTCTTTTTGTTTTTGTCGCTTATTTTACACACTTACTGTTCTCATTTTTAGAATCAGTGACAGTTAATTCCTTTACATATAACGATCTATTTTCTGTACGCTTTGCTATGCTAATGGCTTTTGCCAAAGTAGGGTCAATTAGATCAAGAAATTTTTCCTGAATCTTTTTGTTGTTTGTAGCATTAATCATTTGATCTCTTATAATTTCATCCCTGAGATCTTTAAATCTACAAATGGCTGCTAGTTTCCTTAAAGCAGCAACATGTTGTTCAATTTTCTCTCCTTGAATCTGTTTGCGCGAATTGTTTTTGTATCTTTCAACAACAATGCTAAATTTTTTACCATTGTTTTCTTCCAACACCGATAAAGCAATTTCATTAGAGTCTTCCTCCACATCACCATATCCTTTATTATCATTTCTTGAAGCAGAAGGTGGTTTAGGATGTGTTTTTAATACAAGTCTTCCTTTCACTCCTAAATGATGTTTTAAAATAGCTAATTTCCTGTTGGGAATATAATCTTCACCCCCAATTGCTTCCAGATAAGTTATGAAAGCTTCTTTCCAGTCCTCCCAGGTCATAGAAGGAGAACCGGGATCTTGATGAAAAGTAGGAGGTGGTGCAATGACTTGTGAGGCCATACTAAAAACAAAATCCCCCCCCAAAAAATTGCTTATTTAAAAGAACTTTAACAATATGTGATAAATGCCCTGTAAAAGGTTCAAGAAATTATGTGGTTAAATATGCAGTAAACAAACCGCCTCCACTAGTTGATGAAGTAAACTATGGAAAAATAAATAGGCGGTGTGCCTATCGCCCTAAATTGTTCCCAGGAAAGTTTGACCTGAATAAAGTTAATCACTCTTGAGTTGTCAACTGTAAAAAAAACGTGGTTGGCAACCGGCAATAAATGAGGTTGGCAGCCGGCAATAACTGTATTCACTTCCTGAATGATGAACAAAATGGTGGCACGCAGCGTGACCTTGGGGTTGAAGGCACGTCAATAACGTGTGAGGTGCAGAGCAGGACTTTACTATTGACTTAACGCACGAACACTCCCTCGTGAACACGCGTCAATAAAGTGAGACACGCTGGCAGACTTCAACGTTGCGGGTTGAACGCGCGCACACTTGCATGCGAAGCATTCAAAAGACGCCAGGATCCAACATCAACTTCACATGCTTCTGAGGCCGAAATGGTACCGCTTGCCGGAATTACATTTTAAAACTGCACACATATCCTGGATCACACATCAAACTCTGGTACAGTCCATAAATGAAAACACGCTGCTGCGCTGTGCTGTGCTGTCTTCACCGCCTTCCGTTTAAAGGTACCCGCACAGATCGCACAGATGGCACGCGCACTGCTTAGTAAGGGCGATCAACGAGATGTCATCATGTAAGTAATTAAATCTTTTACTTACAAAAGTCTTTCATCCAGATTGTGATCGTCACACAATTTCCGCAGTTGGGGGTCTTCGAGGTCGAGATAATACAGTTTATCTGTAAAATTCCAAATGTAGCTCCAAAATTCACCTACTCTTCAGTACACCTTCTAAAAGCACTTCATCCCATCCTCGTCGCGATTTTTGAAGACAGGGATACCGATATGCTTGAAGAATGGTGGTTTATTAGTAGCAACAGGAGCAACCCCCAACAGCTGGCACTCGCAACATCAGCTGCCTTATACTGGACTCCACAAGCCAGATTCCAATAGTGGAAGCTTGCTGATGCCAAGCAGCAGTTGCTAGGAAAGGTAACTTCATAAGAATACAGCATCTTGCATTTTAAGGATCTACACAGAGTGTATGTAACCCCTGTGCTGCTTGCGAGGATGGACCTCACTAAGCCAGATGTCTGCCAAAGATATGCGATGGAGCATGCTGATTTTATTCATCTAGCGTGGAACTGCTCTGCCATCCTGGCATTCTGGGAGATGGATTTTGAAAATTTAGGTCTAATGGTTGAGACTCACCATTGCTGGCACTGTTGGGGTATGTTCTCCCTCTGCATGTTGGGATCAGACGCTTTACTGCAATTGCATTGCTGCTGGCCAAAAGACAGGTCTCTTTGCATTGGGGCGGAGTCGCACCGCCATTGGTGAAAGCCTGGTTGAAAGACTTGATGTATTGCGACACAACCAGTGGTATCCTATGCGTCCTTACTACCTCCTGCCTCCCGATCTAAAAATATTTTGCAGCCACTTTGCTCCTACTTACTGCTCCATCCTGAACTCACTGACTGGTGCGTATTTCATGGCAAAATACTTGCTGTTCTAGCTAGCTGCGATGTACTGTTTCATCGAGATTCACTGTTGTATGTACTGTGGTAAATAAAGATTTACCGTATACTGAATTTCTATGCGGTATAAGTTCAATAAAATAGCTCAATCAAAATGAGAGGCAGAGTCCGTGGAGTCTGAGTTTATAAGGGTTTTATTCCATGTAATGGAATGGTTCGAACCATGGTATCATGTTCCATCACCACGAAGGTTCAGGAAGGGATAGACAATGCTTTATTAACAGTGCACAATATATATAGTAATTGCATACAATGGTGATGGATACAGAAGGCGTAACAGTTGAAAGAAAACGAGATAAGAACACATGTGCGTAACAGAAGGCGTGCACGAGGGCGTACACGGAGGTGTGTGCTAGAAACGTCACATGAAAGCGTCACAAGTGGGTGGATCCCTAGAGGAATCCTGCAGTG
Organism: Lissotriton vulgaris; assembly: GCF_964263255.1. Lineage (NCBI taxonomy): Eukaryota > Metazoa > Chordata > Amphibia > Caudata > Salamandridae > Lissotriton > Lissotriton vulgaris. The sequence goes on from NC_141693.1 coordinate 1,233,850,562, forward strand.
TCAGCAGAAATATATGGCAGGGATGCGCGCGCAGGCAACATGACGTGTGATTGACGTGGAACTGGAGGGTGAAGGGGACTTGACATTTAGCTCCAAAAGAGGAGACAGAAGTCTGGCGTGTCAGAACAACCTAAACCCAATCATATCTGATATCTTGTGTTTGAGGAACTGTATTATCTAGAAGGAAAGGTCTCTCGAGTAAAGGCTATTCTATGCTACTGCTAATGCGTGCATGTGTGTCTACGTGTAATGCGAGGGCCATGGGCCTACCATGGTAACGGGAGCAATGAATTACATGTAAGGAGACAGAAAGGCCGGGCCCTTTGCTCTGCAGCTGGGGGGATGTTTACCTAAATCACTAGACAGGAATGTATTTTCGAGGAGCGGAGCAGATAACTTGAAGGCTAAATTGTCTTTGGCAGGCAAGCAGGCCGAGCACCACTCGCCGCGCAGGGAGTAAGGCAAGGGTCACGGATGCAGATCCAGGCTGTAGCTGTCTGAGGCAGAAGGCAGAAAGGGCTCGATGGCAGAAATCAGGGCCTAACTCAACAGAGCCAGGAAAACGTGAAAGTGTACCATGTAAAGACGGTGGCAAGGCATACTTAGGAACGGAATTATCGACCCATCCATGGTGGATCTGATAGAGGACATGTTAACGTTGGACGCAAATGTATTTGCGTCTTCATAGCTGGTCACGGAGGGAAATTACATGTACTTGAAGCACGTACATGGAGCCGTTGGGGTCTACGTTAGGGGACACAATTGACCAGGAAATTCCAATTACCTCATTCCCTCCTTGTCCCCTACGGACCCTTCATGATATATCAATCTTCATTAGTCTATCTATTTCTTCATATAACACCATTTGCTCTTCCTTTTTCAGGCGGGATTTAGAACGTGGACTTGGATGGGGGATGCATGATGTGGCACACAAGCCGCAAATCGCTGGCCCACATTGTAAACAGAGACAGCAACTGAACACTATGAGTAGTATGACTCCTAGGAATGACAGGATTTTCCATCCCCAAGCGGATATGGTACCCCAGAGCCAACCGGACCAAGTCCAGGTGCCTGGATTCTGATGTATCTGATTAGCTATCTTATGAAGACGGGTAATAGCTTTATATACTGATGGTGCGTTATTTGGAATGAAAACACAGCAGCTCGATCCGAGGACTTTACAGGCTCCGCCCCTATCGGCCAGGATGACGTCAAGGACAAGACGATTTTGAAGGACAACAAGTCTCATAGCAGACTGTTCCTCTGTTAGGTTGCCTAGGGCAGAAGTAGTTTCATTCACTACTGCTTCGAGGGTTCTGGTCAAGTGACGTATTGATTTGCTATTGAAGACAGCTCCTAAATAGGGAAAGAAACCTTTATTGAAATCTCTGTATCGTTCCCATGCCGTTTCAGTATAGTCGACAATCGGGAGTTCTCTCTTGGGTCTATTAGGTACTAGACGGGAGTTCCTATGATAATCAGGTGGAGCTAGGAAAACAGGTGGCAGAAGGAATGCAATGTAACATGTCCCATCCCAATCTAGTGGCAAACGTATATAGGCTGTCTGACCACAAATGAAATAGGAATGGCGGGTAGCTTTGAATGTAGACTTGCCTTTATCACTGAATTCGATCACGGTAGTACATTCACTATGACCTAGGTGTACCGAACCATTCTTTCTGACACATAATTCACCTTTAACTGGTAACACTGACATAGAGGGCAAGTCTGGCTTGGTTTCGGACTGGACATTCAGAATCATGAGGTTAAGTGTATAATTACCTAATCCATATACTTCGTTTTCTAGGTCGGTCCCTGTCCTTTGTGGAAGACCCTCCTTGTCAGGGAAACATGCTTTATGCATAACTGTGTTCAGATTTCCCCATACCCAATTGCCCTGATAAACTATGGGATCAGAATTTAAAGAATTTATTAAACTAAACCATGCACCACAGGAACCGTTATGTGTAAACGGATACGGAAAGAGGGGCAGAACTCCCTTGTATTTCTGATAGGGTGGGAGTCGGCCACATATCCAACAATTTGTAGCATTGCTGGTCTGATGGGAATGGTGTAACATACTGATGAAAGTATTGTTGCGCAGCGCAAGTCGATATGATAACTCGTGAGGAGGCAATTCACTGAAAGTATGCTCGACAGTGTCATTTGACGAAGAATGTGCACGTGTGAAATTAGGAAAGTACATGTGTAATAATAAACTTTCAGCAATAATCGTAAGACTCAGAAAAAACATAATCAATAATGTAACAATACAATGGCTGCGGAGAGATTTACAATATTTCTTTTTCTTGATCTGTTTCTGTCTATCTCTCTCTCTATTGGGATCTAACTTGTACATGTCAGGAACCTGTCTAACTGCTTCACCTAGGGGAGGACTTAAACAATTAAACTGTCTGACTTGCTAGATCTCAATTTCAGTTTGTACTCCTGCTGAGGAGTTTTCTCTACCAGGGGGAGTTTAGTATCAGTCTCTGGAATGGGGCAGGGCTGGGAGTCAGTATTTGGCGGCAGTCCATGGAATTTCTTGATGTGGCTGGAGTGGAGCAGCCTTTGCGGCCCTCCACCTTAACTGCCGTCCTCGTGGTCAACAGAACAAGCTTCGGCTCCTGCCAGCGGGGCTCCAGCGGACTCCTCCTATCGAAATTCCGGATAAACACTAGATTTCCAGGGACGATCTCGTGTGGCTTCACCTCGGTGTTGTCGGGAAAGGCTGCAGCTACCTGTGAACGACAAGATTGTAGTGCAGACATCAAGGAGGCAAGGTAATCTGTCAGCATATTACAGTCAACATCAGTGATTTTTCTCGGCAGAGGCGTCCCCCACATATTCGTTGGCCTGCCAAAGACCACCTCGTACGGGGATAGCCCTGTTCTGGAATGAGCTACCATTCTCATGTAAAAGAGTGCAACTGGCAATGCAACTATCCAGTCTACACCTTTCTCGGCACAAATCTTAGCAAGGCGCGTTTTCAGGGTCTGGTTGTGTCTCTCTACGAGACCTGCTGCCTCGGGATGTCGGACACAATGGAACTTCCACTGATATCCTAGCAGGAGTGATACCTGCTTCATAAGCTCGGACGAGAATGGCTGACCATTATCTGAGTACACGATACGGGGCAAACCATACCGTGGGAAGAATTCACGAACCAGCTGTTTGGCAGTGGTCGGAGCAGTGTAATCTGAAACTGGATATGCTTCTGTCCATCGGGAAAGAGCTCATACAACTACGAGGACATACTTGAATCCTCGACAACGTTCCATCTGGATATAATCCATCTGGAGGACTTCAAAAGGGTGATCGGGAGGATGAAATCCACCTTGCTCTACGGGAATGCCTTTACCTGGGTTGAACTGACAACAGATCATGCAAGTACGCACTTTCTGTTTTGCTGCTGCTCGTAAATGCTTATTGAACCAAAGGTTTTGAATACTGTCTAGCATGGCTTTTTCTCCTAAATGTGCAGGACTATGTGCTGTATTAATGATAACTTGAACCATAGAGTCGGGGAGAAACCATGTGGTTTTTCCCTTCGTCATCCATCCCTGTTCTGTCTGTATCCCTCCTAGTTCAGTCCATTTCTTGATTTCGTCTGGTGTAGCATGTGTCTGTAAGTCAATTACATCTAGGGCGGGATCCCTAACTGTCATGCAATGTGTCGGTGTCGGGACTACTGTCTTTGTCATGTCAGTTGTGTGAGTATGAGTCTGAGCTGTATGCTTGGCTGTTCGATCTGCCAGGTCGTTACCCTGGGAAATGGTATCTGTGATTTTCGTATGTGCTTTACACTTCATGATGGCTATGGCTGTAGGCAGATGTATTGCTTCTAACAGAGCTTGAATGAGGGGTCCGTGCTGGATTTTGGCACCGTGAGAAGTTAAGAAACCTCTCTCTTGCCAGAGGACTCCGAAGTCGTGTACAACTCCGAAGGCATAACGGGAATCTGTGTATATGTTAACTTTCTTAATTCTGGCTCGAATGCAGGCTTGGGTCAGAGCGATGAGCTCTGCCGCTTGAGCTGACAGGGTGTCAATACGATGTGTTTCTATGACTTCAGTTTCTGTCGTGACTGCATATGCGGCCACTAACTCTCCTGTACTTGTTCTCATACATGAACCATCCACATAAAGTGTCAGGTCTGGATCTGGTAATGCGATATCTGTCAAATCTTGTCTGGGTTTTGTCGTAATGGTAATGACTTCAACACAATCATGTGCCAAAGGGTCTGTCTCACTTAATGGCAAAAGTGTAGCAGGATTCAATGTATTGCAGCGCCTGATTTCTATGTGTGGCTGAAACAATGTCAATTCATAACCTGTCAGTCGTGCTATAGTCAAATGCTGAGTCTGTGTTCTGTTCAAAAGGACTTCCACGGCATGTGGAACTTGTACTGTCAATTGGTGTCCTAATACTATGGAATCACTTTGTCTAATCGCTAGAGCTGTTGCTGCTACAGATTTCAAGCACGCAGGCAGAGCCTGGGCTACCGGATCTAATGTACTAGAAAAATAAGCACACGGTTTGTGTGAACCTGCTTGATCCTGGGTGAGTACCGACAATGCAGTACCTTCGCGTTCTGTGACAAAAAGTGTAAAAGGCTTGTCGTAACATGGTGTTGCTAAAACTGGTGCTTGACATAAGGCTTTCTTTAATTCGTCAAAGGCTTGTGTATGTTCCTGAGTCCAAGGGAGGACAGTCGAAGACGCTGCCTCCTGTGTTGTCAACTGTATGAGTGGCTTAGCTAGGAACACATATTGTGGAATCCATTGTCTGCAATAGGAAGTGAGTCCAATAAAGGCTCGTACTTCTTTCTGTGTCTTGGGTTGCGGAAGATGTGCAATTAACTGTATTCGTTCAGGTGTAAGCTGCCTACCCCACTTGGTCAGCAAGTGCCCAAGGTACACCACTTGCTGAGCACAGAATTGTAGCTTCGAAGGAGACACCTTGTGTCCCTTGTCCGCCAAGAAATGCAAAACCGTCAGTGATGCTTGTTCACATTCAGGTTCGCTACGGGCGGTGATCAGTAAATCATCGACGTACTGAAGTAGGGCAGTGTTGGGTGGCATGTGAATACTGTCTAGTTGTCGTTTTAATGCTTGACTGTAGATGCTGGGGCTTTCTGTGAATCCTTGAGGTGCGCGTGCAAATTTGAAGCTTCGGCCATTTAAACAGAATCCGAAAAGGCATTGGCTGTCCGGATCGATGGGGACACTAAAGAAGGCGTTCTTGAGGTCAATTACAGTAAAGAACGTTGCTTCAGAATCAATAGCAGTCAATAAAGACGAAATGTCGGGGACCACGGGATATTGTGGTACAATGCATTTATTCAGTTCCCGTAAATCGATAACTAATCGATAAACTGGAGGAGCATTTGGATCTGTACGTTTAAGAATTGGAATAATAGGGGAATTACAAACATTGGAGTCGGTTTCTACAACCACTCCTTGTACAATGAGCTCGTCAATGATTTTCAGTAAAGCCACTACAGCATCTGGTGGTAACTTGTATTGTTGAATGCGTGGTAGTACTACTCCTGGCTTGAGTGTGACACGATATGGAGTAATGTGCATACAACCTACATCAGTGGGGCCTTGTGCCCATAAATGTGCAGGAACATTTTGTAATTTGGAATCAATATCTCTCAACACATAGTGACCTTTAAAGTCACGCAGAAACAGTCTTACTCCTTCCGGAGAACAACAAATTACAGCTCCTAGAGCTTTCAGAGTCTTAATTCCAAGTAAGTTTTCTGGACATGATTTCGTGAGCAATAAATCTGTAGTACGTGACAATGGACCAACTGCAAGGGGAACTGGTTTCGACACTTCATTAACAATAGGCTTTCCTGAAAATCCAAGGGAAACATTCTGTGAGCCTGAGAGGGCTGCCCCTGGAACCTCGTCGTGACTGATTGTTGTCCTGCTTGCCCCTGTATCAATCAAAAACTTTCTGTCTTTCCCTAATACCTGACTATGTACATAAGGACCCTCTTGATCTACAGGAACCTCAATAAGAGGCAAGCCAACCTCCCTCTCTAGGCTGTTTCATGTGTATCGCTGATAATCGGGATAGTCAGATTGTGCATATTGGTACATCTGCTGTGTTGCATGTTGTGTTGCGGCAATGGGCAGTGGCTGTGGTACCGCTACGGTCTGTTGTGGAATCTGCATAGGTTGTATATTCTGTGGAACGGGTTGTTGGGCCTGGTCCTGTCTAGGAGGACGCGGTCTCTCTTTAGTTTTACCTGTGGCTATGTTGTGTTTCAAAACTGCACAATCATTTACATAGTGACCTGGCTGTTTACAATAGTTGCATGTCCCTTTAACAGGAGCTGCTGAAGTATTGGACTGTGATTGTGTTGTACCCCGTTTATGACCGTCTGTTGGAACTGACTGAGCAACTAGCATTTTCATTTTTGTGTCTTTCATACGTCTCTGTTCGTGATCATGTTCTTCCCTGATTCTGTTCTGGTGATACTGCAACATTTGTAACATTTGTGAAGGCGAATTAGCTTGCCATGTGCTCTCGACTTTCAGTACACGGTTCTTAACCTGAGGCAACGAATTCTCGACTAATTTGGACACAAAAAGGTGTGGGTATGACTCACTACTTGCTTTCAGGCCACTATTAATAATAAAACATTTCTCAAATCGGGAATAAAAATCACTAGTGTCTTCATCGGGTTTCTGTTTGCAGGCTGAGATTGCATCCCAGTCCTCCTTTTTAGTTGCTAATAATCTTGGCAAAACCTGTACTAACAATCCTGGTAATGCTTTAGTTTTATCCCCAAGACCCAAACCTGGGGTTCGACCAGTTTCTTCGGTTTCTAATGCAGCCCAATCAATCTTTTGGTCTCCCACCTCCCATTCTTTTTCTTTGAGTTTCTCGTAAATACCGGCAGGCAATAACACTTTCAGTATTTTCATAATGTCGGGATAGGTGTAATCTCCCATGAGTAACATGTCTTTAATTTCACGGTGAAAACCTGCAGGGTCTTTATCGTGGCTGGGCACTATTTTCTTCATTTCCAATAATTCCATTTTAGTTATGGGCGTGTATACATACACACGTGTAAGGGTATCATCAGTATTCCTGACTGGATGTACTTCTCGTAAGGGATTCTGTTTGTCAAAGTCAAAGTGAAATGGTTTCCTAACTGGGGGTGGAACGGAAACAAGGTGTGGAGTCAAGAATGTTCTATATTTGTGACGTTGTTCCAAAATTGTTTCAATTAGATCGGTACCTAGACCTCTCCATCATCTCAGGAGTAAGTCTTGCAATAAGTTATATAGCGGACCTGGATCAGATGCTTCGTTTTCATACTGTATAATGAGATGCTGGGTCATGTATATACCAGCTAATCGCTGTTCCTCTGGAGTAAGACTTAAAAACGTTTGTACTACTGAATCGTCTTTATATATGCTGTCATCTCCGGCCCACTGTACTGCGGACCGGGCTAGTTCCTGATCACGTAGGGTATTGAGTTCTTGATAACCTATCCTTTCTTTTAGTACTTTGTCAGTCATTTGGAATACATGTTCAAGGGTACATCGTTCTGGTATTGGACAGAGGTAACGTTTCTTGTTTTCGGACGTCTCTTGTTTACGAATGGGTCTATCGAAGGGCCTATCAAAAGAATGTGGTCTAGGAAGTTTCTCTCTACCTACATATGCTATCATCTTTTTATCTGACTGTTGCGAGGTTTCTGCTAAATCCTTTGTATCATCCTCCTCCTGCGAGGAGGTTGGCTCGTCTGGTTCGAGTGGCTCATCAGGTTCTCGACGGGCATTTATATCTATTATTTCTCTACGGATCTTTCTAACCATAACATGTATACATGTCTCTTTATCATGTTTACCATCCGCAATATTCTGGCTCCATCTGGTCAATCTATCCATCTCATCCTGTGGAAAACCTGCCTGATCTTGTTCTCTTATTAAACAATTAACCAAAAACCGCATAATTAAACCTTTGTTCTCAACTTTCTGGCGTGACATGGCGTCACCAACACTCTCTGGTCCTTCTCCTGTTCTAATAAAATGATACATTTTGTCTAGATGCTCTGGCATTTCTGGTAGTAATAGCAAATACTCTGTAACACGTCTTAAACGTAGTGACGCTAACAACATGGGTCCTGTTTTACCAGGCACTGTGTCATATCTGCAATCTGTAAGTTCTTTTCTAAGCTGTTCGGCCGGGGCACCTTTAGGTGTCCGAGCCATCGCCAATTCTCTCATTGTCATTCGATGTAACGGAGGCGGGGTCTGATAACCTCCTGTAGCACCTCCTGAGGCGGAGGCTTGGGCATAACCTGGCTGTAGGGTCGGTATCTGCTGTAACTGGGTTGGAACCTGGACCGTGCCAGTCCCAAAAGGATTAAGTGGATGCAGTTGTTGAATACCAGGGGGAACAACGGGTGCGGGTGCAGGAAGTGGTGCAGGAGGGGTCTGCTGTTGAGGACCGGGAGGCTGATTATTATCAGGTGGTATGTTATTGTTAGCAGGTGGCACATGGCCAGGTACATTGGTGTAAGCGGGAGCTACATCGTCTAAATAGGAAGAAAGGAAAATGTCTGCTGCGGTCCTATGACGTAATTTGGTTGGAACCAATGGAGGGGGCAGATCTTTCGGGGGGGTTTCCGGAGTCGCCTTGGGCAGGCCCTCGGCCAGGACTGGATACAACCCTGTCAAAATGGCATTACTCTGTCTGTCGTGTTGTTCCATTCTAACTCGTTCTCCTTCCTCTACTAATTCTTTTTCTTTGGCTTTTTCAGAATCCTCTCTACTTTTCTCTGCTTTTCTGAGCTCTTTCTCTGTCCGTCTGTGTGCTTCTTTACGCCATAATTCAATGGCATCTTTCTGTGACTGTCTGGCTTTCTTCTTCCACAACGCTTCTTCTACTCTCATGATGCACTCGGCATCCCATGTCCCTGTAACGGGCCATCTCTGATTCTCTGCCAAGTCCTTGGTGTAATCCACCCACAAGTTGAGAAATAATATGGCATCTAAGCCGTGCTTGTGGTACATAAAATGACCAGGAGTGTCCCTGGGTGGGATGGGAACAGCCTCCTCAAGTATCCCTTTTCTAGTTCCTATCTGACGTAATTTTGAGAATAAAGGCATTCTGTAACTCGATACTTGATATTCGATACTTAATCGAACTTGGACACAACTAATACAATGAACACAGTAATGAAGATCAGACAATCACTCATACCACGACATTAAAATACATTTAAACATTTCAGAACGAACAATAACTGGATACCTGGATACTGGATATACTGCTAAACAGTACAGATACACTGCTAAAACAGTGCAGACCGGGTCTGCGTACCCAAACCCGTCTTGACCGGATACAAATTAATGCACCCGTCTAGATGCATCCCCAGCAACAGTACTCACCGGGAAGCACGGAAACGGAAGGCCTCGGAAACTCGACTGGACTGGACTGGACTGACGTCACTGCTTCTGCCGCGCACTACGCATGCGCCTCGTCTCTACTGGTGGGCCTCTCGATACCTCGGACACTGCTCTCTCGGCTGGGCTCTGGTCGGGATCCTCCGCACTCCTCACCGCCTCGTCTGGATGTCGGCCGCAGTCTCCGTCACCTCCGTAGGCCTGAGGGAGACACAGGAAATCCTGCAGATGCGCATGGGGTCCGTCACAGCTGAAGTCGGGGGCAGAACCTGCGACGCATCTCCGGCGCGTGGGGTGGGGGAGGGGTCCCTGTTCGGGCACCAAATTATGTGGTAAATAAAGATTTACTGTATACTGAATTTCTATGCGGTATAAGTTCAATAAAATAGCTCAATCAAAATGAGAGGCAGAGTCCGTGGAGTCTGAGTTTATAAGGGTTTTATTCCATGTAATGGAATGGTTCGAACCATGGTATCATGTTCCATCACCACGAAGGTTCAGGAAGGGATAGACAATGCTTTATTAACAGTGCACAATATATATAGTAATTGCATACAATGGTGATGGATACAGAAGGCGTAACAGTTGAAAGAAAACGAGATAAGAACACATGTGCGTAACAGAAGGCGTGCACGAGGGCGTACACGGAGGTGTGTGCTAGAAACGTCACATGAAAGCGTCACAAGTGGGTGGATCCCTAGAGGAATCCTGCAGTGTCAGCAGAAATATATGGCAGGGATGCGCGCGCAGGCAACATGACGTGTGATTGACGTGGAACTGGAGGGTGAAGGGGACTTGACATTTAGCTCCAAAAGAGGAGACAGAAGTCTGGCATGTCAGAACAACCTAAACCCAATCATATCTGATATCTTGTGTTTGAGGAACTGTATTATCTAGAAGGAAAGGTCTCTCGAGTAAAGGCTATTCTATGCTACTGCTAATGCGTGCATGTGTGTCTACGTGTAATGCGAGGGCCATGGGCCTACCATGGTAACGGGAGCAATGAATTACTTGTAAGGAGACAGAAAGGCCGGGCCCTTTGCTCTGCAGCTGGGGGGATGTTTACCTAAATCACTAGACAGGAATGTATTTTCGAGGAGCGGAGCAGATAACTTGAAGGCTAAATTGTCTTTGGCAGGCAAGCAGGCCGAGCCGGGCACCACTCGCTGCGCAGGGAGTAAGGCAAGGGTCACGGATGCAGATCCAGGCTGTAGCTGTCTGAGGCAGAAGGCAGAAAGGGCTCAATGGCAGAAATCAGGGCCTAACTCAACAGAGCCAGGAAAACGTGAAAGTGTACCATGTAAAGACGGTGGCAAGGCATACTTAGGAACGGAATTATCGACCCATCCATGGTGGATCTGATAGAGGACATGTTAACGTTGGACGCAAATGTATTTGCGTCTTCATATCTGGTCACGGAGGGAAATTACATGTACTTGAAGCACGTACATGGAGCCGTTGGGGTCTACGTTAGGGGACACAATTGACCAGGAAATTCCAATTACCTCAGTACCTGCAATGTAATATCTTTTGATTTATTTTCTTCTTTTCTTGTTATTTCGATATCATATACTTCATCCTCATTTGTTCATGCTTTTTCAGCATGTTGATATTGTATCTACATATTTTGCATTATGTCTTTTGTTCTTCTTTAAAAAACTGCAATAAAAAGAAGTAAAACAAAAAAAAAGAACATCTGTACCAGTGGGCAAAAAGCAGGAGGTGATCATGTCAAAAAGAGCACTTTTCCATAGTTACCACTCAAAACTTCTTTGGGAAATCCTTCCGTTGAAAATACTTGTTTGAAGAATCCCAGCACATTCTTAGTAGTGAGCTATTGTAGGAATTCTAAGTCTATCCATTTGCTGAAATAGTCTATTATAACTATGGGATACTGCATATTGGGAGATAATTTGCTCATGGGTCCTATTCGATCAACACCCAATTTCTGCCAAAGCCCTTCATGGAGTGTTACAGGCAGGAGAAGATTAGCATGTACTGACAATGTCTTGTTAGCATCCTTACACAACTGGCACTCTTGTAAATACATGTCAACATCACAGCCCATAGCTGGCCACCAATAGTCCATTCTTAATTCCCATTTTATATGAGACATACCTACATGCTCTTCGTGGTACAGAGCAATAAGATGTGATCTCAACAAAATGGAAGCGACAAGCATGTTATTTCTTATAATGACCTCTAAAATGAATGACTAATCCCTTCTACTTAGGCCAACTATTAAAGATAAATCTGATGAACTCTGCATATTCGGAATCATTGGCAATTGCAGTGATCCAGCCTGTCTTGCTTAACTATTTCTCATTACCAGACTCATCCAAGAAGTATGCAACAGCACCATATAAGGTTCTTCGTAACATGGTATTTGTGATGAAAAAATCAGCTGTACCTTTGGCAGTGGCGGGTGGTGAAGATTTAAACTGGTGAGTCGTATCACTTCCCCACAGTGCACTAAGCAAGCAAGCCCCACATTGTGTTAAGGTTTGGAGTATTCTCCCTCAAGAGTAAGTTTTAAAAAATTGAACATATAATGGCGTATTTTTCACCACACTATCCGAAAGATTGTTTCAAAGCTACAGGTTCTAAAGGCAATTACGTAGGGACACTATTAAATATCCAGATGAACAGTTGTCACTGGACGCAGAAAAGGTGTTCAACGCCGTTAACTGGCAATTCCTGGACGCCACTTTGGCCAAATTCGGATTAGGACTGAAATTCCGCAGCTGGGTGGCACTTCTCTATAATCAACCGATGGCTATAGTACGGATCAATAGTCGAGGTTCGACTCCTTCCCCATCGAGAGAGGGACGAGACAGGGCTGCCCGTATCGCCCCTCCTTTTTGTGCTTACTCTGGAATCCCTGGCCGGTGCTGTTAGATCCCATCCCTTGATCCGGGGCTTCCACATCATGCCTGCAAACATGGAAGAGTAGAATCCCCGTACGCGGATGATATCCTGTTATACATCACCTACCCTGAGACGACGATTCCGGTCCAGTTTGATTTGATCACTAAATATGGACAACACTCAGGGTACAAAATCAATTGGTATAAGTCCATGATATATTGTCCGTTTAGCGCACCCCTAGACTGTCCCCTTCCATGAGAAAAGCGAGTGGTGTCGAGAGGTTTTAAGTATTTAGGTATTTGTGTTACGCCCCACACTGAGGTGTGCAGACGAGAAAATGTGAACGTCGTCCTAGGCAACTTTAAGGCTGATATAGAGAGGTGGACTGACCTTCACCTCATCCTGATGGGTCGAGCTGCTCTTTTTAAAATGATCACCCTGCCACAACTCTTGTATGCCCTCCAAAACACATACCATCTTCTGCCTAGGGCTATTTTCACAAAGATCGATGGCAAAATTCTCTAGTATGGCTGGATGGACACCACAGAATCGCACTGCAGATGCTGCAACTTAACCCATACAATGGTGCACTCCCTGATGTGGAGGCCTATTATTGGGCATCCCCACTTGATCTCCATAAATGAATGGACGCACAAACATAGAGACCACCCCACATACCGTCTTGAAAGGGAGACAATAAAACCCCACATACACCTACATTATCTATATGAGGTAGGGGCAGTTCAGGCCTGCTACCGGCGACCCAAGTGGCACTTGGCGTGGAAGAGGGCTAGCAAGACCCTGGGTTGGATGAAACGGATTTCGCAGTCCACACCACTCTGGGAGGGGACTTGGCTTAAAGAAGTACGTAATCTCACTGGGTTTGGGACCTTGGAATCTCCACGATAGGGGACATCATTGAAAAAGGCGAACTTAAAACATGGCCTAAATTTAAGCAGGAAAATAATATGGCGGACTCTCAATTGCTTAAATACGCTTAATTGCAACATGCGTGGCAGGACGAGAACATCCCCCATGAGCAACTCTCAGAATATGCTCCCCTGGAAGGTAGGCTTCTACAGGAGGAACCTATTGGTAAAGTGGTCTCCTTCACATATAACACTATCAATAACAATCTACCCAACGAGTTGCTAGGTCTACAAACTAGATGGGAGAGGGACGTGGGGTCCTTGGAGGATATCGATTGGGAGGCAGCATTGATGAGTCCCAGAGAGGTGGCTACAAAGGCCTGACTTCGATTAATTCTATTCAAAATATTGCACCGCATGTATTATGATAGAGAAAGCCTTCATAGGATAGGAAGAGCAGAGTCGCTGCTATGTCTGGTGTGCAAGATCACAAACAGTGATTTCTATCACACGATCTGGGCCTGCCCTGCGCTCAGGCCATATTGGATGCAGGTGATTGGCTTATTGGGAACAGTCTTGGGTGTAACGTTGCCAATGGAACCCAAATTTATGTTCCTGGGGATCCCTAGGGAAGTGGACGTAACTAGGGTTAATTTGATCTTTGCCTCTTTGGGACTGGTGGTGGCCAAACGGGACATAGCCAGAAAGTGGGGGGTGGCTGACAGACCGTCCATACATGAATGGACTAAGAGGATGGATTTATACATGACGGGCGAGCAAGTCACATACCGTAGCAGGGGGTGCCCGAGGAAATTTCACAAGATCTGGGACCCCTGGAGGAAATACTTTGGGTTGGACACAGGGAGCGACACGCAGCATTCTACCAGTCACACGACACAAGGGACCTCGACGGAGATTTGAGCCTATAAAGTCTCGCAAGATTATCCCACTAACTTACCGACAACCGTCTCTTGGTCCAAGATACAGTTTCCTCCTTATGGGGACAACAGCCTCTGTAATGCACTGGTTTTCAATGGATCACTGGGTGGGAGGGGGAGATCGGCCAGATGACTATAACTACTATATTTGCAACGATTTGCAGTCTACTTCTGTTACTGTATCATGTATGACTTCCTTAGTGCTGATTGTTTAGTTGAATAAAATAAAAAAGAAATGTATTAAAAAAAATATCCACATGAACAAATTACCCCTGTTTACATAACATCTGGGCTCACATCCCCAAATATGGGACAACCACTATTCAAAGTGGGTAATTGAAGGGCAAAGACATCCTCCACACATCGGGCTATTCCTCCATGACAATATATTTTAAAACAGAGCAAACACATGAATCACAACTGCGAGGAAAATTCACAAAGACTGCATGAAGGTAGGGAAAGAGGCATGAGCAATTTCTGTGCTCCTATAGTTTCTAGCCATAATTGCACAGCTAGAATTATTGCCATTTATTTATTTGCTGGTTTATAGCGCGCTAGGATCACCTCCCAAAGGAGTATCTCCGCGCCTTTGGCAACCTTCCAGCACATAACAGTAGGTATATAAAATTTACACTAGTTTTGGAATAAAAAGGTTTTTAACTGTTTTCTGAACGGGAGATACTCCTTGCAAAGTCTCAAGGAAAGTGGGAGGCTGTTCCACAGCGTTGGGCCAGCAATTGAGAGGGCTCTACCACCCTGTCTAGCCTTTTTTGCTCTCGGAACCTGCAGCAGAGCTTGTTCACTAGATCTCAAGGACCTCAAAGGTTTATAGGGGAAAAATCTGTTAGACAAATACACAGGGCCTTTCTTCTGGAGACACTTGTATATAATGCAACAAGTCTTGTACTTCACCCTTTGCTTAATGGGAAGCCAATGCAGGGTGTTCAAGAGGGGTTTGGAGGGGGTGCGAGGGGGCTGATTTAGAACAAGACGGGCCGCGGTATTCTGGACTACCTGCAATCTGGCAGTTACTCCCTCATTTGCTGATAGAAGCAACCCATTGCAATAGTCCAAGCGACTCAACACTAAGGCCTGCACTAACGTCCTCCTGGTTGAGTCAGGGAGCAAGGGAAAAACTTTCCTCAGCATTCCGATGACATGGAAGCAGGACCCCACCACTTGGTTGCCATGTTGCTTCAGGGACAGCTCCTGGTCCAGATGCACACCGAGATTTTTAACCACCTCCTTGGGCTCTTGGGCCATCACCAAGGTACTCTTTAAATCCACAAAAAAACACACTCTGTAGTCTGGTGAAGTCACAAAAGGCCAACGGGTGTAAGGATAATGTCCACTACCACTGATTTAAATAATTCCTGTGTTCCCCACAATGAATAGGCTCAGAGGTCAGTGCTATCTATACTAGGTAGCATTGAGCCATTTTTGTTCGTCTTTATCCGAATCATTTGGTGGAAAAGCACAGAACCTATACCGGGCTATGCATTCGTTTTATTCCTTCTCTCTTTTGGATGATTTTTTTGTAAATGCTTTCATCTATGTGTACACAATATTCCAATTTGAGGCAAACTATGTAAGGATGTAATTAAAAATTCAAACAGAGCAGTTTGCCGAAACTTTTCATTTAAAACAAAAATAAAAGCTCTTTTCGTACTGCAAGGGGCTCAAAAATTACTAGAATGTTCTACATATTACAGATTTTGTTTTAACAAAACTTGTTTTAGCAAGCAGATTTAGAAACGATTACCACAAAAGATGGTGGTCACCACTCAAGAAACCGTTCCTAAAAAAAAGTAGCTAGAATGTAGCTATTAACCTCGCTAACCTCGTCGTAAACTGTAATACAACAGCCGTACTTCACGAATCGGACACACACATTTATGGACTGACTGCCCATTTCCTCCTCTCTGCAATTAAAGCTTACCCGCTGGAACACTCGATACTGGACTTCACAGCTTTTCTACTCTGTGTCATATGCGCTCCACACATGTTTCTTCATAACTTGAGGTGTGTTTGTCATAACGTAGGGACCCTGCTGAGTCGTAATATCCCTATCAAGAGCCTGGATAGGGTTCAGGGCAGACCTTTTGTCTCCCTCACTATGTCCTGACTTCTGATAGGACTTGGGGCGACATTGCTGAAAACGCGTCACCGTCCGAGCAGGCGCCTGTCTCATAGCACCGCTGCACAGTGCATGGGTGGCATGTCTAATGAATTGCGAATGTGTAAGGAGAGCTGCAATTAAAACATGCCCATGCATATTTGGAATGCATGGATGGACCCTTATTAAATCTACCCCCCCCCCTCTATTACTGCCATGCACGATTTGCTTTGTTAGCAGCACAAGCCTTAGCATGTAAGCAGACAAACTGATAAATCCACCATTGTGTTGGTTTTCATTTCTACTAATCAGAGCTGCAAAAAGCAGCTTTTCTTTTGGTCCCTGCCGGTGCTACTGGGGCTGCGCCCTTAAATGACGGCATTCTGTAAATTATTTTTATTAACTCCTACATGCTGCCCTTGCACTTTTTGCTCCATACAAAGTCCATATTAGTTCTTGTTAGTTGATGCATGGGTTTAACTTTCCCTGCACAGTTAGGAATACATTTAGAGTAGAATTTGCACATTCCTAAAAGGTACATAAAAGCATCCTTGTTTGACTGTTGTGGAGATTGGGAAATGACAACAGTCAAGCTTGGCTGATGTTGTAAATCTTTATTTCAGCATTAAAGCCATAAAAGAAAGACAAACATGTTTAAAGCATACGTAGATTACATAATTTCATTTTTACATCCATAATCTGAAAGTGGCATTAAAAAAAACAATTAAAAAGTGTACCAGGGAGCTCATTATGATGTTAAAAACAGATTAGAAAGTATACCCAGAGACTGGTTATTAAAACTTGGCTCATGTACTCCTCCTTCCGAGCTGATGTCATGACCTAAGTACTCTATTTTGTCTTGGAAAAATTTGCACTTCGCCTTCAGAGTCAGGCTGCTTGCCAAGATTCACAAAAAATTCCATGTGACTTTCTTGGTCATTGGAAGATATAAGCACATTGTCCTGGACAGCCCTGACATCCAAGATCCCTTGGAAAAGTGTGTTCTTTTTTTAAAATACAGCACAGTCTGAATGGAGATCAGAGGTGATGCAACAGAATCTAAACGCCTGGTTATCATTTCCTAAGGTGGCCACCATCTTGGGGGCCGATTACGATGTCGATCGGAAAGGCTCCAAATTGCATTCGGTTCGTCCGGATCTGTGTTGGAAGCCTTGTTTCCGACCGACCGATTACGATGGTTGGATACCGTTCGGACTGTCTGACTCAGTTCCGACTCACATACGAATGGCATTCGGAGACTCTGAGTCGGTCGGAGCCAACTTATACGTTTCTACGGACTGCATTTCAGACCGAGTGATTACGATGTCGGATTCGGACAGCCTTTCCGAATTGGTCTGTCTGACACAGATCGGTTGTCAGAATCCAACTTTGGAGGCCCGTAGCAGGCCCCCCTCCACCCAGAGGCCTCCGATTGGGGCTTGTGGGGGTACTCATGGGACTCCTCTTTCCAACCATACACAGTGTGGCAGGCACCATGTGGTGCCTGCCACAGGGTGCAAGGTTTTCCAGACCCACCCCTTTCTTCAATGGGAGCCTGTGTTGTCGGTCGGAACACAGGCTCCCATTGCCTTGAGTCCGACCGAACGGTGTTTGGAAACATCGTAATCAGTCGTTTGGACTCCCCGAACCCAAGTCGGTCAGAAACCATACCAAAACTAAGTAGGTCGGAATGCTTTCCGACCGGCATCGTAATGAGGCCATCAGTCTGTGAAATACTGATGTTTTGAAAGACACACGCACAATGTTTGCAGAAAATATATCTGCAGAAACAAACATCCATCCGCCAGATGTATAGCTTTAAGCCCAGTACAAAGCTGATCAAGTCCCAAAGAGACAGCTGTAGAAACGTGTGCTAATCGTTATGCTCAGGTCCTTTCATTTTCCTCGCCCCTTTTCAAAGCGGCTGGGCTTCATTTAACCCTTGCGCAGCAGTACCTAGTCATGTTATCCATCGGTCAATGTAGAAATGAAAGTCCGCAACTGATCGGTCCTATTTGATTATTAATGATAGAATCCTAAAGAGCCAATCTCAGATAATAGCCTACCACCTACTATTCATAGGATTTGCATTTAACGCAATAACCTTTACCCCTTCCACAATTACTGCATGCACAAAAATAGTTGGACATGTTACTTTAAATTCTGTCAGGACCGGAGGTTCTGATTATTTGTTCTCTTAATTGCCTTCATTAAACACTAGCCTTATTTAAGTTTTCATAACACAATAACTTCAAAGCAAATAAACTACAATGTCCATGGTTCTGTGTATTGAACAGCCGGGTTAGAGAAACCCCACAGACTCCCTGACCTAAGCGGAGCATCTTTCCATCTCGCTCAGGCCAAACCGGGATTGGACAGGGAGTCTGTGACGTAGTCACAGTGTCTGCTGGGAGAAGGAAGTCCCAGCACCGAGGCGCGACATGGTATGCGGCCGACAGCAGGAAAGTTTAACTTTATGTTTTATTATTATTATTGTAAACAGTCCCTCGTTCCCCGCCAAATGCTCACTTTCCTGAAACAAGAAAAGTATTTTATTTCTATTGCTAACCACACATAGGAATACTATGACTTTAACAAACAATTATATAGTTCTCCCCTAAAGACTGGGGCTCTAATGTTCCCTTGGCGTTTCCCTGGCCCACTCAGTCCTTGCATTAGCAATGTGGCTATTCCCCATTCACTATTGGTAACATCCACTGTATGCCCCACGTGTAGTCTGAGTCTGAAGAGTGCACTATGACTCTAACTTAAAGTCAATAATGTTCCAGTGCTATTGTGCTTCAACTAGCTGAGAGTTTGAATGGGGTCTGAAGTCCTGAAACAAGTCTTACCCGCACCTGCAGGAGGGAAGCATTCTAAGTTCTGGAGTGCGCTCTGTTAGCCGGTGCTAACAGCGACTGCAGCCCAATTCGAATGAGTCGGCTGCATGTGGACTAAGCCGCTGTACTTGGCGGATGTAGGATGTCGCCCATGCGGTCTTGCTCCCGCAGTGACTGGAGGCTTCCTGCTGCTTCTCCTGCAGGGTAAGTGTCTGTTCGCTCCCAGTGGGAGATAGCTACGATAATCCTGTCCTGGGTACCATGCTTGGGTGATGGTGCTCCCCCAGCGCCCTCACTTTTTCAATGGGGAAGAACAAGTAGCAGTCCTTGGTGTTCTCAATGACCTCATCCAACATACTGGGTCACTATCACTCACTGTCCACAGGCTCTGGCACAGTCAGCACATTGAATTTCTTCTTGGTGGCCCCTACTGGCATATGGGGTTGCCACAACGCTACCGCACAAGGTTTCAGCCCTTACCACACAGCAGTCATTCCATGGTGGCACCTCCTGGCATACCTGGTCACCAAACTGCTCCCACACAAGATTTCTGCCCTTACCACACAGCAGTCTTTCACACAGCTATCTTAACAGCTTCCCTTTCCTGGCATACGGGGGTCGTCAACTCAGTCCTGCATACGGGCAACGTCCGGATCGGGGAAGCAGCCACTTCCTCACACCTTGCATAGGGAGTACACTCAACAGGGCTCCTCACTCAACCTCGCTCCCTCCAATGCTCTCCTCTTCCTCACAGGGTGCACTGGTCTTGGCAAGCAGGCAGATGCTGGTGCTCCAGGGCCGGTGGTCTTGAACCCCCTGAGTGAGGTCCTCTCACTCAGCAGGGAGACTAGCAGGTCTTCATCCCCAGCACTGGTCACAGGCAGAAGTCTTGCAGAGCTTTCCCTCCTCACACAATGCGTCTGGCTGCTTGGCTGATGACAATATTTGGGGTCTCAAGCCCCCCTTACATTTCCAGTCCTCAAATGTGAGTTAGGGTTTAAGTCTTTGAAGTTTTATGTTGGGGTTCTGGTTCTTTTGAAGGCCCTACTTATTTGCTCTGTCTTCCTCTTGAAAAGCAGTCTGTCACAGCAGGAATTTCTTCGAAGCTCATTGTCCCACAACACAGGCCAGAGGAGTGGCTGGAATTCACACCTGGATGTCAGCCACAGTGATTAGTGCCTCAAAAGGTTAGCCCAAGGCTCTCAGCCCTACTCCTTATGATTCTCTTATCAGGCCCATCTATTTCCAGAGATGTGCCTAGTCCCCATCCATGTGCCCTCTCACTAAATCAAACAGCACCCTCTGAAGTGTACATGCAAGGCCTGGTCCTCCCCTCTCCAGTGTGTGTGTGTGTCCTACCCATTTTACAGAAATGCAGCAATACACAAATATGTCAGGGGGATCCCTCCACCTCCTCTCCTTATTTCACAATTCAGGCCTGGGTCTCCCAAAATGGAACCCAGGGCACACCATGTATTGTACCATCCACTGGCACGAATGCATGTTGACAGAACTTCACGCACTACACAGTACTGTATGCACTGTGCACTGTAACCACTCACAGGCACACATACATTCAGCCCTTGCATTTACCAAGCACGCACTACCCAGCACTGTATCCTTCATGTATTGTACCACTCATAGTCACACATACACCCGCACTTGCACTTATCATGCACACACTGTATTCTTCATGTATTGTACCACTCACATGTGTTCATACTCTCAGCACATGCACTTATCCTGCACGCTCTGCACAGCACTACGGGCCAGATATATGACCATTGTAAATTGCGCCTCGCAATTTGCGCTCGATTGTGCGTCGCAAATTGCGAGGCACAATTTACAATGTGCTACAGTGTCAGAGACACTGATTGCGATTCCCAATGGGGTCGTAAAATGCGAGGCTCATGAATAATAATGAGCCATTTGCAATTTACGACCCCATTGGGAATGGCAGGCCCTCCCAGGGATGGTGGCTTGCTGGGCTCAGCAGACCTCCATGTCTGGGACTGCTTGTCAATAAAGCAGTTTAAAAAAAATGCAGCCCATTTTCCTTAAAGGAAAGCGGGATGCCTAAAATAAAAAAAGTAAACGTTTTCGTTGAATTTTTTAAGGGCAGGCAATGGTCCTTTCAGAGCCAGTCACAAAGGGGAAGGGGCCCCCACGGGACCCCTTCCCATTTGCGACTATATTACCACCCTCCTGAAGAGAGTGGTAATTTGCGAGGGTTTTGCAACCGCAATTGCGGTCGCAAAACATTGGTACATGGCTTATGATTTGCTATTAGGAAGAGAATGCCCCTTCCTAATAGCGAGTCGCAAAACACTATTTTGCGAGTCGCTAATTATTTGCGAATCGCAAAATAGTGTCTGTACATGGCCCTATCAGAATTAGCAAGCGAAAACAGGTTGCAAACCCGTTTGCGCATGCTAATTCTCGTCGTACATCTGGCCCTACGTCCTTCAAGTACTGTACCACTCTCAGGCACATACACCTCCAGCACATGTTTGCACTACGCACACACAACTCAGTCCGCATTTTCCCTGTATTGGAACCTTCCCAGGCACACATACACCCAGCATACATACACTATTTCTTCGCTGCTCAGCACTGCACCCAATTCTAATGTAACCAAAGGCGAGTTAAGCACACAGCTGCAGAACTTTTGAAAGTGAGTGAGCCTGTGAGCCTTACTCCAGTGTCACAGATTAAAAAAGACCTGTTCGCTCATACTGATCGCTACACGGTATGCTACCACAACTGTGGTAATTCATTCAATTAATATAACACATATTTTAATTTCTGTACAACCGGTCTTTTGTGGATTAAAGAAATAAAATACTCAGACATCTTTGTACATACCAATAACCCTTTCCCGATTTTAAGTCACTGTAATGTCACATACAAAATTATGTGTTTGGTTATAGTCACTTCACTTGTGATTCATATATCACTCTTCTCTCTAAAAACACTAGTCGCTGAATTCATTGCTTCGAAATTAAAAACATGTACAGAAGTTAAAATAGGTGTTTTATTAATTGAATGAATCAACAAGGCTGAATTGAGTATAATGTAATATAACCAGGGGGATACTATATTTGTTTTTGTTAAAAAGAATTTGCAGCAGACAAACCCTGCCTTATTGTTATCTTGTTTTCTATCCATGACTAAACCAACACAGAGTAAGATTTTGTGATAAAATTAGATTGTCTTCAAAGGGAGTTCCATGTGAACACTTGTTGCAAGCTATAACCTGAGCATCCAAGGCAATGCTTTCAACTGGATCGCCTCTTTCTTCTCCAGCAGAGGATTCACCAACAACCTTTTTCCTCAGAACTCAAGAACATCATCTGCAGCATCCCGCAGGGCTCCTCCCTCAGCCACACCCTCTTCAACACCCAAATGATGCCTATAGCAGATATCACCCACGGATTCAATATCGTCTCATTCACTGATGAAACGCAGCTTATCCATTCCCCCAGAGAAGACACCAACCTTCAGAACACCTTGTCCAACGTTGTCAACTGGATGAAGGCAAACTGCCTGAAGCTCATCTTAGAGAAAACAGAGGTACTCATCTTCGGAATCAATCCCCTTCCGACATGACTGCTGGTGGCTCACTGCACTTAGCTCCGGTCCTGCTCCCTCCAACCACACACTCAACCTCAGAATCATCCTGGACAGCCAACTAACCATGAAGAACCAAGTCAACGCTGTCTCCTCCTCCTGCTTCCACGCCCTCCACATGCTCCCCAAGATCTACAACTGGGTCCCCATCTCCCCAAGGGAAACAGTCGCCGACGCCCACATCCCCAGCTGCTTTGACAATGGAAACACACTCTACGCCGGAACCACCAAACAACTACTCAACTTCAAAAAGAGGCTGATGACATTGCTCTGAATTTTCTGGTGCCACAAATACATTTTCTGTGGTGAAAGTTGCATATAATTTTCAGTTTTCTTGTGGAAAAAGGAAGATAAATCATTACAAAGTTCATGGGAAGGAATAAAATTGCTTTGTATGCCCCCAAGAGAAAGGAGCGACTGAACTATTTTTGGAACTTCTTGAAAAGTATTTGCAGCTGCCGCTATACAAGAGGAAAAATATTCTCTAAATGCCCTGCAAGATCATTTACAAAACGTTCTGAGTGCATCTTTATAGTTCATCTTGGCCTCAGGGCAATAGGTCCACAGACCAGACCTTCAAATGTAAACAATGCTTTTCACCATCTATACTGAGAATCAAAATGCTCACTTAGGAGCTCTTGTTTGAATATATACACTGCTTTTGAAAGAAAAGTTTGTTTTTGAAACATTTAATTTTGCTGTATTCATGCTTTGTAAAGTAGTGTTTTATTAATACAGTTCTGAGTCTCGTTTTACTTTAATTTAATCTAAAAAGGGGTGGAGGTTAGGTTTGCTTCATTTTCTAGAGAAAAATACCAGCCACCTGTTCCCGTTTTAAGATTCTGCAAAGACACAATTCCTAAGTAGAACCTAATATGACATAGTCTATACATTTTTAACAAGGCCTTTCAGTAGTTCCTTACTTTAATTATCAGAGATCACTAGAACAGCTGTAAAACACATTTTAATGGGTTTCCTTCTTATATTTACTGTTTAAAGTATGTACTCATACAGGGGAAAATGATTGACTTTAGGCAAAAAAATTTAACTCTTGGACTGGCAGTAACATCAAAATACCGGTCATGTTGGTATAAATCCGACAGATGTTCACCCTAGTGGGGGTCCATGGAAAATGACTGACAATTAATATTTTGATTACTGCCTGTAAATAGGTAGACTATTTAATGCATCAAAAAACGTTCCCTTTCGTACCACTTAAAGGGCACTATCACTGGTGTTCAGGTGAGAAACAAAGGCGTAGGCAGCAGTGCAGAGATATATACACTCACCATAGAGTATCTGTTTCGGCTTCATTACAGAGCTTAGAAACACTATGTGGCAAGCACAGCTATGTAAAAGAGAAGTCATTATTATAAAGACTAATAAAGGGAAGCGGGAATAAGGAAGGGAGGAAAGGAGAACAGGGAGGCCCAGTCCTGCTTTTCACTTACTGCCTTACAGCTAGATATTTAATCAGTCCTAACCAGGCCAGTCTTGCTTTGCTCTTCGCTTCCATAGTATTTACATGTCTTCTGTTTCAATCCTTTTCTTTTCTCTCCATCTATGGTGTTTGCGAGCGCTTGCTGGGTCTGTCCAGGCCAGGCATGCTTCTTTCTTCTCCACTTTCAGAGTTTACTGCCCCTTCCAAGCCAGTCTAGCTTCTTACTTCTCCTCTTCCTAGAGGTGGGTGAGCTAACAAATTAACAGGGAGATCCGAGCAAGATCCGAGCTAAGCCAAGGGTATGGCTGGGCTGTAAGAGCCAGAGCACGAGCCCGGAAAGTAGTTGTTATCTAAATCATCCAACAACATCACATAAAAAGTGATTACCTTTTTAAAAACCCACTGATACGCCAGAGCTTAGAGGTGATATTTTATTTATTTATGTGGGGCTAAGGGCACCATACACTCTCCAGGAGTCTCCTTGCGCTATTACATATTCACTTAGTCACCGTTTCCAGAATTACTGGTGCCTTGGCTATTGGTAACTCCAGGGGTGGAGAAAATCTAGACCACTTATTGGAGAACTCATATTAACAGCCTAATTACTTGCTTTTATGGGTTGAGGTGCTCAAAACTGCTGAGTCACAAAAAAGAAAGACAATTTAAATTATTTTACCATGCGTCAAGCTATTCATTTAGAAAATATCCTGTTTTTATAAAGGGGTAAAAGTATTTTAAAATGTCACCCATTTGCTCTAAAAAAATGGCTGAGGGACACCTCTTATGTGCCTGACCCCACACCAAGCCTAGCCTGGAAAGAATAGGTTGCTGACATAATGCCATAAGCTATCATTCAATTTTACACAAGAATGAGAGCAGTTGCACCCACATACATTTCCTGTCGCATATGAAGAAATAAAATTAGAGGAAACATTACTGAGCCCAGTAGGAATCTGGCTCTGTATATGCTATACCAAAGTAAGGTATAGTGTGCACAGAGTCTAGGGAGTCCCCAGAGGTATAACAGAGGCTAAATTAGGTAAGTGCTATCAGCTCTCTCTGTGGTTGTGTGGGCGAGCAGTTAAGGTTATCCAGAAGGTGTGTTAAACATTATTGTATTCACTCACTCAAGGACTGATTACACACACTCAGAGACAGAATCTAGACCAATTGGGTAAGTATAAAAAAGGTTATACTTATATTTTATTTCTCGAACCAAGCAGGACTTGGTACCGGTAGGTAGAATGTACTTTCAATTGTAAACCTTAACACACAAATGCAATTGGGAATGGATTTGCAATTGTTACAGGTTGGTGTGGTTTTAAAAAGCAGTTTAAATTACACAGTAATTACTTTTAAAATACTTTATGATTACTTTCAGATTACATCGACTACTTGGGGTGGTATGCCTAGCTACTACACTGAGGGATCTCACAATACAGGGTAAGTAGGACTTTTCATGGTTTAGTTACTTTTTCCTCCATACAAACAGCAGTTCAACACAAAAATACATTTTAGGAACAAAAACTCATCACATGGGTTCCTATGGGAGAAAA
Organism: Lissotriton vulgaris; assembly: GCF_964263255.1. NCBI lineage: Eukaryota > Metazoa > Chordata > Amphibia > Caudata > Salamandridae > Lissotriton > Lissotriton vulgaris. The sequence goes on from NC_141693.1 coordinate 1,233,876,257, forward strand.
ATGGTTATCGGTTTTACAGGTAAGTACAGGACTTACAAGTAGGAGTTTTGGGGGTTAGGACCAAGGTTCCCCAAGGTCTAGGTTGGCACTCAAATTTCACCACTAGCGACACTGGGGCGTCCATCTGCAGAGTGCAGTGGCCCAGTGTGAGCCAAGGGGGCCTTCGGTGAGGAACTGCTTACGAGCAGGCCACTCAATTGTGGTAGCAAAGCTCCTGGGGTTAAGGTCAGCAATGCAGGGGCAACGATTATCACAGGAGCTGCACCACAAGCGACATAGGGGCGGCCGGATGCAGGGTGCCAAGAAGACGTAGGGGACATTGTGATTACAAATGGAGAACTTTGGTTTGACAAATTTAATGCAGGCTTGGGCAGGAAGGCTTCATGAAGGTGACCACCAGCTGGAGAGGTAAGTTGGGTTCCCGCGGGATGCCTGGACACCACCGGTTGGGCCACCTAAGGCCATAGGGCATTGGGTGCAGGGGTGTCTTTTGGCGTTGGTTTTCTTTACCAGCTCCGTACTTTCAGGCTGAGGCTGCAGGCGTTGTCTCATAGCTTGAGTGAGGTCAGGGATCACCAGATCCCTGGTCAGGATCGCTGGGGAGCCCTCCTCATGGTGTTGGGCCACTCAAACTCAGGCTGTGGGAGTCGGGTGCAGACTGGGGCAGAATCGTGGAGCCACTTGGTTCCGGATTCTGTGGGTGAGTCTTAGCTTGAGCAAATCCTGTGCTGATGGGAGACAGAGTCGGTCCAATGAAAGCAGGGCTGGTCCTGCTGGCCTCGCCAGGGTACTTGCTGTAGTCAGGTTAAAGGGGGGATGTACGGTTGGGCTGGGGCCAAAGCAGTAGGTGTCATCTTCTTCCTGGGTCACCACAGCTCTTCGGTCCTTCTTCTTACTTCTTCGAATATGAGGAGGCAAGGTTCAGAGTTGCCCCTAAATACAAAATTTAGGGGTGTTAAAAGGGTTTACAGGTCAGGACCAATGGGTTTCCTTCCTTGGGGCGGCTTCACCCCCTATTATGCCACCCTTCAGTTCAAGATGGAGGGGACTGATTTGTGTGCTTCATCTTGCCTCCCCCACCTGAGGGGTGGGGGTTGGCAGAGGGGGGCACACCTCTCCTCCTAGCTTGGGTTTCCCAACGATTCTCCTGCCCAAAGTGGGGGGAGGGGTAGACCTGGTAGAAGCCAGTTGCTAGGAGGAGTAAAAGGCAGGGACAGTTTCCAAAGGCGGCAGCCCTTTGAAGCTTTCCCTTTCGTGGTCCCAGCCCATCCTGGGGGAGGAGGCATGACACCACTGCCCAGGCTGGGCTTTGTTCCTGGGCCCAGAGAGCAGGAGCTCTCTACCCAAGGGTCCAGAAACCTGTCTGGTGGTGGCAACTGGTGAGCAGCCATTCAGTAACCAGGGCTGGGCATTTTTTCTGGGGGCATCTCTAAGATGCCATCTGAGTGCATTTAACATTACATTCAACACTGACATCAGTGTGGGTTTAATGTGCTGAGAAGTTTGCTACCAAACCTCCCAGTTTTTAGTAAAACCATTATGGAGCTGTGGAGTTCATAAAGACCAACTCCCAGATCATATACTCCTTATGGCATTACTACTCTAATAATGTCTAAGAATGGACTTAGACACTGTAGGGGTACAGGGCTCATGCAGCCTCACCTGAGGGCTAGTGCATCCTGCTCAAGGGGTGACATACCTAGGCCTCAGGCAGTGGGTGGGTGTTAAGGTACATGGCCTCTAAGGGTGGCAGCCCTTAGAGGCCTTTCTGGTTGCAGTTTCATTGGTACCTTTTACAACGGGGATTACTTATGGCCTGAGATGTGCCAGTTGTGGGTACAAAGGTACCGTCTTGGGAAAAAACACAGGCCCTGGGAACCTGATTGGCAGGGACCCAGGACACCTCAAGTCAGGTTGCATCAGATATCAGGCAAAAAGTGGGGGTAACCAAGCAAAAGGAGCACTTTCTAAATGTTTTGAAGTCCCTCCAAAACTTTATGAATGAATTTGGGGGAGTGAAAGGGGCAGGGCTGAGTGCAGGGGGCAGGGCTTATAAGGTGATTTCAGGTGTACTTTTTCTGCAGCTCATAACATAATCCACACTAATGTGAGACAAATATATCAAACATACATTGACCAAATCCACTATTTCCCATAATTGGGGTATTGTGAGCCCATCACACTCCTGGGACTCAAAGCAACTGCACCTGCTTGTCTAATGATAGCTGGGACCCTGAGTAGCAGGCTATCACCTCTGCCTATCTCACCCTTCCCTACCATGATTTGTTATCCCCCCAATCTTGAAATAGACACACTGTCAGTTTCAGAACAAAATGAGGTCCCATGGTTGCCCACCTTTTTGCAGCACGTTTGTCTTCAGTCCTAATGCTAGAAAGGAAAATTAGCCTCCAGGCCTCTTTTTTGTAAAGTAAGACATTCATAATTGTGATGTAGGGGACTAATCACCTTCCTGGGCCCCAATGCCACAGCACCTACCTCACTAATGAGAGTGCCCCTTGTTGAAAAATCTGCATCTGAATACAACCCTGCTGGTCTCCTCCCTACAGTGCTTAATGCTTAAAAAATAACTGCCAAGGCCCTCATCAGGAAGGCACTGCAGCTTCCACCACACATTGCCCTTGCCAGCAATGGTAATGATAGTACCAACACAATTTCTAACCACCCCACTCCTGCAAATGTGACAATTCAGACTGCTTGAAGCACCCAACACTATAAGATTGGTTTGTGAAGCAGGTATTAGTCCTTTTTAATTTATATTGGAGTAATAGATGACTGTTGTTGTGCTCATTCCTAAATTGGACAGACAGTGCCACCATGCGGCAGGCTGTCATAAGTGCTGGTGTTGACAATTAAGTGACAGCTAAGCACCGGAAACCATCCGCTCAAATTAGAGGCTCCCAGGCACTTCTCAACCTACTTGAAAGAACATCTGTATGTGAATAGCTTCAAGTGGGGAGGTTGTATTGGAACAGAGATGCCCATGGTTTTTAATTTTACAAAAACAGGTCCCATAAGTTTTTGTTAAAATCAACCATCTCTGAATGGTTAACGGGAGTATTCAGGTGCCTCTGGGTGAAAATAAAAAGAGAGGTTTTAAGTGAAGCTGAAGGAGGGACTGTGAGCTAAAGAAGAAACATGCCTTCTTACCAGGGTGAAATACACAAAACCCTTATTTACAACACCCCTAAAGTTATTTTGCACAAATGAATGAAAGCCCCCTACCAGTGAACTTCACTGCATGGGGCCCAACCAGTGTATTTAAATATCAAGAGGAGAGAGAGGTTTAGAGAACTAGTCCTTGTCCCCAAAGTTAATATAGAAATATCATCAAGAGGAACTAGTCTGGGGGTACATGATAACAAAAGACTATGATTTTTGTAATAAAAAGAAAAAAACTTTTTTTCTTTTCATGACACCCTCACCCACCAACCTAGTTAGTGGCATGCTTCATCATCGGGCACACCTGGTGACACCTAGTGTGTCCCTGGTGTGCTACAATGCCTGGTTTACAGCAGAGCAGGTATCTTTACTGAGTGTGCAGTGAGGTCCCATTACCCACAGGGTTTGTTTTAATCTTTGGGCCACGGGTAGTAGTAAAAACAATCGACGGAGATCCGAGGCAGGTTAGGTTTTCAAGCGGGTCCAGAGCTGCAATGTAATTTTAACAACTAGCTAGAACCCCTGCCGGAATCTTGTGAGGCATTTCTGCTAATCGCAAGTGAATGCCTTAAGAGGGAACTCCCCTCTTACACACAGTGTACCTTTGAGTGTGCAACACATTTTTGATCTAACCCATAAGCCTAGTTTAGATCTCACATCTCACACATAGTTCTAGGTCCTGAGGAAAGCCAGCACACATCCAAGGCCTGGCTGAAACATGTAGACCGTTTTTTGGATGTAGGAGTACTTAATTACCACTCCACGCACATCCACTGCCTTGTTTTTACTACTGCCAGTGGCCCAAACGTTCAAACAAACCTTCTGGGTAATGGGACCACTGTACAGTTTTTAACTTCACTATCACATCACCTCACTGCACACTCAGTAAAGATACCTGCTCCGCTGTAAACCAGGCGTTGTAGCACACCAGGGACACACTCGGTGTCACCAGGTGGGCCCGATGATGAAGCATGCCAACAACTAGGTTGGTGGGTGAGCTCAACCAGTGTAATCATCTGGTTCAACAAATACCAGGGGTGTTAGGGATAAAAAAAACAAGCATTTGCAATGCAATCAGCCTTGCGTTTGGGACCCTATGTATTTAGCTATGCACCACATTAGCCTGGGTGCTAAAACATCTACTGTTCTTTAACCCCTTCACTGCGGTGGCTATTCCGCCGCAGTGCTAAGGGGCGGGGTGGAAATGCGGTGGGCACATGCTGGTGACGGAACCGCTCCGTCACCAGCGTCGGTTGCGCTGTGCTTATGACGGAGCGGTTCCGTCATGGCCACACCCGCTCAATAGAACGCTCAGCGCAGGCGCGGAATTCGCGCCGCGCAGGAGCGTTGGGCAGGCCATGACGCAACCGCTCCGTCATCAGCACAGCGCCACCCCGGCTGATGACAGAGCGGTTCCGTCATCAGCAGGGGAGGGGTTAACTTGGAGGGAAAGTAGGCACCAAACTGCGTGACACACCAGGTATGGAAACACACGGAGAGAAATATTTCCTTTCTGCTGGAAATGGTATAGTCCAAAGCTCTGTTTTTAACATAAAAGCAGGACCTTCGGTGGTCATATCACTGAAAATACAATATTTGAAAAAAATATTATTGACTTTGGGTGCTAGTGGAAGACAATTTCTATGAACTGGTATCTAGAGAATGCTAAAGTGATTCCGGTATTTTACTGACCTCTGCTGGTCGTTTTCTATCAAGAAAGTTAAATAGAGGCAGATGACCAAAAACAACAGTCCCTAAACGGAAGCAGATAAGTCCTAGGGCTGGTCTCCAGAGCCCACAAACAACATACACATATAAGTATATACTAAAGTATATATACTAAAGTATATACAAGAGGTCTCGAATGCTCGGCCTAAAAACTAGGTGGGAGTTTTCTTAACTTTATAAAGTATGTAATAGAAGTCACCTCACGTAAGCTTCTACCATGAGCCATTGGATAACATTCCCGTTGACTCCTGCTTCTCATCATTGCCGGAGCGCCTACTTACAGGATAGGCATTCAGAAAATCATGCCGAAGACACTATTGTGACCTTCAATCAGTATGTTCATCTGACCCAGGGGAAAAGTAATCAGCCGTGGTTCATGCAGGTAACAGTGGTGGGGCCGGGTGGGGGTGGGAGATTTCGAGGGACAATGCCGAGGGATATTGAAATAAATAATTAACTTTCCTTCTGCATCGTGCCTCGAAATCCCCCCCATGAGATCCCACCGATGTTACCTGCACGGACTGCGGCTGAAAGTAATGAATCCCCTACACTATCCCTGCAAAAAAACTGCTGGTGGTACATCAAGAAGCCCTTTGATAATCGTAGAGTGCCACCTTATTACACTAAAAATCAAGTTAAAATGTGTCCAGGGAACTGTATCATTCATTTATTTAGTAGTCCTGGCACATAATTAAAAACACACACTCATGTTCTGACCAAAAATTATGAAAGATCAACATGTTTAATTGCTACTATACCTTTAGGGCAAATTCATAGGAGCCAGTTTCTTTTTTACCCAACCAGTTGCAAATCACTGATCACGTCTCACCCCCTATCAATATTAGACAGAGAACCAGACAGGGATGTCCCCTATTCCCAATAGTATTTGTGCTGCCTGTAGGGACACTTGCCATCCTAGTAAGGGACGTCCACAAGAACAGGGGAGTTCAGTTTGGGCCTTGTAGAAAACTTGTCTCAATATAAGCTGATGACATATTGTTGGTAGGTAAAAGCCCGGAGTCCACCAGATGCACAAAATGGATGCGATTATACAAGTTGGTAAATGGTTGGGACTGGACATAAACTGGTTAAAATCGTTAAAGGTGCTGCTAATATGACAGCACCAGCACTAAACTCTCCATTGCAATGGTATGAGGCACAGACTAGATATTCAGGGATACAGAGTCACTGGGATTTGGATGGGATTATAAAGGACAATTATGGTAAATCTTTCAGGAGCATAGCACCAAAACAAAGATACATCAATCAAACTACCTATTACAGAGGCCGGAAGAACTGCACTTATCAAAATGGTGATTGTTATAACTCGTGGGTTCTGGTTCTTTTGCAACTTCTTTTTCCATGTATATAAAAAATATATTTCTTTTCAAACTTTATTTCTAGTTTTACACAATAACAAACAATCAGCGTGCAATCTAATCAGCAACGAAAATCATGTAGTCTTTGATTATGGTGGTACAGTTCAAGAGGTCGGACCAGTTGCTGCACATCCCTCCCACAATAAAAGCATAGAATTATAAATAAACTGACATTAATCCTCATCTTCAACGTCTCCTGCCCGGCCGTCCACTATTGTTGCACTTTGGGAGCCTGACTGAGTAACACTGGACAGCTGATCATGGCAGAGTTCCCTCCAAAGCCTTAAATCATCCCCTAATTTCTCATCTTCGCGACATCTCTTCATGTGCACATCCTCCGCTACCGCCCGTTCACGCACATTTCGCATCCATGCTAAAACCTCAGGCACCCGGGTCCCCATCCACACAATAACAATTCTGTGCCGAGCTAGCACTATTAGTAATTGCTCGGGTCTGTATGCTATCTTACCTTGCCTTTTAGGTTTCCATATTTACCCCAATAGGTAATAGGCAAGTGTAAATTGTAATCGCCTATTCAAGCTGCCTCTGATCTGTTCCACCACCTCTATCCATAAGCTTCTAACCTCAGGACATTCCCAGGCCAGATGCAGAAAATTAGCCCCCTCCCTACGACACCCAGGGCATATGTCGGACCTGTTTGGGGACATGCAATGTAGTCGATCTGGGGTCATATATGTGTGGTGTAAGTAATTCAAGTGGATTAACCGTAATCGGGCATTACGTGAGACCAAGTGTGTAAATACACCCACCGCCCTCCAGTCCTTGTCCTCCAGCAGTACCTCAAGGTCAGCGTTCCAAGTAGCAAACTCCACAGGGGGAGAGGGACTGGCATCCTCCCTCATAGCCTATAAAGTAGTGATATGAGGCGACTACCCACCCCGTAAGCTGTGGGATCGCTGGGTACGTAGGCCATACTTCTTTAAATATGTTAGCTAGGGCTGCGTATTCTATATATTGTCCTTGCCCCAAGTCAAAGTGGTCACAAGCTTGTTCGAATGTAATATAGCTTTCACCCGGCTACAGATCCGCCAATACACAGCAATTCCCCTCTCACCAAGCCAGGAATGTCATATTGGACAACACCCTTTTAACCGGGGCAATGTCCCACACAGATAGCTCCCGATGAAATGGGGCATGTTTTAAGATGCGCACCACAAAAGTTTGCCAAATGCACGCAGTCTGTCACACCATATATGGCACTTCGGCGGAGGTGCCCGCACCCTGCAAGAAGAGGGATGTCAAATCAGTGTCCTGTAGTCTACCCTGGAGCAACCTTTCTTCCCAATTATTCCTGCTGCAAACCATCTCGCTGCATGCTGTAGATGAGCAGCATAAAAATAAAGCTCCATTCTGGGAGCCTCGAGACCACCCCCCTCATATGTACAATTTAAAGTGGCAAGTGCCACTCTCCTACATCGACCTGCTCAATACAGGTCTATCAATATAGAGTCCAATGCCCGATATACTCACCTGGGTATGGGGCAAAGAACATTCTGTAACATGTGCAAACGGCGGGGCAAGACCACCATCTTGGCTATCGCCAACCTGCCCATTAGAGAGAGCGGGAGAGTATTCCAAAAGCACACGGACCCCTTCAGTTTGTCTATCAACTTATGAGCATTGAGCTGCAGTATCCGGGAGCCCACACCGACACCTGCACTCCCAGATACCTAAAATGCTCAGTCTCCCACCATAAGCCCACTCTAGGGAGTGCATCTGCGGGACAGCTCGCCAAGCAAGGAGGGGGAATAACAATGACTTCGTTTTGTTTCGCTGCAGCCCAGAGCAACCGCCAAAGTCATCCAAGAACTACAGTGAGGAGACATAAAACAGAACGTCGCCGGCGTACAAATATATGATGTGGGAGGCCTTGCCGACTAGATGCCTCAGTGTCCCAAGTCTCTACGCACCCATATTGCCAGGGGCTCTATAACCAGTGCAAACAGCAGTGGAGAAAGTGGACAGCCCTGGCGCGTCCCACTTCCAAGGAGCCCCTCGCTCCACCGATGGTGCCCTAACCGCACCCTGGCACTGGGCGCTGTATACAAGATCTGCACCCATCTTTTGAACCGTGGGCCACAACCAGACACTCTAAGCACCTCCAGGAGGTACCCCCAATCCACAGAATCGAATCAATACCCCTGCTTCAAAAGCCCCTTCAATAATCTGCAGCCAGAGTTGGACAATCAGACTAGCATAGGCCTGTAAGAAGGCCACTTTTTATTGATATAATTTGACTTGTAGAGCACATGGCTACTTCAATTGAAGCATCCCAGTGCTAGGGACCTCTCTAGAAAAGCATACATCAGGTAAAAGAGATGAAGTTAGAAAAGCCAGGTTTTAAAGGGTTTTTTCCTAAGGTTAGAGGCAGACTGTTCTAAAGTTTGGGAGGTAAATATCTGAAAGAGCGCACTCCATGTCGATTTTGTTAATTCGGGGGACCTCGGCCAGCAGAGAGTCAGATGAGCTGCAGGTTCTCCAAGGGATAAAGGGCATGATCAGATTGTGACCATAGCTTGGGCCAGTGTTTGAGAAATCCATGAAGGCAAAACACATGGCCTTAAAATTAGATCTGTTTGCTTATTGGTAGCCAGTGCAGATCTCTGAGACGTGCAGAGATGGGAAGGCACCTGGAGAAGTTCAAGATGGGGTGGGCTGTAGCATTTTCAATTGTTGAAGGTGTTAAAAAAACATCCGGAAAAGACCTCAAAAGTGCATTGCTGTCATCCAGTCAAGAGGTGGCCATAGCCTGGACCACAGTTCCCTTAGCAAAAGTGAAAAGAAACCAGAGAATTTTCTTTGAGCTTCTCATAATCACAAAGCAGCAAGCTGTCAGGGTCTTAACTTCTGCTGAAAAATGAGGTTTTTGTCTACTCTAGCCAAACTCTTAAATTTTCACTATAGGCTTAAGAGAGAGAAAAGAGCCAAGGGAATCCGGCCACCAGGTGGTGAACCATATGTTACATTAGTTCCCCTCTACCAATCATCACCTCAATATTTCCACCATTGAGCTTAACGCAATTAAAACCCATCCCCTCTGCAGCAGTGAGGCAATGTTTCAGCTGAGAAGCACGAAGGCCCTCGTCTTGCGTATAAGCCACATTGCTTAGTAAGGTGACACTAAATGATTCTGTGATGTCTGTTACAGGGAAAATGTTAAACACTGAAAAGCGTAGGGCTCAGGGAAGAGCCCTGAGGAACCTCCAGAGAGAGAAGTAGTGTCTTGGAGTGTAAACATTTCATAGCAACTTGAAAATAACGTTTTTTGAGAAAAGGAGCGAGCCAAGTTAGTATACCGCCATAGATTAGCAATGAAGAAATTGGGGGAGACTTCAGCGGGACCACTTTGATCTACAGTTAACCATAGAATCTCAGTAGCTGACACAAGAGCCGATTAGGACCCCAATGGCTGTAGAAACCTGACTGAGACGGATGAGGTAGCAGGTAATTTTAAGTTAACTTGAAGGTTTTTTTCTGGTCTGAAGAAGGTTTTTCAACAGGGGGACAATAACACCATGCTTCTAAGATTGAAGGACCAAGCCCAGGTAATAGATAAATTAATGAGGTCTCCCAGGATAGGATAAATGATTGGTGGACCTTTATTAGTGATGTGAGAAGGTGCAGGGTCTAATGAGTAACCTTGGGATGTAAACTCTGCTCCGCTCGCGGAGTTTGCAGAGTTTTCTGCACTCCGCATTACACGGAGCTTACAGAGTTCTGAAACACTCTGCTCCATATACAGTAGTAAAACAACAGTTGATGGTCAGAATGCAGAACAATGTCATACATTCACCCCGGTACAGAGATCTGGGCCTAAATCCATCGTTTTTTTGGCACTCCACACCACCCCAGTTCAGACATGGCCATATGCAAATCAGCCTTGACCCTGTGCCTCATGGGAACAGCCCAGCCGAACTGCCAAGCCATGTCTTTCCTGGACCGGAATCAAGCATCCTAGGACCGGTTTCTGGCTATCAGCCATCTTCAGCCAGGATAGCTTGACTCCAGTGGTGTGGAGAGCATGGGACTCACGTCTGAGCATACCCATCCCACTCTGGGTGACAAATGAAAAACAACAGTTGATGGACAGAATGCAGAACAATGTCATACGTTCACCCCAGTACAGAGATCTGGGCCTAAATCCATTGTTTTTTTGCACTCCACACCACCACAGTTCAGACATGGCCATATGCAAATCAGCCTTGACCCTGTGCCTCATGGGAACAGTCCAGCCCGAACTGCCAATCCATGTCTTTCCTGGACCGGAATGAAGCATCCTATGACCGGTTTCTGGCTATCAGCCATCTTCAGCCAGGATAGCTTGACTCCAGTGGTGTGGAGAGCATGGGACTCACGTCTGAGCTTACCCATCCCACTCGGAATGGCAAATGCAAAACAACAGTTGATGGACAGAATGCAAAACAATGTCATACATTCACCCCAGTACAGAGATCTGGGCCTAAATCCATCTTTAATTTGCACTCCACACCACCCCAGTTCAGACATGGCCATATGCAAGTAAGCCTTGACCCTGTGCCTCATGGGAACAGTCCAGCCCGAACTGCCAAGCCATGTCTTTCCTGGACCGGAATCAAGCATCCTAGGACCGGTTTCTGGCTATCAGCCATCTTCAGCCAGGATAGCTTGACTCCAGTGGTGTGGAGAGCATGGGACTCACGTCTGAGCATACCCCTCCCACTCGGGGTGACAAATGCAAAACAACAGTTGATGGATGACATTGGTCTGCATTCTGTCCATCACCTGTGTTTTTTGCATTTGTCACCCCGAGTGGGATGGGTATGCTCAGATGTGAGTCCCATGCACTCCACATCACTGGATTCAAGCAAGCCGGGCTGAAGACGGCTGGAATGCCAGAAAACGGTCCTCGGAAGCTTGTTTCCGGTTCAGGGAAGGCATGGCTTGGCAGTTCGGGCTGGACTGTTCCCATGAGGCACAGGGTCAGACTGATTTGCATATGGCCATGTCTGAACTGGGATAGTGTGGAGTGCAAAAAAACGATGGATTTGGGCCCAGATCTCTATACTGGGGTGAATGTATGACATTGTTCTGCATTCTGTCCATCACCTGTGGTTTTTGCATTTGTCACCCTGAGTGGGACGGGTATGCTCAGACGTGAGTCCCATGCACTCCACACCACTGGATTCAAGCAAGCCGGGCTGAAGATGGCTGGAATGCCAGAAACCGGTCCTCGGAAGCTTGTTTCCGGTCCAGGGAAGGCATGGCTTGGCAGTTCGGGCTGGACTGTTCCCATGAGGCACAGGGTCAGACTGATTTGCATATAGCCATCTCTGAACTGGGGTGGTGTGGAGTGCAAAAAAACGATGGATTTGGGCCCAGATCTCTGTACTGGGGTGAATGTAGGACATTGTTCTGCATTCTGTCCATCACCTGTGGTTTTTCCATATACAGTAGTGGCGTTTTTTTTCTTCACTCACGCTCATCGATGTCAAGTTGGCAAGCGCTAGCTTTTTCCTTGTTCGCAATCGACAACGTCAAGTTGGGGAGTGAGAGCGTGGAAAGTCAACCTCCCGGCGAGATTTCTCAGCGCGGGCAGTCATATTTCTCATTGCGAGTGGTCACATATGCTCGTGACCGCTCACATTGAGTAACCGTCCGTCCGCATTGAGAAAGCTACTGCTCGAGTAAAAGATCTACTTGAGCAGCAGAAAGGAAGCAGTGCCTGCTTGCGCTGTGCATGGTGCTGTTCGTGATGATTGCAAAGTGTGGACAAACACCAGGCACTGAAAATCAGCGGGAACTGCATTTTATCTAACGCACTCAGCCGCTTATTGAGGTCCACGTAGCATGGCAGAGTTTTTTTGTTGCACTTTTGCACTTTTTGCAGGAGCGAAATGGGTGGAACAGGTGCTAGGTTCCAACTCCCCTCACCGACCTCCTTCGCCCAATACAGACAAAGCAAAAGAGGGAAGGTGGGGAAGAAGGGGAGACAAAACAAGGAAAGGGAGAAGGGTTTGAATCCACTGGATCGTCCAATGAGGTATCACCAAGGTGCCTGATGGAAAGACACAAAGGTAAGAATGTTCTTATATGCTTGTAGCCGGTGGTATAGATATTGTGATTATTCGGATATTCTACCTGTTGAAAGATCTGTTAATCACATGTAAAGGATATATACAACTAGAGCGTAGGACCCACATAAGGTATCTAGAAAATAAATGCACACTTAATATTCATAAGGACTGCAGGAATGTAACCACAAACAAGCATGTCAAAATAATATAACAACCTTAATGGGAACCACCTTCAGCTATAAATAGACCCATAACAGAATATCATCCTGTTCGCCTGAACCAGGAAAACAACAAAAAACGTATTTCCCTGTTCAGGGGAAGACAGAACGTAGAAAAAATATGTGGCAAAAAATGCTGGGTCAAACTATAAAATGAATGTGAGTAATTGGTCGTCTCTTTATTTTTTTTGCTTGAAGGGGCGAGAAACATTCAAAGAAAATGAAGTAAGTACCGGGCGGAGACCACACTCCATAACAACAAAGGAGCCTAGCAATCTGTATAGGAGTGTTATAGAAAATGCTGCGTAGTCTACATACACTCAAAACAAATATTCTTTAAAATATTTAATTTCCCTGTTTCAGAGGCAGAACACTTGGAAACTAAGAGATTAGCTGCACTGCATTGCTTTGAAGAAATAATATTGCGAACCAACGAAGTAGCACCGAACAATCTCCTAACCCCAGAAGAACACTTACAAACCGGAAGCAGAAGGACACTTGGAGAGAAACGCAGGAACAACACTCCTCCCTGACATGTAATCAAAGAATGGCAGGTAGGATAGCAACAATTGGGGAAATGCACGGGAGGCCTGGTGGGGTCAGATCTGGAACGCGGAGCACGTTTCCCTTGTGTACCCCTCCCTATGAAAACCTCAAGCGCTGCCTCCACCTGCTGGTGGGAGGTGACTTGCGGAGCTTCTGTAAGAGGCAGCGGGTGGGCTCCGAATGGCTGTACGGACCGCCTAGGCTCGACAGTACAACCCCCTAAGATTACCCCCAAACAGGTTTAAGCTTACTGGGATAACGCCTATGAAAGAAGCACACCAAGAGGACAGCATGAATCTTAGAGGCAGGTTCCCAAGACCATTTGTCAGGACCATAACCCTTCCAATGAATCAAATACTGGACCCTACAGCGTACCCTGCGTGAGTCCACAATATGGGCCACTTCATACTCCGGTTCATCATCAACCAGAACCGGGGGAGGCCGATCAGGAATGACAGTACCAGGGCATCACAGGCTTCAACAAAGACACATGAAACACAGGATGTATTCGTAAAGAATTAGGCAGATTGAGTTTCATAGCAACAGGGTTTACAACCTTAGAAACAACATAGGGACCAATAAAGTGAGGCTTAAATTTATCTGTCTCCTTGACCTTGATGTTCCTAGTAGATAACCAAACTTTGTCACCAGTTGCGTATGTCGGGGGTGGTCTCCTATGGTGATCAGCCCCATACTTATAACTGCGTTTGGCCTCCTCCAAAGTCCACTTAGCCTCAACATGGAAGTCATGGAGTTGAGTAACAAGGTCTACAGCAGCGATGGGAACATGCGAAGTGAAGAACCAGGGTTTAACCCAGCGGCATCAGGGGCACGCCTAAGGTCTTCGAGTTCACCTGTCTTGGTATACAGAGACATGGCATACTTCTGGATGGCGTCAGAGACCAAGTTTATTAGTTGCTGCTAGTAACAGTGATCCTAGAAATACATCACAGTGTAAATTCTCAGGAGACTGCTCATTTTACTAAGGCGAGACGTCTCCTTTTTTACCCAATATTCACATTATAAATGTACACCCACTGCACAAAATTCTAGCCAATAAGGTACATTTTCAAACAAAGTATCACATAACAAAAACTCAATTTACAGTATCCCAACCCAAAAGTTAATTATTAGGAATGTCCCAAATTCAATCTCCACAAGCCGGACAAACCTATAATTGAAAGCATAACCCATGTAATGAAGAAACATAAAAAAGAAACAGTAACAGATGCTGAACAAGATAAGGCATGTGCAAGGAAACTAAAAGTTAACAATGTCCTGAACATCTCAGGCAAAGATTGATCAGGGAAATTGGCTTTGCGAGGTCAGTTTCAGGTGAAGAGGTCAGTTTCTTACAGTTCATTTCAGAGTCAAAAAGAAACTTAGTTAATGTATACATGAACTAAGAAGGCCAGGCCACTTTATTCGCCAGGCTACCTTCACAGGCCTACGTGAGGGCAACACAAAATGGTGGCACAGAACAAAATGGAGTCAGACTCGAGAATTACAAAACCTCAGACCCTCCTTTTGCCATTACTTAGGCAATAACCTAAGAGTCATGTTAATCTGAATCTATCTCTATGTCGATATTCATTAGGTCATCAAGGTGTTGCTGTAGCATCATCTTATTATTCTCTACTTCTCTCGGGACAGGTCTCCGAACACACATAGTAGCGCAAAGACTACAAATGGCGGGACCACATTGGATGCCAAGACAACAAGAGAAAAGGATGGTTAAAACCATACCAAGGAATGTCAGAATCTTCCATCCCCAGCAGTCCCCAAAACCATCCCGTCAATGACCAGTCTCCTTCGTCTACATGGATAGACTCCGAGATTTTATGCAACCTAGAGATGGCTTGGTACACTGTAGGGGCATTATCTGGTATGTAAACACAGCAACTGGATCCAATCAATTTACATACTCCTCCTCGATCTGCAAGTATGATGTCTAATACCATACAGTTCTGCAAAGTCTTTAGGCGGTCCGCTTGAAGCTCAGCTGTAACATTACTAAGAGCACCTGCTGTCTCATTAATAGTAGCTTCAACAACGCGGACAAGCTGTCGAATATGCCTACTATTGATCATAGGTCCCCAAAAGGGCAGGAAGCCCTTGAAGAAATCTCCTACTTCGTGTGCTGCAGTATCTTCCTGATTGAAGACACCTCTACCATATCTCGTTCTATGGGATCTATGACAGAATTTTGACTACAAAAATATCGACCTAC
This sequence comes from Lissotriton vulgaris, assembly GCF_964263255.1. Classification (NCBI taxonomy): domain Eukaryota; kingdom Metazoa; phylum Chordata; class Amphibia; order Caudata; family Salamandridae; genus Lissotriton; species Lissotriton vulgaris. The sequence continues at coordinate 1,233,891,612 of NC_141693.1, forward strand.
AAGAATATCGAGTCAACAATATCGAGGGCAAAAATATCGACATCCTATCTACAACATGGTAAGTACAAAAATATCGAGAAAAAAAATATCGATGTAAAAAATATCGATGTTAAAAATATCGTTTTTTTTTAATATAGAAATGTAAAATTAAGTCTATAAGACTAATAAATAAAAGAAACATATTTAAAAGTATCTAATAATATTTAAAAGTAATAAATAATACATATATTAAGAATACATTAATTAAATATATACAGTAAATATGTAATATATATACACTGAACAATAAGTATTAATAATTATTTTACGAATTTATAAATTAATGAAATATATTCTAATTTACTAACACATTTACAAACATAAAAGAGTAACATAAATAAAATGTAAGTAATATAAAAAATAAAATAAATATTTGATATTTTAACAATTAATTAAATAAAACGTTGGATAGCGTAAGGCTAAAAATTTCTATTCCTACTCCAGAGAGTACAACAGTAGGGAAAACTGACCCTGAACTCAAAAAACACCCCTTTACCCAAGAACTGAAACTGACCCTGAACCCTAAAAATACCCCTTTACCCAAAAACTGAAAACTGCCCCTGAACCCTAAAAATACCCCTTTACCCAAGAACTGAAAACTGACCCTGAACCCACAAAATACCCCCTTACCCAAAAACTGAAAACTGACCCTGAACCCTAAAAATACCCCTTTACCCAAGAACTGAAAACTGACCCTGAACCCAAAAAATACCCCTTTACCCAAGAACTGAAAACTGACCCTGAACTCAAAAAATACCCCCTTACCCAAAAACTGAAAACTGACCCTGAACCCTAAAAATACCCCTTTACCCAAGAACTGAAAACTGACCCAGAACCCTAAAAATACCCCTTTACCCAAGAACTGAAAACTGACCCAGAACCCAAAAAATACCCCTTTACCCAAAAACTGAAAACTGACCCTGAACCCAAAAAATACCCCTTTACCCATAAACTGAAAACTGACCCTGAACCCTAAAAATACCCCTTTACCCAAAAACTGAAAACTGACCCTGAACCCTAAAAATACCCCTTTACCCATAAACTGAAAACTGACCCTGAAACCAAAAAATACCCCCTTACCCAAAAACTGAAAACTGACCCTGAACCCTAAAAATACCCCTTTACCCATAAACTGAAAACTGACCCTGACACCAAAAAATACCCCCTTACCCAAAAACTGAAAACTGACCCTGAACCCTAAAAATACCCCTTTACCCATAAACTGAAAACTGACCCTAAACCCTAAAATAAACCCTTTACCCAAAAACTCAAAACTGACCCTAAACACTAAAAATACTCCTTTACCCAAAATTAATTAATATTATTTAATTAGCAATAAATTATTAATGAACAATAACAAAAAAAGAAAATATATTAGCAAATTAGCTGTAATTATTATAATTTAATAATTAATATTATTTTTTCCCAATTAATTAATTAACAGTAATTAAAAATTATATATCAATAAATTACTCTAATTAATGTAACTAATTAATATTATTTAATTACCAATTAATTAATAATGTTAAATATGTACAAACTAATAATAATTAATTAACTAATTAATATTAATTCTTTCCCAATAAATTAAATATAAATTTATAAAAACATATATTAATTAATTAAATATTATTAACTTACTCCCCACCCCATTCCCCTATAAACCCACATCCCGCTACAGAAAATATATATCAATTAATCAATTAATTTTTTTCCCAATTAATCAATATTAATTAGCAATTAATTATAATTAATTAATTAATCCTACTAATTATTAATCAACTTACCATAATTAAATTACTTCCCACCCTATTCCCCTATAAACCCACAACCCGCTACAGAACATATATATATCAATTAATAAATTAATTAAAATTATTTTCCTATTATTTTCACATAATTACCAATTAATTATAATTAATTAATTAATCCTACTAATTACTAAACAATTTACCATAATTAAATTACTTCCCACCCTATTCCCCTATAAACCCACAACCCGCTCCGGTAAAAAAACATAAAATTTACTTATAAAATTATTTATTATTATATAAAATGTATACACATATAATAGTAATTATTTTAAATACTTAAATTAAACATATAACACATACATAATAAAAAACTATACAATAATACAAATATCGATATTAGTGTCATCGAAATTAGTAACATCGATATATATGCTATCGATATTACTTACTTCGATATTACTTACATCGATATTAAGTATTTCGATATTACTTACCTTGGGTCGATATTCTGTCCTACGATATTCTTGCCTTCGATATTATGCACCTTCGATATTTCAGACTCGATATTATGGTAGGTCGATATTTACAACTCGATATTTTGACTGTGTACCCGTTCTATGATAGTCTGAAGCAGTAGTGTATGTAGGGGGAAGCAGAAACGCCACATAACACATTCCTGAAAAATCAGGTGGCAACCATGTGTAGGCTCTACCATGACAAACAAAATATGTGCCTTTAGCTGGCACAAACGGTGGAGAAGTCCGAGATGAATAGATATAGGTTTGAGCACACACACTCTTACCTAGCTGAGCTTTCGGATTCCGACCATTACCTTGCAAACAAAAATGGCCTCAGTGGGGTACAATCCAAATAGGGGGAGACCTTTTTCTTCTCTCCTTCTCTGTCAAGCTGGTACTATATCCAGTCACGTTCCAACCAACGTAACCCTGGACCTCATCCTTAGGGATAGCATTATATGCATCAATATCTCAGATCATAGCTACTATTCCCCTTATCAAGGCAATATTGCTCGAGTTTTCTTTAAGGGAACGTAAGGGGCGTACCTCATTTGCATAGATAAACATGGTCTGAATAGCCCACACAGACCCATTAAAAGAAAAAGGCAAAACCAAATATATTTGTCGTATGAGGCATAAGACAACAAACCCAACAATTAGTGGTATTTACTACGAACTCATGCTGATGCAACAACTGTATAAATGAGTTGTTGACAAATTCTGATCTCCTTGTCTGTTCATGTTCAGGCAACGTATAAAACTGGTGCAAAGAAACAGTAGTGAAAGAAAGCATAGGTTGGGAGGTGGGTGCAGATGTCTGTTGTGTAGCATAGACAGTCCAACCCACACAAGCTAATGTGATACTTAAAAACATCAAAAAGCACAATATTATAAAACATTTGCTATGTATCAATGTACAAAATCTTGTCTTAAGATCTATTCTCTCAAAATCTCTTTCAGTTACAACAGACTCCATCCTCTAACGTGCTGCTCGCGGCAATCTTCCTTCTTCACTCGAGTGTGCGTCCAGGCGTCCTAGACGTCCCTAGAACCGCAGACCTTTTGTCAATACGCAGGCCACCTCTTAAGTCTTATACCGCGACCCTGCAGCTGAACCCGGATGGTGGTTCGAAAAAGAAAAAGAAAAATACTCTTGTCTGAAAGAGTGTAATTCACAAAAAAAATCAGATTTTATTTGTCCTTTTTAGACCTTAAGTTGTAGCGTTCTTTACCAGGCACTGTTTGATCCTGAAAGAGTGTCTCTGGGTGCGTAGTATCAAGTCTCAAACACGGCGGCACAGCTTCTTGCAAGACTTCATCATCCGCACGTTCTGACTGAGTCCATTCCAGATGTGCATCGCTAAAAGGTACAAATCTCGGAACCCTTTCACTCTCGGAATCGGCAACACCTTCCCGGACCCACTTATCGTACGGTAAGGGCAAAGGTATCTTTTTGCAATGGGTACCATGTACCCACTTTTTCTTGCCGAACACCTTAAT